>NC_090021.1:60509452-61125452 GCF_037176765.1 Anolis sagrei
AAAACCTTGTTACTGTAATTAAGGCTATGTTTCCTAGTGGAAATGTGTGACTAATAAAGGGTACATTCCAGGTTGTCCTGCTCTCCCCACTCCTCCACTCTATAGACAATAACAATTTCTGTAAACAGCTTTTAAATAGAGCCATGCAGCACAATAGCGATCCCATCTCTAATTTATTTCCTGGCAAAATGAAGTAGGTTTTGCCATTTACAAAATGTGGCATTCAGCTACTTGCTTCCCTGTATGTGTAAACTCCAATTAAGAGACAGTGAACTATGTCGCCTCTCGGTGACCTGGACACCACTGAGAATTGGACATGAAAAGACCATGAGGAGGGGGGGTCCTTTATGTCAGCAATAAAAAGAGAGCCTTTCTCTCTAAATATTGGCACTGCTTCTTTTTTGAAAAATTGGCATCAAGGTGGACCCCTGCCAAAGCTCTATTTGCTGCTGCAACACTTTCCAGTTACCAGAGAGTGCCCTTTTTCTTCCAAAAACATCCATGGTGAGCGGCCTCCTCTGGACATGTCCAAGCGCAGTGATTGACCTTGTAAATAGGTCACAGTCAGGGACCCCAAGGTGTAGCAGCAGGGAAGGCTCAACACTGTCAAGCAGGTTGGTATTAACTTTACCTATTGTTTTACAAAGCAATGAAAATCAGTACCGAACCAAAAAATAGTCTGACTATCTAGAAAGCAATGGTGAATTAAAATAAGTAAAATATACATGCATAAGTACCTCTCTCTCTCTCTCTCTCTCTATATATATATATATATATATATATATATATATATTGAGCAAAGAGGGGGGAAAGATAAGGTCCAATACAGTAAATGCCAATATTCCTGTAACGTTTTCTAAGATGTCCATCCTTCAACTACTTTATTCTAAAGACAAAAGCTCTAGCAATATGTTAGATCACATTAAACTGTCAAAATGATACTGGAAATATGTATCTCTACCAAGCTTGAAGTACATCTTCTGATGCAAAACCTGAAGTTCAGGGTGTATAGTAAAGGTGGTCTCATTTTCTGTTGATGATCAATTATTTAGGGTGGCAAAAACAATCACGAACTATGTAGAGCTGTAAAAGGCTCTCTCTAGGTGGGGAAATGTGTTCTAAAGTCTTAAATGATAATTCAATAAAATGATACACACTGTGGCAAAAAGCCAGCTTCGTATATACAATGATGAAATGTTAACTGGCAGCAACTGACCAAGGTCATGATTGTGATATCACTTTGAAAATGTCACCCAGTGTGTGGTTGCTGTAAAAAAACAAAATCAAAATGGGCATAATTACAAAAAAAAAAAAATCAGAAGTAACACAGCCAATACCACTCTGCCCTTGTATAAATCAATGATGCAGACATAACTGCAATACTAAGTAGAGTTGTGGTACTACTCTCAAAAGTATGTTGCAGAGATGGAAATGTATTAAAGGGGGCACACAAAATGATTAAAGGCTTGGAGCGAATTAGCTAGGAGGACAAATTGCAGGATTTAGAGCTGTTTAGCATTGGAAAAGGACAAGTAACAGGAAAAATTATAGAGATGCATAATATTATCTCTCATAAACCCAGCATCAATGATCATCCACTGACATTGAATGGCACAATCACAGCTAATAGAAAACATAAAGTGTGCAATTCACTTCCACAAAATGTAGTATTAATTGTCAACTTGGAGGATTTTGAAAGGGAACTAGATGTTCCTCAGTCTAATCCAACGTGGTTCTGCATATGTTCCTGCATCAGCCCATATTTTGAAGAGGTGGACAAATTATATGAAAATGTATAAAATAATTCTTGGAACTACATTGAAAAATGTATCTATATAACTTATATAGTAGCAATGATTTGGGAATAGTGCCAATCTCTTTTCCAGTTGTTGGCAAGGAGCACCAAAAAAAACTAACTTCCTTTTTCTTTCTGGGTAAATATCTAAAATCAAAAGAGAACCTGGAAGGAGGCCAAAAAAAGAAAAGAAAAGGTCACCTCTATATTTGGGTTACTTGACAAAGTAAAGCTTCTATACCATTGGACTTGTTGATTCATGTAGGAACCAATGATACTGCAAGGCATACGTTTCAAAAGATCACAAATGATTTTCGAGCTCTAGGAGCAATGCTAAAAGAATGTAATGTACAGGTGGTCTTTTCATCCCTCCTCCCTGTTGTAAGACACGGACCCACAAGAGCCAGAAAAATAGTACAGGTCAATGACTGGCTTAGAAAATGGTGTCAGGAGGAACGCTTTGGCTTTCTCGACCATGGCCTGCTATTCCAGGAGGATGGCCTACTGGCAAGGGATGGGGTGCATCTCACACAAGTAGGAAAACACCTTTTTGCTCACAAACTCGCAAACCTCATTAGACGCACTTTAAACTAGGTCCACCGGGGGAGGGGGACAACAGCCTTGCGAACACTACTTTACCCATAATGTCTGGGAATCGCCAGAAGGCTAAACGGAGGGCTGCACAAACACAACAAGGACCAAGTACCAAAAGCACAATAATCCCAATTAAACAGCTCAAGGGAAGATCCCAGGGGCTCACATGTCTTTACACTAATGCACAGAGCATGGGAAATAAACAAGACGAACTCCAACTTCTAGCACTACACCACAAATATGATATCATAGCCATCACTGAAACCTGGTGGGATGACTCCTATCGCTGGAATGTAGATATCGAGGGGTATAACCTCTTTCACAGAAACCGAACAAAGGGGAAAGGAGGCGGAGTAGCCTTATATGTCAAAAACTCTTATGCTGCAGAAGAAATTCAAGACAGCAATCTGGGAAACCAGCTTGAAATCATCTGGATAAGAATCAAGGGAACTGGGACTCAAAAAGATGTCGTTGTAGGCGTCTACTACAGACCCCCAAGCCAGGAGGAAGATCTTGATGAAGTCTTCTGCCAACAGTTGACCAAACAGGCACAGAAAAGAGATGTAGTAGTCATGGGCGATTTCAACTATCCCGATATTTGCTGGAAAACAAACTCAGCCAAGAGTACAAGGTCCAACAAATTCCTCGCTTGCCTTGCAGACAATTTCATGGTCCAGAAGGTAGAAGAGGCAACAAGGGGATTGGCTACTCTTGATCTCATCCTAACAAATGCGGAGGACCTGATCGATGCGGTCGAAGTGGTAGGATCCTTAGGGGCAAGTGACCATGTGCTCCTGCAATTTGAGGTACAAAGGAAGGCCGAAACTAAGACAAGTCAAACCCGCATTTTGGACTTTAGGAGAGCTGATTTCCAAAAAATGAAGGAAACGCTGAGCAGCATTCCGTGGACACAGATACTAAAAGACAAGGGAGCTACGGATGGATGGGAATTTCTCAAGAGTGAAATACTCAAGGCGCAATTGCAAACCGTGCCAACAAAGAGAAAAAATAGGACAAGTGCAAAGAAGCCAGAATGGAGGTCCAAAGAACTTCTAACTGTGCTAAGACACAAAAGAGACATGCACAAGAAGTGGAAAAAGGGAGAAATCACCAAAGAAGAATTCAAACAAATAGCCAACACCTGTAGGGAAAAGGTCCGCAAAGCTAAAGCAAAAAACGAGCTCAGACTTGCCAGGGACATTAAAAACAATAAAAAGGGCTTCTATTCTTATGTCAGTAGAAAAAGGAAAAACAAGGAGGCGATAGGACCTCTTCGAGGAGAAGATGGGGCAATGCTGACAGGGGATAGGGAAAAGGCAGAACTACTTAATGCCTTCTTTGCCTCGGTCTTCTCACAAAAAGAGAGTCTTCAAACTCAGCAAGATGGAGTGGATGAGGGATTGGAGGACATCCAACCCCAAATTGGGAAAGAAGTCGTCCAGGAATACCTGGCCGCTCTTAATGAGTTCAAGTCCCCAGGGCCAGATCAACTACACCCAAGAGTACTGAAGGAACTAGCGGAAGTCATTTCGGAACCATTGGCAACCATCTTTGAGAATTCTTGGAGAACGGGAGAAGTTCCAGCAGATTGGAGGAGGGCCAATGTGGTCCCAATCTTCAAGAAGGGAAAAAAGGACGACCCAAACAACTACCGTCCGGTCAGCCTCACGTCGATACCGGGCAAGATTCTGGAAAAGATTGTTAAGGAAGCGGTCTGCAAACACTTAGAAACAAATGCAGTCATCGCTAATAGTCAACATGGATTTATCAAAAACAAGTCATGCCAGACTAATCTGATCTCTTTCTTCGATAGAGCTACAAGCTGGGTAGATGCGGGGAATGCCGTGGATGTAGCGTACCTGGATTTCAGTAAGGCCTTCGACAAGGTCCCCCATGACCTTCTGGCAAGGAAACTAGTCCAATGTGGGCTAGGCAAAACTACGGTGAGGTGGATCTGTAATTGGTTAAGTGGACGAACACAGAGAGTGCTCACTAATGCTTCCTCTTCATCTTGGAAAGAAGTGACGAGCGGAGTGCCGCAGGGTTCCGTCCTGGGCCCGGTCCTGTTCAACATCTTTATTAACGACTTAGATGAAGGGCTAGAAGGCATGATCATCAAGTTTGCAGACGACACCAAATTGGGAGGGATAGCCAATAGTCCAGAGGACAGGAGCAGAATTCAAAACGATCTTGACAGATTAGAGAGATGGGCCAAAACTAACAAAATGAAGTTCAACAGTGACAAATGCAAGATACTCCACTTTGGCAGAAAAAATGAAATGCAAAGATACAGAATGGGGGACGCCTGGCTCGAGAGCAGTACGTGTGAAAAAGATCTTGGAGTCCTCGTGGACAACAAGTTAAACATGAGCCAACAATGTGATGTGGCGGCAAAAAAAGCCAATGGGATTTTGGCCTGCATCAATAGGAGCATAGTGTCTAGATCTAAGGAAGTAATGCTACCCCTCTATTCTGCTTTGGTTAGACCACATCTGGAATACTGTGTCCAATTCTGGGCACCACAATTCAAGAGAGATATTGACAAGCTGGAATGTGTCCAGAGGAGGGCGACTAAAATGATCAAGGGTCTGGAGAACAAGCCCTATGAGGAGCGGCTTAGGGAACTGGGCATGTTTAGCCTGAAGAAGAGAAGGCTGAGAGGAGATATGATAGCCATGTATAAATATGTGAGAGGAAGCCACAGGGAGGAGGGAGCAAGCTTGTTTTCTGCTTCCTTGGAGACTAGGACGCAGAACAATGGCTTCAAACTACAAGAGAGGAGATTCCATCTGAACATTAGGAAGAACTTCCTGACTGTGAGAGCCATTCAGCAGTGGAACTCTCTGCCCCGGAGTGTGGTGGAGGCTCCTTCTTTGGAAGCTTTTAAGCAGAGGCTGGATGGCCATTTGTCAGGGGTGATTTGAATGCAATATTCCTGCTTCTTGGCAGGGGGTTGGACTGGATGGCCCATGAGGTCTCTTCCAACTCTTTGATTCTATGATTCTATTCTATGACTTTTCCTGCACTCCACTAGGATTTCAGCAACTGCCACTGAGTCTGAAAAAATCCACTCAACAAATTCACTGCCTTGACACTACTGTGCAATTACATAATTGACTTATATGCAGTATTGAAAAGCCGTGGACTGATGGCCATATTAGCATGCCAACAGTTTCTACCCAGAACACATCACCAATGTAACCACATCTTCTCAGACCCACAAATATTCCTCCCTATAAGATGGCAACATGGCAATTAATGTGGAATAATTGTGCTATAATTGGATAGTGCCCTACATAGTCCAACATTCTTGTTGTTGTTGTTGTTGTTGTTGTTGTTGTTGTTGTTGTTGCTGCTGCTGCTGCTGTTATAGCATACAGTCCTCCTGTTAAGTCAGCTCCACTGGCCATTAGTCTGTTACTAAGCACAATTCAAAGTGCTGGCTTTAGCCTATAAAGCCCTAAATGGTCCTGACCCAGTCTACCTATCTGAATACATCTCTCCCTATGAACCTTCTCGGAGATTAAGATCTTCTAGGAAGGCCCTGCTCTCAATCCCACCTCCTTCGCAGGTGCAGTTACTTTCTTCTCAGTGGTGGCCCCATGGTTGTGGAACTCCCTCCCTAGTGACATCAGGTTAGCCCCCTCCCTACTGATCTTTAGGAAAGAATTGAAATCTTGGATGTGGGACCAAGCTTTTAGATAATTGCTTAGTGCAATATGTGAACATGGAGTGGTGCAACAATAACTGGAATGGCCTGGACTATGATATTGGATTATGTGGTTTTATAATTTTAATGTTTATGTTTTTAGTGGGTGTTTTAATGTATAGCTTTTTATTTGCTGGATATGTATTGTATGTAATATATGGCATTGAATTGTGCCTCCATGGGCGCCACTCTGAGTCCCCTTCAAGGTTGAGAAGTAAATATGACAAATAAATAAATTATTGTTGTTGTTGTTGTTGTTGTTGTTGTTGTTGTTGTTATATCTAGTTTTCTCTCTTGATCAAGACACAATTACCTTCTACTGCCTATATGCCTTTTGATTAATGTGTAACACCATGTAAAAAGAAAAATAATGAGCAGCTAGAGAGACACAAAATAGAATTAGTGTGTTGAAGTAGAAGCAAGCTGAGGTTCTACAGTAAACCTCCAGTATAGAGTTACTTGGGTGTGGATTTACGCCCTGTCCATATAATCATAATATTTCAGGAAAGTTCTTATGGCTTTAATGAGGCACAGCTGGCATTCTTACTACCCCAGACCACCAAATTATGCCTACACCAAGAGTAAGACCAGCTGCAGACTGCACCAGCTGTTCTTCATATGCCCCAAGACATATCCTAGGAAAAGCAGGTGTGGAAACACATTCTCTGCAAATCTTTGCTAATGCATGCAGAAACCTTTTTTTGCTACACCTCTAGGGTATATGGTGGGGGTGGAACTGCATATTATTTTTATTTTTATTATTATTATTATTATTATTATTAATGTTAAAACCCGTTTAAAGCAGAACATGTACAAATATTTTGGACCAAAGCTCCCAGCCAGCATAGTCACTGGGAACTATAGTCCAAAATAAGCAACATTTGTTGGCTCTTTTAAGAATGAGGTGCCTCTTTCTTCAATCTGGCAGAGCTTTAATTTCCAGTAAAGAAATGGACCTCAGAAAAGTCCAACACTCCCTTTTGGTATCAAAGCCACATGGTCCAACATTTCACAGATAAAAACTGGGATTTATGTGGCCAAACAACATCAGCATATGGTTAAGATAGCAAAAAGGATGGATGAGAGAGGATACACAAATTAAGAGAGGCTGCAATGCTTTGCTTTTGAGCCAACAGAGAAGGACAAGATTCCTATTCTCTCTCTGCTGAGTGAAACTACGTACTTCTGCAGATGGAACTCAGTTTGCAGTAACTGAAGTAAGCCAGAAGCAAAGGTGGAAAATAGGGAAAGAAACCAGGTCATTTGGAAGCAAAAATATTTTTAAAAGTGGGCACTAGAATATTTGTTCCTGCCAAATCAGTTGGAAGGTATATTCTTTCAAGGCATTGTTACCATTGTATAATGATAGTACGGACCAATGATAGTATGATTTAGAAGGAAACTGGGATATGCCAGCAGAGAACAAAAGCCTATTATGGGCAACCATACTGAATGTACGTAGTTGTTTCAGGGAGGCGAGTGTTTCTTCATCAGTCTCCTCTCCTGAGACATACGTTTTCAGCAGCAAATCTCATTCTTCTAACTTCTTGAACAAAAGTAGCCAACTCTCACGTATTTAAGTTGTCATTGCCATGTTTCCCCAAATATTGGTATAAGAGATGTGGGTTACAGTTAATATGACAAAGCTCACCTCAATCCCTTTGCCATAACAGGTTTGGTTTGAGCACCTGATGAAATGGCACAATTCTAGAATCAGTGCAGCTAGGAAATGAGACTATCAAGTGACCCATTTCTCATATTGTTGCTAAGGGGCCTGGATTCTCTGGGCATCTAGCCATAAATCATGATTCAGCTTTCAGTTCTTGTAACTTTGTGCACTATCGTGGAGCTTCTGGTCCCATCTCATTTCCAGCTGGTGTGAAATTAGTATCGTGCCCCAATTCCTTTTTCTTCTCAAATGGGAGATTGCCAACAAAGATACTTGTCGCTGAACCCTGAAGCAGTTTTTAATAAATTCAATGTGGGCCAGTCTAATCCCTTTGCCTTTGTAGTTCATTTAGATTGCAATGTGCTTTCAGTCAAGATCAAACCCTTTTCCCGCATTAAGACCTTTTAAAAAGCTGCTCTTGTATCTCATTTGAACTCCAGAGGAGCTTGTTCCTTTCTGCTACTTACCATGATTTAAGCATTGCCTTTGTTGACGAGGCTTTTAATGTTCCTTTTTTTTTTCTTGGAAGCTGGTTTGTTTTAGCTGGGTGCCGTGACTGGCCATCCTCCCAGTGGGAAGTGAGGGGCCTTCATCTCGATGTGCTGAATCTGATGTCATGGAGCAATGATATGGAAACATATTGTGCTGTAAACTGTAGCATTACAACCATCTGTTTAAAATTGCATCCCATGCAATTATATAGTTCTGTGGCTAATAGGCAACTTGTTTATCCAAATATTTAGAGAAAGAGATTTGCACTTTATAGGAGGAAGATGACATCTAAGTCATGTTTCTAGCCTCGTTAACTATTGGAACCATTTTGTAAGATTGAAGACTCATTGGGAATACAAAGCGACTGCTCTTCCTGATTTGAAAATCTTTTTCTGTAAATCAAATCATCCAGCTATCACTTGACCTGCATTTACTGTTCTTACAAAGCTTTGCATTGCCCATTTTATCTTGCTAGGGCACATGAATGGTGATTATGAGTATCCTGTAGCAGTCTGAATGTATGAAAACAGTCATTACAAATCAAAGTAAAGTTAGATCTTCACTATCTCCTCCAACACAATGTTTTTAACATACTTGATGATAAGTCATTGACTGATAAGGTGGTATGCTGAATTATCTCCTAGAAAACATGATCAAAAACAAATTATCTGCCACTTGCAAGCATGACCTCTAAACCTGTGTTCTTATCATGGCATCCCAATTCTATACTATAAAAATGATTGAAAACAAAGTTCATAAGTTCTGTTGCCATTTGCTTTTTAAAACATCTTTCTTCATCACAACAGTTAGCCAATCTTGTCAGCTTTAGTGGCATCATGTTAATGGATCCCAGCTTTTCTTTTTCTTTATTTTTGATGTCACTACTACTGAATAGAAGTGCAAGCAGTCCTTCAAAAAATGTCTGTCTAGTCCACTTTGTTTGCAGTAGCTTAAAGAAGTGAAACAATGGGTGCTTTTCAAATCACAGATGAGGGAAACCACTAGTGTATAATATTCCCATTTATTCAATGCAGTCAGAAATGGCAGGTGGATGCACAAAAGACTTTACAGACCAAAACTTTTATTACAATTAAGAACAATAACTTTGAATAGCCCGCTTCTAAGCAGGTGCCTTCAAGATGCCTACTATATCTTCCATGACCTCCAACCGCTAAGAGGCAAGTTGGGGGCCTTGACTATTAGACTGGGATAAATCTATACCACAATGAGTCAGTCGAGTGCTCATATTTCTTCATCTGTCTGGCCATGTCTGCTAGGCTTTGCTCAACGATTTCCCAGCAATTTCAAAGGAAATGAAACTTTAGTCATGTTGTTGAGGTGAATGAAGAATGTACCCAGTTGCAGTATATTTAAAGAAGGTGGGGGAATTTCAGACTGTCTGAAGTTGTTTCAATTAACTATCTTCTTTTGAAAATTAAATGATCGATCAGAACATTACATAATTTTAACATAAATGCTACTTTGAGATTGTGATACAGAGAATGTTTATGTATTTATATGTTAGGTTGTACAAATTTTGTTAGTATGGATGTATTGTTGTTGTATTCGGGCACTGAATGTTTGCCTTTTATGTTTGGAATCTGCCCTGGGTCCCTTTGGGGAGATAGAGCAGAATATAAATAAACATTTATTATAGTGTGACTTTATAGAAATGCTGTTTTGCTCAACACATACACACTTACACATACAAGTCTTTAACAGCAGTTTGCCATGCATAACTTCAGCAAGAGGACATCTGACTAACATCTAACCAAAGGTGTTTATGTCAAAGTCTAAGGACCTCTTCACACAGGGCAAAAAAGACCCATTTTGCTGCTTTTATTCACAGCAAGGAAGGGTCTTGCCATGTACCATCAAACAATGCAAAGCAGCTCTCACCCACTTTCTTCCTAGAATGGAGTGGAGAGGAACAACAGGGAGGAAAGTGTAGTTGGGGTTGCTCCAACAGAGATACCTGCACTTTCCTGCCCATTTTTCTATGTGATGACAGAAAGGGCGGTGAGGTGATGCATGTTGTTGCCCTTTCTGTCATTTGATGGGTGGGAGGGAAAGACTGCCACTCCCGCCCTCCTTGTGATGAGGAGAGGAGGGAGGATGTGCGAGGTGCCACAAGCTGCCCCACGTGCCTTCCCTTTCATCAGCAATTTTGGGCTATGTGAAGAGGTGGTAACTCCAGCATTCCTTTCCCCATGGTAGCCAATCTGATGCTTATAAGAAGCTCACAAACAGGCGAAATAGCACAGCCCTATTCATGCTTTCCAGCGACTGATTTTTTGCTACAAAGTGATTAGTGAGAGTGGAAAGTTCAGATGTCTGCCTTTTGCTTCTCCTCTCTTCATCTTTCTTTGGTATATGTATTCAAGCATTAGCTTCTTTCTTACCTATTAAGATGGGCTTAAAGCCAACCTGTGGCATAGACATCAAGAATGGGAAGCCCTGGCCCTTGAGTGCTCTAACTGGAAGTCAGCTGTGACCAGCAGTACTGCTGAATTTGAAGAGGCACAAATGGAAAGAGAAAGGGAGAAATGTACCAAGAGGAAGGTGCATCAAACTAACCCTGACTGGGACCGCCTTCCACCTGGAAACTGATGTCCTCACTGCGGTAGAACATGCAGATCAACAATAGGGCTCCTCAGCCACCTACGAACCCAGCACCAAGACACTAGACTTGGAGAACCATCATCCTCAGGCTACGAGGGATCACCTAAGTCTCTTCTTCAATAAGTTAGTTCATCTCTTTCACAGAATTAGAAACATTGAAGAGACACCGAGTCCAAGCAGGGCTACACAATCAAAGCAATCTTGACAGATGGCCATCCAGCCTCTGTTTAAAAAGTTCAAGAGGAGACTCCACCCGACTCCAAGGAAATCTATTCCACTGTTAAACAGTTCATGCCAACAGGAAGTTTTTTTCTAATATTCAACTGGAATCTCTTTTTCAATAGTTTGAATCCATTGCTATGTGTCCTAACTTCTGAGGGGGGAAAAGTATCCTTTCAAATATTTAAATATGGCTATCATGTATTGTCGAAGGCTTTCATGGCTGGAATCATTGTGTTACTATGAGTTTTCTGGGCTGTATGGACATGTTCCAGAAGCATTCTCTCCTGGCGTTTCACCTACATCTATGGGCGAAATGTCACATTCACAATCTCTGAGAATTCCTGTCATAGATATGAGCAAAATGTCAGGAGAGAATCCTTCTAGAACATGGTCATACAGCCCAGAAAACTCACAGCAACCCAATGGCTTTCATGTCTTAAGAGTTGAAGTCTAACTCTATTAATAGCTGCTGACTTATCCTCTACACGTGAGAGCCAACTCTTAAGGCTTATGTATCCTTTCCTATCTTCAGATGGATTTCCTGGGATAAAAAATGTATTTTCTTTATAGTTTATGAGAGAATCCTGTTTAGTTACTGCTATTTCTACCACAAGCCTATGTAGCACAAATACAAAGTATTCTTACAGTGATATTTAGATAGCAAAAGTCACTGTACTTCCATGTTAGCTTTACATGGATGCTATCTTCTTCACAGCTCTTAGGTATACAGCAGCCCTGCCACATGCACACACACAAATCTGGCAACTGTAAATGTCACCATGTTTGTAAATCTTCCCACTAGGGACAATTTGTTTTGGCATTCTTGGAAAATACTCATATTCATCTGCAATTAATTTTGTTAACTGAGCAATCAAGTGGGTTAATGCCCATTTAGGGAGCTCTCCAGTATTGGAATTTTTTTAAAAAAAAGTGAGATTAGATTACCCTTCAGGCAGGGAAAACTGGAAATGAATGTGGAAGGTACACATCTACATTATCCTGCTGTATCTGTATTCAGAACAGTACATTTGGAGGCAGTCATGCACTATTTGCTCACTCTTGGCACAAATTCCATCACCCATATTTCACCATCAAATTCCATATTTATCTACACTGATTTGAACACCCTTACTATGACAGAAAGGGAATCATTTTACTATTAGAAGACTGTAAAATGTTGGTAAAGAATAATAAAATACCTCCTCCTTTCAGTTTTGGCCCAAACTCTAATTTGCAAGTCTCGTGATCCCTTGCTGTGACTATTAGCTATACTGTCAAGAAACCATTAAAGCTGATTTGAGTTCCTATATCAGGAGCGAGATAGGATTAAAATAAAGTACATTAATCAAAATGCAGTCCAAAACCAGCTGGAAGGTCATGCATTTCCTCTCTTCCCACATGTTGGTCAAAACTATGACTCCTGAATGAAGTTGTTGATTTCACTGAGAGATGGCTTTGATAGCAAGTTCTGGATATAAGAATTTAACAGAATTAAATAACCATGTTCATCATATTTTACCCAATATATAATTTTGTGTCTGCTTGTGACTAGGGTTGCAATCTGGTTAGTGTGAAACACCAGTATAAGTCCAACTTAAGTATGTGTGCTTTTCTCTCTTTCTTTGTCATCTTGAAAGCTGGAATTCTCTGCCTACTTAAACAAAAATCAAAATTTCAGGGAAAGTCACCTTTTTCATGCTGGCCCACCTCTTCAACATAACAATGTACTGGCTAATGAAGAGTGAGGAATGGATCAGAAGCAGCTGGTTTTATGGCTGTAGTCCAATAAACACTGATGAAGGCATCATCCAGGACTTCACTGGGATCATTGTGCATTTGGCAACAGTCAAAAAACCAATATGCTTCTCAATTTCCCCAACTGTCCAATTGGCACTACATGACCATGTGAGGGCTTGGGAGGCAGTGCGAAAAAGATGGATTTTGAGATACAGGACTAAAGCAATATGTAGTTGTATTTGGCAGAACCTTATGCTAGTTCTTTATAATATAAATTTTCAGTCTAGTTCACCCATGATTTATATTTTTGTTGTTGTTGTTCATTCGTTCAGTCACTTCCAACTCTTCGTGACCTCATGAACCAGCCCACGCCAGAGCTCCCTGTCAACCATCACCAATCCCAGCTCCTTCAAGGTCAAGCCAGTCACTTCAAGGATACCATCCATCCATCTTGCCCTTGGTCAGCCCCTCTTCCTTTTTCCTTCCTTTTTCTCCAGCATCATTGTCTTCTCTAAGCTTTCCTTTTTTCTCATGATGTGGCCAAAGTACTTTGTCTCTAATATCCTTCCCTCCAGTAAGCAGTCGGGCTTTATTTCCTGAAGTATGGGCTGGTTGGATCTTCTCACGGTCCAAGGCACTCTCAGAACTTTCTTCCAACATCACAGTTCAAAAGTATCCTTTGCTCAGCCTTCCCTATGGTCCAGCTCTCACATCTGTAGGCTGCTTTAAGTATGCAGATCTTCATTGTCAGTGTGATGAAATTGGTCATTGCACTCTTCCTGTGAAATAAGCGTCTTCTGATTTCCTGGCTGCAGTCTGCGTCTGCAGTAATCTTTGCACCTAGACATACAAAGTCTGTCACTGCTTCCACATTTTCTCCCTCTATTTGCCAGTTATCAATCAGTCTGGTTGCCATAATCCTGTTTTTTTATGTTTAACTGCAACCAGCTTTTGCACTTTCTTCTTTCACTTTGGTTAGAAGGCTTCTCAGCTCCTCCTCGCTTTCGGCCATCAAAGTGGTATCATCTGCATATCTAAGGTTGTTAATGTTTCTTCCAGCAATTTTCACCCCAGCCTTGCATTCATCAAACACTGCACATTGCATGATGTGTTCTGCATACAAGTTGAATAGGTTGGGCGAGAGTATACAACCCTGCAGTACGTCTTTCCCAATCTTGAACCAGTCTGTTGTTCCATGGTCAGTTCTTACTGTTGCTACATGATCCTTATACAGATTCCTCAGGAGAGAGACAAGATGATTTAGTATCCCCATACTACCAAGAACTTGCCACAATTTATTATGATCCACACAGTCAAAAGTTTTAGAATAGTCAATAAAACAGAAACAGATGTTTTTTCTGAAACTCCCTGCCTTTCTCCATTATCCAGTGGATGTTGGCAATTTGGTCTCTCGTTCCTCTGCCTTTTCTAAACCCAGCTTGTACATCTGGCAACTCTCGCTCCATGTATTGCTGGAGTCTTCCTTGCAGGATCTTGAGCATTACCTTACTGGCATGAGAAATAAGGGCCACTGTACGAAAGTTTGAGCAGTCTTTAGCATTTCCCTTTTTTGGTATGGGGATATAAGTTGATTGTCTGATGGCCATTCTTGTGTTTTCCATATTTGCTGGCATATGGCATGCATCACCTTGACAGCATCATCTTTCAATATTTTAAACAGTTCAGCTGGGATCCCGTTGTCTCCTGCTGCCTTGTTGTTAGCAATGCTTCTGAAGGCCCATTCAACCTCACTCCTCAGGATGTCTGGTTCTAATTCACTCACCACACGGTCAAAACTATCATCGATATTATTATCCTTCAATACAGATCTTCTGTATAGTCTCGCCATCTTCTCTTTATCTCTTCAGCTTCTGTTAGGTCCCTGCCATCTTTGTTTTTGTTTTTTTTATCATGCCTATTTTTGCCTGAAATTTACCTCCAATGGTTCTAATTTTCTGGAAGAGGTCTCTTGTCCTTCCTATTCTGTTGTCTTCTTCCACTTCCATGCATTGCTTGTTTAAAAATAGTTCCTTATCTCTTCTGGCTACAGCTGCAGAAGGAAGAAGAGAATAGTTCACAATAATAATTTAAATAGAATTTATTCCAAAAACATCCAGCAAACAAAAGCAATATATACATGTACAAATTAAATATCATCATTCCCAACAGTTTATTCCCTCTGCAAATTGTTAATCAGCCCCACCCTTGATTTCCCACCCTTCTTCAAGTTTACTTCTAGCCAACAATGAAAGCTAACACATCAAAAAGAGACAAGCAGTAATTTATCCAAAAATACTTTTCTTCAGAAGTGCCATTTGTTGGGTTTCATCCCTGACTGCACAAGTCTCCAGTCCTCAATGAGTAGTTAGTCTAGATAGATAAGAGTGAGGGATTCCTTCCCCAATTTCCTCAAGCAAGCTTATCTTAAGAAGGGGCTTAGAAGGGGGGTTGTCTTACTCATCTTGCATGCCACTATCTCCTCCCCCTTTGAATACTTAGCAATCTGATCTCTTCAGGGAAAACTTCCTCTTTAAAGGTATTTTTATTGCCCTGGCGAGGCCATGTGGTCAGTTCTCCAACTTGGCCTGCCCTTCTTCTTTTGTCTTCCCTAGAATGAGGAGGTATCTTGCCATTGTCCTGGCAAGATGTAGTAGATATAGCTATTTTTTCCCCTTTTTTTTCCTTTCCTTAGAACAGGGGTCCACAAACTTTTTAAACAGAGGGCTGGGTCACAGTCCCTCAAACTGTTGGCGGGCCAGATTATAATTTGAAAAAAATGCGAATGAATTCCTATGCACACTGCACATATCTTATTTATAGTGCAAAAAACATTTAAAAACAATACAATAATTAAAATTAAGAACAATTTTAACAAATATAAACTTTCAATGGGTAGTGTGGGCCTGCTTTTGGCTGATGAGATAGAATTGTTGTTGTTATTGTGTGCTTTCAAGTAGTTTCATACTTAAGTTGACCCTGAGCGAGGGCCAGGTAAATGACCTTGGAGGGCCGCATCCGGCCCCCGGGCCTTAGTTTAAGGACCCCTGCCTTAGAAGATAGCTCAGTGAAGCTAGCTAGCTCCAAGAACCTTTCTTATCAAGAACTGATTTATTTTATCTTTAATTAACATTATTTTTGATCCTATGAAGTTGTGAATCTGCAATCCTGTTCCATCCTGTTGAATTGAATCCAATCCTTGCTCACTTCATGTAAGTTTCTGCCACTTATGAACTGTGCTATATTTTTGTGGAATCACCCTCAGAGGGTTATTTTTGAGCCTAAAAGCTCCTGATTCCCAATACAATTCCCTGTATTGTAATGATGCACAGTTCAAACCAAACTGTACAGAAGTCATGTGGGAGCATTTGGTTTCCCATTGAAGCAACCTCTGCACTAATATTTCTGACTGAATGAATACAATGTTGAAGGGATGGGAAAGATGAGGTATGGGCCTCATCAAAAGTCATGGGAATCTGACTAATCCATAATCTATGTGGAGCTAATTGTGAGTCAGACCAAGGCTACCATTGCTGGCATATATAAAAAGAAATGCATACATTGAAGCAAGGCTTATTTTAAATCTCGTGTTTTAACCTGTCTGGGAGTGATCTGAAAGCTTCCTCTTTCATGTATTCAAAAGATCTAGTGCACACATCATGCGCCTTCTGCAATTCTCTTCTGTAATTCTATGATGATGCCTCCTGAGAAAGACCATTACTGCTCTTTTGACTGTCAAAGCAGGCAAAGATGTAAAGATGCATCAGGCAAAAACTTGTTAACCCCATGGTAGAATTCAAAGACATGGTTGTATTATGCCAGATCAGTGTGCAAAGGGCACCTTTGAGACTGAGGGCAAGAAGCTGGTAGCATCAGCTTTTGTAGACGAAAGTCTACTTTATCAGCTGTGTCTGATCAAGCAGACTTAGGTCTATGAAAGCTATGCTATCAGCATCTTTCTCTTCCTTCTTTCTTTCAGTTAGTATCAAAGGTGCTGCAAGATCTCTTTGCATTGTAGGCCAAGAGTTACTTTCATGTGTGAGAAAACAAACAACTACATCCTGAAAGTCAATGGAGGAGAGTTGAAGAACAAAATATTTGATTTCAATCCAACAAAAAAAGCCCTGACATTTAATCTGGTTACTATGCTAAGTGGGGCTTAAACAAGTAACTTTCTGCATTTTAATTGGTGAATGCCACCTCTTCTTCAACATTCACACTATTCATTCCTTCTGTGTTTATGTTGGCTTCACAAATGGCTTGCCTTCCTACCTCTGCTGTCGGCACCTTAATATGTTGGTTTTAATAAATTCATCATCCTGACATAAAAGAATGCAGGGTGGGAAGAAAGGAGAGGTAGATTAGAAATTTAAAAAAAGATGACGTTGATATGTGGTGAATTTGCAAACTAAGATTCTTACAAGCAACCTCTGGCAAAAGAAGCATGAAAGGGAGGCACAGACAATTAGGAGATGAGGGTGGGGTTCATCCTAAATTGTTACTAAACCATCTGTATATCTAATTGGGAATATAGGATTTCAAAAAGTTCAAGTGAGTCAAGTTTTCTCCTCTGACCTTGTCTCCAAGGTGTTTCAAAGTATTGCTAGTAAAATTTTTGTTACTTTAACAAGAGTAACACATTTTTGTTACTTTTTCATTATAGTAATTGCGAAAGTGGGGAAACTTCCGGGGCTTCTTTCTCCCTTGTTTTTAAAGATATTGGGGTGAAACATGCTACAATGGTAGAACATATTTACCACTGTCATCAAGTTTCAGAATGTTTCACTTATCCACAGAATTTTTGGAGAATTTTCAAAGTTTCTGTAAACAACATTTAAAAAAAAAAACTAGAAAAGCTATCTTCTTGAATTTTTTATATAATGACAGAAGATAACAAGGGACAATTCTCTCCAACTTTCAGAAATATTCATGCATCTACTGATTTTAGATTTTTTTTTGTTTTGTTTTAAAAAGCCACGACAGCTATGTCATTGAAAATCTCCCATATTCACCAATAGAATTTCCATTTAGAGATTTCTTCCCAGCCCAGCACAGAGATTTACTTACTAGAAGTATCAGTCAGTCCTCCTCTTTGCAGATTTAACAATTTATTGGAATTCCGCCTGGTTGCTGCTATGAAAGGAACAAACCTCTCCCCTATACTGATTCTGCTGAGCAGAATTCTGGGAAATGTAGTTTAGAACAGGGTCTTTTGAATTATCTGGCATAGGGCTCCTCACCTTCCCAAACTACATTTCCCGGAATTTTGTGCCTTTTCAGTCTCTTTCCCAGTGAACTCTGCTTTCTCCCTGCTGTTTCCCTCTCCTTAGGGTGAGAGGCCATTAATTTAATGAAGAAAGGTAGCCTTTTTGGCTTGGCTTTGCTTCCTTGCACTGAAAATGAAACTGACTTTGGGAGGCTTCTGAGATTTACAAAATCCAATGAAAAAGTATTGGGTAAGTTTTGATTTTTAAATTTTTGGCTTGGGCCATGCCTGCACCTTGGATATTGCATCATAAGTATGAATTTAACAAATTTGATACAACTTACAATGACTAATGAAAAATTATGACATTGTTTCTATTAACTATCTAAAGAAACAATGTCATAATTGAATCAGCCCTCAGTCAGTTGAGGGTGGCATCATCATGAGACCAGTATGCCTTGACATTGTGGTTTTCTAATGGGATGAAAGAGCATTATTGTATAGTTGGATATAATTGCTTCCCCTTTGAATCCCTTAGATGGGAAGAGGTTAGTGTAAATATGTTTCACTTTATTGTGTCCTCTCATAGTGTTCTTACTGGAAATGTAATCTATAATTAACTGGGTGCAGAGCACTGGCTGCTGGACAACCATTGCAGCCTTCCTTGATACTGTGCGGTTACTCTTTTTAAATGATACTTAACAGTGTTCTCCAGCTGTTCATGTTATTCTGAGATAAGGGTGAGAAACAAACACAGAGAAATCTTTTCTAGTGAGTGAAAAAGATAAAAATTACAGAAAACTCTGTATTTTACCATATTGATGCATTGTTTCTCTTCTGGATGTGAGGTGTTTCTACAGTGTGTGAGGTATTGATTTTGCCCTTTCTAAAAACACAGCAAATGAATATGATGATAAAAGGTGTTTCAGGAATTACTGATTAACCATTAAAAATATAATTTTAAAACCTGACGAGAGTCAAATTCACATAATTAATTATAGACAAACGTACTATTAATTTGGTAAGCTAGAGCTGAAAATCATCTGAATATTTACATGAAAGATCTGGGTAGATTTTTTAAGGCTATTTAAAATACGTATATACTAGGGCGGTGCAAAATAGTTGTTTCTGCCCCATAGGTAATATAATTTCATAAGATTCGTACATTATGTATTTATTTATTTCTATCCTGCTTTTCTCCCAGAGCGGGACTCATAACATAACATAAAAATTCAATCATATGCTACAAGATGTATAACATTAGCCACTTACAGCATTATAAAATCCCTGACACCCATAAAACCCATATAACAACTAACATAAAACATAAATATCCACTCCTTTGGGCCCTAAATAACGTCATTACCCAAGGTCTGCTCTATGGTTCATGCATTGCACATCACAGGTAACTATCTACCTACTGTTCTTCTTCAAGAAAGGCCTACTTCCAAAAGAAGGTTTTAACTTGATTCTGAAATGAAAACAGGGACAGGGCCATTCTAACCTCTTTAGAGAGTGAGCTCCAGAGCTTCAGGGCCACTATCGAGAAGGTCTTCTCTGTTGTTCCCACCCAGTCACACTTGTAACAATGGTGGGACAGAGAGCAGGGCCTCTCCTGATGGATCGTGTGATCTCATAGAAGTAGGTGCAGTCTGCTAAGTAGACTGGGCCCAAAATGTTTAGGACATTATAGGCTAAAGTCAGCACCTTGAATTGCATCCGGAAACAAACTGGTAGCCAGTGCAGTTGTTTTAGGAGAGGGGTGGTTCTTTCCCTATACCCAGCTCCTGGGAGCAATCTGGCAGTTGACCTTTGGACCAGTGGGTTTCTGAACGCTCTTCTGGGGCAGCCCCACATAGAGCGTATTACAGTAGTCTAATCTAGATGTGACTAAGGCATGTACCACCATGACCAGTTGAAGCAATTTAGTAATGAGTATTGAAACATTTGCACAGCCTAGTATATACCATTACCAATCTATCTGCTCCCCCTAGGAACTTGGAAATTGTTGCTTGTCTTATGTTTTGTCTTATGTCTGATATAACAGGCTGCATTTTTTTATTTAATTTTAGTTGTTAAGTCATAATTCATGTTTATATGTTAGATTGTTAAATATAATTACTATGGATATATATATATATATATATATATATATATATATATATATGAATGATGCAGGAAGCCACAGGCTTGTTTAGGATGCCAAAATAGGCTAAGTGGGATACAGTAATATCTCCTAATGGAAAGAGGCAGCTTTGAAGTTTAGAAAGATTCCCTCACAAGTTTCCCAGCATCCATACCCTCCATCAGTCCTACTTTGCCAGGATTACTGTAGTTCTGATTAAACTTCTGCCATTCCACTTTTACAGTTGCTGCAAAGGACAAAAGCAATTTGCTTTCAGCTCAACAACGAGGAGAGGATGGGGGAAGAATCTTGCTCTTCCTATAGACCAGAGCTTTTCAGACTTTTCACCCTGGTGACATGCTTTTTAGATGTGCATCCTTTCATTACATGATAATTCAGTTCTACTAGCAAACCAGAGGTTAAACTAATCCCTTATAGAAGTTTCACACAGTATATTATACAGTAGAGCCTTGCTTATCCAACATAAATAGGCCAGCAGAACGTTGGATAAGTGAAAATGTTGGATAATAAGGAGGGATTTAAAAAAGCCTGTTAAACATCAAATTCCGTTATGATTTTACAAATTAAGCACCAAAACATTATGTTTTACAACAAATTAGAAAAAACAGTTCAATGCATGGTAACTTTATGTGGTAATTATTGTATTTACGAATTTAGCACCAAAACATTGCAATGTAGCGAAACAGTTGTGGATCTGACGGGACACAGAGTGCGTTGGATAATACAGAACGTTGGAGGAGTGGAAGTTGGATAAGCGAGACTCTACTGTATTACATATATATTTATATATATACAGAGAGAGAGAGAGATACACACACATATAATTTCATAGAATCTTTACTTCATGTATATGTAAGCAGTTTCTTAGTGAGTGTGCAAGTTCTCTCCCATATTAATGCAGCAAAATGGCAAGCATCTTCTAAAGGAAGTTTTGTCTATGCGCATGAAAAGAGAGGTGATTTTTTTTTGTTGCAAAAGGTACCCTTCTTTGCACTGTGGCTTCAGGCACATGGGCAATGAATGGCCCAGACTGAAAGCTCTGAAGTTGCTTCTTTGAGCACAGAGGGACCAAAGAGCTGTTAGTATGTGATAGGCTTCCCTATGATGGAACAAAATGAAATGAAATTACAGAGAAACGAAATTACAGAAACAAAGAACAGCATATACCTGTTCTACTTCTTGGCATGGAAAAAGCAATAAATAACCTTAGTTCAAGGCTACAGTTAAATTCTGTGGTATTGTCTATTTTTTCTCTTTAAAGTTTGTCATGATGCAAATGAGAACACAGCTTCTGAAGCTTGAAAAGAACTGCAGAAGATGGCATTTTCAAAAGTTATCTTGGCATGTAAAGCACACTTTAGCTTCTGGAATTCACATTATAGGTGCAGGAGGCCTCTTTTGCCTCTGCAAAAAGAACAACTGGAGAGGAGCCAATAAAATCCACAGGACAAAAGGAGACATGTCTCAAGATTTGAGAAGATGGTCTTCGTTAGCCAGAAAGCTTGGAACATTTCAGCATAGGAATACTCTGTGGTCTTTTTCAGTAATTGGCTCAAAAATGTCTGCAGTTTTTTTGCCCCCTCCCCAATTATTTATAGTTTTCCAAGGGCACCAGAATGAAATGAATAATTTTCCTTCCCTTCTCCACTGAGCCTCCACAAAGGACAAGATTGGCAGACAAACCAACAGCTACAACTCTCCCTTAAAGTTCATTTTCATGTATATATTTTTAAATTAAATATCCGCAGATGTGCGCTGATATGTAACTGTGCATGTGTGGACCAGATCTGCAACAGTGAATCTCACACAGAGACTCTATCCTTTCTCAACCATTTAATAAAAATGTATATTTATTGTCGAAGGCTTTCATGGCTGGAATCACTGGGTTGCTGTAGGTTTTTTGGGCTATATGGCTATGTCTCTAGAACATGGCCATATAGCCCGAAAAACCTACAACCACCCAAATATATATTTTCTTGTAACTTTTTGCCTGTCTTGTATCCTTTACCTTCTTTTCTACCATTATATGTATGAAATATATTAATAATATTATTTCTGCCCAAGTGGGCCACAGGTGTAATCGCCTTCTTGCTGATCCTGCTGAGGGATTTCCTGGACATCAAGTTTTGGGCAAAATCACTAGACAAAGGTGACAATTGAGGTCCATTATGTGCACATGTGTATCAGCAGGCGGTTTCTGGCCCCAGAAATATCACCAGCTGATATTATCCAGCCTATTATCTCAATCAGGCTGAGAGATGGCTGGATGCAGAAACAGAGACTCAAAGTGTGTGCACTCATTTGAATTCCTTTATTTGACATCCAAGGCTGAATTACAGAAGATCGTTTCCTTTTGTCTCAAGAGCCCTTGCCCTTGTTTTTCCCTGGACACTTCCTCTTCACTAAGGACTAAAACAGTTGAACCAATCAAGGATTCATTAGCATTTCCCATTTGGGCATGGGCTTTCTGGAGCTCACCTCTCTCCACGGGAGCTACCCATTCACAGCTGATTGGTCCTCCTGGGCTAACCCCCCACCATCTCTTCCCTTCCACCATGGAGTCCCTGCCTGGAGGTGGAACATCACTGAAGCACTGGCCAATCAGAGTACAGATGCAGACCAGCTTCTCTTCTGGCCAGTCAGGAAAGGGAGATGTCAGAGTGGGAAGTTTGAATACCTCTCATATGTATAAAATCTCATGTCTTTATGTTTCATGTTATGCTTGTACATTTTGGCATCAGCCGTACTTGCATTCTTTCGGGCTGGATTGAATAAACCTCTGTGGCTTCTCTTCATCTGGTGAGTGGAACTTCTTGCATGGACTCTCCATATCTGTGGTCCTAGTCTAAATTTGACCTCAGTCTGAGTGGTTTCCTCAGAGTATTTGTAGACTGAAAGGCATTTAATTTTTTTGCTAAGAAAGAGCATCTTCTAGAGTCTTGAGACATGTCTCTTCTTAATCAACATTTGCCATTTTTTTCATAAGCAAGAGAGAATTAGTTTGACTTGTCTTCTTAAAAATAGCAAATTTGTCCATCCAGGAAGAGAGTGGGCTGGCCTCTAAAAAGTCTGACACAATACAGTCTTCTCCATGTTTACAATCACTATCCATACAGTTGAGAGGTGAAAATTGTGCAGATTCGATTATAAACAGATTCGATTAAAATGTTCTCTCTAGAAATCTCTAAGTCTTCCGGTGTGACTTTATGGTCAAATTCCACTGGAGGACCTAGAGATCCCCAAAGACAGAACTGTTGTTGTTGTTGTTGTTGTTGGCTTTTCCATTTCTGAAAGGGAGACTATGCTGCAGCAAGTGTAGAGGGCTGACTGTACTGCATTTATCCAGTGCAAATAACTAAGCTTTTCATTTTTCCACTAATGAGAATTTTTAAAAAATGTAAATTCCTTTATAAAGTGCTCTGAAAAAAGTTGTTTTTTAAAAACCACAATTGTGAAAGAAAGTAAAAGCTTAGTCCAGCCCCAGCTCCTCTCCTATAAGATTTCTGCAAGCAGAAAAAGGCGTGCCTATACTGTGATTCTAAGAGTGTGTATCTTGTTGACTTTGAGTTGTTCCATTCTCACAAAAGGAGAGTTCATGAATGCTAGTGGGAGGACACATCTTTTCAAGCAACAATCATTCTAAGATATTTGGGGTTAAGTGCTAGGTCACTTATGCAAGCAGAAGATTTCCCTAAAATCCTCAGGAGACCCATACAATGCTGTTCAATGCAAGTTCAAATTGCAACATATGACAGTGTAGATCCAGCTTCTCCAAAGAAAGGAAAAGTCAGGGCTTTATAATATGCAAGGGCTGACCTTTGAGGTTATGCCATGCCTAGTTTTGCTGTAAGAAGATGACACATGGCTTTGCTGAAAATCATGCAATAGTTTCAAAATATAGTACATAAATATTCTTTGGCTCTGTCACATTTGCTTCTGTAGACAAAGTTGACACTGCAATCCTATGCGTATGCAATCACCTGTGAGAAAGAATCAATTAATTCATCAGGGCTTGCTTTTGAACAGGCATACCTAGATTTATATTGTAAGGCTGGGAGGATATTCAACCCAAACTAATTCAGAACTTGGGTAATGTGTGTATTTTTTACTTCCTCCTAAATTATAACACCTTCCCAAATCCCTTTCTCTGATTCACACATATGATGAATGAACCCTTGGTTTTAAATTAGTAGGAATGATGTGTCAAGGGGTTCCACCCACCAGAGATTTGGTTTGGAAAACCACCCCTTTGTTAAAGTGAGAATCTTCATCTCACGGCCACAACCAAACCAAAGAAAACAAATTTATAAGTGAGCTGAATTTTTGACACTATGCTAAGTAGGTTTATTGTAGCACACCTCCTTCCATTCAGTTGCATGCCTGTACCTGCTCTTAGCCAGTGTGAGAAAATTCTTGTTTTCCCTCTCATTTTAATTGGGAAATTCCAAAAGTTCTTAAAGAGAAGACATCCTCTTATAAATAATGAGCTGCTGTCTAACTAGATTTTTTCCATAGCATATAAATGATGAACTACTTGATCTTTTCCAATCCAGAAGCCTCCAGATGTGTTTTATTGTATTTTAATCCTTGCACTATGTGTATTAATATATGCATTTTGTGATGGTGCGATAGAATTATGTATTTTGCGATGTGTATTTTTATTATAATGTGTTTTAGCTGTGTTATGCCCCACCTCAAGTCATGAGGAGAGATGGATAACAAGTAAAATTATAACTATGATTATTCATTCTTTCTTAGCGTAATAGGACTTGTAATGGGACATCAAGTTTAGGAGAACCTGATCTAGATAAGAGTCCAAAGTGTTCAATAAATTATTTTGGCATTCTTTGCAACTACTAGAGGGTGGGGAATTGGTCAAGCACTGGCAAAATATAATATAACCGCATGATGAAAAAGCTAGATGCTAAAATAATTATGCTGCACCCAACTGAGAGTAGGGGAGGGAGGAAAAGGCACAGCACATCACTTATTATTGTTAAGCATGACTTTGATTAATAATGGATGTGGGGTTAGTAGGGCTATACAGACTCTCCATGGGAGTGAAATAGTACAGTCGAGCCAACTTCTCACAAGCAGTTCTAGCTGGATCTATAAGGAAAATCACATCCACTCCCAAAGGAGGGGAATGTGTTACAGCAATCTAAGCTGCCTCTGAAAGACCCAGATCCTGTATTGCACACGTATTGCCTTTTGCATCATTCAGTGTTGCAAACATTTTGAGAGCAAGACTGCATCTACACAGAAGTAGAAATTCCGATGCACCGGTAGCTTATGAAGAGATGGTAAAGAAGGAGGAAGGCAGAGGACTTAAAACCAATGACAAAATGTTTTAAAGGAATATAACTTTTAAAGCCAAGATATGAGGGTTATTGGAAAGTAAGGTTACAAGATGGGGCTGGGTACAGGGAGCACACCACTCCGCTGTTACGACAGCTCCACTGGCTGCCAATTAGCTTCCGAGCACAATTCAAAGTGCTGGTGTTGACCTATAAAGCCCTAAACAACTCCGGCCCTGTTTACCTCTCCGAACGTATTCTCCCCTACGAACCATCAAGATTACTAAGATCATCTGGAGAGGCCCTGCTCTCGGTCCCACCAGCCTCGCAAGCACGCCTGGTGGGGACGAGGGACAGGGCCTTCTCGGTGGTGGCCCCGCGACTCTGGAACTCTCTCCCTCTGGAGGCCAGAACCGCCCCATCCATTCTAACATTTAGGAAACGGGTGAAGACGTGGCTGTGGAGTCAGGCCTTCGAGGAATGAGACAACACCATAGGACTCTGGGTGGAAGTGGATATAGATCCATCTTAATAGGACGACTGACCACTGTAGTTTTATATTTGGTGTATTTTAAAGTTGATGTGTAATTTGTGATATATGATATTTTAATGAATGTATATGTTTTTATGGCTGTAAACCGGGCTGAGTCCCTCAACGAGGTTGAGAAGCTCGGTATACAAAACTGTGAAATAAAATAAATAAATTAAAAATACAAAGAATGAATATATTTTAATATAACTTATATGGATTGTAGCATATGTTCTACATTATTTTTTCCACGTAATTACCATTCAGATCAATACTTTTTATCATCCATGGGATGAGTTTTTGATGCCTGTGTAATAGAAGCTTCCCTCTGCCTTTTTCAGCCAGTTCATCACTTCAGTTTTCACCTCGTCATCGACAGAAAAGTGTTTTCCATCAAGGTGTTCCTTCAGTTTAGTGAACAGAATATAGTCACTGGGCTTTAACAGCTTCACTAAACTACAAACCTCAGAATTCTGCATGAGGTGGAAAGTGGATTCATTCTCTAGTGTGATGAAGTTGTGCCAGTTGTGCCACTGGGGGAGTCGATTTCCTCTCTGTGTTGCCAATGAGCCTCTGCACTGAACAAATCCAAAATTTGTAAGAGCACCATTCCTAGTTTTATTTTTTGGCTTTTTTCAATCTGTTTGGCATTATGTATCCATTTGTTGCTTTTGTATGCCATTTTCCTCCCAGAATGGGATTCAAAGTCAAGGCAGTGTTTTGCCCTAATTTTCAAAAGTTGAGGCAGAAAGGCTTGTGTGTATCCTCGGAGGGATGGGAGTTGCGGAGGGAGGAGCATGGGAAGAACTCTTTGCAGCCCAGAGGCTGTACACTCCCCTTCTGAGTGTAACATCTCTTGAATTTGAAACCTTGACATCCACTTTAATGCATGTACACTGTTACTGCTTTTGAGAATATTAAATTACCTTTTTAAAATCCCTCTGTGAAAGGTCTTCCCCAGGCCTTCAACTATGGTTTTTGATCCTCCCTGGAAATCTACTGACCTAGTGAAATATTCTAGAGAATTATTCAGATCTGCCTTTCTTGTCCCTCTTCAGAGAAATGGCCTTTCCACTTCAAACGCATACATTCAGATGGGCAAACTGGCTCCTCTTTGTGTGCTTCCCATTGGCATTCTACTGCTGAGCCGGTGATAAAGGAAAATGAAATGAGAAGTCCAAACAAAGGAGAGATGACATATTATTTGTGTATTTTCAGTGCTGTCAAATGTGGACATTTTAAAGACTGAAAGCTTTGCTTGATTTCCCCCTACCTGGTATCAGGCCGGGGCTGCTCAGTGTTTGTAGTTTATTTTTCTTGTTTATGTGAGATTGATTTGAGCCATTCACTTTGTACTTGAAAGGCTCTTCAAAGGCTGACATCTGCTCTGAAGTCTGGACTTAAAGATATTTTTGTAGTAGCTTAACATCATGGTGTGCTCCAGTGGATTATCTGCATCCAACTGTGGGCTAACATTTCTTGCAGCCATGTCATGTTGAAAGGTTTACAGGGAGTCCATCTAAATCCAACTTTTTTGCAGTTTTCACATAAGCAAAAGAGAATGGGGGGCAAAGAGAATGAAAAAGAAAAAAAATCACTGTAAAATTCTAAAGCCTTTATACTTAGGTTATTTCATGCTGTTTTTGTAAAACAAAGAACTCTGGGAACTCAATTTGCCTAGCTTATTAAAAAGAAAAGACTTGGTGTAAATACTGTAAAAGCAATTTAAAGAATAATTGCTTGGGAAGCATGGATTCCTGTAAATTAAGTGGCACACATTTTAAATTTATTTTAGTGCCAAATTTCACAGATGAAATAATTAAGAGGAAAACCATTTTGTACTGCAAAATCTAGGACTAAATACCAGTACTTTCATCTCACACGGCAAGGCAACCACTTCTCATAACAAGCGCTGGGGTTTATGATGGTGTAGTAGTGGCCAACTTGTGTGCAACTTGTCGCCTGCCCTTAAGCTCCATCTATTAAAGTTCAGTGGAAGATGCTGTCCTTTGCCCAGTCTTGGCATAAGTTCACCTGTCAGTTTGAAGCAGGTTCTTGTGTACGATTTGAAAAAGAAAGGAATAATTTCTACAGTGAAGGCATCTGCCCTTGCACTTTGTTGCTTTGCTGCTGAGTACACATGCCCAATGTGGAACATATCTCACCACGCTAAAACAGTGGATGTGGCTCTTAATGAGACATGCCGCATTATCACAGGATGTCTATGCCCTACACCACTGGAGAAATTATACTGTTTAGTTGTATTGCACCACCTGACATCCGCTGGGAAGTAGCAGCCAATAATGAAAGGACCAAAGCAGTGACATCTCTGGCCCATCCCGTGTTCAGATATCAGCCAGCATGCCAATGCCTTAAATCAAGAAATAGTTTTCTAAGATCTACAGAGATGCTCACAGGAACCTCTCAGTAAGCGAGAGTCCAAAAGTGGCAGGCTAAAACCTGGAACTTCAATTAAAGTCTGATAATGATTCAGAGACTCCCTCCTGGGCCCACAGAAGACTAGGCAACTTGGAAGGTGCTGAATGGACTGCACTCTGGCACCACAAGATGCAGAACTAACCTTAAGAAATGGGGTTACAAAGTGGAGTCCACGACATGCGAGTGTGGAGAACAGCAAACCACAGGCATGAGCTCTGCCACATGGATGATGGAGGACCTTCTTATAGCAACACCACAGGCACTCCAAGTGGCCACCTACTGGTCACTACTAGTATAATTCCAAGTTTTTAAAATTTGCTTTTTAAATACATTACAACTATACCCTCAGTTTGCTTCTAATACGATAAATAAATAAATGTTGTCCTTTAGCTAAGACAGCAAAAAAATTGGAGCAGAGATGGTGCTCTAGGTAAGGAAGCCCTGGCCCTTCAAATGTTTTGAAATAAAACTTCTGTAATTTTCTTTACACTGGTGTTCTTTAAATGCGGGCTGGAGAGAACTATAACAGAAGAACCCATGGTTCCCCTAAGATGCCACAAGACTACTAGAAAAGAAAAGAAAATCCATGTGAATTTTTGGAATAAAGTTTACAAGTGGATAGAGGCTTTCAGATCTTATAAGAGATCAGTGCATTAAGGATCTCAAAAAGCCTCAAATGTCAACATTGTGCAAAGCCACAAAAGCAGCTTTTCTTATACCTGCACAGAAAATGTCAGATAGCACTCAGAGAAAGAATGGAATCTATTATCCTAATGCTGTCTTTATGTTTTATCCAGATTATGTGAGGAATTACATAAGAAGTATTGAAAAATACTGACCATGCTAAGAAATTGTAGCATGTCATGAGCTAAGAGGCTCTATGTTAGGGAAGCACTCCATCTTGTCATCTCCCATCTCCATGCTTGGGCGGCAACGTCCCAAGAGGGCTATGCCATATGTTCTGTTGGGAAATATGAGAGATAGCTATGGCTTTCTCCTTTAGATGAATCAATTGACACTGCAGAAACTGTATACACACACACAGGGTGTTTAGCTGAGTACTGAAAAATGCTCATGCAAATGAATCTTGTAATATCTTTGAGAATAACTATTGAGAGAAAGAAATTGGTAGCATGACCCACTGTACACTTCACTCTACTTCATGCATAGCGTGAAGTGCCTATGAACAGATTTTTTAAGCAGGATATATACATGAATAGCAGCAGAAATGCAAAACATCAGTCAGGATCATGCCATCTGAACAACACAATAGGCACTTCACTAATATACAATGTCATATGTTTCTCAGAGTCATAAAAATATGGTCTCTTCCTAATGCTCAAGTTATGATATCATCAATGTAACTCAGGTAGAAAAGAGAGATTTCTTGGTGCAGGAGTTAAGGAAGTGTTGCTCTAAGTCAGCCATGAAGATTTTAGCATATTGTGGAGTCCTGTTAACTTGAAGGTATATGTTCATACCAAAAACAAAGTAGTCTGTTGTGTTATCCCTGTGATTTATTTTTTTTAGGGGGTGGTAATGGCAAGCAGATCCACACTAACACATTTTTATGTTGGGTTTGAGTGGGGTGAATTTTTGTTTTACAGATTTGGCTTGGAAATTAGGTACAAAAATACAAATGTCCCCTCTCTTTTCATGAGCACAGAAGTCCACTTATAGACCAAGGTGTTGTTGTTATAGACAAGGTATACATCTAACTATACACCTAGATATTTTATGGCCACTTAGAAACATACACATTGTTGTGATCATTCTTAAATTTCAATTTCAGTTTGCCTTATGAGCAAATATGATATTTAATTGCCTTTAAATCTAAATAAATAATAAATAAAATAAATGTATGGTAAGTAGAGATCTATCTCAGATAATTGGCAACACATCACAGCTAACTGGTTTTACCCAGAAGATAGGAAGTTTCATAGTCGGGCTGGAAGATTCTTGAACTTAGCTTCCAAAGAGTAACATGCTCATATTTCCTTGATTCACCTACCCAGACAGGTTGAGGGGAATCAGAATAGTTACTTTCAAGCTGGATATCTATTTTGATGGAAAATCTGAATCCAGAATCTTTGTGAGTTATTTGTTCTTTTAAAAAAGGATCTTCATGGAATGCTTTGAATTAATCTGCTATTAGCTCCAGTTCCAGTTTCAATTTTTATTTTATTCCATTTCTTCTGAGATTAGATTATTTATTTATTTATTTATTTATACATCATTTTTCTCTCCACAAAGGAGACTCATGATCTTGATGGATTTTTAAAAAATCACTGGCTGAGATTCTGCATATAGAGATGTTATGCAGGCAAAAAGGCCCTCCTTGTAAACCCATTGTTTCCATGTTTCCCACTCTGCCATAGCCAACTAGTGGACAATTGAGAGTGACATCTGAGCAAAATTGGGCCATATCTCTCTCACCAGATGCATATCAGTGAAGGCATCCTTTGGAAACTCCCAGATCTTTTTCAGAGGTCCTAGAAGTTAATGTCACCATTGCATGTCTGGCAATATGTGTTGGGTTATTGTATGATAAAGGTAGAGAATTTTGCAGCAAAAAAAAGATTATGCAAATATAAGATACCAGCTGTTCATTTTACCAATCAGGGACATTGCCTATATGTTTAAAACTGAACTGTATTACCTTCAGAGAGTTCATCTTACAGTAACACAGTGGAAAGTAGTAGAAATGCCATTTGATGGGAAGGAAGGAAGGAAGGAAGGAAGGAAGGAAGGAAGGAAGGAAGGAAGGAAGGAAGGAAGGAAGGAAGGAGGCAGGCAGGCAGGCAGGCAGGCAGGCAGGCTGATTTCCTTGCCATAGAATAAAATATGAGATAGGCTTGTGTACTTATCTTTAAACCATTTGGTCATGCTGCTACTTGGCACTCCAAGTTAAAAAGACCATCTGCTGGAAGTTGTTGTGAAACATGCTGACTCTGCTCTTTTGACTGAGAACATTGTCGTCTCAGCATTGTTTATACTTTTAACCAATTATTGAGCATTCCTATAAGAAGCTTGTGATAGTGGAAAGTATCAGTTGTAATTGTTTTCTCCTCACTTTCAGGAGATATTATGACAACTATAAATAGCAGCCATGGCAGGATGGGGTAGGGAACAACCCTAGGACAACCATGGATAAGAAAGGGGAGTTGACATTTCCCAACTCTTCCAGGCAGAGTCACAACAAAAAAGTGCTTCTTGTAATTTGCTCTGTTGGCACCCATGGAGGCTTTCCTCTTGAAGCACTGAGCAGCTAGTTTGGCTGGTGGTGAGAGAAAAACATTTTGTCAGAATCATGGTAGAGAGAAAACTGGAAAGTATTGTATTCATCACCGTATCTCTCACATACAGCTATCTATCTTTCATGTTTGTCTTATTGGATTTCATCACATTGAGTTGGAGAAACTGAGGGAAAGTGGGGGAAAGAGTGGAGTTTCATGGGGTTCTGTCTTTAATGAAGACAAAGAATTTACGCATTCCCATCACACTGAGAGTGCCTCCTCCAGCTTATAACTCAACCATCCAATTAATTCCCATCACATGGGTAGGCAATGACTCCTCCCATTACAAGGATATCAGTACACTTTTTAAAACAGGTATACTTTAAAGCAGCCCTGCCTTCAAATCCCTTTGACTGAAACAGAAGTGCCTTTCTTAAGGTGGCACTTTCCCTGGGGTCATTTGCACTCAGATTTCCTTCCATTGTCCCTCCAGAATTTATTTATTTATTTATTTACTTTATTTATATACCACTTTTCTCAGCCCTCAGGCAACTCATCATAGGAAGTGGTTTTAAATTAACCCTCATCTTTTCAAGAGACTTTGCATTGTAAATCATAGGAAGTGGTTTTAAATTAGCCCTTTCCCCAAGCCTCTGCATTAGCAATCTAGGGAAATGAGCATTTTGGCTCCTCCCACACACAGTGTCATCATTTTATTTACAAACAGGCAACAAAAGTGGGCAACAGTGATTAACATCACACAGGGAATTTGGCCCATCTCTATGCAGGGAATTTAAAAACAAGTCACTTACCAATCAATGACCATCTTGGCTGCTGTCGGCATCGCCGCGATCTGGAGGCGCTGGGTCCTGGGCCCCGCTGGTTTTCCATCGCTCTGGCCCCGTCGCTCCGGCTGATTCCCCGGCCCTCCCTGGTTCTCCATCCTTCCAGCCCCGGCGTTCCAGCTGATTTCTATCCTCCAGCAGTGCCTGCAACAAGGCTTGTCGCGTCCTGAACGGCCTTTACCACCTTCTACCTTTTGGGCCTCCACCATCTAGGCAAGCCGCAAGTAGGCCTTTGTGTTGACCTTTGCTGTGTTGCTGTGTTGACCGATATTGTGTAGACCTTTGTGCTGGCCTTTCCTTGTGTTGATAGATATTGTAATAGACCAATTGTGCTGGCCACCGCCGTGTTGATCATCTCCGGAAGATGGAAGACCCATCCGCTTTTTAGTTCAACCGTCTAGAGATTACATCTTGAATCATAATAACCTTACCTAATTGCTATCACCGACATCTTCATAATAGTGTGTTTACATATTACTAACATAGTACGTTCCTTGGTTGTCTTTCGCTGCTAAGTTAATACAAGAACGCACCTAGCACTTTAAGGCGCCTGCCACTTGCTGCTAAACTATACTAGCACTTACGCCCCCTTCCTTATCCCTCTATGCCGCACTTTAGTTAGCGTTGATAGCCAGTTTCGGGTATCTGTTGCACTTTAAGATCTTGCACTTTATGAATTTGCCCCAACGGCACGCACTTGTGTTGTTGACTGAGTTGTGTTATTGACTGTGTTGCACTTTAAGACTCTTGCACTTTACGAACTATCTAACTGGTGTGGCTGGAACGCCTACCACCATCTGAATCTATTGTTATCCATGTGGTTACCCATCCCCCTATTTGTACTGTCCCTGTTATTATTGACCAGTGGAAGGGGCAAGGGAGGAGGTGGGCTGGAACCTGTGAACAAAAATGAGGCGAGGAGGGGGGAGGAAGGGGAGAAAGGGAGTTGGCAAGGGCCAACAAACCAAACAACTAGCGGAACAGAAACTAAGACCTTGGTTTTGGATTGCGGCATGGAGGAGGGGAGGTGTTCCACTAGCCGAGGGGCCCCCATAGAGGTCGTGGTGGTGAGGGGGAGATGCGGAAAAAGGAGACCTCAAATTCGGCCTAATTCGGACCGCGTATCTACATTAATAATCCCAAATCGGTCTCCTAAGGTAAATTGGTGTAACCAGGTGAGCGGGCCCTCTGGATTGAAGGTGGTGCTGTTGAATGCCAGGTCTGTCAACGGAAAAACGACCTTTATCCAGGACTTAATCCTGGATGAGCGGGCAGACCTGGCATGCATTACGGAGACCTGGCTGGATGAGGCTGGAGGCGTAAATCTTACCCAGCTTTGTCCTCCAGGCTTCTCCGTACAGCACCAACCGAGATCCGGGGGACGGGGAGGCGGGGTCGCAGTGGTCTATAGAGATTCCATCCATCTGACCAGGAGTCCCATCCCGCAGACCACAAATTTCGAAGGCGTTCACCTGAGGGTGGGTGACCGGGACAGAATAGGGATTCTGCTAGTGTACCGTCCACCTCGCTGCACTACAGTCTCCCTACCTGAGCTAGCGGGGGTGGTCTCGAGCCTGACGTTGGAGTCCCAACGGCTTCTTGTGCTGGGGGACTTCAATATCCATGCCGAGGCGACCCTCACAGGAGCGGCTCAGGACTTCATGTCTGCCATGGCGACCATGGGGCTGTCCCAACAAATATCTGGCCCCACCCACTGCGCTGGACATACATTGGACTTGGTTTTCTGCCAGGGATGGGAGCAGGGTGGCGGTGTGGAGGAGTTGTCCATCTCTCTGTTGCCATGGACTGACCACTTCCTGATCAGATTTAGGCTCACTGCGCCCCCTAACCTCCGCAAAGGTGGAGGACCCATTAAGATGGTCCGCCCCAGGAGGCTTATGGATCCGAATGGATTCCTGACGGCTCTTGGGAATTTTCCCCCCACCTCGGTAGGTGACCATGTCGACGCCTTGGTCGCTCTCTGGAATGGGGAGATGACCAGGGCAATTGACATGATCGCTCCGGAACGTCCCCTCTCAAGTAGCCGAGCTAAACCAGCTCCTTGGTTTACTGAGGAGCTGGCAGTGATGAAGCGAAGGAAGAGGGAACTAGAGAGCGTGTGGCATTCGGACCCAAGCGAGTCAACTCGAGCACGGTTTGTGTCCTTTCTAAGGGCATATGCCGCGGCAATAAAAGCCGCAAAGAAAACTTTCTTTGCGGCCACTATTGTGTCTGCAAAAAACCGTCCGGCGGAGTTGTTTCGGATTGTCAGAGGTCTTTTAACTCCCGCCACCTCAGGCGGGAGCCCTGACAATTCGGTCACGCGCTGCGAAGCATTTGCTCGGTTCTTTGCAGACAAAGTCGCCTTGATCCGTTCTGGGCTGGACACCATGTTAAATGCAGTCTCCGAGGATGTGACACGAGCACCTGCTTGTCCTATTTTGATGGATTCTTTTCAGTTTGTGAAGCCCGAGGATGTGGACAAGATACTCGGAGGAATGAGGCCCACCACGTCCATCCTAGACCCCTGCCCATCCTGGCTTCTGAAGGAGGCCAGAGGGGGATTGGCTGAGTGGGTAACGGTGGTGGTTAATGCCTCCCTTCGGGAAGGCAAAATTCCAGCGAGCCTAAAACAGGCTATTATAAAACCGCTGTTGAAGAAACCATCATTGGACCCCACCAAATTTGACAACTTTCGGCCTGTTTCCAATCTCCCCTTTTTGGGCAAAGTCATGGAAAGCGTGATGGCCTCACAACTCCAGGTATTCTTGAGAGACACGGATTATCTGGATCCGGCACAGTCTGGTTTCAGACCGGGGCATGGTACCGAGACGGTCTTGGTTGCCTTAGTGGATGATCTGCGCCGGGAGCTAGACAGGGGGATTGTGTCCCTGTTGGTGCTCCTGGACCTCTCAGCGGCCTTCGATACCGTCGACCACGGTATCCTTCTGTGGCGCCTTGTGGAAATGGGTCTTGGGGGCACTGCTCTGCAGTGGCTCCAGTCATTTCTGGAGGGCCGTACCCAGAAGGTGTTATTGGGGGACTCCTGTTCAACACCACAGCCTTTGACCTGTGGGGTTCCTCAGGGCTCTATATTGTCCCCCATGCTGTTTAACATCTACATGAAGCCGCTGGGTGAGATCATATGGAGTTTCGGGGTGCGGTGTCATCTGTACGCAGATGATGTCCAACTCTGTCACTCCTTCCCACCTGCTACTAAGGAGGCTGTCGAGGTCCTGAACCAGTGCCTGGCCGCTGTAATGGACTGGATGAGGGCGAACAAACTGAAATTAAATCCAGACAAGACAGAGGTACTCCTGGTCAGTCGCAAGGCCGAGCAGGGTATAGGGTTACAGCCTGTGCTGGATGGGGTCGCACTCCCCTTGAAGGCGCAGGTTCGCAGCTTGGGTGTGATCCTGGATTCATCGCTGAGCCTGGATCCCCAGGTTTCAGCGGTGACCAGGGGAGCATTTGCACAGCTTAGGCTCGTGCGCCAGCTGCGCCCGTACCTTGGGAAGTCTGACTTGGCCACGGTGGTACACGCTCTGGTCACATCCCGCCTTGACTACTGCAACGCTCTCTACGTGGGGCTGCCCTTGAAGACGGCCCAGAAGCTTCAGCTAGTCCAGCGCGCGGCAGCCATGTTACTAACAGGAGCAGGACGCAGGGAGCATACAACGCCCTTGTTGTTCCAGCTCCACTGGCTGCCGATCTGCTACCGGGCCCAATTTAAGGTGCTGGTGCTATCCTACAAAGCCCTAAACGGTTCCGGCCCAAAATACCTTTCGGACCGCATCTCGGCCTATGAGCCCACGAGGACCTTGAGATCGTCTGGGGAGGCCCTTCTCTCGATCCCACCTGCCTCACAGGCACGCCTGGCGGGGACGAGGGATAGGGCCTTCTCAGTGGTGGCCCCCCGGCTGTGGAACACCCTCCCCGTTGACATCAGACAGGCGCCCTCCCTTATGTCCTTCCGGAAGAGCCTGAAGACATGGCTATTCGAGAAGGCATTTAACTAAATGCTACAGTAACTGGAAATGACAACTGGAACGGAATATAGACTACGAGACTGGTTATGATTCTATGATAAGACGAAGCGGATTATTTTAGTGTAATTAGATGATAGTGTACTAGTGATATGTTGTTTTTGTCATTGTAGTTTATTGTAAAATATGTTTTTTATATGTTGTACACCGCCGCGAGTCGCCCTAGGGCTGAGAGCGGCAGTTAACAAATGCAGCAAATAAATAAATAAATAAATAAATAAACTCAGGAATAGTTGGAAAAGACAATGCTTTAGACATGGCAAAATACCTTACACCCACAGTGGAATTATGTGTTGTGTGAAGGGCAGAGCGAACTGTTGTTTCTTAAATGTGTAGAAATACTGGTTTTATTGTGTGTGATGAAGTCAATTAAACAGAGAAGCCAAGAATGGTGCCAAGTATGGACTTAAGATAGTTTGGACTCCAGAACAGACCATAACATGCAGAAGTGACAGAATGTGTCCCACTGTCTGAGGCATGAAGGAAAAAGATGTGTGTCACCATCCCTTGTCAGGCTTCTATACACTGTGTTATTGTAAGCATGTGGCCCTCAACTTGGTGGATCCCAGATGTTTCACTCTAAGGGAACTTCAGAACAAGGTTTGTGGGTAAGGCAACTGTGGTGATTCATCAAAAAAGTCAGCAAGACTATACCCATAGCTGCACCCATAAGTAATGTCTAAAAATGGCAGGCAGCTGTGTGGATCCATGTCAACAAATAAATTTTCATCCCTACTAGGGACAACTGCACAAAGGTCCATTACTCATCTAAGCATCTCTTTATGTACTTCTTATTTGCTCTGCATATCCTCTATTCCTCTTTCCCATGTGTGTCTCTATGGGAAGCTGAGGGAAAGTCATGCACTGACCTTTATATTCACACCACCTTCGTAGTCACATTATCAATGAGCTAGAAGAGCTGAGCCTAAATCCTCTAAAAAAAAGTATCACATTTTGTTCCCAGCAAAGCCCCTGGTGGTGTTCTCTGCAAAGAGAAGAATAATGGGATTAGAAGCATGATCATACTACTGTGTGGAGCTAATGTGCACAGATTTCAGAGACATATAAATATGGATAATTACATTTATACGGATTTGTATAATCCACCGAACTCATGACCCTCCTGAGACCAGGTCTGCCAGGACTAAGGAAACAGGTTTTCCTCCTTCTCTGCCTTCTGCTTTTTCTAAAGATTCTCGGTTATTTTTGAGTCCTGTGATGAACACTGAAGTTAGGTTACTGCTGAGCTTCTTTTCTTAGCAAACAAATTAGTTTCATTCCTGCTGGGAAAACTATTGTTTGAACTTCTTTTTGATCGCTTGACATGAGTGAAAAGTGGCTACATGGACAGAACAATGCTATTAGGCCACCATTCAAGGATGACAAGAGGAAATCATTTGGAATTACTTCACAAAAGGAATGGATAACTCACTCATTCTATGCACTGAGGGCCAAGTGAGGTATGAAAATATTCAAGACTTTTGTGGTGCTAGTGGTTATTCTTTTAGCAATTGGTGAGAGTGAGAAAGCTAGAGGAAGATTGTGCTACAGTGAGACAAGAAAGTAAGCTTTTGCCTAGACTAACCATGGTGTCTTAGGGATTCTGGTGGTTCAAATTTCCCCATATTCTGCCTTTTGTCTCATCTGGTTCTTTCTCCTCTATGCAAACAGCAGGTACAAGGAAATTTTCTCAATGCAAATAGCAGGTACAAGGAAGTTTAGCTCTCATAGGGAATATGATTAGGGAACAACGTATCAATGATTCAGTTGGTTCAATTGCTTCAGTATCCAATTTTTTAGAACTACTCCAGGGCCCCAAGCATCTTAATCTTGCCAAGGCCCTTTCCAGTGCTAGTTATTAGCAAAATAAATAAATAGGTGTGTTCTTCCCCCACACTATCTTAACTACTTGGGAGGTAAACTGGCTGCGCAGGGAACAAATTGGAGACTATTTGGTTGAATCAAACAAGAATTTATTAACTGACAAGAATTTTAGACTTTCTCTTCTCCTGAGTCTCACTACAAAATCTTTATGAGAAGAGGCAAAGTCTTTGAGAGATAGACACAGTTCTGACTTAACTGAGGCGCTTGAATCTTTATTTCTTATTATTATCTCTTTCTTGTATGGTGTTCAGCTGTCTCTAAGATAAAATATTAATCCCTCTAACTAAAAAGGGCTTAACTAGGGGTAAACAGTGAGAGCCTTCAAGGGGCATGACAGGGTGTGTGAAAGTCTCTCTGTCTTGTCAATGTTAGATTTCTCTAAAGCCCACCTAAGTTTTTTTTCTGCCCATATATTGTATTGGGTTGCAAGAATTAGTTTTAGTTTTTTCTGTATCACTGTTTATTCACATTTTTGTAAGTTTCCTAATATGCATCTGTTTATACATGTTGTTTAATTTATGCATTTTCCCATTGATTAAAGCTTTTATAAATACTTCAACTATAAACATTCTAACTAGTATTCACAACTGAAAGTTATGGATTTTGTTTTGTGTGTGTGTGTGTGTGTGTGTGCAGTTAATTTCTGTGAAATGCCCCATAGACTTCACACTTTATTGTCAGAAGTGTTTGTTCTGGCAATGTGTACCACAATAACTTTATTTTTATACACCCCGCCTCCATCTCCCCTAAGGGACTTGGGGTGACTTACAAAAAGGGACAAGCCCAGAGAGCACAAAATTAAAAACATAACACAATAAGATAGCATCAACACAAAACCAAATAAAAACATAACATCATAAAAACAGTACCATACAGAATGATAAACGTGTTGAGTTCAAAGGGCTCTGAGTTTGTGCAAATTCCTAGATAGAGCTAAAGGAAAGTGCAAAACTCAGAAAGGCAGGGCTGGGAGGATTATATTCATGAGCATTAAAATGTCAGGATTGTAGAACAGAGGGCCATGCATAGGTAACATTGAACTACTTCTTTTGAGACTATCCAATCCAAGGAAATCACTGTTCATTTCTAAAATAACTACAAAAACAGCCATGCAATGTCTTGTTTAGTATGGCTCAGAGTAACTTGTTATAACTGGGCAGAGACCTCTGCATTATTGGTGCACCTTCCAAAAGGACAAATATCTCTGTTTTGGGGAAACATTGCCTTTTGTCATGTGTTGATACTACAGACACAGTTGTTGTGGAGGGTAAAATGGTAATCATAACCATTGGTATTAAAATATACTGCTGTTATGTGGTTCGAAGATGTTTATGGGAAAACATTGCACCCTTTTCTGTCAACCTTGCATCTGCAATGCAAATTTCTTTGGCTAAGCCAGTTCTCGGAAATGGTGTTTTAGGATTCTACTTTAACAAAACATTATTTTCAGCTTGTGGTTTATGACTAGCACTCACCATAATGTCTAAAGTAAAGTTAACCTGTATTTTTCAGGCTTTTTTATCACTTCAGAATTAGTTTTCCAAACTGGATACATGGTAGAGCTCTTGCAATGTTGAGCCAAAACAAACTGAGAAGCAAGATGAAGCAGCATAAAACTTAATAAAACTACCTAAAGGCACTTATGTTCCTTTGTCTTTCAACCTCAAACATTGAGCCACAGCCACTCTCTCCCAAAATAATGCTTTTCTCTCAATGGAGAACAGGAAGAAGGGGACAGAGAAGAGCTAAATTTTGTTCTTGTTGTTGGCACTCCACATCCCCTCCTCTGCTCTTCCTCAGAAAACATGGTATCCTGGGTTAGTTAGATTAAATAACTATATTGAATGTGATTTAGTGGGTTGAATGTCAGACCAGTACTATGGAGAATAGGGTTCAAATCTTCACTTGGCCATGAAAACGTGCTGGATGATCTTGGACAAATCAGAAGCTTATCCTCATTAAAATCTGTGAGGAGATCACCATAAGTCAGAAATGACTTGGACACATAGAAATCACCACAATGACCTTGATATGAGTCTGAAACAGCTGAAACCTTTATAACCAGGAAACAGTAAGCTCTGCTAGTGAACTCTTGTTACCACCTAATGCAAATGTGCATGTTTTCTGTGATAAGCCCTTCAGTCAATATGGAGTCTTACTCAAAAAAAGAGGTCCACAAACACTTCAGGGAGGATATCTTTGGAGCAAGGGTGAAACTGGGGATATTCATAAATAAGTGAGTCATTCCCTGATTTGCTGTGTGGCTGTTGTTTTCCATTCTCCCTGGTTTTCTTCCTTTTCCCATTTGATCAACATCTTCTCCTGTTATGGCTTGCAGCAAATGCTCTTGGTTAGAGGACTCAATATCTCAGCTATTGATTCTATCCAAGGGAAAAATCCATTGCAATATAATCCAAGGGAGGGTCCTCTGTTCTTCCAGACAAAGTAGGTAACAAAAAAGCAACAGAAGGTAGCTGGCAGATGGAAAATGCAGCAGGAAGTCGACTACAAGCAATCAGCAAGTGGACATAGCAACCAGGGGACAGGGAGCCACTTGCCAAACTGATGCGAGGGACACCTGCTGGAATGTTGCACAATAATTTACACTAAATCTGTGGTCTGAGTCAATGAAGATATTTCCTTTATGTCCATCAACACATAATGTTTCCACAGTAGACAAAAGGTTTTTTTGAAAAAGGAAAGAGATGCAGGCAAAGAGTGGTTCCAAGAAAAAGCTTCCAATCTATATCTCTATCACTGCCTAGGAGTAATTAGAAGATACTGGTGTCCTATGGATGGTCTGAACCTGGAGTTACTTCCATGAACCAATAAGCTGGAAGGAGCTCCCTTGATGGCCCTATGAAAGGGATCACTTTCAGTGGAAAGTAGAAGGGCTTCTAACACGCCCATTCACAGGCCTTTTGTTGAGAAAGAAAAGATTTTATTATTCCGATAGACTTTTGAGATAGCCTTCATGGTGTGATTTGAGCACTGGACTACAACTCTGTAAACCAAGGTTCAGTTGCCCACTTGGTCATGGAAAACAACTGAGTTGTATTGGAAGAGTAACACTCTGAGCCCCAGAAAACCCCATGATAGGATCATCACAAGTTGAAATCAGATTGAAGGAACATAACAACAAGGCTTTTAAGAACTGAAGTTTTTAAAGAAAGGGTGTTTAAAGAAAGTACTGTATATTTTCTACTTTTAAAACTGCTTTTTATGTATTTTTATTTTTTAAAACTGTCATTCATTTTTCAATTAATTTTAATGCTAATACCGTATATACTCGAGTATAAGTCGAGCCGAATATAAGGCAACTAATTTTATCACAAAAAATTGGGGAAACTGATTGTCTCGAGTATAAGCCAAGGATGGAAAAAGCAGCAGCTACTGGTAAATTTCAAAATAAAAATAGATACCAATACAATTACATTAACTGAGGCATCAGTAGATTAATTTTTCCTGCTTCTTGGCAGGGGGTTGGACTAGGTGGCCCACGAGCTCTCTTCCAACGCAATGATTCTATGTTTTTGAATATTTTCATAAAAGATTTTCAATAAAGATTGCCCAACTCTGATTAAACCATTATTCTAACCTTCTTCAATGTAAATGTGATTTCATATCCTTCCAGTAACAATAGAGTAAAAAATAAATGTAATAAGAACAATAATAAAGTAAAATAATAAATGCAATAACAATAGAGTAAAATAATAAATGTAATAAAAATAATAGAGTAAAATAATAAATGTAATATAATAATGATAACAGAATAAAATAATAAATAACCTTGACTCAAGTATAAGCCAAGGGGGACTTTTTCAGCCTAAAAAAGGGCTGAAAAACTAGGCTTATACTCAAGTATATACAGTATTTTGTATTTTAATTTGTAAGCCACCTGAAGTTTTCATTCTGGAAAAAGGTGAGGCAATGATGATGATGATGGAGGTGAATATGATGATAACAATAACATGTATTAAAAGAAATATATAAAGAATAGTATAGAAAGAAACTGAAGGTATTATCTTAAATCCTGGCAAAACAGGCAACTTCTTGGTCTCTGCATTGAAATCATGGATGCAAAACCTAAGAAAGGAAACATCTAGAGATGGCTACAGAACAGGACACTGGGGAAAAAACTATAAAGGACATATTCTTGGCTGAAAAACAGGGGTTACAGACAAGTAGCACTGAGTCAAATATTTTAAAAATATAACAAATGTTAAATGTTATCTATGTAAACAAAAAGATGAAACTGCTATATTATCAGTTCATGTGGAAAAATTATATTGACTGAATGTAAAAGAATGCCATGATATATTTGCTACAATGACTCACTGGAATTTATGTAAATGATAACATTTACCACTTGCAAGTAATTGGTGGGAATATAAGCCTGAAAAAGTTATCAAAGAAGTTGACTTTAAAAGCCTGTGGGACTTGTAAGTTTCAAACTGGCAAACAATTAGACTATAATATACCAGACATAACTGTGGTTGAGAAAAAAGAATCTTGGATTACAGATGTGGCAGTCATGTGGGACAGAAGAATTTAAGACAAAGAGAGGGAAAAGATTATGAAATACAGAAAGTTACAAATTGAGACTTAGTTCCTCTGGGAAAAGAAAACAATTGTGGTTTCAGTAATGATGTGTGCTCTGGGAGCAATTCCAAATGGGCTGACAAAACATCTGGATTAATTTCCCATTGACAGGATCACAACAACACAGTTACAAAAAGCGACACTGCTTGACTCATTATTCAGCAATACCTCAATGATTCCTAGATTCTTGGATTGTTGACAACTCAAAACTCCAGTTGATAACACCTGGTAGACTGTGAAACCAGCAACATGAACAATAATGGCTGGCATTCCGTATTGCAGTTGTTTATTAATAACCTAGACCTATGGACCTGTAACTACGCTTTATTCAGTAAGGCTTATTTTGAGATCACCTAAATGCCATCTCAACTCAAGGGCTAGCAGCCAAATCAGATGAAGGAGGTTCATTCAGTTTCCAGTTGGGATGGACATTGGAAGCTGAATGAACTAGTCTTTCCTGACCTGCCTACTGACTGATCCATCTCCAGGATTTAAACAGGAGCCCTTCTTAGGCCTATTTGGACACATGAGGGATTGAACCTGAGCTCTTCAGCAGCATAACATGGTCTCTGCTACTTGTCCCAACTAGTAGTGATATCCAAATGAAAGCCAGCATGATTAAACAATTTCAATTATCCTATGCTTGTGATACCTTTCTCAAATTGGAAGAACAAACAAATTCACGATTTTTTAAAAATGTATGAAAAATTGAAACATACTCATATACGGTTTAGGCCAGGGGTCCTCAAACTTTTTAAACAAAGGGCCAGGTCACAGTCCCTCAAACTGTTGGAGGGCTGGATTATAATTTGGAAAAAATAATAATGAATTCCTATGCACACTGCACATATCTTATTTGTAGTGCAAAAACAAAAACAATACAATAATTAAAATGAACAATTTTAACAAATATAAACTTATTAGTATTTCAATGGGAAGTGTGGGCCTGCTTTTGGCTGAAGAGATAAGATTGTTGTTGTTGCTGCTGTTGTTGTTGAGTGCTTTCAAGTTGTTTCAGACTTAGGTTGACCCTGAGCGAGGGTCGATAATTGACCTTGGAGAGCCATATCTGGCCTTCGGGCCTTAGTTTGAGGACCCCTGGTTTAGGCAAAGGATGTGTATATGCAAAAATATTTGAAAATGTCCACAGACACTGAAAAATACATAAATGAAAACACTTGCACACGTCTATGCAGAAAGGAAAAAACAGCTCATAACATCACAACCTCTGAGGATGCCTGCCATAGTTGTGGGCGAAACGTCAGAAGAGAATGCTTCTGGAACATGGCCATACAACCCAAAAAACTCACAGCAACTGAGCTCATAACCTGATACAGGGGCAGGACATTACCAGCCCAGGAGCAGTGGAAAACACAACTTCAATGAACTTGATAGATTTTCTCATTTTCACTGGCAACATTTCACAACCCAGAATAGCATGCATTTACTAAGTAGGTCAATAATTCAATTGTGTTATCAGCACAGAAACTAACGTGCTTTGCATTTGATGGGATAGTGGGGCATTTAAAATACATTTTAAAAATATAGAAATAGATGGTATACATGTATGTATGAGTATGGCAGAGAATTTATATATACATATTATAGTGGCCAAATGTCCCCAGATGTTTTCACAGTATACAGCATTCTCCACTGGCAGCAAAAACAACACCTCACCCCTCCTCTTTAATTTTGCAGCCATACTTGTTTCAAACCCAAACTCCTAGAAGCCTCACTGGAGTTTGTTTTAAATGTCAGGTATATGGCCTCATCTGTCTTTCAAATAAAACATTCCCCTTTAAGCAAAAGGATAGCTTCATTGGAAAGGTAGCAAAAGCAAACCTACACACTACTTGTCAGGGCTAAAAGGTTACACAAATTTATAAAGGCATAACATTTCAAAAATATGTGTGAATGTGTTCATTGGCCGACACAGTTTTCCACCATTGCACTTGCCCATCTTTACAGCCATTAATTCTTAAATCACGACATTACATCATGGTTGTTCACACTATCTACCCTGGAAAATAACCTTGGTAATCATCTCTCTGTCTCTTCCTCTTGGATTCCCAACTGCTTATCAGTCCAGGTGCAAAGCAATTTACTTGGCCTGTTTTCACCATCTAACACCACTCTAACTCCCATTTTATGTTTAGCTTTTTATATCTAGCAATAGGTATGCATTCAATTTCTCTGTGTTAGCACTTTTAAATACATGCTATGATAAATACAGCAGGGAATCCTGCCATTAAAGTGGCAGTGTCTTATTACAGGAGTTGTTTACTTTTCTGTTTTGCTCCTGCTGCTGCTGCACTGCGGATATCCCACCACATTCCAGAGACATCAGAGCAAATGTGTTTTGAGATCATCACATCTGTAAATGAAAACCAGTCATTTTTGGTTCTGTCCTCCTGGCATTTCAATGTATTTGAAAATATTCTACTAATATTGGGTGCCTCCAAAGGTTTTGGCCCTCAAATAAGGAACAGGCTTTCTGATGAGGGCCATCTGGCAAGCCTACTTGGTTTTTGCATCTGGGTGCTCAAATGTTTTGATAGATTGTGTGGGAATTTGGGGAGGGGGACACAACATTTCCTTACCATTGCTCAAATGAACAATAAAATCATAAAACATTTATTCCTGGCGAATTATATCATAACAAAATTCAATTTTAGATCATGCGATTTGAGCCTCTGTGTGTTTACTTAGAAGTGGGTCCAAGGAATTCAGTTACATTTGCTCTTAAATGGCGTGGTACCTTCTGGGCTTGTTGTAGCTCTTTCACTTGCTTTTCCCTATCCATAGTATTTTTGTGTCCATAAAGATGTCTTCAGAGGAAGTCATAAATCTGAGGCATTAGAGATGTGGAGCTGTTCTGTGCCGGTAGCTTACAGCACAGTGTGATCCCTCCCATTTCATGCAAGCCACCCACTGTCAGTAAACAGTGACCAAAGGAAGCAAACGGTGTGGCAGATGGTCACACCATTGCCCTCATGGATAGGGATTGCTGTGTGGGCTGCCCCCAAGGCTAGGAAATTTGTACCTTGTTTGCTAAGCAGCTGCTAGACATATGGCGGAAAGAAGCTGCCCTCCAAGTATTCTCAGTAAGACAGTGTGTTGCATGAATAAAAGTATAAGCAAAAGTACTGGCTCCTTGCAAACACTGATTGCTGTGAATACCAGGTTGCAAAGGGGGCATTGTTCCTATCTACCAGGGTCATAAACATGGACTGATTTTGACAGCTTCCTTAACTAAAACAAAAAACTGGCCGTCCCAAGTTCTTGAGTGAGCTGAGCTCAGTAGCCAGCTCAAAGCTGCATTTGTCAAATATTTTTATTCCTCTCCTAATGCTGAGGTTTAGAGTGTATCTGCATGCACAATTTTAGACTTGGATCCTGCTTTAACTGCCATGGACTCATTCTATGTCATTTTGGGCCCTGTAGCTTGCAGAATCACTTGGAATTCTCTCTGGATGCATCCAGACATCCCCTTTATTGTGGTAACTCCCACAATAAAGAAGGGGCTGTCCAGATGACGTCCTGGACAATTCCGAATTAATTCACTAGAAACCAGGAAAACCTTAGTTTGTAGCAAATTAATTCAATAGTGGATTTATTCTGTGCCTTCTTTGTGTCTGGACTTGCGCCTTCAGTCCAGACACCATTCCTACAGTTTTCTGGACTAAATTAGTCCCAAAAACTCCCTCCCCCAAAGCCCTTTGAAAAGGAAATAAAACTTACCTGCTGCAAGAGTACACTCTTGCAGTAGCTCTCCTGGTACGTAGAAATGATGCACCAGGAGAGTGTGGTAGGGGAGCGATTCCCCCTCCCCACCCCGCTCTCCTGGTGCATCATTTCTACGTGCCAGGAGAATTACTGCAAACATGTACTGGAGGCCAGGTAAGTTTTCTTTACTTTTCAAGGGGGGTTGGGGGCTTTGGGGGGGGGGTAGGGCTTCCAGTTGTTCTCATGGGCCAGTCCCACAAGAGCATCTGGACACCCATCCCAGAAAGAGGTGCTTTCTGAGGTGGGTGTGGACAGTCCCCCAGGAACACTTTTGATCTGTGGTGCTGGAGGAAAATTCTGAGAGTGCCTTGGACCACAAGAAGATCCAACCAGTCCATACTCCAGGAAATAATGCCTGACTGTTCACTGGAGAGAAGGATATTAGAGGCAAAGATGAAGTACTTTGTCACATAATGAGAAGACAGGAAAACTTGGAGAAGATAATGATGCTGAGGCAAATGGAAGGAAAAAAGAAGAGGGGCGACCAAGGGAAATATTGATAGATGCTTTCCTTGAAGTGACTGGCTTGACCTTGAAGGAGCTGGGGATAGCCACAGCTGACAGGGAGCTCTGGCATGGGCTGGTCCATGAGGTCACAAAGAGTCAGAAATGACTGAACGAATCAACAGCAACATTGTGCCTTCAAATTCTGATTTAAGACACCCTATAATAGGGCTTTCATGGCAAGACTGACTCAGAGGGAGGTTTGCTATTGCTTTCTTGGATGGAGTGAGTGTGACTTGCCTGAAGCTACCCAATTGGTTTGGATGATTTAGCAAAAATTTGAATATGACCCTCCAGTCCTAGACCAATCTTGAAACCACCACACCATCCTGTGACTAAAATTTATCCTACACAACTGCAAAATATGGACCAAGATTTTGTTTAGCTGCTGTGCTACAAATTCATCCCCCACAACTACTAAACTCTTGCTCTAAGTTTCCCCCCAACTCTACTCTGGAAAGATGGAAGCATGTTTTAGTGAATGAGATGCCTTCAAAACTGCCCTCGCCCTAGTCTACAAATGCAATATCTGTCACCCCTGATTACGGTTTACTAGCAATAGTGACAGCTAGATGGATTTTGTCTGATGGAACAAAGTGGCTTTCCATACCATACATATCCTGCCAAGACCATCTGCAGGAAAAATGACTAGTGACACCACTGGATATTAGCATCTCACCTCCATAGATCTTCTCCAGACAGCTCAAATCTCTGGCTGCTCTGTGTATTAAAGCTGCACAGGAGTGAGAGCTAATTAGAAATAGTGATTAATCCATCATGCTGGAGGCAGCCTCCCATTTCTTCCACTACATAAATTCAATTTGATACTTAATGGGATTATTAAACATGGACATCCTAGCAGAGTCAATCAATATTATATCCCCACTCCCTAATGCTGAGAAACCCATGTGAAACAGTTACAAGAAAAGCAGGAGCAGGCTGTTCCGATCTCCAGCGGCCATGTTTCCATGACTAGGCAGTATTTACAACAGTGCCCTTGCTTCTGTTTATCAAGACACTGCCTTGGGAACATTTGATCTGAAATCCCAAGTTGTATAAGAGATTTGATGTAACTATCATCTATGCCCTTGCAGAATGTGAAGTGGAGGAGGGGAGAAGTAGAGAAGTGGGAAGAGTTAAATAAATTCATTAACAAAAGCTGGAGAAGATCTAATTCTCATTATTTCATCATTATATTTTCCGAGCAAAACGTACCCAGGTCTCCAAACAGTTGGCACAGAAACATTGAATCAATTGTTACATGCTGTTGATTCAAGAGGTCAACTCCAGCTTGAAATGACAACTCAAGGAATTCAGATCTTCGTCTCCAAATATCTTATGTACATTTCACAGATGCAAGCTGGGACACAACTGACAAAACAAAACCAAAGTGTGATTAAACTGGCCAAAGTCATTAATGAAGAACACAATAAAAAGCAGACTGCAGCATCCTGCTTTTGCCTGAGCCAACTGGGAAGGGCAAGATGATGTCCCCTCCTTTCCCAACCCACGGAGTTAATTGAATTGAAAATGCCCAATGTGTTTTGAAGTAATTTTGCATTAACTGAAATAAGCAATTGAAATAAACTGAGGATGAATGAGGAGCATAAACAGCAGAAAAGCTGGGGCATTTTTAAAAGATTTTAAAAAGTGGGGTGAAAGGAGAATTTCCAGAACTGTCCCTGTCAAATTGGGATAGCTTGAGGGTATATGCACTTCTAAGAGCAAGCAATCATTTTCGTTCTGTAGTGTAGAAGGGCACGCAGTTTTTCCTGGGAAAGGTCATTCAGGGAGTAGAATTAGAGCTCTCTAACAGAGAGTTATGATGTCCTTCCCTAACCACTAATCCCAAGATTAAGAAAGATAAAGCTATGGCAGTTAAAGTGGTATTAAACTCCTATAATGATATAGTGCAGATGCTGCTTAGTCTGCCTCATTGTTTTCAGTTGCGGCTTTTTGCATCCTACTCTTCTAAAAATGAAATCTGCTTTTTGCTGGTGGAGGCCAGACCACATGAGAGTCAAGTCAGAAATCGTTTTCTTGGCATTCGGACTTCATTTTTGTGCCAATGTTTGTTTATTTGCTCTTTTCCCCTGCAAATCCCACTCTGGCTCCCCCAAGATAACACACTTCTTATTTCCTTTTTGCCCTTTGATATCTTGGTCCTCCTCCCAAGTCCCATAAGCCATTGCTGATTCCGTGTATTTGTGGTGGTATCGTGCCTAATCAAGTATGAATCCTTTTTATAATTGATCTAATCCAATTCCATACTAGTTGCTTACTATCTCTTGTTCCACATAGCATTTTGGCTGAACAGAATGCATTTGGAATACTCCAAAGATACAGACTTTTGTTTAATTGGAGGCATATGATGTATAGGATTTCATAGCAGATTTCTCAAAGAGATACTTTGGGACAGACAAGCTCATAAACAGAGAAAGCATATTCCCAATCCTTCATCTTTTATTCTCCCTTCTAAAAATCTATTTTTCTTGACAGTGCAGCCAAGAAAAACCCTCATCTCTGCAGTTTCAGAGCTCCTTTTAGTAAATGCTAATCTCCATGACTAAATATCCCCAGGTCCCACTCTCACTTTTAATAGGATAGTATCATAAGCGGATACATAAGGATTATTCCAATCCTACCCAGTAGTTTCCTTCAACAACTGTAGTATCCTTAGGTAGCCATTATATAGGGTCTTCCCCACCCTCTTCAGAAAAGAAGTGCTTATCTTGATTTAACAAGAAATTATAGGACAACAAAATATGGAGTTGCCAAGTCTCAGCAAAACAGGATTAGCTAATTGATTGGGAACAAAACTCAAAGATGGATCACAAGCTTCCTCAGGCAGATTTATCCTCTCTATTCTCTGTTGCTCAAAGCAAACAATTTATTCATGGTGTTCATAATCTGTTTGATAGAAGTCCTTCCCCTTAATGTGCCCCCATTTTAGCAGCTAGCTGTTGGAATGAGCAAGACATGGTATTTAGTCACAAGTGGCATCCTGTTGAAAACCTTTTTTTTAACTTGGAGTAGTGGGTAAAGGGGCAATTGAGTGAACATTTCCCACTTGGATATTTCTTTCACATTATGCTTACTGTGTAGTTGCATTTATTTTTCTCAAATTAATTACAGAGACATGTGGATGAAGGATTGCAGATCGAGGGGAGGCTTTTATCTCCCCTTCTCAATTTGGATCCCCCATAGGTAAGGGTGATACAGGTTTGTTTAAATGAGTTCTCTCAACTGTTGCAACATGAGGCTAGGATTCAACAGTTACTACACACAGCCACAGGTTGCCTTTGCAGATCTACTTTGCTTGGTCTGGTCCCTAATAGAATTCTACCCAACTTATCCTGCAAGGAAATATCTACCAATAGATATTTGCAGTCTGATAACTCCCAATAGCCACCACCAGATTGACAAGCAGTAGCATGCAAGCAGTAATATCCCCTTATTCCCTGCATTCATTTTCCACAATTTCAGTTATCTATCATTGTCTCTACTGGAAGTGTTTGTGGTTATCTTTTGGTTCTCCAGTATGATTATATGGGTTGTTTCATGGACATTGACTTACAACCTTCATAACAACAACAACAACAACAACAACTTTTTTTACCTTCTCTCCTTATGGCTCGATGCAGGATACAACATGGTTGAAACAGATAGACAAATACAGCACCACTAAAATGCATATATCAAAACACACACACACTTTTTATGCAATGGTCTATGAGGAAAGTTGGGAGCAGATCCATGGGACAACAGGTAAACAGGAAGGGACACATACCAGTTAGGGGAAGCACAAATACAAAGGTTCAGTACTATTCCTGTATGAGGGCCTTTGACAAGGGGATCTTACTGTACTAGGCAGCCCAACTTTTAAAGCCTTTTCTTTTTTAGGTTAATATTTCCATATTCCTTTCCTTATAAAAGTTACATTAAACCTTTGTTGTAAAAAGAAAGATGACATTTTTGAGATAAGTGCTATCTACAGCATATATTGAATTTTAATAAAATATTCTATAGTACATAGTATTCCAACTAGGTAACAACTCCTAGAACCTTCCACAAAATGTGGCCAACTCTCATGGTGTTTTGGCAAACTGCAATCCCAAAATTAGTACGTTGAAGCATTGGAGGCCTCAGCTCTTGACTTGGTCTTCTATCCAGATTCTTGCCCTTATTCTGCTCTCGCATTCAGCGCCCCTTCCCATGTTTTCCTGTTTCTAGCAGAGGACAAAGAAGAAAGAGCGGAGGTTGTGGTGCTCATACTGTTGTGAAAGAACTGCAGTGCCAGAGGTTTCCCTTGTGGTAATGTGAGTATATTTATCATTTTGAAAAAAGAGGCTGTTTCTGATGAGGATGGCAGTGGCAGGATGTACTTGCTGGATGACGGGTGAGAAATCACTGTAAGGAGAATAGAAGGATAAAATAGATGCTGATGGACACACAGATAAATAGCTGTAGACATAATAACAGAGAAGCAAAAAAATGCTTGTCAGTTGATGCCCCTCTTACACAAGGCCAAGTATAAGTTTGCACTAGGAAACATTTCCTGGAACCAATTATTTTCAGGAGCTTTCCTCTTGAGATTTGTGGCATTTTAGTTTGAAATATTTATTCTAGGATTTCATGGCATCATACCACTGTAGACTTAGAAAGGCTCTTAAGCATAAACTAATCCAGGGTGGAGTGTGGTCCATAGGCGGAATGCGCCCCCTGAATCTGACTTTTGCAGTTTCTGAATTTTCCTCCAGTCTCCCAAAGCTCCCAAAATTTATTTGTGTTTGTTATTTTCTAGTAATTTATTGGAAAATCCACCCCAACACATGAAAGTTTGCAAATAAAATCCCCCATAGCTCCCCTGGACTTGTTTTTATCCATAGTCCCTCCCAAAATGGCAACAGAAGAGTTTTTATATTTTATGTGGTTTCACCTCTGAAGAACCGTGGGTTCAGGCTCCTGGTGTGCCTAGTCTCTCAAGGATCAAATTCAGATACAAACAGAATGAAGGCACGGATCACACTCTCCTTTGGCTATTTAGTGGCTGGGGTGGATGCAGAGCAACCAAAGAGTATCTGGCTGCAGCTGAAATAAAACATCAGCTACTGCTCTCCTTAGTTAGAAGAGCAGAGTAGATCTGATGCTGAACCACTCCTTCATTATATTTACAGAAAAGTTGTCAAAGGCTTTCATGGACGGAATCACTTAGTTGCTGTGAGTTTTCCGGTCTGTATGGCCATGTTCCAGAAGCATTCTCTCCTAATATTTCATCCACGTCTATGGCAGGCATCCTCAGAGGTTGTGAGTTTCCAATAAACATCACAACCTCTGAGGATGCCTGCCATAGATGTGGGCGAAATGTCAGGAAAAAATGCTTTTGGAACATGGCCATACAGCCCGGAAAACTCACAGCAACACATGTATGGAAACCATCATAACTCCAATGTAATGAAAAATTAAAATGAGAGGATTAGGAACATGACCTGGGAGGGGGCAAAGGCAATCTATGGCAGCATCAATGCTCCCCCAAGTCCCTGATCCTACTTTCAACATGGTGGTTATACAGTGGAATGTTAAATCAGTTAATTACCTAACTGATATTAAATTGATTGTGTTCCTGTTGCGCAATGATCAGTACCTCCAACATTAAGGAACACAATGTATGCACATGAACAATGCATTAGAAGACACAAAAATGGTAAAACAATAACAGTGGAGGAATGCCATCTGTGTAGACATAATCAGGGTACAACTGTGGTTAGAATCCAACAAGTAAAAGCGACACGATTCTACTCCTAGATGTTCTGCGGAACATTGGGAGAAATAGGTAGATAGCATGATAGATAGTGATGTGATGGTCAAGCATCACTTCCTTGGCAGGAGCCCAGCAAACCTTTGACTGGATATCTCAAAGTGTTGCAGTTTCACAGCCATCTGCCTTAATTGTGGATTTGCCCTGGAGGCCACCATTCCCTTTAAATCATTCACATATAGATTTTGACCACAATAATGGATTTTCATGAAAACAATATCATTTTAATATAAGAATTCTCTATTCAACAGAGTGTTAAGTTGTACAGAGTACAAGAAAAGCAACTGAAACGGTAATAAAGAATATATATTTTTATTACTTTTGTTGTTTGGGGTGTTAGAAAAGGAAAAAAAAACTTCTGATTTAGTTAACTTCTTACAATAAAGAGAACAGTAGACAGGAAGAGACACAGAAGTTCTCAATTGCATAGATAATTTCCTTAGAAAACACTAACATTAAATAGGAACGTTATACAGGCTGAATATCTGTTATCCAAAATGCTTGAGACCAGTAGTGTTTTGGATTCTTTGAATTTTGGAAAATCTGCATTTGCATATACATACATAATGAGATACCTTACATATGGTACCAAATCTAAATGCAAAATTAATTTGATGTGTTCTCAAAGGCTTTCATGGCCAGAATCACTGGGTTGCTATGGGTCTTTTGGGCTGTATGGCCATGTTCCAGTAGCATTCTCTTCTGACATTTTGCCTGCATCTGTGGCTGGCATCATTTCATAAACACCTAACCTGGAGATAATTTTACATAGCATATTAAATAATATTGTGGGAATGAAACAAAGTTTGTATATACTAAACCATCGAAAAACAAGTGTCACCACCTCAGCCATCTGTGTCAACAATTTAAGATGTTGGCATTTTAGATAAGGGATGTTCAACCTGTATCAATCTTAACAGGCTTTCATTACTATAAATCAGTAAAGTGGTTTAATACATTTAACCCTGAAACAATAAATAGCAATACAATCAATAATATTTCCATGAGTTTAATCCTAGCCATCAGCCTAATCCCAATTTTTTAGCAACCTTGAATCAAAATACCTGTATGTCACTGTGGTTACTTAGGGAAAATTCCACAAACCTCTACTTAAGTACATAGATTTGTTTCAAGAGCTCTCTTATATTCATTAAGCCATATTCACATGGTAGCTTTCTGGATTCCCTCTCCTAGAACCTCCCAGTCTAGGCTGGAGGTTTAGCACAGCTGGTAAATCATCAGCAACTATAAGATCTATCAACCGAAAGGTTGCAAGTTCAAAGCCCCAGGTTGGCGTGAGCGGCTGATCGTCAGCCCTGCTCACTGTTTACGTAAGCAGTTTAAAAACAGCTTTAGTGGTAATCAGAGAAATTAGGTATCACTAAAAGCAGGGGATGTGTTTTACATCGCTATAAAGAAAAAGAAGATCAGAAAATGCTGGAATGAGGAAGTCCGGACAGCTCTTTGTCATAGAGGATGGAGCGACAGCACCCCCTGTGCACTCGTGCCTAACCGTCCATGGCATCGAAACAACACCTCCTTCTGCACTGTCTGTATACTGTCTATGCAAACGGCATTGAATGTTTGCCAGGTATGAGTCCCCTTTGGGGTGAGAAGGGCGGAATATAAATAAAGTGTTGTTGTTGTTGTTGTTGTTGTTGTTGTTGTTGTTATTTCATAACAGGAGTCCCCAGTAGCATGATGGGTTAAACCAGGCATTGGCAAACTTCAGCCCTTCAGGTGTTTTGGACTTCAACTCCCACCATTCCTAACAGCCTCGGGTCCCTTCCTTTTCCTTTCCCTTTCTGTTTAAGCATCTCAAGGAAAAAAGGAAAGGGCCTGAGGCTGTTAGGAATTATGAAAGTTGAAGTCCAAAACACCTGGAGACTCCATGCTTGGGTGAAAATCTTGTGTCGGCACCAAAAGTTCAGTGTTTTGATTCCAGGGAGCAGGGGTGAGCTCCTTCCTGTCAGCTCCAGTTTCTCATGAGATAAGTCTCTCACAGGATGGTAAAACATTCAGGCATCCCCTGGGCAACATCCTTGCAGATGGCCAATTATCACACATCAGAAGCATCTTGCAGTTTCTCAAATCACTCCTGACATGAAAAAAACAACCCAAAAAACCTTCATAACATGTTAGCATAGCTTTAGAGGCTTAGCCATGCTCTTGCAATCATTCCAGAATCATCATGTGCTTGTATAGCCCCGTGCCTGATAGCTGTCTCAGAGGAACAACTTTTTGGCATGTGAGGAAAGGATAGATGTCCTCTCTGTGACCATGCTTAGCCTGGAATTTTAGAAACTATAGTCTAATAATCAGGAGCTAGTTTTAAAAATAGAAACATATTTTGATAGATGTGTCCACACATCTCCTACATCAGATTTACTTTTATCTTTGGCCTCGAAAGCAAATTTGCATTCATTTATTTTTGAGCCACTATGATACTAATAACTTTGTGGATCAGATTTGTCCATTGCATGGGCAGAACAGGATGCCTGATGTTAAAAGGCTGAAGTCCTATTATGAATACACTCTAATTCGTAGCAATTTGCTTGAGGAAAATATCCATGGGGACCATCTGATATCAGCTCAGTGTGTGCCTTTTAAGCCATTTTGAGTTCAAATTTTAGGGATAAGGTAAAGACATTAACAGTCATTAATGGAAAACTACAGGTTCTATAATGGAGTTTACTACACTTGGTTTTCAATTTCCAAATTGCTCCTGGCCTGTGATTGAATTTTTCAGGTCTTCTTCACGTTTGTTTATTAGCATGCCAGCCATAGTCTACTTTTCTGAATAGGATTTAATTTCAGCAGCATACTTATTTTCTGAACTAATTTAGAAAATGTATTACAAGACCAGGCAGTTGCTGCTGTGCCATGCTCTGATTATATAATGTTTGAACAAAATTGAAACCCAAAATAGGTTTGGACAAAATTGAAACCCATCTCCAAGCTTTTTCTCATGTAAAAGCACTTGCAAACAGGCAATGATTCTTATCAAAGAAACTCAATTTCATATTATGTTGTTGTTCCATTCTGACGTAGAATGATTTTTTTTCTGAGAATTCCTCTCAGTCTAGGCTGGAGGTTTAGCCCAGTCTAGGCTGGAATACACATCTTTTAGATGACAGCATATTCTTTGTTGGGTTTCTCCACAGCTTCCAGGTCAGTCAGGTATCAAGCTAGCACCACCTAAGATGGACCTAGACATCCCTCGTTCTCAGAATATCCTTATAGAACTTTACATAGCATTGGAGCGAACATCAATAAGTGAAATTGCTGCAGAGTTAGCTTCTATAAACCAGAGTTAGCTTGATGGTTCTAAAGAATGGAGCACCTGATCAACAACATGCATGTTATTGGTACTAAGTACCATATATACTCATGTATCACTTAAAAAAACAGTGCGCTTTGCTACTCTGCTGCTGAAGACATATGCCCAGTATGAAATACATCTTACCACATTTAAACAGTGGGTGTGGCTCTTAATAAGACATGCCACATTCTCACAGGGTGTCTACACCTTACACTGCCAGAGAAACTAAACTGTTTAGTCAGTATTGCACCACCTGACATCCGCCAGGAAGTAGCAGCCAATAATGAAAGGACCAAGGCAGTGACATCTCTGGCCCATCCCGTGTTCGGATATCAGCCAGCATGCCAATGCTTTCTAACATATACAGATATACTAGCACGAACACCTCAGCAAGTACAAGTCCAAAAGTGGCAGGTGAAAACCCAAAACCTCAATCCATGACTCCTACTGGATATGAGACTCCTTCCTGGGCACACAGAAGGCTAGGCGACTTGGGAGTTGCTGAACAGACTGCACTCTGGCACCACAAGGTGCAGAGCTAATCTTAAGAGAGTCTGCAACATGTGAGTGTGGAGAAAAGCAAACTACAGACCACTTACTACAATGCAGCCTGAGCCCTGCCACATGCTCAGTGGAGGATCTCCTTACAGCAACACCAGAGGCACTCCAAGTGGCCAGCTTCTGGTCGAAGAACATTTAGTATAATGCCAAGTTTTTAATATTTGTGTTTTAAAATACGTTATAACTGTTCCCTCAATTCACTTCTGACATGATAAATAAATAAATCAAATAAATACCTTAGAAGCCTGAGTCAGTCTATCCATGAGTCAGTGTGAGTACTGTAGCTTAACTCTGTGTGTGTGTGTGTGTGTGTGTAATCCTTGTCTGAGTAGAGTGGCAAAAGGCAAGTGTGCCCTAGGAGATCTTTTTAAAAGCACCAATCCTCCATTATGGTGCCTCTTCTGATCTTTTTGAATGCCTGGGTGAGAGAATATTCAGGGGAAGTTGGTCCTCTAAGCTGGCATTGGTGTCTTGCCCTCTGTATCGGAGAGCCTTTGTCTTATCCATGGATCATATTAAAATTCATAATGTCACCCCCAAAACAAGGTCTATCTATACATGAACATATGCAGAGTAAGTTCCTAAAAAGCATTTCTGCAAGAGCAGAGCTGTAATGTTCACTTTCTGCACAACGTCCAGAATCTGCCAAGTTTAATTTATTTATTTATAATATTTATTAATTTATAATGTTAAATAAATCTGCCAACTAAGGGTTGGATTCCATTGTAGAACAGTAACTTTTCCAAATTTAACAAAACACAAATAAAATCAAGGGATGCAGAATGGAGAACGTGAAATGTAAGGAGGAATTCAGCAGCGGGCGCATAAACAGGCCTCTTAAGGAAATTCTCCTAGATACTTTGGAAGGAGAAGTGAAGAGGATGGGATATGGGCCCCTGCAAGGCTCTAAGCCAAGTTTCTCATCTCAGCCAGAACATAAATTTTGCAGAGATAAAAGTCAGTCACATTACAAGGCTTTAATTCCACCCAGAGGAATGGATGACTTCACAAACCACTTGAGCTTTGCCCTTCTAAGTGGGCATCCCAGGGTGGAACAGTAACTCTCCCACAATACCGCTTCCTGGCATCTATTCCCAATCAATGCTTTGAGGTAGAAAATTTAGTGCTAGATTTAAACTACAGCTAAGGGGGAAAGAGCAAATCTTTGTCACCTCTGTGACTCACAGAGAAACAGTTAGTACTATGGGAACATGTGTCCCATGTTTGTGAAGCCAGCTTTGACAGGATAATAAAAATAATTGATTGCAACCCTTTCCTCTGAATAAGATTAAATGTAAAGGACAAGGGATTCAAATGAATTATACACTACCATTATAAATGATCTGTTTCAACTAATGATTTAAAGAGTAAGCTGGTTTGAGAACTCTTTCAATTTTTGGATGCTTTCCACATATATTCAAAATCTAGAGCTAAATTGTGAGCTCATTAAAAATTGTATATATCCCATTAAAATGATATATAAAGAAATGTTGCGTGCAAGTGGGAATATTTCCAAGTCGGAGTGAATCAGCCACTGAGCAGCAGTCCATTTTTCAAAGTGTCTCAGCAGTGGGAGCACCTTTATGAGATCTGGCTTTTGAAAAGAATTCTGAGGCTCATCATGACAGCAATTCACACTGGTCTATTTCTCAGCATTTTTTATCATTGGGACAAGGATTAATCTGGGTTCAGGGCTCTAGCTCCATGGGAACAAAAGGGGGGATTGCCCTCAAATATGTATTCTTCCCCCTGCCATGGGATTTCCCTTCAGTCCCCAAATTTCTAGCATTGCAGAGAGTTAGGCACTGAAAAACATTCACAGCTAGACATTTTATATTTGCTGTGTTCACATTCCCCTGGCAACTCTGCCTGCTCTTTTCCTTTGGGTGCCTTTTCTGTTTCTAAGTGCTCAAGTGAAGCTTTAAATTGCTGCAATGCAAGAAATTTCAGGAATTAAAGAAAATCTCAGTTGGTGAGGTGAAATTCTCATTTGGAGGGTGCCATGTCTCATTTTGGCCTTCACATAGCAATACCCCAATTAGATTTTGGTGCAGCTTTTTTGAAATTGTTGGGCTGGTGCCATTTCAGTTTAAATTGACTGCAACAAATCTTGCTTCCTCGTGTGCTTTGGCCTTTTCACTTTAATTATGGAGGATTTACGCCCCACTCTGCCCTTGCATGCACTGTAATGCCTAGACTCTTAAAAAGAGAAGCTGTTGAGGGCTCAATTCGACTGTGCGGTAGGATTTTTTTTTATGGATGAGAATTATGAGGCTCATCCAATTTTGTTGAACTGCAACTCTACTTCCAAAAACTGATGGGGATAATTCATGCTATACCAATATATTGGTATAGTTCCAACTTAACTGCTGTGGCTGCATCCTGTGAAGGTCTGCAGTTCAGGGGAAGGTATTTAGAATTCTTAGAGAGTTCTGCTGCTTCACCAAACTACAAATGCCAAGATTCCATAGGATTCAACAACAGCAATTAACATGGAATACGACAGTGTTCCCTCACTTATTGCAGGGGTTCCATTCCAGGACCACCCACAATAAGTGAAAATCCGCAAAGTAGGGACACCATATTAATTTTAATATTTATACATTATTTTATATACTTTATATATTATTTTCTTGCCCGCGTGCTTCCTTACCCACCTCTCGGCCCATCCTAAGGGCGCCTGCTTGCCTCCCTGGCCTCCGCAGACCCCAGCAGAGCCTCCAGAGCCACGCAGGCAGCAGCAGGCCAGGGAGGCAGGCCTTCCCTGCTGCACCTCCCTGGCCTGCTGAACTTCCGGAGTCCCTGGCCTCCACTGGCCTCCAGAAGTGCAGCACTGTTTCACGGGTTTTTGAAAATATTAATATAAAATATAAAATATTTATATTTTATATTAATATTTTCAAAAACCCGTGAAACAGTGAGTCCGCTAGAAGTGAATCATGAAGTAGCAAGGAAACATTGTACTGCCATAATTGTGTTGTGCTAATGAGCTACATGATTCCCACTTCTGGTCAAAAAACTATATATATTCCCTATTCCTCAGGCTTTTATATAATAAGATCCAAAAAAATGCAAACAAAATGTGTCAAACCGTTAGTGGACAGCTGTGGCAGTGGGAGGTGACATCGGCCGAGGATCTTTCAGAGACAACAGCAGTGGCACCCTAGCTAGAACTGACTAGTACTGTGGAGAGGTGGACATGACAAACATAGAATTAACAAGCATTTTCTCCCACTTTGCAACACCTAATGAAAATAAGTGAATATCAAATAATTTGAATATCAAATTGAATTCAAAATAATTTGAATATCAAAATGAAACAAGATTAATCTCTCAAATGGCTAGGCATTCAATGAGCTACTGAGGAAGAACAGGGAACAAGGGGATGCAGCTGGACTTGAACTGACATGATATTTACTAATTGACATGTTCGGAGGTAAAAGTCCAAAGCTCCACAACATATAGGAACATGGAATGCAAGAAGCATGAAGCTAGACATAAAACACTGCGATACTTGGGGGGAATGAGCCAAAATGGACAGGAGATTCTAAGTCATGCTGGATCTACACTGCCCAATATCCTAGGATCTGATCCCAGATTATCTGCTTTGAGCTGGATTATATGAGTCTACACTGCCAGATAATCTGGGAGAATCAGATAATCTGGGATCAGATCCTGGGATGTAGGGCAGTGTAGATCTAGTCTCAGGTAATGTTATAGTATTTTTCTCAGTAAATGGAAGTCTAAGAAGAAATGGCATAAATAGTGAGGAGAGATGTAGCAATAATATTAATAGGATATAATGCAAAGTCTGACCAAATAATGATATTAATACTTAAGGGAAAACCCATCAATATAAACATAATTCATGTTTCCACTCCAACTGCTGAGATAGAAAAAGGAGAAAAGGAAAGATTCTCTGCTGGAGTCCAGGAAAGAGGTGGATCATACACCAAAACAGTATGTTTTGTTAATCAAAGACAATGGGAATGTAAAAGTAGTAAACAGAGTAGAATCAAAATTATAGGAAAATTTGGTCTTGGATGAAGAAAGGCCAAAAGTTTGTTCATCACAAACCCATTCCTTATGCAATGCAAAAAATGACTGCATATATGGACAAAAATGACTGCATATATGGACATCACCTGATGGCTAGTATAGAAATCAAATAAACAACATACTCTTAAATAGGAAATGGAGAAGCTCCATTTCTCCTTGCAAAAACTAGACCAAGATTAGGTTGTTGCACAGACAATAAACTATCAATATAAAAAATTACAGTGACGCTAATGAAGAACACTAAACCAATAATCATGTCAAAATATAACCTGAAGAACATGACTGTAAAATTTAACAATAATGGAAGAATAGATTTGAACTACTATATATATTGACTAGGCACCAGAAGAAATCTGTACTGAAGCCAGAAATATTATTAGAGAGGAATCTATAAAGACACTATCTACAGTAAAAATAATAATAAACATAAACAATTAATAGATGACAAGTGGAACTCTTCAAGCAGTTACCAACAGAAGAGAAACAAATATAAAAGGTGACAGAAATAGAGTCAGAATCCTGAATGCTGTCAACAGATATGAAAAACAAAACAATGACCCATACTCCAATCGCCAAGAAAGGGGATACCAGGGACTGCACTAACCATAGCAAGCAAAATGTTGACCAAAATTCTACCACAAGGACTTTTATCATATATGGAGTAAGAAATGCCAGAAGTCAAAATTGGTTTTAGGAAAGGAAGAGGCACCCAGGGATCACATTACAAGCATACATTAGATAGTGAAGTTCATACAATAATTTCAAAACAAAATTAACCTGTGCTTTATGGATTCTATTAAAGCTGTTGATTATGTAGATCATGAAAACATATGTATCACTGGCTTGCTGTGGGTTTTCCAGGCTATGTGGCCATGTCCCAGTGATTCCAGCCATTAAAGCCTCCGACAACACATATGTATTGCTCTGAAAGAAATGGCTTTGTCACAGCATTTGATTGTCAATGATCAGGAATGCTGGGAACCCAAGCTTCAGCCAAAGGACCAGATGTTCCTCAGTCCTCATTTAAAAACTGATTGGAGATTGGTGGGAAATAGTTGAAATGTGTAACACCCTAGCTATGTCTTTATAGCTTTTTTCAAGGCTAGGTGGTATTTTAGTCACTCCCTGCTCATTGGTCCCCTGATTTAAAGGCACTCTTTCTATACTGCAAAACAAGCAGATCACAGATAAATAAATATTGGAATGAATCATATTTTAAAATACATTCAATATTATCATTTCCATTTTTCAAAATATTATCAATGTCTAAACCTCAGAAGAATAGTACTATTATTATTGAATGCCTGTTCTTTTTTTTAAGCACATATGTAATTTACAGTATTTACACGTTTACATAATTACACTAAGCATCATCAAGCGTTTCAAGTGTTTTTTGAAAAACAAAATCATTGGTAATTACTTTAAATAATTTTGCCCTTAGAATTAACAAGCATTTTCTCCCACTTTGCAACACCTAATGAAAATAAGTGAAAAGCGATTAAGCAATGCTTTGATGTTAATTATCACAGTTATATAGAATGCCAGTGGGTATGTGCAGCCCTCATTTCATTTAGCAAAATTTGGTTATTAGCTTCAGCTTTAAATTCCTGGGTTCCTTCTCTCTCCCTTTTCTTTCTTAAATATAATTTGATAGAAGAATTGAACTTTGTTCACTTTTTAAGGATTTTTCCAGTTGGTATATATAGGGAGAACGTGGTAGCATCTTGTTAACCAGAGTGGTTTACATATGTCCTTCCTTGGGAAGAGCCTTCTGAAGAATACATAGTGTTGGTTACAACCTTTAAAACCCTTACACAGCTAAGGTCCAATCTGTCTGAAAGAAATACCAGTATCTCCTGGTATGAAACTGTTCAAGATCTTGGGAGGAAGGCTATATCTCAGTCCCACCACATTTGTTGAGGGTGTGGGTGGAAACCTTCTTGGTGGTTGCCTTTACATTGTGGAATCCCCTCCCACGGAAGATTCATTGGGTCTCTTCTTTGCTCTCTTTCGACTATAACTTCTTAATTTAGGCACACCTTTCATTTTTAAATCATGTGTCATGAATGTGTCTCCATTGTGGTATGCTGCCCTTTTGTACTCTTAGTTATGTTTTAAATGTGCTTAAATTGTTTCAACTATATGTTTAATTGAATCTTAAATACTTGTAAAGTAAGATTTTCATTGAATTGTTGGCCCCTTCCACATAGTTGAATAAAATCTCAATTATCTGCTTTGAACTGGAATATACGGAATATAAGATAACCCAGTTCAAAGCAGATATTGTGGGATGTTCTGCCTTGATATTCTGGGTTATATGGCTGTGTAGTGGGGCCCTATGTTTTAAATTGTTTTAAGGCACTTTCAGTATCCATGCTTGGAGAAAGGCAGAATGTAAATTGATAGATGAATCTTTACCTATCTGTTTGGAAGTTGAACATACTCTGAAGATACCAGATCCCATCTGATCTTAGAATCTTAGATCAGAAATTGCCAAGGAATACCAAATGCTGTGGGCTATATTTCAGAGGAAGGAATATATCCTTATGGTTTCCTTGGCAAGATATATTCAGATGGACTTCCCCTTATTTTCACCTTCCTCAGGGGCTGAGAGTATGTAACTTTCACAAGATCAGCCATGGCTTCCCATGGTTGAGCAGAAATTCAAACCCTGGTCTGACTAGTGTCTTAGTCCAATACCCAAACTATTATGTCATGCTAGCTCTAGAAGGCACATATACATACTTAGCTGTATTTGTTCCGTCTTCCCTTTTCCTAAGTTCATGATGCACTAAAGCTGGATCTGGCAATGCATGGGGTCCATATATTTTTAAACCTATGGAGTCCATATATTTTTTAATTTCTCTATTCCCAAACTGGACTCAAAACCCTGAGATTTTCATTCCCTGGAAGTGAGGTTGTGTAGGCCACTTTATCTACTTTTTAAGGGCTTTCCCAGATAGTATAGCATCCTGTTAACTAGAGTGTTTACACAAGTCCTTGCTTAGGAACAGCAAGATGACCCTCAGACCTCTGACCCCATCCTATTTTCATAAATAGGTGAAAAATTGAACTTCCTCCTTGATTTCTCCCTCAATTACAATCCTTCACCAGATTCCTTATTTAAACTGACAAGCTCTCTAAAGTAAACACATCCAGGTTCCTGTTGATTTAATTTCACATACTTTGAGCCTGCTATCTGCTCTGATAAATAATCAGAACAAAGAAAGCAATTTCCTGGGACAGTCTGAAAATGTTGATAAACCACATGTACTTTTAATTAGCTTTGAATATTTTCCTGGATGCTTACATGAGGAAAACGACCTATAAAACTATTTAAGATAGATTCTGAATTCCTCTGTTCTGAATTAATTCATCCAAGCCTACACAGTAGCACAATTGTGCGACTGCACCAAAAAAAAAAGTATGGAAAAACCTAGTCGTTTTTCCAAACTTTTAAAGATTAGTGTGCTTTCTCCTACAAACAGTGATGTCCTCCTTGCTCATGTATCCGAAGTGGTGTGACTGTACCCTCCTCGGGCATAGGAAAAGATAGTCCATATAGGACCAACTGTCCAGATAATAGCAGTAGAATGAGACATTTGTACCAGAAGCAATAGTTGGACTCCATGTTATCAAAGAATAAACTGATTTTTTTTTCAACAAGGAAACATTTTTGATTCCACAGTGGTCCGACTACAGTACAATGAGAAGAGAGCCACAAAATACAGACAGAATATCTCTATCTGTTTAGAGGGTATAAATATCCTGACAGCATCATCTGATCTTGGAATCTAAGTATGGCCAGACCTGTTTTATCACCTTTACATCAGGAATGCCAAGGAATTTTCACTTTCTAAAAAATTCATAATGTTACCTTAAGTTAACAGATGATGTGTTAGAGACCTATAGTGTGATATTCTTGACTTGCTTTGGGATACTATACATGTTGACCTGAGCAGGAGGTACCAACTTCAGGCAGCAAAACACTGTAGGCCTCTGTGGCTATTTGAGAGTCACTACTATGGCATCTAGGCAAGAAATACTTTTGCACAAGCACAGTTCTGCAGCTTGATTGGAATGGCTTCCTAAGGCACAAATATCCATATCATGTTATGTCAGTTATGGAGAAATCCAAACCAGGGAGTTCCCAAGAAGATTGTCTTGACTTTGTGGCAAATATTGCATTTTGATGCATCATTTCAAATGAATCAGGTTGCAACAAACACACAAGAGTTGGGGGGATACTTTGCTCTTGAAGGCTTTCTAGATTTGAGCCCTTAAACGGACAAGACACAATATTTGTAAGGCAAGACCTCCACTCTACAGCCCGCCCACCCACATACTTTGTTATTTATTTAGATGTTATCAGTTATGCAGAGATGGGAGGGAATCTCGTTGCCTGCTAAAGCAGTTCCTGAGATCCACTCCAGCAAATTAATCTTCTCCCCTCCACCTTCCTCTTCATTACTTGTCCAAGCTTTGCTTTCCCAGGCACCAGCTGTCACTGAGGAAGTCTGCACCAGCATCTTCTTTTGCTTCCTTAGGTGCCTGGAGTTGCACCAACATGGCCTGGAGAGTTTCCTTCACCATCTGGATCTCCCTCTGTAGAGACTGTAGATGCTTTATTAAGGAATAAATTGAAAGGTAATTGGCAGCTCCTTTCCCCTCTTCAAGTTATTTAATAAGTCATCATTGTGCTCTGCACAACAGATGGGTATCGCTAACTAATTGCAGCATCAAGTTCATGCAAATTGCTTGGATTAAATATTAATACATATTTCACACTTACTCTCCCCCCCCCCACCCCTCCTGTCTTCTTTGGGCCTGTAGGCAACAAATAGCTTTATATAGGATTTTGTCTTCAAAGGTATGAAATGAACAATGTGTGTATGTGAATATGTGACTGGCTGTTGTAAATCCCAACACTAGACACTAAGAGAATAGTGCTGTCACCTCTTGAGAGGGTATGATCTCAAATTTCATCTTGAAAGAGATAAAAATGGGGGGAAAGTGTTTTTTCATTCACTATGCCAGACCTTTAGGTCATAGATAAGACCACCCACTAACATAAGAAAAGGTCTCCTTTCTGTGTTCGCATACAGTGCAGTCACATCTATCTGGGGCCATAATAATCTTTCATACACCTCACCCTGCTCATCCCTCATCAAATGAAAAGGAGGGACTTTCCTTTTATGCACAGAATGGGAAAAGAGCTTACCTTCAGATACCAAATACATTTATGGTGGGCCCTGATGGGGTTTGATTCCACAATATCAAAGTCCATGGATGCTCAAGTCCCATTGTATACATTAGCATAATAAAAAGGCAAAATCAAGGTTTTGTTTTTTGGATCCCCTGCCCCCAATTTTAAAAAATACAATCCACCCTCCACAATAGCTGAGGCTATAGGAGCAGGATTCCTGCAAGAGGGAAAGCCGTGAGTTAAAAAAACATTATTATTTTTTTAAAAAAACTATGGGGATATCTCTCTAGGTATCTCTTGCTCTTCCAATATGACTCTATGGTCAACTTACTCTGAAATCATTTGGTCACCCAGCATGACTTCCAGTGAAAGTTGACCATAGGATACAACTAGAGGACTTGGAGATCATGGACGTGTTCACACGGGACATTTTTGCCCTGTTTTGCTGCTTTTATTTACGGCAAGGATGGGGCCGGTTGTGTGCCATTACATGACGCACAGCAGGCCCCATCCACAGCCCTACCAAAGTGGAGGGGAGGCACCAAAAGGTGCTTTCTCTGCCACTATGGGGAAGAAAGTGTAGTTTGATTAGCTCTGCATTTTCCTCCCTTTTTTGCTATATGATGGCAGAAAGGGTGGCGGGGCAACACGTAATTCTGCCTTTTCTGCCATCTGATGGGGACAGGGACAGTGTGCTAACGCACCTTGTCCCATCCCCACCGTGTGATGAAGGAGGGAGGTTGCGCGGGGCATCACAAGCAGCCCTGCACACCTTCCCTATTGCAGCATGTGCCAGATAAAACCATGTGAAGAGGTCACAAATCTCAACAAGTAACATGTGGAATGCAACTGTAGTTTCAAATTGTAGATGGTTGAATCCATGGATGCAAAATTTATGGATATGGCCAGCCAATTGTAGTTGAAGATAAATTAATTTCAATAGAATTAACCTCAAATGGGCTCCTTCCTTAGAAAACTAAATTTCTGCAGGTAAATCAATACATGCAAAATAACTCCCCTGAATCCCAGGAAATTTCACTGTGGAATGAAATGCAAAATGGACCCATAAGCTCCCCACTTAGTTCAAACTGGGAGCAGTCAAACAATCATTATTTTGTACTTCAAACATTCATGATGATGATAATAATGTGAGACTCTAATTCAAGGGAAATTAACACTCTCTTGATTTGGAACGAAATATTTTAAAAGCCACTACACACAGCGAGGGCAAAGCAAGAGAGTCACTGATGCTGTTTTCAGTTTTTATCTTTCTTCCAGCTCCACATTCATTAGGAAATGCTGCCTTACCCAAGAACAATGTCAAGATGAAAAGACATCCTTCACTTATGAAGGGGATACATTATTTTTTTTAAAAAAAAAATCCTTTTCTTGCAGGGGAAACAGTAACAATAAAGAGTCATGTGAAAGTTATGCAAATATCTTCAGTGCCAGACTGTCACACGTACCAATGTGAAAAGCCTTTTGGCAGCTTCTATTAAAGATTCCTCAAGTTTTTTCCTCCCCATCATTTGCATACATTTGCTATGATGTTTTGTTCTTTCTCTCTTTTTAGTTTAAGGGAAAGTAATGTTTGTGTGTACATTTCATAAATTATTCTCATATTTAGGCAGCAGTTTCAATTTGAAAACAAGGTGCAGAGAAAACGCTGAATGAATGTTTGTGCTAAACCCCTAAAAACACCAAAGTACAAATAACTGAACCTTCCATGACACCTCAGAGATAGCAAAATGAGTCTGGCACTGATCTGGAGATCCCCAGATGCACACAGCTGCAGTTTAATCATGACATTTGTCTGAAATCGCACATGGTGAAGAAGAGACCTTTATGCAGTCGTTGAACACGGAGTACCTCCTGAGGTCTAATTAATGTTTATATACATTCTGAGATTACATGCTACATCTCTTGGGCCCATGTTATCAGAAAAATGATTACAGGCAAGGGAAACATGGAGGGGAAAGGAGATCTGATACAAAGAAACAAAAGAAAAAAATAGTTATAACATACAGCAACATTTCACAGATGAAAACCAAAACACATAATAATCTGATCAAGGTCAAGATGGCAAAAGTGGTTAACAAGGAAGAACGCGCAAGCTAGAAAACTTGCAACGGTTTGCTTCTGCCTGCACCTAATGGAGGGGACAAGGCTCTGATCCTTCCTCTCCCGTTCCCACTGCTGAGTAAACTGAGTACTGTATGAATTTGGAACTTTTTTTAAAGTAACTATTGAAGTAACTAAGGATAAACTGGGATAGTGAGAGTGAAAAGGATGGAAATCAGGACAATTTAAAAAGTAGCTTTAAAAGCAGGACAATTAAGACTGTCCTAACAAAATGGAACAGTTGGAATGGATTGCTGGGAGTTTTCTGGGTTGTATGGCCATGTTCCAGAAGCATTCTCTATTGACGTTTTGCCCACATCTATGGCCGGCATCCTCAGAGGTTGCAAGATCTTGTGAGATCTGTTGGAAACTAGGCAAGTGAGGTTTATATATCGGTGGAATGTCCAGGGTGAGAGAAAGAACTCTTGTCTGTTTGAGGCAAGTGTGGATGTTGCAGTTGGCCACCTTGATTAGCATTGAATGGTCTTGCAGCTTCAAATCTGCAAGGCCATGGTTGCTTTATATTGTGTTATGCCGTCGTTGTTTTATTTTGCTTGTTGTTGTTTTTATTAATTTTAATGTGTTATTTTAACTATGCTGCTTGGGCTTGTCCCCATGTAAGTTGCCCTGAGTCCCTTCGGGGAGATGGAGGCAGGTTCCAAAAATAAAGTTATTATTATTAAAGCCTGGCTGGTTCCTGCCTGGGGGATTCCTTTGTTGGGAGGTGTTAGCTGACCCTTATTGATTCTTGTCTGGAATTCCCTTGGGGCTTTTTGTTTTTGTTTTTTTAGTGTTGCTCTTTATTTACTGTCCTGATTTTAGAGTTTTTTAAAAGCCCTATTTTGTTCATTTTCATGGTTTCCTTCTTTCTATTGAAATTGTCGACATGCTTGTGGATTTCTATGACTTCTCTGCATAGCTGTTAGAGTGGTTCAGTATTTCTGTGCTCTCAAATAATGTGCTGTGTTCAGGTTGGTCCATCAGGTGCTCTGCTATGGTTGACTTCTCAGGTTGAATTAGTCTGCAGTGCCTTTCATATTCCTTGATTAGTGTTTGGGCAATGCTGCATTTGGTGGTTCCTATGTAGATTTGTTCACAGCTGCATGGTATATGATAGGCTCCTGCAGAGGTGAGAGGATCCCTATTGTCCATTGCTGAATGTAGCAGTTGTTGGATTTTCTTAGTGGGTCTGTAGATAATTTGTAGGTTATGTTTCTTCACCAGCTTCCCTATGCAGTTAGTGGTTCCCTTGATAGATGGTTAGGACACTTTTCTTCTGCCTAGATCTTTATCTTTACTCTCATGGCTTGTTCTTGGTCTTCAAGCTCTTCTGGTATCTGTGGAATCTGTGGTGGAGTATTCATTGGCCTGTAGAGTCATGTTTAGGTGGTTCAGTTCACCTTGGAGGAGGTGGGGTTCACATATTCTTTTTTATTCTTCTGTCAGGGCTTCAATTGTGCTTCTTTTTGATTTGGGTGATGGTTGGAGTTTTTATGTAGGTATCTATCCATGTGTGTAGGTTTTCTGTAAACTGTGTGGCCCAATTGTTGATTGGATTTGTGGATGACTAGGACATCTAGAAATGGCAGTTTTGCTTCATTTTCTTTTCCCATGCTGAATGTTTGGGTGGATGCTGTTGAGGTGGTCCAGGAACTTGTTTAGTTCTTCTTCTCCATGGCTCCAAATGGTGGGGTCATCCACATATCTGAACCATATAGTGGGCTTTTTAGTTGCTGTTTCCAGGGCTTGTTTTTCGAAGTGTTCCAGGTAGAAATTTGCTATGACCGGGCTGAGAGGTCTCCCCATGGCTGGAATGTATGCATTCCACAGTTGGAATGTATGTAACCAATGAATTTCATGCTTAGACTTGGATCCCCATCATATCTCATTCTTCATATATATGCAAATACAAATCTTCCATTTTTAAAAAATAAAATCTAAATTCCAAAACACTTCTTTTCTGAAGCATTTTGGATAAGAAATTCTCAACCTGTATTACTGAAAGCTTCAAAATTAATCATGGCGGCTTGTTTTTAGCACAGTGTAGAAAAGGATGAAGTATGTTAGCCATGGAGATAGCCAGCTCATTTTTCTGCAACGATCTTTTTTTTAATCACAGGCAAACTAATACAGGCACTCTAGATTATCTATCAGAATCATAACTGCTAATTAAGGTCCCCAAATGGCTGTGAAATTGCAATATATAAAATCCATTTATTTCATCAGGAATGCTCTGGCTTCCCTGTCAGTAAAGTAACACCTTTCATCAACTCCACAGACACCAGCAATGTGTCACCTCTTGCCTCTGGTTCTTCCAATTAACAATTCAGATTATTTTCGTTTGCTTGCGACTTGATTATCAGAAACTGGCTCTTTTGTGGGTTTGCTCCAATATGATACCTTCTGTTCAACAAATTCATCAGATGCAGAGAGACACCTAGGTTTCACCATTATAGCACAATCCTTTACATATCTGCTTAGAAGCCAGTCCTATTGAGTTCGCTGCGTCTTAGACCTAGGTAAGTGGGTATAGGATTGAAGCTTTAATTTGGTTGTTTGATTTCCCATCCATCCGCCAAATGCAAAACCTGCTGCTTAATATTTGCTTTGAGAAGCTACAATATTAAATAAGAATCCCAAGCGGGCCTGTGTAAATATTCAGTGCTAAGCATTAGTGCTGGCTTCTGGCTTCATTTGTGTTGTGTGTTATTCGTCTCCTCCTCACAGGCTGGTTCCTTCTAGTATCTTGTGCCATCAAAAAGTATAATGAAAAACAATGGCATATGGGATTTATTTTTTCTAATAGAACTTTAATTATTAATCAGAGTCACAATGTGTGTTTAAATATTGGCAGAAATGCTTGCTTGACAGCACCAGAAAGTTAGAGCTCTCAGAAAGAACCTTTTAATGTCAGTCACTCTTTTACTTTTTCTATGGAAGACAATGGCTGGAGTCTTCAACACATTACATCAATGTAGTCATAGCTATGTTTAACATATTTTTGAAAGTCAATCCTTCTGGTCACTATGGAACTCCCTCCCTAGCAACGTTAGATCAGCCTCCTAGCTTTCAGAAGGAGAGTAAAAACCTGGCTCTAGGACCAGGCCTTCGGAGAATCAGTGCAATCATATAATATAATTGGAATATGTGCAATGACTACAAAATGGCCTCAGACTACAATTTTTAGATGGTGTGATTTTAATAGTGAAAAAATTAATATGTGTTAATTTTAATTCAAAGGATTTAAAGCTTAATGTTGTGTTTGTGTTTAAGGCAATTAATAATAGCCGTATGTAAGCCACCTTGAGTCCCTTTTGGGGTAGAGAAAGGCAGGGTATAAATAGGGTAAATAAATAAGTAAATAAAATTTTGCTATTCTCTTTTTCTTCTGGTAACTTACTTTGTCTCTATTTATGTTATCTATTATCCCTTTTTAGTTGCATTTATATCCCACCTTTGCTATGATGAGCTCAGCGCAATATACATGGCTCTCCTCCCCACATTATCCGTATAACAGATCTGTGAGACAAGTCAGCTTGAGAGAAAGAGACAGATCCAAGGTGAGTAAATGAGATGTGCAGCCCAGAAGATATTTGACCATAGATCTTCAAAGTCTTCGTTCAAAACATCAGTCAGTAAACCACACTGGTTTCACAAGACAGAGTTTTGGTATATTAAAGGCTGACTGAGAAATGAAAATACTTGGGAATAAATTTAGGTGCTCCCAGACATATTGTTTGAAAGAACAAGCAACTACTCTTGTTGCAAGCCAATTCTGACATTATTTTGGCCAGATGTTCTGCACATATAACTGTTCCTGCAAGTCATGGTGTGAACAATGTACAACTGGCAGATGGCACTTTACAGATCAGTTTCCGAGGCCTGGATGTGCTCTGAAACAGTAAACCATCATGGAAGCTGATCTCTGGAATTTTGCATTCCCTCCTTCTATGTTACACTGCACAGTTAAAGAGTTCAAGTGACAATAACATCTGAACCACTTCTAAGATTTACATAACATAAACAGATGTGGAACAGACTTTGTTTATCCATAGTAACTAACCTATACAAACCAGTGCCTCTCCTGCATTTGTTCATTTCACCAGGAACAAAGGGAAATCATGCTTAAACAAAACTATTTGGCCCATAGTTCGAAGGTGCTGTGCTTTGGCTACTCCTTGCTGAACGATGCAAATCCAATCTGTTTGGCTAAGAATGGCAGGAGCAAGAAAATGATATTATGTAATCATGATGCCTGGATGGAAACTGGCTTAAGGCCTAAATCAGCTGCTCTGCACTTCTCAAAGAATGTGTGTGTGTGTGTGTGTGTGTGTGTGTGTAATGAAATCATTTCAATCAACTGTATTGTTTCAGCACTAAAACAGTATAAATGGGGATTTCATTCTGTTGTGACCAGCTGGAGATGTTACCAATAACTACCAATTCCAGTTATAGATCAAATTTTAAAGGAGTTCGCCAGAATGCTGGGTCCTATTGAGAAGAAAGGCTTACTGACTTGAAGAGCCCCTTTAAAGTTCAGACTAAAAACTGGAGCAGATAAACTGCCCTTCTTACATGGAAGCCGGTGGTGCCAAATTCTACTAGACATAACAAGAACATGGAGCTACTGTTTCTCCCTTTCCTTTTGGACTCAGTGCATCTAATGCAGTGTTTCCCAACCTGTGGTCTGCAAGAACTAAAATATGGTCACCACTGCAACGAGAGTGACTAGAATCACAGAAACATAGAGTTGGATGAGACCGCATAGGCGATCCAGTCCAACCCCCTGCCAAGAAACAGGAAAATTGCATTCAAAGCACCCTCAACAGATGGCCATCTAGCCTCTGCTTAAAAGCCTCCAAAGAAGGAACCTCCACTAGCCTCGCAAAACCCTCTTATAGTGCCGATGCTTATTAAATATGGATTTCTGTGAGCGGACAGATGGTGACTACTGGATGGCATATGTTTTCTATCAGAAACTAGAGCTGATGTGATCTATTCAATGCACTTTTCTGAATCAGCATCCCAGATAACCAAACCTAATCTAAAGTTGACCAAAAACTGATTCGTAACCCTTTTGGTACTAATGTTGGAGAGTAGTTCCTGGTCTGGCACCACTGATCTAATGTAATGCCAATGCTTTGGGATTGTACATGATGTGACAATGTCACATCACATGCTGTGTAACAAAGTTGTTTCTGTGCTGCTGATTTATTAAAGTTTGCAGTCTACCCAAGACTTGAGTGCGATATCTTAATATTAGTAATCTTACTTATAAATTGTTTTCATTAACTGCCATCAAACACAGTAGCTTTATTAGTAATTTTGGTTTTTTGGTTTTTTACAAGAATGAAATAAAATGTTAATATCTTTTGAAGATTGATGAAAAACATGCAGGAAATTTATTTTCTGTGCCATTTAAAAATTATTCTTGGATTTTCAAAATTTAAAATAGCATTAAGGTGAAGACATTAATTATTATGTTACTTGACTTGTTACTCATGAGTAATAAATTGACATTAACAAGCAATAAATTACTCGTGGAAACAAGCCAGATACAATTTTTTAAAGTAACCTTTTTAAGCTCTGAGTATTTCAAATACGATTTGAGTAGAATTAGAATTATATTTCATTGCTCCCTTTTCTGACATTCGTCTCCATTTTCTGTTTCCCCTTCTCATCTTTTCTTTCAGAACTAGCTTTACATTTTTGTATGCATTTAATTTAAGTCCTCCCTGAGGGGGGTGGGGGGCATCAATTACTTGCCAAACAATTTTGGAAGGAAGGGATAACAGTGATTCCTTTCCCCATTTTACTTCCCATTTTCCATTTATGTAGGCCTGACAAGTAGATACATGAAGATTCAGCAAGCCTTGCTCCGGTTCCAGTTGGCTTCAGGAGTATTTTGCTGATTTCCATTTCTCCATTCAAGGGATTTCAGCTGGAACACAACCAAATGGCCATTCTGCCAAGGCTGTTTGCACTACACAGCCTCCACAGTAAAACTGCAGGGCAATATGCCATGAGAAGTAATCGCTGAATATTTTAAAGAGAAAACATGTTGCCAAGGTATGCTTCATCTGATATGGCTGCAGAAGAAAATTCGCTAGCAGCACCCTCCTCTGTATGCTTGCCTAGATGTAAGCAACACTGAATTCAATAAGACAATGACTCCTGTGTATCTGTTAATGGAAAGAGGAGAGAAAATGCAGGCTCCACACAGCCTTTCCAAGGCTATTTGTAGATCCACAAGACCCCCATCATTTTTACTTTATTCAAAATAAAGGTATGGGGGGCAATTCTGATGTGTCCTGTCCCAACTCAACTGTTTCAGATTTTAAAGAAGAAGAAGAAGAAGAAAGCAAAGTGAAAGTGACACATGGTTTATTTTCTGCTTTAAAATGTTTTCTCTTTTTAAACAATTGGACTTTGGGTAGCTGCTCACTGTCTATAAAAATTGTAATATAATATAATAATATGATATTATTGGGAAGTGGGACTTGGCCACAGTGGTCCACACTCTCGTTACATCCAGGATAGACTACTGCAATGTGCTCTATGTGGCGTTGCCTCTGAAGACTGTTCAGAAGCTTCAAATAGTCCAATGAGAGGCAGCCAGGTTAATAACTGGGGAGGCATACAGGAAGCACACAACTCCCATGTTACGTCAGCTCCACTGGTTGTCTGTTTGCTACCAGACACAATTCAAAGTGCTGGCTTTTGCCTACAAAGCCCTAAAAGATCCTAGACCAGTTTACCTGTCCAAACGCATCTCCCCTTATGAACCACCGCAAAGACTAAGATCTTCTGGGAAGGCTCTGCTCTTGGTCCCGCCACTGACACAGGCACATTTGGCAGGGATGAGAGACAGGGCCTTTTCAATGATTGCTCCCTGGCTATGGAACTCCCTTCCTGGTGAGATTAGATCACAGGATGTCTACTCCTCACACCACTAGAGAAATTATACTGTTTCACCAATATTGCACCACGTGACATCCACCAGGAAGTAGCAGCCAATAATGAAAGGACCAAGGCCCATCCCCTGTTCGGAAATCAGCCAGCACACCAACCAAAATAGTTTTCTAAGATCTACAGAGATACTCACAAAAACACCTCAGCAAGCAAGAATCCAAAAGTGGCAGGCTAAAACCTGGAACCTCAAGCCATGGCTGACACCGAATGACAGATTCCCCCCCTGGGCACACAGAAGACTGGGTGACTTGGAAGACGTTGAATAGACTGCACTCTGGCACCACGAGATGCACGGCCAACCTTAAGAAATGGGGCCACAAAGTCGAGTCCATGACATGCAAGTGTGGAGAAGAGCAAACCACAGACCACCTACTACAATGCAATCTGAGCCCTTCACAATGGAAGACCTTCTTATAGCAACACCAGAGGCACTCCAAGTGTCCAGCTACTGGTCAACAGACATTTAGTATAATGCCAAGTTTTTAAACTTGGTGTTTTTAAAATACAGTGCAACTGTACCCTTGGTTCACTTCTGAGACGATAAAAATAGATGCCTTCTGTAGTAGAGATATTATTGAAATTACAGCACAGATCAGAAAAATCCCATTGGAGGGTTTGTTTTCTTGTTCCCAAGCTTCTGTGAGCCAAAAGTGAATGTAATGTTTACATTACCAAGAATGTACCTTCGGTATCTATTCTGCATATTATCCTGTCTTAGCATGTGGCACAAATAGCAGTCAAGAGGATCAGATGTACTTTTTCATGGCACATTTAAAAAAATCTTAGACAACATCTGTTTAGTCTGACCTAATTTTGGATCAAGTCAAAGAAAAGACTCTTCTCCCTTTCTGCAAATGCTAGATAAATAGTTCACTGGCTATTCGCCAGGGAGTTGTCTGCCTATGAATATACTGTGATGATCACTTAGCACTAAATTAGATGCTTGGCAAAAAACAAACTGCTACAATAGGGACATTTTGTGGCAGCCTGTACTCATCCAACTAGTGTCCCAACTCATGTCAAAGTTACTTTTGGGGGCTGTAACTCCCAGAGTCCCCTAATGAACACAGGCAGTGACCATGACAAATGGAGTATTCCAGGGATCACAACCCCCAAAGTAATCATGCCAAGATTTGATCTATGTAGCACAGGCCTGTAGAGTATATCTGTATCTCAGGGAACATAACATATGCTGCACTAAAAACAGCCATCTTAAAGGGGAACTTTTATTTTTAAAATCTTTATTTCTTCTCTCTTTTTCTGTCTGTCTTTGCTCATAAAATGGCAACTTGGGGCATTGTTAAAACTTTGAGTCTTCAGCCTTGATGCACAATCAGAGCACAAAAAACTTCATGGGTCTCCTTATCTGTCTGTGTGTATATTATAGAAGCCTGAGTATTTGGCAGAGCTGCCTAGCAACATAGTGGAGGCAAGCTGGATCATCTAGCAGGCTGTCTGATTGCTGACTAGTCTGAAGAAACTCCTTATTTGCTTTCTAAGGATCACACAGCTGGAGAGGGGAGACTTACACTGGAGTACAATTGTGTCCTCTGTTTGCATTTCAGGAAAGCTGTGGACAGGCAGGCTGAAACAAAGAGGAGGGCTTCCCAACATACTTTTTGAATGTCCAAAAGAGTTGAATATTTGAGCTACATATTAAGTGAAGGGAAATGACTGGGTTGAGTCACTTTTTCTCTGCCTTCTAGTGAAGTTTGCCTTTGGGAAAGTCTTTTTTTAAGGATACTAAAGAAGCAATAGGACTCAGGCTTCTGCCTTGTACAACATTGTAGGGCATTACAAACTTAAGTAAATCATTTTTCTGTTTCTAAACAGTGCCCACATGTACCTGAGAAACTTACAACAAAGGTACAAATGCAGCAGCATCACACACTTGTTATTTACATTTTCTCTCAATATATTTCACTTTGTTACTATGGTTATTAGGCACTTTTAGATGGGATGCAAATAGAAGTGGTTGTAGGCAAGACAAAGTGGGATTGGAATGGTTAATTAAAGTGAATGGGACACAGAGCTCACATGTGCTTTTTTGACACCACCTCTTACAGGATGATGCAGTATTGAATTCAGGACATTGCACAATTTGCTTGGATCCGATGCTCTGCATGACGTGATCTGATCTTGTAGGACAAGTATGCTCTGGTGCATCCATAGAGAGCATACCTGTGACACCAATCTTTCTTCAAGTTCCAAGTTTTTGTTTTGTGTTTTGTGTTTGTTTTGTTTTGTTTTGTTTTTTTGCCACAGCACAAATCCTAACCTGAAATTTATTACCATGACAGCAACACTGAAAGCCCTGCTGGTGTTTTGGACTATAAATTCTACAATTTCTATATCTGCAAGATATCTATATCTGTGGTATGTAAGTCTAGTTATAAAACTTTGGCAGACCTTTCAAAAAGTTCTCATGAAAGAACTGGCTATTTCTGATTCATTTTTTCTTGAATTATTACTCTTTCACTAGTGTAGGTTTCTACAGGACAATGCCCTACTACAGGAGTGAGGAAGGTAATCTAACTCTCATAACCCTTCATAATTCGTTTTGCTGGCTAGAACATTTGGGAGCTATAGTCTACCTCACTTTTGGAAAGAAGGCAAAAATGTGGCTGTAGGGCCAGGCCTTCGGGTAATTAGGTGGAAATGACAATGACAATGTTGTTAATTGGCTTGGAAATTGTTTATGGATAAGTTAAATGGCGTACTCAATCATAGAATTTGGCTAGATAATGGCCACCAGACTGGTAATAGCTTAGTAAATTGTAAGTATATTGTTTTGATGTTTTTATGTGGTATTTATTATAATTACTAGTGATTTGCATTTTTATTATGTGGCATCAAATTATTGCCAATTGGAAGGCGCCCTGATCCCCCTTCCCCCCCCCCCCCCCGGATTGAAAAGGGCAGGGTACAAGTGTTTGAAATAAATAAATAAACAAACAAACAAACAAACATATGGAGGACTATACATTCTTTACTCATACAGTATTATACTCTCACAAATTAAGACATTTTAATGACCTTCCTAATACTTTAGATATTAACTCTCATAGGTCCCAGATAAGAGGTGCCAGAGTGAAAACTTTAAAAAAAACAACCTCTCATATATTGAATAGTTGTATAGAAGTTTTCAATCCAGCAGCCCCAGACAACACAGCCAATAATGGGTGGTTACAGGAATTGCAGTGCAAAACATCTGGAAACCAAATGTTCTACACCACAATCCTTCAACAGTATTCCCACAATGGTAGAATCAGAATTAGGTCAGTAAAAGGTATAGTATCAAACACAATGGCTCAAAAAGGATATCAACAAGACCTTCGTCACAGCTGCAGATTGTTCTCTGAAGTTGATCTTCCAGGTGTTTCAGCCTCTCACTTATTTTTTCACATTTCTCTTTAACCTCTGTGGAAAGCATATGGCAGTCCTACAAGTAGATTAAAACAAAAATAAAAACAAAGAAAATCAATACATGATTAACATAATTGAAAACCATGCAAAATTTGGACACAGTTTAAGAATATTTCATGAAGAAGCATTTTTTTGAACTACAACAGGCAGAAATTCATAGCCAACATGACAAAAAATAACTTTTCCAAGTTCTTATCATGTTGGAAGTAAAATAAACAATGCCATGATACCTTTTAATTGCATGACTGCATAAATATTTAATATAGTCAGGTATTTTAAAAATAATGTCTTACACAAGGAATCTCACAATTTACATACTGTGGGATAGACTCGTAGTTTTCTCTGAGTTTACTGCCAATATTATGTGCCTAAATTAGAAAACATGTCTGGGGAAACTACTGAAGGGTCAACAACTTCATATTGTTAAATCAGACCTGCCTTCACATTTCATATCTAATTGACTGAATGAGCCTGTGGCATTCATAAACACATTTTAAGGGTTAGCTTTCATGAATAAGGGAAACACATATCTGGACTGTTGTTGTCTGCCTTCAAGTTATTCCCAACATATGATGACATTAACATGAGGTTTCCTTGACAGGATTTGTCAAAAAACGGGTTTGCAATTGCTTCCTCTTAAATTGGGGGAGTTTGATTTGCCCAATGTCACCTAGTTGTCTTCCATAGCCAAGTGGGGATTTGAACGCTAAACCCCCTAAGACTTAGTTCAGTAGTCAGAACTACCATTGGCTCTCATGTTTGGACTAAAATGTTCCTTTTTAGACTAGACCACAATCCTAGAATTCTCATGCTAGCTGGAGGTTTACTGTAGTTATAGCTGTAGACACTCACAAGCAGAGTCCCCTTTTCAAGATCCATTCGTGTTAATTCTGAAGTAGATGGCCCATTCAATCTCTTCCAACTCTATGACTATATGATGTTAAAATGTGAAAATAATCTATAGGGATTCCTAACTCCAGCATATCTGCAAATATCCCAACATCTCTATGGAAGGTACACTGGGTCTGTCCACAGCAGATGATCTCAGAGTTTTATGGAAGAGCCCTCATAGATCATTCCTTCCTTTATGGAAGGAATGATCTAGCTACATCCAGGAAATGTCCAGGTACGAACATGCAGCCATTGGCAATTACCTGTCAGTAATGCATGCATCTTAAGCCCTAGATAAGCCATGTTTCCTGGGAGCAGGGGAATCTCAGAAGTAAGGAGTCCTTCATGAATAAAAGTCCTCAGAAGTGCATAGCCAAATTCAGATAGGCCTGGAAACCAGGCTAATGAATATTCCAGGTGATCTCTGTTGCTGGAACAAGTTTTGCATGCAGTCTACCTCCTTAAAGTTACTTTTTAGTATGGACCTGTGGATCCAAGTTAACACCTAACTCATATCATGCCTACCTTTTGCTCCCAAATGTCTGAATCTGACATTACTCTAACAATAGCTATTAGATTGTATCCACTTTCACACTAGTGTTTGGCTATAGCTTCCCCTTGAAAACCTACGAGATATTCACCAGCCACTATGACTCTTCTGATCTTGGGCTGCACCTTTCCTTCCAGATCAGAAACCAAGTTAGCAGTAGGCCTAAGCAGGGCAGACATACTATGGTAACAGAGAACCCAGTGCTGTGTCTCACCCTTAGATTTACATGGCAAAAAGTATTACTGCAATTTCAATTCCATGCTTGTCAAACAAGATTACATCAATAGTTCTGCTTGATGTCACTGTTGTCAGTTACAGCTAGTCTTACACCACATGTATTGCAGACACAAGTTAACTTGAGATTCGAGAAAAGATTTCAAGAAAAATATTAGCCCTGTAGAAAATGCAACATTAATTATAATTTGTTTCCTTGGTGCTTGGTACCTCTTGAGCTCCAAATAAGATACTTTTCTGACTAGGTCACAACATCCCTCCTTGGCTTTGGAAATCCATTTTGGGTTTGCAAATCCCTGACACTGATGCATCAGAACCTTTGAAGGCGGCATCTTGACAGACAAAGAATAACTTACCCAAGTCTAATGACAGATGGGATGCCTTTCTAAAATGCTTTGGCTGTAGCTTTTTCCCAAAATAGCTGTAACTATTGTGCTAATCTACCTCTTTACCCAGATGATACAAAGATGCCCTTGGGGGGGAGGGGGGGTATTAAAAAGTTGTTGTTGTTATTCTGACACAAAAATACAGTAGGTCACAGCAAACAAGATATATATGCTGGATTTTGTATCACAAAATCACAGGTCGAACACTTCCCAAGCGTCTAGGACTGTGTAATGTATTTTTGAATGATGCGCACAGATCCAAGTAAGGTGGTTTTTTACAGTTGACAGATCGTGATTTTGTCAATGTTTACTGTTTCCAAATGCCGGCTGAGATCTTTGGCACGGTACCCAGTGTACTGATTACCACTGGGACCACCTGTACTGGTTTATGCCACAGCCTTTGCAGTTTGATTTTGAGGTCCTCATAACGACTTTCCCTATTGTTTTTCCTCAATGTGACTGTCACCTAGTATGGCGACATCAATAATCCAAACTTTTTTCTTTTCCACTATCATGATGTCTGGATTCAAACGTCCCTCAGTATTTTTGCTTGTTCATTTTCCACTACCTTTGCAGGTTTATGATCCCACCAGTTCTTTACTACTGGCAGGTAGTACTTGTGACATAAGTTCCAATGAATCATTTGGGCCACATCGTTGTACCTCTGTTTGTAGTCTGTCTGCAACTTTCTTGCAGCAGCTGAGGATATGATCAATGGTTTCATCAGTTTCCTTGCACAGTCTGCATTTTGGGTCATCTGCTGATTTTTCAATCCTGGCTTTAATTGTGTTTGTTCTGATGGCTTGCTCCTGGGCTGCAAGAATCAGGCCTTCTGTCTCCTTCTTCAGTGTTCCATTCATGAGCCATAATCAGGTCTTCTCCTTATCAACTTTCCTTCAATGTTGTCAATTTTGCCCATGCAATGCTTTGTATTATTATTATTATTATTATTATTATTATTATTATTTGAAACACAACAAGATGAGTCCACAGCAAACAAGATCATTCTGCTGGCTGTTGTATTGGATTACACGTTGGATACTTCCCAAGTTTCTAGGACTGTGTGATGTATCGGCGAATAATGTGTGCAGATCCCAGTAAGGTGGCCTTTTGCAGATGGAAGATGGTAATTTTGTCAGCGCCGATTGTGTTTAAGTGCAGGCCAAGGTCTTTAGGCACTGCATCCAGTGTGCCGATCACCACTGGGACCACCTTTATTGGCTTGTGTCAGAGTCTTTGCAGTTTGATCTTCAAATCCTCATATAGTGTCAGCTTTTCCAGTTGTTTCTCTATTATTACCTTCCTTCCCTGGCTTTCTTCATGCTTTTATCTCTCTATGTCTTGTTCTGCTCTTCCTCCTTGTATCATTGTAAATAGACTGAATTTTCAATAATACTGTAGAAGTCCAAACAGTAAGATCAGGGTCATAATGTAATTTTCTGAGCTCAATAGTTTTGTACCATCTCTGCTTGCACTATACCTGTTTTTCATTCTACAGTTAATTCCAACTCATCCCTTTTATTTCAATTTCCTCCATACTCAAGGATCCTCCAAACAGGGTTGATGTGTCAGAAGGTTGCATTCCTGCTCTTCAGTGCAACTTTTTTATTCCAAGAGATAGCTGAACAAAAAAAGTCATTATGAAGCACTAAAATAGGAGTTTTGTACTGCGCCATTGTAACTAATGTGGAAAAAATAAAATTCAAAGAGAGAATATTTGCCCTTCAAAATATAGGTTCACCTCAGTAAACTACATTCCAGGTTTTTAAAAAAATGTAATCCAGACAGATCCAAGAAATTGCTAAAGCAACCTGCCAGAAGAACGTATGTGGTGACAGCAACAACCAGCAAAAGCTGGTAAACCCCAAGGAGCTACAGTATATCACAAGAACTTGCACTTCTGGTACTAGTTTGGAAGAATCCCAAGTGTTGAAATTTCCTTGTGCTGATTCTTAACTGTTCATTATCAGTAGCTGAAATTGTTTTAATTATTTATTACATTTGTAGGCAACAATGATTAAGAATTGGTAAAGTGGGAAGGGGATCTATTAAGAAACACACAATAGAAAGAAGGACTTTTTAAAAATATTCCGCAGGAAGCAAAAGTGAAAAAGTAAAATTGTGACCATACTGGATCCCCAAAATATCTTCTGTTGAATTTTAAAAGACTCACGTTTGACTGAATACCTCATTGCAAATCTCTACTGAAAATGATAAGTTTAGACTAGGGATCAATATAGCAAAAGCTTTTAAAACTAGAGATAGTCAGACTGAAGAGGTGAGGAAAGGCTGCAAATGTCCTTGTGCCTGCAGAAGGTGAAAGAGAACAATGAAGAACAACTCATCCATCAAGTTGTTAAATTGTTATTCAATACTCAGCAGGATCCTGCATATTTTAGGGAGAAAATAAACACCTGAACAATTTACAAGATTGGAAAGCTATTAGAAAGCACCTTTGTGACTGGCATACACAAGGAGATGGCAGCATTGTAAGCAAACTTTGTTACTTTACAGGCTTGCAAGGTGATCGGTCCTGAAATCATTTTATTTTCTTTGCTCTGAAAACACTTGATTACCATCAGAGCATCCATCTCAGAATAGCAATTTTCTTCAAGATGCTCATGATGTCATTTTTAAAAGAAATTGATAGACTTGAGAGCTGTGCTCAGTGTTTGCCACAAAATAAGAAAGGGTACTGAGCCAATCAGAGGTCCTCTTGGTCAGTCGCAAAGCTGAACAGGGCATGGGGTTACAGCCTGTGCTGGATGGGGTCACACTCCCCCTGAAGACACAGATTTACAGCTTGGGAAAGACCCTTAACTCAGCCTGGTGGCCCCTCGCCTGTGGAATTCTCTGTACAGTGACATTACATTGGCCTCCTCCCTCTTATCCTTTAGAATGAAACTCAAAACCTGGTTATGGGACAAAGCGTTCAGACAGTAGAGACTGCAATTTAGAATGAGACCCAATTTGTGTGAGTGACCTGGACTATGATTTCAAATCTGCGTGATTTAAACAAGGTTTCAGTAATTTTAAAGCATTAACTAATTGTTTTAATTGCTTTTATCATTTATTACTGTTGTTGGCATTGAATGAATGCCTGTTGTGAAGCCGCCCCCTCCAGAGTAAGAAGGATGGGATACAAATATGCAAAATCATTAATTAAATCACTCACATGACTCTATTTAAATCATGACTGAGAATTATAAAGATGTTATAGAACTGTATCTTCCAGTATTACTCAACTTTAGTGACGTTGAATAAAGGATGCCTGGAGCTGAAGTCCAACCTTCTAGAACAAGTTCTTTTAAAATTATTTGAAGTTCATAGGGAAATATTCCAACTACACCAAAGAAACAAAAACTGTGAAAACAAACATGCCCAGGTCCCAACCATCATTCTGCAATCATCAGCAAAGTAGCACAAATACAGTTCAAACAGGTGAAGGCTGGAGCAGGAGAGAAGCTTTAATGCCAAAAGCCTTAATGCCAAAGTGTTGATTTATTGAGTAGTTTAGTGGAATTTGGCAACACTTCAGTACTCTAATTAAAGGCCATTAATATATTAGATTGTAGGTCAGACTCTGACTGTGGCTGCTGAAGAGACTTACAGAGCTTTTTTTAAAAAAAACCATGTATTTGCATAAATACAATTTACTGTGAGTATTGTTCCAAATTGTTGTGAAAACCCTTCCAAATTGCACTGTTGTGAAAACTAAAGCAATTATTAAATCTTCTGCTGTCCTCAACAACATAAAAAAACACCAAACAAAACAACCATCTGCCAGCACTTAAACCTGAGACTAATATTTCTTTTTTATGTTATTTGCATAAAAGTGTACATTCAAGCTTTTCACCAATATGAGACCTAAGGCAGCTCAAAGTATTGGTTAAAACAAAATGACAACAGCAACAACAGAAACCCAGTGGATAACTAAAATATAGATTTTTTAAAAAGAATAATACAAATGAACCTTCTATTAAAACATCACAAAACTTCAAAAAGTAGTTTTAAAAGTTATAAAGCTAACAATACAGTACACCCCAATATAAAAAAAACCTTCTGCCATAGGTATGGGCTAAGAAAAGAAAAATGTCTTTGCCCCTCAGTGGATGCTGGTCCAGACACCGCCTCCAGGATCAGAGGTAAAATGCTTCTGTGTATCAGCTCTAAGCATAAAAAGCCAAAGGACCAAGTTGCCTTTATATCCTGTTGGCAGGCTTCTCTTTGGAAGAACTGACTGGCCACTGTGTGTTGGACAAGAGAGAGGCTTTTGGTCTGATCCAACATGGCTCGTCTTACATCCTATCAGTGTTCTACAGCAGTTATTCTGTCCTCCCAATTTGGCCAAATCCATTTCCCTGTGGCTACTATCCTGTCTCCTACTGGCTACTTCTTACAAAGTAGTTTTGTAAACACAATCCTTCTGTATTTGTATTTAGGAAAACAAACCCATAATCCAAATCTCTATAATGCAGAACCAGTCTAAGATGTGTGGGGCAGTGAGGTCCTCTGATTTCTTTTACACCGAGGGGGGGGGGGGGAGAGAGAAATGGTGACATTGATGCTTCTGTTCTATGTTTGATGTTTTGTCTTATGTCTTATATAAAAGGCGGTGTTTTTATTTAATTGTAGTAGTTAAGTAGTAACTTGTGTTTAGATGCTGAGTTGCTAAATTTTGTTATTATGGATGTATTGTAGTTGTATTCGGGCCTTTTATGTTTGGAATCCACTCTGAGTCCCTCAGGGGAGATAGGGTGGAATATAAATAAATTATTATTATTATTATTATTATTATTATTATTATTAGAACCACAACAAGATTAGTACATAGCAAATAAGATCACTGTGCTTGCTGTTGTATTGGATCACATGTCGGACACTTCCCAAGCATCTAGGACTGTGTGATGTATCTGTGAATAATGCGTGCAGATCCCAGTAAGGTGGCCGTTTGCAGCTGGCAGATGGTAATTTTATCAGTGCCGATTGTGTTTAAGTGCAAGCCAAGGTCTTTAGGTACTGCAACCAATGTGCCGATCATCACTGGGACCACCTTCACTGGCTTGTGCCAGAGTCTTTGCAGTTTGATCTTCAAATCCTCATATTTTGTCAGCTTTTCCAGTTGTTTCTCTTCAACCCTGCTGTCGCCTGGGATAGCAACATCGACAACCCATACTTGGTATTATATTATATTATTATTATTATTATTAGTAGTAGTAGTAGTAGTAATATTGGTATTATTATTATTATTATTATTATTATTATTATTATTATCCTGACCTCTAAGACTCCTATAGGTTCCCCAGTTGTTGTTTCAAAAAACTCCTTCTTAAAGATGGTGCTTGCTATAGTGGCACACAAGTGCTCTTCATTTCAACAGCAAGAGAATGCTTTTGTTTGTATTTTTACTGCAGAACTACTGTTTTATTCATTTATCAATTTACACTGATTTAATGAAGAATGGGTAGCTCTCATTCGCCCTCTTACAATTAATTGGGTAAACAGCTCTAATTAAAAGGTGTTTCGTTCATATTTTGGACTACCCTATGATTTATTCCCTTTTTCTGATAAATAAATGAATGCTGGGCTCCTTCAACCTTTTTTAAAGGGAGGCAGAAAATGCCTCTCAGCATCTTCTATGCCTATTAATGTCACCACTAATATTTTTATCTGACATATATATGGAAGCAGGCAAAACCCTGCCAGTGACACAGAAACTATTTTAAACACTTTCTGGTTGTAGTGCTACTCAGCAGGCAGTGAGAAATTCAGTGAGTGTGTAGCTGAAGACAGAAGAAGAATAAGATGGGAGGGAGAAACAATAGTCCCTGCCTCCAGCTCAGTATGTTAACTAGACTGCCATCCTCAAGCTGGCAGTTTGACCCAGTGCTACAAGCAACTATCTGTCGCCTGGAAGAATTTGCAGTCTTGTTTGGTTCATTAAAAAGAATGTTTTTGTACTGACAGCAGTTTAGGGAAGCTTGTTGCTGTAGGGAGCTTGATATGTCATGAGAAAGCCGAACATTGGCTTTTTATGGGGAGCCAAGCTTTCAAAAGCCTAAATTACACAAAGGATTTTCCCACAACAGTCTGAACTGCAGACAACCAGTGCTACTGGTGGCTACAGAAAGAGACTCTCTCAGCAATAGGCCTCCCCATCTTTTTTCTTCACCAACAACATACTGTAGAAACAATTCTTAACAATCTTAATCATGCTTTCAACTATTTTCAATTGATGCTAGTACGGGTCAAAATGCCAATTTGTGTGCATATTTTTAAAAAAGATTATCCATTGCCAACTTTCCTCTCTTGCGCTCAATTTTCCTTACTTGGTTTTCTATTCACAAACTTATCTTTAAAATATGATTCTAAGACACAATCATGTTAGTCTGTATCAGTACAGACTGATATAGATGGTGGCTCCTTTGAAACTGAGAGAAAAAAATATGTAGTGCAAGAAATTAAATACTTCTGTGCAGTTTTTACTTAATATTTGCATATTCTTGCCTGGTTTGGAGAAATTATCGTTCAAATAAAATGCTCAGAAATAAATAAAATGTACTTTTACACAAAATTTGTGCGTGCATGTACATGTATGCTAAAAATACTTTTGTGCAAAAATAGTTCTTTTGAGCAAAAAACATTGTTTCCAGATAGCCTCGCTTTTTGCGCAAGATTTTTTTTTCACAGAAAATCTAACGATCTTGCGTACTCATACTACACAATTTGCCTATTTGGATGAAGTGTTTTCCACAAATGCACATCCGCACACAAATAATCTGAAGAACTCATATATAGTTCTGCACAGAATAATTTACAAAAACTCAGGCTGAAAATTTCACAAAATACTCTCAATTGTGTTATTTTTCCCAACCAAGTGTTCTTAAGTTGGGAATAAATATAAACAAATAAATAATTTTTATTTATTAATACACACACACACACACACACATTTTTCAGCCCAGAAATGAATAAAGGCAAATATTGGGTTGTTGTAGGTTTTTTCAGGCTATGTGGCCATGTTCTAGAGGCATTCTCTCCTGACGTTTTGCCTGCATCTATGGCAAGCATCCTCAGAGGTAGTGAGGATGCATCTATGGCAAGCTTCCTCAGAGGTAGACCTCACAACCTCTGAGGATGCTTGCCATAGATGCAGGCAAAACGTCAGGAGAGAATGCCTCTAGAACATGGCCATATAGCCCAAAAAAACCAACCCAGTGATTCTGGCCATGAAAGCCTTCAGCAATACAAAGGCAAATATTCTTTCCATTCTTACTTTTCAGTGCAGGACTTGGAACAAGGAGGGCTACATTCAAATCCTTGCATAGAATTAAAAGTTGACCTTGGGCAATACATGCCTCTAAAGCACACTTACTCATAGGGTTCTAATAAGAAAAGGAGGAACATGTAAAAGGTCCATATACATTCCCAGTGCAGTACAAGTAACGATAACAATAAAAACAATAGGATTTGTATCTCCTAGGCATAAATCCCACCTATATCATCATTTCCATACAGACTGTCCTGTTTCCCTGTTATAGCTTACACTGCAGAAGGAAACATCCTCCCAATGGTATGGTATTTTAATGAGTAATTGCTTGCAGCAAGCCTTTTTCACGGGGCATGTGTTCACCCTATTTTAAACTTTTGCATGGTTTTATACTCTCAATAAACTATAGTTTTAATGGAATATTTAAATTGTATTCTACATTTTATTGTCAGGTTTTTGCTGATTATGCTCCGACCTTTTGTGAACCACCAAGGGTCCATCATTTGAAGAAAAGTGACATATAAATGAATAAATAAGAAAATATCCCAAATAAATACAAATACCCAAATATCCTATATACATATTTTAGCTGTAAAAATCATTTCTCATAGTATGCCTTGTGTGTAAATATACAGTGATATTCTGACCCCAAGACAAATAAAATTGGAGTTAAACCTTCCAAACGAACATTGTCTTTTTCATCATCACTGCTTCCATTACTATCCAAAAATGTAAGATTCACATCAAACACCTATCTGTTCCTGCTTTTATTCACAAAGGCTCAATTGCTTTCTGTGCAATCTTTGTGGGGAGTTTTGCAAAACATTTCTCATCTCACTTTGCAATTACATATTTTTTAAAAATGTCAATTATATATGTGAGACTTCATTCATTAGCTAAACAATGACTACTAGAATGTAGTAATTATTATTAGTAGTAGTAGTAGTAGAACACACTCCCCAGCGGAATTAGGGTGACTCCCTCACTCCTCTCCTTTAGAATAAAGGTCAAAACATGGCTCTGGGACCAAGCATTTGGCCTGCTGACTGAGCAATAACAGCAACTGACCGATGAAAATTAACCATGAATAGACATCGGACTGGAACTCTGGACTTTAATTTGGATTTGGGCTTGGCACTGTTTCAATGTTTCAATTTTTAATGTTTTATTTTTAATATTTTAATGTCTATTTGTAATCCTGTTGTTCACCTAATTGTCAATGTGTTTTGTAATATTATTTATGTTATTGTTGGCTCTAATGGCTGCCATTTCTAAGCCGCCCTGAGTCCCCCCTCGGGGGTTGAGAAGGACAGAATAGAAATGTTTGAAATAAATAAATAAATAAATAAATAAATAGTAACAGTACTATTTGAATTATTTATATTATTTATTTATCATTTATTTATTGGATTTATGTTTTCTGCCAGTATGAGACTCACTTCTCACACAAAAATGCTCTTTAATAGTGAGCACATATTTTTCCACATATCTCAACTTTAACAAGAGGTATGGATTTGCTTTTTTTTAAAAAAAAAAAAAAAACTAAAGTGCAGAATCCAGTCATCAGCATCCACATCATCTATAGATACTGGGTGAACATGCCTAGATTCCAGGTAAAAGGCAAGCTAACTAGGTAAGCCCTTCATAGTTTATTTTTATTCTATTGAGAGCTAAGGAAGTAGAAAGGTCAAAGCAAATGGAAGCCTAGACAAGATTGCTACATATGTAGATGTTATACAAATAACTAACTTAATAGCAAAGTTGTATTAGAACAGGTATTGAAAGGGCTACTCCAGACAAAGTTGAATAGGGAAACTGTGGCAGCTCATGGACCAAGTGGAGAAGTAGCTTCTCCTATTAAATATTCAAGGAGCCATTTCCTTGCTGATCTCATAAACTGCTCATAAAAGCAGGGAGCATTGCTCTCTAGAGCACACCATGAGGGGAATGATAGGGCATGCTGAGAGAGCCCATACACCCAACAATAAAAAACAATGCTGACATGCCACTCCGCTTGAGAAGTGTCTCCCTCATCCTTCCACTCTCTCACAAACCCAAACATCGCAGATCAATTCTTTTGGAGTTCTTCTCTCCATCTCCCCTTTAGATTGCTGATTGATTGGATGGCCTTAGACTTTGATCTCTGGATGGTGTGTTTTTAACCTTGAATGTATTTTAATCATGTTTATTATGTTGTAATTTTAAACTAAACCATTTTAAGTGACTATTGTACAAGGGTTGAATGAAAAGTAATGCCTCCACCTTCGTTACTTGGGTTTGGATGGGAATATTTTAATAAATCAAATGCAGAAATAATCCTTAGAATGTGCTCTTTAACTACTATGATTCATTTTTTGACATAATCACCAGACAATTGGATACATTTCTGCCAATGATGAACAAGTTTTCTGAAGCTGCCATGGAAGAAGTTGACACTCTCTTTCCGCAACCCATCGTGCACAGATCTTCCAATAGCCAAGCAATGCAATAATGTGACCCACATGTTCTTGTGAAATGCCGATTATGCTTCAAATTTCTCTCTGAGTAATACGACAATAGTCCTGAATCAATCTGTGAACCTTTTGCTTGTGAAACTCAGTGGTTGCTGTCACAGGACGTCCTACTCTTTGTTTGTCACGCAAGTCAGACGTTCCCTTCTCAACTTCTTTAAACTTACTTGCCCAACAACGCACAGTACTCACATCAACACAATCACCATAAACAGCTTGCATTCTCTGATTAATCTCCTTTGGGGTGACACCTTCTGCTGTCGAGAATTCAATGACTACACGTTGCTTAAGTCGCATTGACCGACAGTCTGCCCAGGGTTGCATGCTTCGCACTCTAACAACACAATTGTTCAATGCTAAGGCTTTCCACCAAAATTGAACTGTAGAGGAGAGTCTACTGAACAAGCCAGTACCTGCCGCATACCAGTACTGCCATCTGTTGAGGAATTATGAAGGTGAAGGCATTACTTTTCATTCAACCCTCGTATGTTTTGAGGCACTATGTAGGTGCCAATTGTAAGCCACCTTTAGTTCCCCTCGGGGCAGAGAAAGATATAAAAAAGGTAAATAAAATAAATAAAAATTGCTATAAGGCTGAGCAGTAAACCAGGAAACTGATTGTTCAAAAACCATCATCTGCCATGAACACATTCAATAATGGAAGGCAAGCAACAGGGTGCATCTACTCTGTAGGATTAATACTGTTTTGATCCCACTTTAACTGCTATTCCCACTTTAACTGCTATTCCAATGTTGTGGAATACTGGGAGTTGTAGATTTACAAAGTTTTTCACCTTTTCTGCCGACAAGTGCTGGCGCCTCACCAAACTATAAATCCCATGATTCTATAGAATTGAGTTAAAATGGTTTCAAACTGCATTATTTTTACAGTATAGAATAGATGCACCACAGTCAACTATACTTGCTGTCTTGAATGTGGAGATGAACCTATGTGAGGTTTAAAAATTAATAATGTAACGTAATATATTCAGGAGTCTACATTTACATACATCTACATACTATGGAAATACATGCTATTACCATAGTTTAGCTTTGCCTGCATACTCATTATATTACTTACTAATTAGTATCATTGTCTAGTTTTGCTAATTTTACGATCTCATTACTTTTAACAACGTTCACATTTCAAATATACCAGTGTTAATTGGGTTCTATGCTGCATAGTAATCATGCAGTCTTTCAATACACCTATTCCACAGCCATTGCGAACAATTCTGTTTTGAGATTAATCAGTTCTAAAAGTTATACATATTTTGGATGTATTTGGAAATTCACAGGACATGTGATTTTTTTGCTGTCATTTCACCTCACTTTATGCCATAACCTACATTTTGTTCTGGCTTGCAGCTAGGACAGCAATGTATATTGATCTTGGCAAAAGTCATCTAACTCTATATGAAGGTCATCTCACAGACATTGCTATCTGTGTGAAATCACACACTGGTTTCATTTGACACCAAAATAATTTTTACCTAGCAAGGTTTCCCTGTCTTCTTCAGACTCAAACATATTTTGCTTTGCAAAAAAATACAGCTTGGTTTATCAAACACAATCAGCTCATAACGCTGAGAAGCCTGTGTACTTGCTGGGTTCATTTTGCTAGGTAAATTGTGAGAGAGGAAATGCAGTTTCCCCCCACCATTCGCAAGAACGCACAATAATATTGTTATCAGCTTCGGCTGATTTTGTTCAGAGTTGTGAGTTGCCTTGGTCCCATACCAGGAGAAAGGCAACATATAAATTAAATAGATAAGATAAAATCATGAACAATGCATGTTTGCATTGTCAAATAGCTTTTTGACAAAGTCTATCCCTGAAGAGTAAACTTAAAAGAGAACAGACCTGTAATCAGATGATTTCTGGGTCCCCTGATGGTGCAATGGGTTAAAACCTTGTGGCAGCAGGATTGTTGACCAAAAGGTCGGTGGTTCGAATCCAGAGAGTGGGGTGAGCTCCCATCTGTCAGCTCCAGCTTCTCATGCAGGGACATGAGAGAAGCCTCCCACAGGATGGTAAAACATCTGGGCATCCCCTGGGCAACATCCTTGCAGATGGCCAATTCTCTCACACCAGAAGCGACTTGCAGTTTCTCAAGTCACTCCTGACATGAAAAAAAATGATTTCTGGGTTACAAAAAAAGGACAAGGGGTAGGAAATAATGGCCGTCTCATAAGGAGGAGATGATAGCATTGCTGCACCCTTTTTAATTATCATTTTAATTATTATTATTATATATGAACAACAGTTCAAGATAGAAAACACGTGGAAAATATTTCCCCAATGTGTATTGTGTATGTGTGTGACGGCCTGTTGTCAAGATGCCTGCTAACTTATGGGGACCCAATAAATTGCATGGGTTTTCCTAGATAAAGAATACCCAAAAGTTGTTTTATCAGTGCTTTCCTCTTAAATATAGTCTACAGGACTTGGTATTTCTTGGCAGTCTCCCACCCAAGTACTAACCACTTGGGTGCCTTTGCGGTATTTAGGCCCCTTCAGTGAGTATTAGCAGTGAAAAAGGAATTCCATGGTAAGAAACATTCCATTAGGAATGAGATTTTAAAAACATTTTTAAAAATTATCATATGCTTTTATTCAAATTGACAGTTTGGAATTAGACATAGTTGATAGCTCTGTCACTTCAAAGTGCAGAATTCATGCTAGGCTTTATGGGATCTATTGCTAGTCATATGAAAGCTGCCCCAGATGCTGGTCTGAACTGTCCAAATTGATTAGAACTTTTGTCTCTTTGGGGAAAGAAATAGTGGGCACTGGGACCGTCATGAGTTCGAAGCCAGCCCGCGTCGGAGTTTGCTTTCAACCATTGTGTAGCTTTCTGTCGACCTTTGCAGCCCGAAAGATAGTTGCATCTGTCAAGAAGGAAATTTAGGTACCGCTTATGCGGGGAAGCTAATTTAACTAATTTACGACACCATAAAATCTTCAGCAAGCATGCAAAGAATGAGGAAGTACTCCATCAATGTCACAAATAGACAGTGAAGCAACAGCTCCTCTGGTGGCCAGAATACCCTCATGAAGCTGGATGTTAAATATCCTCTGTATGTCTGTCTATATATGTTGTGTGTCTATGGCATTGAATGTTTGCCATGTATATGTACATTGTAATCCACCCTGAGTCCTCTGCGGGGTGAGAAGGGCTGAATATAAATACTGTAGATTAATAATAAATAAATAAACAAACATCATCATAATCACTATGCATACAGCCCACCAAAACTAACACAAACACCAGCTTCTTGGAATATTTATTTTATCATACCATATGGTTGCCATGTCTCTGAAAGGATACTATGGTATATAGCTGTAGAAATCACAGAGAAAAGACCTACCAAAATTATTAAAGAGTCACTTACAAAGAAAAATTACAATGTCTGAAGCTTCTTATTTTGAAAAAAAAATAAGTAAAGACTTCCTAGAACAAGCTAGTTCATAATGTCTTGGGTCTCATTCTATTTCAGTGTACATTTTCCACAGCAATTAAAAACCTCCTATTCTTGGAGAGAAGAGAGGGGTTCTTCATGCCCTATTACTTTATGTATGTGAGTGAGTGATCTTTGATGAGACCAGAGCATGGGAAAAAAAATATTAATCTTATGTAATACCAGTGCAGCAGGCTCAGTCTTGGTCTCAGTTGGGATTGTTCCTCCCTGTGTGGCAATTAGGCTTGAAATAAGCCTCTCGGTGGCTTCCTTTTTTTAACCTGTAGTTAGTCATAAGGATGAATTAAAGAGGACTCTAGCAGCATATGAACTGACTGAGCTATGCCTGTTTTTATGGCAATGGTTAAGACTGCAAGAAGTCTTACCTTGCTAAGAGAGAGCTCAGGAAATAAGACACTTCTGAAGAATCTTTGGACATTTGCAGAAGATGCTCACAAGAAGGTATCTATTGGAGGTGGCCTTACTCTCCCACCCTGCTTGCTTGTAACTGTCAGTTCAGTGCCTTATGTGCTTCAGTCTGACAGCATGGTTTGATCTGTGGTGAAGGTGACGTGATTGATCCCTCCTGTGAGCATCTGTGAGCATCGCAGATGGGTACTAGCCTGTTGGATGGATTTGACATGTTTGTCTTGGAGACCATATGGTGCTTCCCCTGTTACTCTACTGATCCCATGCTCCCTTGGCAACTGACAGTGGCTGATTGCTGGACACCATCCGTGAACAGTTCTCATTCTTTTCTGAAAACAGGTGTTTCCATTATTTTGGTGCTCATGGGACCGTGGTACCTACTCCCTTGTGTTTCAGCACTGTTCATGAGCTGTCTTCACAGGAGCAAGGCAGCTTTTTGCTCCTTTTCCATTTATTTCCTGATTTCACTGAACTCCTGTTATCTCAGAAACATTACTGTTAATACACCAGTAGGGGAAAAGGTGAGTTTCTATCCTGCCAGTAACCTAAAATTTGTACTCGTCACCAAGGAAGAGTTATTATGCATTAATGGTCCTGCCAGTACATGATTCCAGAAACCCCTGTGACTAGAATATAATGCATATGGATAAGTTAGAAATACAATCTAGAGCTTTGGAGCTTTGGACATGTGGTAATTTGTGTAAGAGCTATTTAGACAATAGGAAGTGTTCGTTGAAGACATATTTCAACAAGAAAATAAATAAATATAATGTTTAAATATGCCTTTCTCTGGTCCAAGAACGGATTTATAGCATACAATGGAAATTTAATGTACTATACTGATAATAATTTAACAAGACCTATAAACAACCATAGCAAATCAATATAATTTTAGATATTCTCAAGTATAGTTAAGTAATTTATCTTGATGTAGCAAGAGAAATGTATGGTACAATGGATATAAAATACCACACATATGTACTCTTCAACTTCAAATCAATGTCAATTAGCCATAGGTCAATCTTTGATCTACTGCATCTAATGTCACTCAAATTCTGTATTATTCTTAAATTAATTACCTAATAATCCAAATCATTCAACAAAATACATTTCACTTATTTAAGTAAAATATGTCTCAGTTTATGTTTTTATTCCAGACCTTTTTCAGATCTGTTTTCCTTAGCCAGTGTTGATGCTTCCGAAGCACTTATTCCAAATTAATATCAATGTCAACAAGACAGTGCTGGAATAAGCAATGATTGAACTATAGCTACAGTTTGCACAAATCTGATCTGTTTATAAAAACTTCTTATATTAAAAATAGACCTCAAATTACTCAAAAGAAGAACATCATGTGCCCAACTAAATTTCATGAGAATGCAACAAAAATGATCAAGAAATGCCAACATAAACCATTTTTACAGTATTACTATTGAGATGGGAAAGGAGAATTATCAACATACTTGGACATTCTCTGCATTTTTAAAGTGACAATTCCAACAGCAATATTGGCACCAAACTGGACTTGATGGTGATGGGAAATAACAAGGGCATGTGTTTTGCTTCAATAATTGTGGTGTCACCTGCTAACCTACCCTGACCATCTTGGTATAAAAATGAGGTTGGTGCAGTCTGGTATGTTTATATATTATTTCTTAAAGTTTAGATGATGTTACTATATTCTTCTAGTCTAAGAGGAAAACACAGGGTTCTCCAAATGGGGATAATGTACTGGGTGGCGGGAGTATTTGTTGCTGTGATTCTCAGCATTTTTCAAACATCCATGTGATGTTCTGCTGACCTGTTCTGGCAATCCTAGGTAACAGATGCAATATTTTCCACCTTGAGTGAGTTTATTTTTATTTCTACTTGACCCCAGTAGATATGCAAGATTCCAGTGAAGTTCTCCAATGACCAAGTGGGCCATGGTTATTACAGCAATGCTGGGGAAACTAAAGGTCCCCAGATGTTGTTGTGCTTCAGCTGTCAACACTCCAGACTGGAGTTGACTTGAACTGGGCTGCTGCAATCAAAGAAGGCTGTAAGTTCACCATCTTTGTTTCAAAGTGTGTACATCATGACAAGAGTCAGTATGGTATAATGGTTTGAGCAGTGTAGCAGTCTAATATAGATCCTCACTCAGTCATAGAAACCAACTGGACAACTCTTGAGTGATCCCAAGGAAAAGTTACATTCTCTCAAACTCAGAGAAAGACAAAGGCAAAAACACTTCTGAAAAATGTTTGCTAAGAAACCTTCATGATATATTTGTCATGAATTAGAAATGATTTAAAGAAAGCCTTTGACAACAAATGTAAAGACACACAACAAAAATATGATATTTGGACCTTCTGATAGAATATTCTATGAACAACAGTAATGGTTTCTTTCTCAACATTCACAGTTGGGCAACACATTGTTTACAATGTTGCATTAGCATGCTTCAGAACTCACCAGAGTTGATGGTGCAAAAAAAATTACAGCATGAATGGGCAAAGAAATAGAACAAAGACCTTGGGTCGGATATTTTCACAACTTGCTATTACTAACGTGCTTAACTTTTTGCTAATATGCTTGCTCTTCAAATGTTTATACTAGACTTAATTTTAAAAGACTTTTATTGGTTCTTGTATTTAACATACACAGCAGATATGAATCAAGAAATCTCCACCCCAAACTTCAAATACACTCTAAAATCCCTAGGGAGAACAAGTGATGAAGGTAGCATTTTTAATATAACTGTGAAATAACTGAGTGTCTGGCTTCTTGGGGCTCACAGATCACTGGACATAAGCCAAATGTCTGTTCACCAAATCCCTTTTCAATACAGGATTATGGGTGCTGAAATCATATTTAGATACTGACCTTCACTGATGCTCAATGCTGACATTTAAGAAAGCAATAAATGCTGAGTCTCAACACAATTATTTTATGTCCTATAAATATAAAATTTAATTAAACTAAAAAAGAAGAACATGGATTCCTTAAATGCTTTGCCCTTTCTACCCAGTGTAACAAGTCATTGGTCTAAGGCCTATTTTAATCTATGGGAATGCGATGTAGTCTGCTGACAAAAGCACTACAGCTAGCTAATAACCACTAAGTACTACAAGAGAGCACTACCGTTTTCTCTGCAGGGTGGAATGAAAGTCAAGTCAAAACCTTCACAGACTTCAGACTTGTTTGATCCACTTATTTTTTTCAAAGGATGAAAATGCATTTCCTACGATGAAATGAATTCTCCACTACACATCTGTCTGGAATTTCTTTGCACCTCCTTCGCTTAAGTTGTGAGATTTGTTTTTGCTAAAATACACGTTGGAGCAGTAGAAATACTGCTGTAAGAAGTAATATTAAAGGATAATCTGAAAAAAAAATCCCACAAATGATGTGAGACATACACTGGAAGAGGGCAATCAGACAATCTAAAAAAGACAATATAAGAAAATAACAAACTCTGAACAAGCAGGTGAAGATTAGGGAGACACAATGATAATACTTTTGGAAGGGCATTATTGTTTATAATTGTTATCTCAATGTTTAAATTACATAGGCAAATCTCAGCAAATGATAGGGTTTTTTTCCTGTATCTTCCACTATTTCTTATGAGATTCATATGTTTCCAATTTTCCCCATGAACCCTTGCACTTCTATAAACTTTTTATTCCTATATTCCAAGTGGGTTTATTTTTATTCCAGTACTTAAAAAAAATTGATTAGTTATTCACCAATGTGTTTCTACTGTCTGCAAGCTTTCTATTCCACTTTGGGCATCCACTCCATTGACATTACCAACAACATATCTAAAGAGGGGGATCCTTTACACAGAAGCTTTCCAAGCTGTTGTCCCTTGCAATGAATTACATCCCTCCTCTCTGTATTTCTTGTTCTGTATTCTTGGATAAACAGCCTGTTCTGTATGAGATTGCACTGAAGCAGCAAGCGCATACTTTGGAGAATTACTGGATCCATACATTTCACAGGAAGTGGACTTGGTGACGCATCATCTTCAATGTGTGCTTCAGCTATGACTTTTACTGGACAGAGATAAAATAGCTACAGTAATTCACTGATTAGACTACAGTCAGTCCTCTGTATCAATGGATTCTGTACCCATGGATTTAATCTTCCACAGCTTGAAAACACACCTCTCCGACACCCCCACCTCCCCCAAAAATATGCAAGCAGCAAACTTTGCTTTTGTTATTTTATATAATGGACTACTCCATTGTATATAATGGAACTTAAGTATCCTTGGATTTGTGGCTGGGGGCTGGAACCAAACCACAGCAGACACCAAGAGCCCTCTGTACTGTAATGCACTTTGCACGGGTTGCCTTTGAAGATGACTCAGAAACTGCAGCTAATGCAAAATGCAGTGGATAAACTGCAGACTGGAATGTCATATAGACGTTTATATTATGCCAATCTTAAAAGAATTGCACTGGCTCTCATTATGCTTCCACTCTTAATTCAAGGTATAAGGAATGCCTTTCCCTATATGTGTCTGCCAAAGGATTGAGTTCTACTTGAATGGTCTTCCACAGTGAAGTTAATACAGTGCGAAGAGGCAGCCTATCTGTTTGAGGCATCTCAGTGGAGGTATGCCCTTCCTTAATAATACTTAATAGGTTTATCATTTATTTGAGTTAGTTTTATAGCCCTACACTGATTTGACATGTTTTCATTTGCTTATATATATCTCTGAGATCTTTTTAGATAGGACAAGACACAAATAGTTACATACTTTATAGAAGCATGCTTCCATTTCAAATCTAAACATGTTCAAACCCAGCCTCAATTGTATGTTTTCTCCTTCCTCATCCTGTAGCACACTGGCTTTGTGGTTGGACATTCAGTAACTTGGGCATCCTGACAAAACCTTTGCTATAAACAAGAGGTTGGAGTGAAACACTGACCTGCAGCAGAGGGAACTGAGCTCAGAGATTCATGTCTTTTGGCACACAACACCCAAGCCAATTTCCCCCTGAGTTACACCATCAGATTCAAGGGGGAAACTCTTTCTTCCCTAATCTGGTTTTGGTGGTACACTAGGACATTCACTGGTAAATAGTGAATTTTTACATTTTACAGCTAAGTAACTAATCAACAACCCTTCACCAAATCAATAAAGAGTCCAATACAAGGGGAATACAGCAATAAAAACAAATCGGCTCCCTCTTCAACTGCCCCAAATGGCCAAAAATATGATAAGAAGTGACCCAAAACCACTTGCAGTGTGTGCCTAATTATATAGATGAGGTTTGTTCATAAGAGGTCTATAGGGAGAAACTGCCCCTAAGTTTCACACAGTTACCCATACCTAGTATAACAGTAACTAACGGTTTTTGTTATATTGGAAAAGGAGTAAAGTTACCTGCCACTGAATGATATTGTGTTCTAGTTATACTTTTATTATAACCACAATATAATTCATCTTTAATGGCTAGTTACTTCCAAACTTTGGAAGCCACTAGACCAGTTTACAGGCCTGGCATTTGTACTTACAACGATTCTGTGGAGTGGTTCATTCTTTTACACTTTCTAGTTTCTGAAATTTAGTGTAATTTGCCATCTTTCATAGATTTGTAGATATTATATCCAGAGAGAATTGCATCTCATAGATTTTCCGTTTTGCCCAAAGTTTCATGGAAAGTGTCTTTAGTAAATATTTAAAATAGCAAGAAAAGATCAACTGCATGTAATCATGGTTTATGTAATCATTTTCCCACGATCTGTTTCAGAAGTCAGTTCTGACTGCATCAAAATTGACTCACGCAGACATTTCTTGGAATGCGTTTCTTGGGACTGATGGCAGTGAGGATAAGTCAAAGCGGCCTCTCTGTATTCAGTATGCATTCAGTCAAAAAAAAAAACTGGGATACACACTGATAGAAATGGATTATTTCATGTGATGAGGTCCTAACATTTTCATCATTTTTTGCCTTTGTTATGGACAGATGTTGTTATTGTTCACAGAAAGCTTCTAGGCGAAGTGCTTTTCAAGTATTCCTTCTACAGCACTATTAGATATTTAGCCCTGTCTTTCGTGTTTGCTCTCCCCTTGCTGACTTACAGGGCCAATTTTCTGAACTTTTCTATCTGTTTGAAAGCCATTCTCCCGCAGCTGCCAACTCTGCCACTGTCATGACACAGAATGTTTCTAAGTGCCAAAAGGGATCTCGTGGAATGACTGAATGACTGGGGTTAGCATTTAGGGCTCACCCTGAGCTGGTGTAGCCTGCTAGAGGTTATTAAAATTGTTCCTATGGCAAAGAGTAAGAGTTCAGGCCATCCATGCATGCATCTAAGCAACTGGAAAGCATAAATGGGCCCTGGCCATTGACATTTTCTGCAGATTTCCTAGCTATATCATTTCAGATATACACACAAACAAATAGCTACAGAGACTGAAAATTATGCTGCTTCTAATATAGGATCATATGCATCAGAAATAATTATTTTCTCTCCAGATCCATCCTGGACTTTTAATTAGGCTTACATGCCCTTAGAACACTTGTTCCATGTTTAGGATCAAGACATCAAGCAATATTATTACTCTCTCCATCTTTCTAGGTTCAAGAGAATGGCAGGCAGAATCAAAAGCCAGAACCAACCACAAAAGATTAAAATATCCTCTGTGCGATGAACAACTTGTGCATCCAAATGCTTTGTTTGCTGAAAGGTTGAAATTAGCATTTACCATTTAATTCTGAACTACATGTATTAGACAGGTCAGATTCAAAGTATTTTTGTGACATGCCTTCCAGTAAAATCTAAATCAGTATTTAATGCACAATTAAGCACGATTAGACAATCTTGAGTTCATCTGTATTAACCCTGTATAAAATTGAATTAATCAATTTAATTTCTATGAATAAGATACAAAGGTATTAGAAACACTGGAAACCAGCTTTTGTAAAATAAATGGGATGCTTACAAAAAAATCAGATCCTTACAATTCTGCAAAATCATTAATATTGAAACAATACTGAAACAAAGATTTCGTGGATACAGAGAGGGTTTTTTTTATTAAGTCTCAGATTCACTTCATAAGCCATTCTTGTGATGATCCTTCCTAATTTGCCCCCCTCCAGATTGGCTGTGAGCTGACAATGTTCCAATGTCATAAATGAATAATACTCTAATGTACTACAAGGATATCTAAGTCAAATGCATTTCTCAACTGCAGAACTAACCATGCCTGCCAGGAAAACTATTTGTGTGTGTGTGTGTGTGTGTGTGTGTGTGTGTGTGTGTGTGTGTGTCAGGAGCAATAGTAAACGTTCTTTGACCCAATCTTACAAGAAAATCCTAAGGTTGCCACAAGTTATGAGTTGACAAGAAGGCACATAGTAACAACATCCATGCATGCATCTAAGCAACTGGAAAGCATAAATGGGCCCTGGTCATTGACATTTTCTACAGATTTCCCAGCTATGGTGTTTATGGACACCTTGTTATTTGTAACATGCATGTGAGTAATTTCTTTGTATCAATTTGTCCATGTGTGATGCAGCTGTCTTTGGCTCTTCCTCTCATCCCAATAGTAAATGTCACTCTACCAGAGCTGGTAACCTTTGAGCCCAAGGAGTACTCTTTCTGCAACAGAAAGACATCAGTGGAAAACAGAGCAAAATAAAGCAAAGCAAAACAAAAGCCTTGATACCTCTTCCAGTTCCCAGTGTCTCCTTCTATGTTTGTTTTGGATAACATGGCACTGGAGAGCACTCTGCTTGGAGTCCTTAACTGGAAAGTGTTTTGATTGTTCCTGCTTGGTACTTAAAGAAGCGACAGCAGCATCCTCCACTTCATCTGTTTGGTTCTCTTCTCCCTCAGAAACACAACCACCACTTTCTTTCAGTTGAAAGCCTTGGATCAACAGCTGACAGGCCTCTATGTCAACTTCCCACACTCTTTCAAGAAGCTGGCTCCCACAGCTGAAATCAAGCCAAAAGAAAACAAAAACACAATTTAGAGGCAAGGGTTCACATTCTCTGTAATGCTTTAGACCTCTTCCCTTGTTGTTTTTAAAACTGAAAAATAGTAGTTCTCATATAGAATTCAGGAGATCCCCCTCTAAAATAATTAATGAATTATTGCTTCCTGAACAAATTACATGGCTTTTTTTGGTTGGTTTTTTTTTTTGTTTCTTTGCAGACTCTATGTCTTGTTCATTTATCATTCTCAAGACTTATTTCTTCCTGACCACAGAATGGCCATGAGTCAATCAATGCCTTATGACTTTGGATGAGTACTCAAAATTCCACAGAATCATGGGTCAGGCCCTCCTTGTAAGAAGCTCTATATATACACATCAGTTCCTCTGTGCATGCTGCATGAACAGGTTGTTTACATGTAAGTATGGTTCTTTGAATGGCCATCTAGTGTCTCTCATGCAAATGGGTTTTTAAACCTATGCGGAGACCTCTTTGGAATGTTCTAGAGCTGAGTAGCTTGGTGGGGACCCCACTCCTTGCACATCCTAGCCCACTAAGCTACTATTCCCTCAATTTTGAAGGTTGTTGAAAAGAACACAGAGGATCTTGGAAAGATTGCATAAAAATAACCACTCAAAGAACCACAGTTATAGGTATGTGGCCTGTTCTCTTTCTTCATGGTCTTTCTGTCTTTCACAATGGGTAATTGTGAAGCTTACTAAAGGATAATGAGTCAGGTTATTGTGTAATGGAAGGAAGAACAGTCCAACCAAATACGGTATTTTCTCTCACCCTGCCCTTCAATTTCCCATGTTGCATGAATACTAAAATACTCTGCAGTCCAGGCAGCAGAGTCCTCATAAGCACCACCATAACAGACACAAAGTTGATTGGATGTGAAAGGAAGGTGTACACTGTTTGTAGAAGGCTAAAGTGCAATATATAGCCAACTTTTCAACCAGTGTTGCAGATTTTGGGTGAAATGTAGACAAAACTGTGTTCTAATTAAGATGAAATTGGGACACTAATGAAATGAAAATCAGGGCACAGCACTAATTGGTCATCATAAAAGACCAAAAAGAGTTAATCATACTTAAGAGCCACCAAGTTTCTTGCACAACATGGTGAAGTCATTGCGACCAGGAATATGACTTTCAAAATCATGAATTGCTTGCGTTTTGAAACAAGAAACTTGGAATGGTCCATCCATCAGTTGTGAGAAGATCAGTGAATGACCACAGAGATGTTGAGTGAAAGAATGGCAGATATAGGTGGGATGACACTTCATGACCTTCTTTACAATAGGATCAGAGAAGAAGGTACCAGTTAACTGATTAAATGTTTGATTAGCCACAATGACAACAATGTAAAATTTCAGCGATGAAAATGATAGGCCTTGTTCCTTAGGATTTATCAAGAAATGCAGAGCAGTGAAAGTATTTTTTCCAGAACATTCAGAACAAGAAGCACCTCTGTTTTTATGAATAAAATATGTTATTAGAATCCTTAAAAGAAACTTGCAAGACAGCTGCCAATCTAAGATTGTTTATTCTCCAAGTTGATAACCTCAACATCTGGATGTGTGGATGACATATCTGACTGTTGGCAGAGAGAATGACAGGAATCGATACATTGGCACCCCAAACAGGCAAGGAGGAAGGCATCTCCCACTGATTCTTCTGACTGCTACCTTAGAACAGAAGAGACTGCAATTCTTGTTGATTGTCAGAGCTCACAGATCAACCTGGGAAAGTACTGTTATTATTATCCCACTTTTATCTTGATTGAGACTTAAAGTGTAACTATTGAGATGAATACCCCAAATGACAGTTATCGTCGAAAACACTCAATGAAAACAGGACCACTTGTAATAGAGGGTATGAGACTGATCAAGTGAATCTGCCAAAACATTGTTTGTGCTAGCTAAGTGAACAACAATAAGATGAATACCTCTCACCAGCTTCAACAGCATCTCAACAGTCCAAAAAAGTATTGATGGCAGCTAATAATTCCAAAACATTGATGAAATGTGCCAACCTGGCCACATTGTCCAAATGTCTGATCACCGTCTCCCAAAGCAGTTATTCTACTCTCAACTCAAGAAAGGGAATTGTAATGTTGGTGGACAGTAAAAGAGATTTAAAGATGGGCTTAAAGCTAACCTTAAAAACTGGCATAGACACTGAGAACTGGGAAGCCCTGGCCCTTGAGCACTGTAGTTGGAGGTCAGCTGTGACCAGCAGTTCTATGGAATTAGAAGAGGCAAAAATGGAGGGCGAAGGGGAAAAACGTGCCAAGAGGAAGGCATTTCAAGCCAACCCTGACTGGGACCACCTTCCACCTGGAAACCAATGTCCTCACAGTGGAAGAACATGTGGGTCAAGAATAGGGCTCTTACAGCCACCTATGTATCCACCACCATGACACTACACTTGGAAGGCCATCATGCTCGGACAACGAGGGATCACTTAAGGGGGAGGGAATTAATATATTAGAATGTATTATTCACTGTTTAAACCTGGTTTGAAACATGGGTTTTCCAAATTGCTGACTGAATTTTTTGAGGGCTACATTAGTGCTGCAAAGAAATGGGTACACACTTGAGAAAATTATTGGTCTGTATTCCAGTCAGTCAGTAATTTATCCATATTGAAATGGCTGAAGATAATCCATTGTTTCTGTACTATTAGTCTAACAAAAATGCATGCAGTAGAGTATACTTTACATTTCTCTCTCTCATCTATATTTGGGGTCAGAAAGATTTCCTTTTTACAGGCCAAACTGTCCAGGTCAGCATGTTTTGATACCTATGATAAGTGTTAAGTGAATATTCAAGCATTCTTGCTTGAGTTGTCTGCTGTGAACTGAAATTCAAGATATTGGGACAGACAAAGGTTCTCCACCCACAGTCTATAGCTATTCATCCTGCTTCTACATTCCACTTTCTTTCTGTTTGGGCATGCTGTGCTCTAAATTGCACAACTCCTTCCAACTCTCTGCAATAGCTCAATACTTCCTGGTGAAGGCTCAGTTGAGTTCAGAGTAATCTGAACCACATGCGTGAATCATTAGAAAGCAGAATCCCCCCTCCCCCATTCTTTACTTCTCCTGCAACACCAGGCAGAAAATCTAGAGGATTTATCATATCATTTCTTGTGTAGTGAAGAGTAGTAAAATCAGGGGAGTTAAGGTCTAAGGAAGTTACATACAATTAGGACATGGTACCAGGGCTGTCAAAGGTGGAATCATGTCCAATTAAACATTGCAGGGGATGGGGGGGGGTGCAGCATGTGTGGACCAGCTAAATGAAACATATATTTGTTATAAATTACATAAATATATAATTATATTTTTTGTTAACATATAATATATTATAATATATAATATACAATAGAATCTCACTTATCCAACCTTCGCTCATCCAACATTCTGTACTATCCAATACAGTCTGCCTCCCACCCGGATCCACAACTCTTTCAATACATTGTGATGTTTTGGTGCTAAATTCGTAAATATAGTAATTACTATATAACGTTACCATTATGCTTTTTCTGTTGATTTGTTGTAAAACATGTTTTGGTGCTTGATTTGTAAAATCATAACATAATTTTACATTTAATAGGCTTTTCTTTAATCCCTCCTTATTATCCAACATTTTCGCTTATCCAATGTTTATGCTGGATAAGCGAGACTCTACTGTATACATTTTTGGTCGATTAGGGTCTTTAGTGGTTGATAGCTGACATAATTTTGTACGTAATTACTCTTTGCTTTGAAATTTACTTATTTTATTTTGGATGTTAGAAGCAATCAACACATAATGATACCACTGAGAAAGACAAAAATATATGGAATAATCAGGCCCCAGGGATACTATGCCAGGCCCCAATAATTTGTACCAGTTTCCTTCTTCACATTGACTCTGCTCAGTGGGTAGGTTTTGCTTTCAAATTTGCAACATAACTAAAGACAGTATCTAGAATCAGGAGGTTTCCCAGGATAGGTTGGCCTGAGAATAGAGGGATAACATTTTTCCTTGAAACTTGGGACATAGTTGTGTACATATTTTGAGAGGTTGATAAACGGCTTTTTATAATGAAGGTCTCTGTAAATCACTTTCTTTTACTCAAGTTGTACATTGTTGGTTGACATGCTTATCACATTAGTTGATGGAAGTTAATTTACAAGAACAGGTGTTTCTGAGGGGTATAAGGAGGGAGAAATTGGGAGGAGAGAAAATCATGCAGTTAATGGGCAAGTGAACTACATGTAGAAAATTCTGTCATAACATATGAAGTTAGATTTGTTGTGATATGATTGTTCATGCTCTTTCTATTATGTGATTTATGACTCAAAGAAAAATACTTCCCAAAGCATTTTTTCTCATCCAATATACATTAGACATTAAATATCTCCCTGCCACAAATAAAAAGAAAAACCCTGAAATTATTTTTGAATTACAGGTGGTGCAGAAAATGCTTTTATTGTGCTTCTTGATTAGATCTAAATTATACAATGCGCATTCATCTTTTAAAATGCTTTATTTGTCAGAACATTTAATTGGATTCTTTTATCATCTTATAAGAAGCTTTGTGATATCAATGTATATGAAGGGAGACATACATAAATGGTGGCAGAAAAGTAGGGAGTAATAGGAAAAATAGATTAACCTAGGTCATTCTTTCATATAATGAGATTAGTTTCCATAGTCAAACAATTTGCACAGTGCTATTGTTATAAATGTATTTCATAGCTACTGTACAATTAACTATTGATTTTTCAAAGTTATGTTCTAAATTGCTAGAACACACTGTATACATGGTAAAGAGAACACACACTTACTTGCCTGTGTCTTTCAGATTCAGAGTTGGGGTGAATCTATTTGAGTGGATGTGGATGACAAAGCAAAGTCCAAGCCTGCATCATGCCCAAGATCTCTTAGCCCAGTGGTTCTCAACCTTCGTAATGCTGCAACCCCTTCATACAGTTCGTCATGTTGTGGTGACCCACAACCATAAAATTATTTTCATTGCTACTTCATAATTGTAATGTTGCTCCTGTTATGAATCGTAATATTAATATCTGATATGCAGGTTTTCATTCATTGAACCAAATTTGGCACAGATGCCTGATAGGCCCAAATTTGAATACTGCTGGGATTGGGGGAGGGGGGAGAGATTTTGTCATTTGGGAGTTGTAGTTGATGGGATTTATAGTTCACCTACAATCAAACAGCATTCTGAACTCCACTAATGATGAAATTAAACAAAACTTGGCATACAGGAACTCCCATTACTAATAGAAAATACTGGAAGGATTTGATGGGCATTGAGTTTTGGAGTTGTAGTTCACCTACATCCAGAGAGCTCTGTGGACTCAAACAATCGTCAATCTGGACCAAACTTGGCATGAATGTTCAATATGGCCAAACGTGAACGTTTGGTGAAAATAGACCTTGACATTTGGGAGCTATAGTTGCTGGAATTTACAGTTCAACTGCAAAGAGCATTCCGAAGCCCACCAATGATAAAATTGAGCCAAACTTACCACACAGAAGCCCTATGGTCAGCAGATGGTCTTTGGTGACCCGTCTGACACCCCCCTTGTGACCTGCTCAGGGGTCTCGCCGAACAGCAAAAGCGCGAGGTGGGCGAGGGGGCTTTGCGTGAAGCTAGGCCTCGCACCAAGTTCCCCTCGCCCGCCTCGCTCCCTCGCCAGATGGCGAGAGTATGCGGCAGGGGAGGAGGTCCAGGCCTCGCGCAAAAGAGCCCACACCCTTGGGTGGGGCCAACAGAGGCGGCCTCACAACCCCTCCGAAATGGCCAGGCAACCCCCCTGGGGTTCGCAACCCCCAGGTTGAGAACCGCTGGCTTAGCCTCTCCATATCCCACATCACATTTCTGACCAAAACAAAGTGAATTATATCTTCTGGAAGTCGCTGGGAGTGACAATTCACCCCTTCAACTATTGAATAATAAGAAATGTATTTTTTGAAAACTAGAAATGGACTTACTGCTCTCTGTACCTCCCAAAAAGTGACAGAGGCAAAAAAAAAAAAGCTGTCCTTCAGACCTGCTACCATTACCCAAGAAACAAAGTCATAATTTTAGCAATTGTCTTCAAAATAATGTTTTGAAAATTGAAGTTTTTGAAGATTGTTTGCAATTTAGGAGGCATTCACTACATTCACACAAAACCATTTTTTGCATAGAAAATGACAGCCTAGAACAGTGGTTCTCAACCTTTCTAATGCTACAACCCCTTAACACAGTTCCTCATGTTGTGGTGACCCCCAACCAGCAAATTATTTTCATGACAACTTCACAACTGTAATTTTGCTACTGTTATGAAGCATAATGTAAATATCTGATATGCAGGACGTATTTTCATTCACTGGACCAAATTTGGTAAAAATACCCAATACACCCAAATTTGAATACTGGTGGCATTGGGTGGGGGATTGATTTTGTCACTTGGGAGTTGTAGTTGCTGGGATTTATAGTTCACCTACAATCAAAGAGATTCTGAACTCCACCAATGATGGAATTGAACCATCATTGGTGGAGTTGGTCATGGGAATTCTGGCACATAGAATTCCCATGACCAACAGAAAATACTGTAAGGGTTTGATGGGCATTGACTTTGAGTTTTGGGAGTTGTAGTTTACCTACATCCAGAGAGCACTGTGGACTCAAACAATGATGGATCTGGGCCAAATTTGGCACAAATACTCAGTATACCCAAATGTGAACACTGGTGGAGTTTGGGGAAAATAGATCTTGACATTTGTAGTTGTTGGGATTTATAGTTCACCTACAATCAAAGAGCATTTTGAACCCTACCAACAATTAAATTGGGCCAAACTTCCCACACAGAACCTCAATGACCAATAGAAAATACTGTGTTTTCTGGTGGTCTTTGGTGACCCCTCTGACACCCCCTTGTGACCCCTCCAGGGGTCCCAACCCCCAGGTTGAGAACCACTAGCCTAGAAGTTATTTTGTGTAAAATTAATATGTGATATTTTTGCACAGAAAATGTTTTGTGTTGTGTACAGATTTTGTGCAGGATAAATCCTGGACTGTGAAGATTTTCCTAAATGCAAAATTCTTTCTTTGGGGCTTTTCAACACTTGAAAAATATGTTTTTCAATCATTTTTAGATATTTTAAGATATGCTTTCCATTCATTGACTAATGTCAGGAATAATCCAGAGAAATATTTATTTGATAGGCAACACAGTGAAGAGTTGTGAAGTAAATTCTATGTTGCACTTCAGACCTGGAAACACCTATGACCACCACACCACACAAGAGTCCAGGAATATAAGGAAACAGTTTTTTGTAAAACACATAAAAACATATCAAAAAGCAGGAATAAAAAAGGAAGATTATATAACCAATTAATGTTTAGTAACAGGTGATAACCAAACAATAATCCAAATGTCTCATAAAGTTCCAGAGGTGACAAAGTCCAGGAACAGCCAGAAATCACAGGTACAGCATAAGTCAACAAGCAAGAAGGTATAACTAGTTAAAACTTGAACAGAAGTACATGAACAGGAACATAGAAAACTTCCAGGATATATTAAATCCAAAACCAAGACTTGACTTGACACCAGAAACGAGAGAACTCAGGGCTTAGCTTCTAGCTCTAACACAGCATTGCCTGAACTGCTCTTAAGGTAAACAACTTGCTGTTTTATAGACACCCATGAAATCATTATGTCTCCCATGAATTTTCTCCACAACTTTCCCATGTAATTTCTCTGAATGATGCAATCTATTTTCAGCTCTGATTTGTAAACAAAGACTTTTGTTGATCTCCATAACTACAGGTGGTTTCTCCTGGGAACCCTCCTTATCACTCAGGTTTTCACTTGATTCCTTATCAGTTGTTGCTTCTTCTGGTTCCCCTGACTGTCTTTGAGGCCCTGCACTTTCCAAGCCAGTTTCCTCACAGAGAGAACCATTATTTTCCAGACCTGAGAGCCTATCACTTTGTGGCACAGGAAAGCTCACAGTCCTCTCTAAATCATCAGCTAAACCATCAGCCTTTGACTGATCTGCAGCATTCCACTTTCTTGGATACATGAAGTGATTCTTAAGAGTCCCAGGCATTACATACATGAAGTCTCATCCTGATTTGTCTGTCTGTGACAGCATCTTCGCCCTTGACTAAATAATAAACTTACCCACCATCATCCTCAGTTTAGTAGTCCATAATAAAATTGTCACTTTTTTATTCTCAAACAGTACAAATAGGCTGAAATCTAAACATATCTAAAAATAGCAAAATTCTTTCTCTTGCCCTCAAAAGAATGAAAAAAAACACCCCTCAACTAACATCAGTATCTGCAGGGCAGAGCAGACTCCTTGGATTTTACGTGAGAGTACAGATTATGTAACTAGCCTTTATGCTCGGTAAGGGCATTTGAGAAAATAAAGGGGGAAGAGCAATTTTTCTATTGCTGAAAACCAATAATGGATGTTTGATTATGGTTATTAAAAACAACACAACACATAATACTGGGCAATAACAGTCATAAAAAGCATTTGAGCAAGAGTCAGGGATAGGAATTAGGTTTTTTTATTATTCTTTTCATCTGCCAGACATTCATTTCATCTAGGACAAAACTTTAATCACTGCCTGTCATTTTCCTATCAATGTTCAATGTCACTGTGTTACAGTTAAATTATCTCCACGGGAAACACAAAATGACAGACTGCTGTAGTTGATTGTTTTTCCTTTGATTTCTTTCTAAGGTGACAAAGATAAGCTTGCAGAGCTGACTTGTCAAAGGCAGGAAATTAACTAATTTACAAGGAACTCAGCAAGGCATCTTGTAAGATCTTACTTTCTATTTAGTTTATTTTATATAGTGTTTCTTTTTAAGGATATTGCCTAATTATATTGTATCTTATTATTGTACTGACAGCTATTCTAAACCACCCATAAATATCAAAATACAGAAAAATGGATATCCAAGGGGGGAAAAAACAGCTTGAAATGTCATCTTTCTTCAAGAGATCTCTTGTGACCAGTCGAAACAGTTCCAAAAGTCCTTTTCTAACAGCTGCAAACCATCTTACCACCTTTTACTATGCTGCTGTATCTTGGTTAAAGTACATTTAGTATTTGAACAATATAAATTCCCCTTCATACTTTAAAGCACCATAACACATTGCCTATATAGCCTCTGGAGTGACTTAAATGGGTCAGCTATCCTCACCTGACTTTATTTCTTCTTTATCTCACAAATATGCCCTCTAACCCATAATTTTTTTCTGTTGGGGAAGCAAGAATGATCATTTCTCATATAAGAAGGGGTTATGTCAACGGCTGCTCCACAGTTCTTTGGAATTTGAAATGACATTCAGGGGGAAAAACCCGACTTGGATTACACAAATGAGAATAACCCACATGCCAAAGCGTTCTCTTTCTCTGGAGGAATCAGTATTTCTTAGGAGATCAAAAAACAAAGATAAAAGAAAGCAAAGCTCAGTTCAGTAGCCTGAATAAAGCTAACCTTGGACCAATTTTGAATAATGCAGAGTTAAGTAAGAACTGGGTGGCAGTGCTCTGCTACTTCACAAACTTCAAAGGGCACTGTCAAGGGCAACGAGTCCAAAAATCTGACCCACTTCTTGCATTGATAAAAAGATCTGTACTGTTGGCAAGAATGTATAAGCAGTATAGATTTTCTAGTGCAGAGATGCTTGATGCTCTTTTTTCTTTATTTGCAGATAATCAATGATGCCAGAGCAGTAGTCGTGAAACAAAACACTGGGGAAATAAAAACCAATGTTTTTTTAATGTGAATTTTGTAGAGAGCAAAAGCTGCCAAAGAGCAAGAAAACTGCAAGAGCCGTGGAGAAGTAGCAACATCTATTTGATTCCTTTGGAAATAAGAGCCATCAAGACTCATATGTGAAAAGCTTTGTAGATACTTTGACTGTCAACTAAGTCATCCACTCCAGTATTCTGCATACCAGATGTCAAAATATGGGACTAAGAGTCCTGCTGGCATGGGATGAGAGTTTAAACATGCCAATCTGAACCTACTGATTGAGATCCTCTTCATCACCAGTGGAGTGGGGAGAATGGATCATCTGCTACTGAATAATCTAAAATGCCTGGGACTTTGGAACAATGAAAAATGGGTGTCTGTACCTAGAAAGACTATAATAACACTACAATATTCTTTTTTAACTCCCTCACCAGATTTTGGGCTGGTAAAACATTTCTAGATCTAATATAGCTCATGGCTGGTGTTCAGCTAAACTCCGTCCCATATATTGCTGTCCATATTTTCAGGGAGCTAGGAACTCTAGATGTAATCCCTTACCCTTTATTTTTTTTCAAATATTTTATTGGTTTTCTTAAAATACATCAATGCATCAATACCTTCGATTCTCTTACATTCCATCCTCAATTTGTTACAACAACCATAAATGTATATATATCTTACATACTTTTTCCCACCTCTGTGCCCCCCGACCCCTTCTACACTACCATATAATCCAGATTATCAAAGCAGATAAACCACATTATTTGCTTTGAACTGGATTATATGAGTCTACACTGACATAAAATCCAGTTCAGAGCTGATCATCTGGATTTTATATGGCAGAGTAAAAGGACTGAAGTTGAAAATGAGTTCAGTTTATGTTCCTCTCCTAATGAAAACACACTTCAAGATAACACCAGAGTACAACTGTGTCCTCCTTCACAGGTTCTAACCTAAAATACAGTGGTCAGAGAAAGATTTTGGAAATAGCAAATATGTTCCTCAAGTGAAGTATCCTACAGGGAAATATTTGTGGTTTGGGATATACTGACTTAAAGGGAGGGAACAACCTTTAGCTCAGTGAATCTCAACCTGTGGGTCCCAGGTGTTTTGGTGTACAACTCCCAGAAATCCCAGCCAGTTTACCAGCTGTCAGGATTTTTGGGAGTTGAAGGCCAAAATATCAAGGGACTCACAGGTTGAGAACCACTGAGCTAGATGATGTTGTGAATCTTCCTAATAGTTTTGCCTGAGGTCCCTTCTACACTGCCATACAAAATCCAGATTATCTTATTTGAACTGGATTATATGGCAGTGTAGATTTATATAATCCAGTTCAAAGCAAGTAATGTGGAATATCTGATTTTATAATCTGGATTATATGGCAGTGTAGAAGGGGTCTAAGTCTCTCCATGGGGTTTCCTCAAAAAGAAACTGCTGAACTTTTTGAAGCTAAAGTTAAAAGCGTTTTATAGGCAGTCCCCAAGTTACAAACATCCAACTTACATCTAACTCCTAGTTACAAACATGTACGGGACAACAGGAAGTGAGAGGAAATTCACCCCTAGGAAGGAAACTTCTCTCCTGAAAGAGTTATCATGGGGAAAAATGTCTCTACTGAAGCTTGATCACCAAGACTTGTTTCCAGGACAACCCAAAATTTTCAAAATCCAACTATCACAGTGACAGAAGGTGAAGTGAAATCTTCTGAACAGGGACACATGCAGCAAAACAAACATAACAGGGGTATTAACCCTTATCTATGCTATCCAAAACTTTTAAAAAGTTGACTGGAGTTGTACCTGGTCTGATTTATTTACAACTTCAGCTTAAGAACAAACCTGCAGTACCTATCTTGTTCATAACCCAATTTTTTCGTGTCAGGAGCAACCTGAGAAACTAAAAGTCACTTCTAGTCTGAGAGAATTGGCTGTCTACAAGGATGTTGCCCAGGGATGCCCGAATATTTTGATGTTTTACCATCCTTGTGGGAGGATTCTCTTGTGTACCTGCATGGGGAGCTGGAGCTGACAGAGGGAGTTTATCTATGCTCTCCATGGATTCAAACCTTTGACTTGTCGGTATTCAGTCCTGCTGGCACAAGGGTTTAACCCATTGCGCCACTGGGGGCTCTTTCATAACCCGATATTTGCCTATAATTAATTAAAAGAGAATGGCTTAAAACAGTGTACTGCAAGGATTGTGGTCAAGAAATTTGTGTTGAAGAAGAGCTACAGCAGAGCGGGAAGCTCTGAAGAAAGGACTTGGCAAAAAAAAAAAAAACATTGGAGAGTCCTGGTTTAGTGAAATTTATTCAAGACTAATTAAATTACAAGTGCTTCTTAAATCCCTAGCAATACAAGGAACTACCATATGCTGATGTACTTCAACTGACAATCCAGCCCACTACTGTCAACTTTGATGGAGTTCTCTGGGGGCTGAGGCAGATGTCCTTCTCCAGCTCTGCTACCTTGGATTCATTAACAGCAGATGCCAGGCATCCAATCCAAGGTCACATATGTTCAAACAGCCCAGCCATTTAACCAGGGCCCTTTAATCATACAAAGATATGCCAGACTGAGTGGACAAGATGCTCTGCCATCAAAATTAGTGCTTATTTAGTAAATCTGAATGTATGCCCTCTGGAAAAGAGGGAAACAACTATTATGCTTTGCAAAGTATGCATCCAGGCACTGGCTTGTTCCAAGACTGAAACATTAGGTTATTCAGTGCAGAACTGACAAGTGCTCCAGCTAAATTAAATACAGATAAAACTGAATAAAAAAATAATGAAGACAAATAGTGAGGAAATCAGTTAAAGGAGGGAGTATTCATATTCATTTGCAAAGCTAAAGGGTACTGCATTATTGTCACCCTCCAACAGGAAAGCTGCCATTTCTCACAGTGCTATAGCACATACCCATTTATGGACCCAATGCCTGCATTTAAAAATAGAATACTGAGGTAAGGCTCTTTTCCGAATTGTCAATAGCTATCATCCTTCAAAGTATGTCACTCCCCCTAAAAATTGCATGATTTTTATCTGGGAATTAAAAAAAGCAACTGAATACCCACCCCTTGCTTTTTGCTTTTTCTAATGAATAGATGCAGTATTATAATCTCGTTGAGATGTGGGCTACGGCATAATCACATTTTACATTTCTTCAGCTCAAAAAACAGGATATTTATTTTGACTGACACAAATAAAAAGTAGTTTGAAGCCTGAGGCAACTGTGATAAGGGATTTAGAACCAAGCACCATGTGGCTCATGAGATACAAGAGAATGCTGCTACAGCAGATCAAGTGGATACTGATCTGTTTTGTCTGATGCTCTCAATTCTAATAATCTGCTTTCTGTTTTCCAGTTAGGAAAGACGGAGAAGCAACCATTATGACTACATTGTTTCTTCACTATTGGTTCTGACCAGCTTTAAGATGTGGGGAGAGGAACTATTTTAAAATAAAGGAGATGTCTGTTTCTTCTTTATTATTTAGTAATATTTACTTATTTATATTTATCATGTCAGAAGCAGTAGAGATATTTTATATTTAAAAAGACTCAAACAAAGTTAAAAAGTTGGCATTATGCTAGATTTCCTTTGACCAGAAGCTGGCCACTTGGAATGCCTCTGGTGTGGCTGTGAAAATGTCCTCAATTGTGCATGTGGTAGGGCTCAGCAGCATTGTAGTAGGTGGTCTGTAGTTTACTCTTCTCCACACCCACATGTTGTGAATTCCACTTTGTAGCCCCATTTCTTAAGGTTGGCTCTGCATCTCATGGTGCCATATCGTAGTCTGTTTGACACCTTACAAGTCGCCCAGTCTTCTGTGTGCCTATCTGGTATCAGCCCCTGTTTTAGGTTCTGGATTTTAGCCTGCCAGTTTTGGACTCTCACTTGCTGAGATGTTCCTGCAAGTATCTCTGTAGATCTTAGGAAGCTATTTCTTGATTTAAGGCATTGGCATGCTGTCTGATAACGGAACAGGGGATGAGCTGGAGATGTCAATGCCTTGGTCCTTTCATTACTGGTGGCTACTTCCCAACAGATGTCAGGTGGTGCAATACCGGCTAAACAGTATAGTTTCCCCAATGGTGTAGGGCGTAGGCATCCTGGGATAATGCAGCATGTCTCATTAAGAGCCACATCCACTGTTTTAACATGGTGAGATGTATGCCACACTGGGTATGTGTATTCAACTTTAGTAATAATAACATTATTGTTAATTCTTATTAAGAGTTTTCATTAATTGACTTTGAGTTGACTTATGCTTTCAAGTCAATTCCAACTTATACTGGCTCTTTTCTAGCGTTATCTTATTAAGATTTCTTCAGTGGAGGTTTCCATGCCTTCCACTGACACAAAGGATGCATCTATACTCTAGTATTAATGCAGCTGGAATCCACTTTAATTATTATGGTTGAAGGGCATAGAATCATGGGAGTTGCAGTTTTACTAGGATTATTCACATGTGAACTTTATGAGCTAATTCCAATCTTTATCCTTCTGAGAACAGACAAAAGAATAGAATTTGTGAGTCACAAATAACTTGCTTTTAATTAGACCAAGGATTCACAAACTTTTTCAGCTGTAGAGCTGTAGAGAATGTTTCTGGTGGAGCCTCAATAAATGGTGTGTGTGTGTGTGTGTGTGTGTGTGTGTGTGTTGTTCATTCATTCCGAAGTTTCTGACTCTTTGTGACCTCTTGGACCAGCCGACGCCAGAGCTCCCTGTCGGCCGTCACCACCCCCAGCTCCTTCAAGGTCAATCCAGTCACTTCAAGGATGCCATCCATCCATCTTGCCCTTGGTCGGCCCCTCTTCCTTTTTCTTTCCATTTTCCCCAGCATCAATGTCTTCTTTAAGATTTCATTTTTTCTCATGATGTGGCCAAAGTACTTCATCTTTGCCTCTACTATCCTTCCCTCCAATGAGCAGTCGGGGTTTATTTCCTGAAGTATGGACTGGTTGGATCTTCTCGTGGTCCAAGGCACTCTCAGAACTTTCCTCCAACACCACAATTCAAAAGCATCTACCTTCCTTCGCTCAGCCTTCCCTATGGTCCAGCTCTCACATCCGTAGGTGACTTTGGGGAATACCATTGCTTTAACTATGCGGATCTTTGTTGCCAGTGTGATGTCTCTACTCTTCACTATTTTATAGAGATCGGTCATTGCTATATAAAGATATCTGTGTGTGTGTGTGTATCAGACATGGACAAACTTTTGGAGAACAATTTTAACCAACGCAAACTTAACAGCATTTCAGTAGAATACCCCAGGGGTCAACCATTCCAACCCCCTTCTGCCATGCAGGAAAAGCACAATCAAAGCACCCCCAACAGATTGCCATTCAGACTTTGCATTAGTAGTAGTAGTAGTAGTTGTTGTTGTTGTTGTTATAATAGGAGCAATCCCAGAGGCCATTCAATCCAGCCCCCTTCTGCCATGCAGGAAAGCACAATCAGAGCACCCCCAACAAATGGCCATCCAGCTTTTGTAGTAGTAATTAGTATAAGAATAATAGGAGCAACCCCAGGGGCCATCCTTCCAACTTTTGGAGAACAATTTTAACCAACGCAAACTTAACAGCATTTCAGTGGAATACCACAGAGGTCAACCATTCCAACCCCCTTCTGTCATGTAGGAAAAGTACAATCAAAGCACCCCTCAGAAGTGGGAGGGAAATGGGTTTTTGGAAGCAAACAAAGCAAGAGCAAAAGGCTAAATCTGCCTGGCTGTCATTCTAGGAACTTTACATACAAAGTGTGGAAAGGAGAGGAGCAAGATGATGATTTTCTTTTAACAATGGGGAAAGACTGGTAACAAAAGATTTTTCAAAGCTGAATTTTGGTGAAATGTTTTTCTTGATTCCCAATTTGACGAGAGCTATGCCACTAAATCAAACAATTCTTAATATATAATAGATATGGCATCCATGTATGTTTCAGTATTAAGAGTTATTCAGACTTTAAAACATGGCACCAAGAGCAACATAATTCTTGATAATCAAGTCCAACAGAATTAGGGACTCTACCCCATTATTTGTTTCATGTCATTGCAGAAAGCCCTTCTAAAAAAAAACCTGCTGCCAAAAAGCTAGCCTTAGAGTGGATTCAGACACAGTGTAAGCATTTCAGGTAGTTTAACAACTCTTGAGATATGTATCTGCTTCATGCATTTATACTTTAACCTTCAGAAAAATCTTTCAGGAGGCAGTTTCCAGCAAATATAAAGGCAATGTACCAAAAACAAAGCAAGTAAGAAAGTAACACTGCAAACAGTTTTAAAACACCACGTACTAAAATTTCAACAATGACATCTCCAGCAGTTTGTAATATTCATCGTTAGATGACATGGAAAACCTCAATTCTACTTTCTCTACAGACATCTTGCCAATCAAATAATTCCTAGGTCAAACTGAATGTGTACTGTTACTCAGCAAAATTACCATTGTCCCATTTTAATGAAACATCAGAAAAACACAAGCACCTTCTAATGATATGTAAGTGATGGGGGCACTGATGCAAGCATACTGTGAATAGTTATTAAAGTGCCCAGTCTTCATTGAAGAATGCCAGTGTGAAGACTACTGAAAACATTAATATTCAAACACATTTTCAAGGTGAACTTCACTTCCCTTCCAGCCACTGCAGTTCTTCTCCCGTCTCATAGTAAAAGAAAGAGCTTAGAAAAAATCCTTGCTGAAATGACTACCACAAATCTCCCAGCTGATATGATTGGTTGCCCTGCTGGCAGAGAGATTCTGGGAACTGTAGTACAAAAGAGTAACTCTTCCTCATTCTGATACACTCCAAGATATGCAATATCAGCCATGCAGAAAGCACCAGCCATGTTTCCTTCAATTGCCCTTGATCAACAGTAACATTTAGCATACAAACGCAGAGATATTTTAGCAGACTCAAAGATGTCTGAGCAATTATCCATTTACTGTTAAAGATATGTGTTTTGTGACCGAGTCTAGACCCTTCCAAACAAAAACTCTGGCACCCAAGGAATAATTTTAAAATGTAAATACTTTAGAAATCCTGTTATAAAGCAACACAATCCTAAGTGATAAGCCTTTCTAAGAGGCAACCAAAGCCTTGAGGGAAGCAACAGAGCCCTTCAAAGCTGGAAGATTAACGTTAATCTTGGCAGCAGCTCAAAAAAGACTGTCAAATTAAACAACAGCATTGTTTTCTCGCTTTCTGTTTACTGGCTGAAATGTAAAGATGAGACATCTCCAAAGCTCTTCAGAACTGAAGGGAGAATTGCCTAATGACTTTATACAAACAATGGCCCATAGAATATTTTGCTGAAAGGTGATAAATGTCAAAACCAGTAAGGAGTATGAGTATCATCATCATCATCACCACCACCACCACCACCACCACTACTACCACCTCTCTCTAAGAATCAAGAGTGGGGAACAACATATCATTTATTTATTTGTTTGTTTATTTCAAATATTTGTAGCCTGTCCTTCTCAACCCCCGGCGGGGGGGGGGGGGGGGGACAGAGACAACTCAGGGCAGCTTCCAGCCAGCAACAATTTGCATACATTTCAAAACATTAAGTCAATTAAATTAAAAACAAATTAAATATAGAATACACTACATAACTTCAGTTAAAAACACATTTCACTACAGAGGTCATTTCTAACCAGAGTTGCTGATGTCTTCACACCTGGCCCTGGTGAGTCCTTGAAGCTATGTGGTGCAGACCCAAAATTAATAACAACATCATCCCTGGCCTTGTCTTACTCAACTGCTGAGTATGCCTGCCTCATCTAGCATAAATCTGCCCACGCAAAACAGGTGAATATAGCACTGAATGAGACATGTAGAATAATCACAGGATGTCTTAAACCTACACCTGTTGATAGACTCTATAAGCTAGCTGGCATTGCTCCCCCCCCCCCCCCCGCCCCAATGTGCAATGGGAAGTTGCTTCCAATTGCAAGAGAAATAAGATTGAGCACTGTGAAAGCCACCCACTGTATGACTATCAGCCTCCTCCCAGTAGACTTAAATCAAGGAAAAGTTTCGTGAGAACCATCACTCCTCTAAATGTTCCTCCAGCAACAGCAAGAATATCTCTGTGGGCAACAAAATCCTCCAGGGACAAACCAAGAATGGGCAACTTGGAAGTCCCTGAACAGACTCAGAAGTGGACTTGGCAGATCAAAAGACAACCTGGCAAAATGGAACTACCTAGAAGAATCCTCCACCTTGTGTGATTGTGGAGCAAAACAAACACTCAGCATCTTAATGCTTGCTCTATCCATGATGCCCTGCCTCATGGATAGAGGAAGAACTGTTTAAAGCTACAGACAATGCAGTAGCTGTTGCTGTTGTATGTCAGCCTGTGATTGTGTCTGATGATCAGGTTGCTTTGGATGATGGGAATGAGAATGATGTTCATGTTCAAGCTGATGTTTGCCTACGAAATAAAGTATCTAGTTTCATGGAATTCTTTGGACTATTTCTCTTTGGACTATTTGTTCCTGTTTCTTTTTAATCAATTGGATTAGCCTTTACTGTGGATTACTTTTTATTGCTTTGGCTTTTGTTATCCTCAATAAACTGCTTGCTATTTTAACCCATCTGTGTCGTGTTTAGCCAAAGGTGAGTACTCCTGCTCTGGAGTACAACAGTTGCCTGTTTTTGGTCTAAAACTATTTAGCTGCTTGTGATCCCTTCATTTGATCATTTTTAAACTTATTTATTTATGCAATACTTTTTAAAACAAAGTAAAAAATAAATAAATGGGGATAACAATTTGAGAAACTACTTGGGACTTTTTAACAGGTTTTTCTCGTCACCTCTACTGTTGTGCCTTGAATAAGTTGACCCTTCCACCAGGAACTGAGGGGACAGTCTGGTCTTGGATACAGTTGGCCTATCAGGAGATACAACCTGGATGACCCCTTCTTCCTTTAGCAATGTTCTGGCCCTGAGGGCTCCTTATACTAGAAACCTACATATTTTAGAAACCAGCTATTTCAAAACTGATAGTGCTCTCAAAGCATTAACAACAGTACCAGCTGTCTTGGGCATTCCCTAAATGCCTATCACTAGGAATAGGCTGCAAAGTTGCAGCAGCAGAAAGGCTAAATAGGTAGTCCAGGATCATGATTCGAGTCAGAGATTTTCTTCTCATGCAGCAATTGAATAAGGTGCCTCATTTCCTGCCCAGCAGTCCAGAATGTTGCTTGAGATTGCTTTAACGCTATTTCCAATTGCCTCCAGCAAATTTCTGGGCAATACATAGATAGATATGAGGAAATACGTTTCTATAAATACACCCAGACATGATCTAATATAATAGCCACATATTTTTCCCACATAGTACTAGAGATTGCAGTGTGAAGCCAGCCCTCTTAAATTTCTGTGGGTGAGAGAATGTGAGATGTGTCTTAAATATATTGAATTATAATTCTGTTTTGTTCTGTTCAGCTTCTGTAAATAAAGTGCTGTTCTTTGTGTTATGTGTTTTTCATTATTGTTGGGTGCCCTCGGGTCCTTTCAGACTTAATGCAACTCTAAGGTGAATCTATCACGAGGTTACCTAGATCTAGGAGTGTGGGGCCCATCTACACTGCTATATAATGCACTACAAAATTTATATAATGCAGTTTAACTGCATCAAACTACAATATATAGAATTATACAATCATAGACTCATAGAATCACAGAGTTGTAAGAGACCTCATGGGCCATACAGTCCAACCCCTGTCAAGAAGCAGGAAAATCACTTTCAAAGAAAGTTTAACTGCATTATATGAGTCTACAGTAAACATATAATGCAGTTCCAAACTGCATTATATGGCAGTATAGATGGGGCCTGTGTGACTCACTCAAGGCCAATTGGTGGGTTTCCATAGCCAAGTGGGAAACTGAACCCTGGTCTACAGGGTCGTAGCACACATTCAAACCACTATACCATGCTTTTGGTCTTCACTATATATAAAAATGCTATATATAAAGATTGCATTCAGGTATGGCATCTGTGGCGGCAGTAGAGAAGAGAGAGTTGGTGTCCAGTGGGAATATTACTTGTATAATTTCCTACAGAGGATGCTTGAAGGCATCTCATAGGTCTCTACGGTTGGCAGCCACGTGGCAGAATAGGAGGAGAGGACTGCAGTGAGGTTTGAGGAAATTCTCACTATTGGTGGCAGTTGATGTCCAGTGGGTTTAGGGAGAATCTCACAACTGGTAGAAAAGTAATGGGGTGGCACTCACCCACACATTAGCTTACTTAATTTCAGGACAATTTGTAAAAATGCAATTTTGTTTTTATCATATTTAAAAACAGCATTTATTTAAAAAAATCGTGAAGCATGTTATCCCAAAACTCCCTATTAGATCCAAACGATTAATAAAAGTAATAAAAATAAATAGCAAAGTATAACTAAGTTCAAAGAATCTCATACACAGCAGCACACTTAACATTACATATTCCCTAAATATTTTTGAAATTGTGTTTTGCCTTTACCTTTGTAATTTTGCTTCCAGAATTTCCATATATTTGACAGCATTCTCCTTTAATGCCTTCTCTGTAAGACAAAAACCAAAGATCTTTTTCACTAAGAAATAACACTGGAGAAGAGAGTAAGAGAGATCTAACAGAAATTACTTTTGAAGAAAGGTTTTTTTGAATAATAGGAAATCAAACTTTTCTTGTGTTTTCTCCCTTTGGGATTTGAGATTTGAAGTTAAACAAAATTATATAATTTAAGAAAGTTATGCTTCTAACAACACTGTTCAATATTGCAGGAGAAATAGAGAAGTAAGTAGGGAAGGCATCCCTTTGGTTAGAAAAATAGAGAACATAAGTCAAGATCTTTAGATTTAAGCACCTGTGCAACAGGCAGAAAGGCGTGAAAAGGACAGGCTATGGGTCTGTTAAAACTAATTTTTTGAAAGAGCTTGCTCACTACAGAATGGCTTCAAGTTGCACGTTATCACCTACAAAGCCCTAAACGGTTCAGGACCTGCCTATCTTTGCGACCACATTTTCCCCTACGAACCTGAGCCAGGGAGGCCCTTCTCTCGCTCCCATGGTTGGTGGGGATGAGGGAGAGGGCTTCCTCGGTGGTGGCCCCCAAGCTCTGTAACTCTCTCCCCAGGGAGATTAAACTGGTACCCACCCTGTCCACTTTTCACTAGGACCTTAAAACGTGGATGTTCCACTGTGCCTATGATTAAACCATCAGAAAATTCCCCCCCCCCCAACTATAATATACGATCAGCTTCTGTACTTTATCACTGTCTCCTGCCCTATAGATCTGCCGTTCTAAATGACATTGCCCTTCTAGCCTTACTTTATTATCGACTCTTGCACTTTTCCACCAGCCCATCTTGAAACTATATTGCACAAGCTCCTACCCTCTGAGTTCAGTATATATTACTGTTCAGGCTATTGGTTGTTTTATGATGTTGTTTTATTTTATTGTATTGTGTTTTTAATCTATGTCTGTTCGGGCTTGTCCCCATGTAAGCCACCCCGAGTCCCTTCGGGGAGATGGAGGCAGGGTACAAAAATAAAGTTGTTGTTGTTGTTGTTGTTGTTGTTAAAAGGTGACCTATTCTGGTATTAAGAAAAGGGGAGTGCATGTTGGGTAGGCAATGTTATAGCCAATTAGAGATATTTTCTGTGTCTTTGATAACATTTAATTGGAGACTTGGATGAGCATAGCTTCTTTTTAAAATATCCAAAAATGTTACTATTCTAGCACAAAAACACTTTGTTCCCCTTCCACCCAGAACAGAAAATGGAAATACTCTTAATTTAAACCAGCAACCCATGCTTCCTGGAAAAAATATGGAAGATTAATATTGCAATTTATCCTGAATTAAAAAGAACAGCCTTTAGGAAGAGGCAGTTTTGTGCTGGGAACTGGTCTGGACATTCTGTGAAAAAAGGGAATGTCATCTGGGTGTTTAATATAAACTTGAGAATGTTAGCAAGATTTCCTCCATCTGTTTCCCCCTTCAATCTGTGTGAGTTTAGCACAATCTTTAACAGAACTAAAATACTCCAGATAGTCAATTAATTTAGATAATGTCCTTTAGCAAACAGGCATTGATTTGTTGTTGCAGGATTGCTATAGACATTTCAGCTCAACTACACACATACAACCAAACATTTGTAAGTGTTTTTCAGTGACTGAAGTATGGCAAAACAAAATTAAAAATATTTGTAAAATTTACTGAAGAAACAGAACTTTTAGTTGTTGCTTTTTACAGGGATCTGAAATCAGGAAAACAACCCCTTCTATTAACACTGATTAGCTAACCTTGCATGGTGAATGACCTTTGCTGGTCTATGTGCAATCCACTACAAAACCTTTGCAAATCAACCATTTTCTGTTGCAAGTTCCCTGGTATTACTATGGCTGCCTAAGCAATTATCCCATACTGGACAAGTAAGTGTTTTTCAGTGTCTGAATTTCTGAAACAGATGCTACACTTTGCAGGCTGATTCTCACGTAGGGTGCATATGTACTTTAGAATTAATTTATTCTGACACTACTTCACTTGGTATGGCTCAATGCTATGGTAATATGGGAGCTGCGGTTTTCTAAGATCATTAGCCTTCACTGTGACATAGTGCTGATGCCTCACCAAACTACAAATCCCAGAATTCCACAGCACTGAGACATAACAGCTAAAGTGGCGTCAAACTGCATTCATTCTACAGTATAAATGCACCTAGAGGATGCTTGCAGGATGCACAGTGAGAATTGATATTTCCTTGCAACACAGTAATACACACTGGAACCTAAAATATGCGCATTCTTACACAAGTAAGTTCCTCCTACATGAATCCTTTAGCCATGTCAAAGGTGTAAATAAAGTATGTAAGGTAGGCTATTTCCATGGCCATTGACACATGTACAGAAAGGCTCAGATCACACATTCAAGCTCCTACAGAAAGTGTAGGTCCCAAATCCAAAACTGACTCTTATGCACTGCTTACAGATTGCTATTATATGGGGGCCATGTATAACCTGTCCTCCATTCTTTTCAATCAGTAGCTTTTTTCTTCTACGGTTTCTCACAGCACTGTGAATCAACAGGGCAAGAGTATAATCACAGCCTTGAACCACATGCCATTGCTCCATAGAAGTAAAAAACCAATTTGTCAGGCTATACTTATGTGTCACTTGCAAAAGCTTTCACTTAAACATGTGATACGTTCTTTGATAATGGGTAGCTTTAATGTTTCCGCCTTTATTGCTCTTCAACCTGATCCCATCATTATATGGCCTTGGAACATGACACATTCCAACTCAATCGTCTCTCTCATCCTAATATAAAATATCGATATTAATAATTAGATGGGATGGGAGCGGATCCGTTTCGCACTTATTTTGTTTCCAACTAATGCCACAATGTATTATGTTACATGAACAATATACCCTAGTTCCAGTTTCTCTTGCTGTGTTGGCTATATTTTAATTGGATATTATCTGATACAGTATTTCTTACTTTTCACAATTGTGTTCTGTTCCCTACATCCAATTTTCCAATGCCCTTGAAGCACAGAGATTAATAAATCAGCAATCTTCAATGACAAAAAGTAAGGGATAAGAGATTACCACTAGCCAAAAGTAGGTCAGCTATAAAATGTCTGGAAAACAGGGGTAAGATACTCATGTATTATCTTCATCACACATTTTAACTAAAAAGCTAAGGGCATCACATGATTCTTTTTACTCATAGGGAATATGAGTTCCTGCCTTTGATTTCCAATATATCCAAGTAGACATTCTCATTTAAAACTCTATTAAATTTCTAATAACTGGATTCCTGGATCTCTCTCATCTTCAGGCTATGTACTCACAAACTTCTTGCCAAAATCTCTTGAAACCAGGCAAGAAAGAATCCCATAAAGGTGGCAGGAGTTGAGCTATAGAGAATTGTAAAATTGCATTCTGTAAACATGACAAAAAGCTTATTTTCAAATGCAAGCAATACCTCTATTATTTCTGTCCTCGGTCTCCCCAGGACTCAACTATTTTTGGTAGAGAAGGAACATTTTGAAATAATGTATATTTGATGCCATCCAAAAGAGATCCCACCCTCTTCCATGACATCATAATATCTGTTTGCTTTTGTTTTCTCCCTTCCTTGCATTTGCTTTTCGTTCCTATATGAGGCAAAGCCTGGCATCAGAGGCCACAGAGAGATAATATTATGAGACAGAAGGTCAACTAATAAATTTGCTAAATATAGGTTGCTTACCTGTAAACGTAGTTTCCCAAGTGGTCACCTGCGAATTTACACATATGGTATAATCCGGCGCTCGCGCCGGCAGCAACGGAAGGTTCACGAGACTATTTTGACCGTTGGAGCAGCCCCTCCCGCCCCTCTCCCCTCTATAAATAGCCCTCAAGAGGGGCTGCGGCCAGTTCTTCCGTCGCTAAATAGCTATATAGAAGAGCTGGGCATGACGGCTAAATGTAGAGGGGAGGATGGGCGGGTTGTGTAAATTCGCAGGTGACCACTTGGGAAACTACGTTTACAGGTAAGCAACCTATATTTTCCCCACGTGGTCACTGCGATTTACACATATGGTAGACTAGCGAGCTGCTAACCTTGGACGGAGGGCGTCATGCCACAGCTGAAAAAAGCACCGCCCTGCCAAAGGCTGCATCTGCCTTCGACGTCACGTCCAACTTGTAATGCTTCACAAAGGTAGTCGGTCTAGACCAGGTGGCTGCTCTGCAAATTATTTCAAGTGGAACACCACGAAGAAACGCCGTCGAGGTAGCTACTGCTCTTGTGGAGTGTGCTTTAACCTGTAGGGGTAAGTCTTTCCCACACATCTGATATGCAAGTCTTATAGTAGAAACAATCCAAGCTGCAAACCTCTGCGAGGATACAGGAAAACCCATTGAATCCTCCCTATATTTCAGGAATAACCTCGTGGATTTCCGGTAGGCCTTAGTTCTATCAATATAATATACTAAAGCTCGACGTACATCTAACAAATGTAACTTCCTCTCTAAGGAAGTGGTTGGATTCTGGAAAAAGGCTGGTAATATAATTTCTTGCGACGTATGGAATTTACTCGTCGCTTTTGGAAGGAAGGATATATCAGTTCTAAGAACTACTTTGTCCTTATGAATCCTCATGTAAGGTTCGTCACACCTCAGAGCACACAATTCCCCAGCTCTACGGGCTGAGGTAATAGCAACTAAAAATGCTGTTTTCCAAGATAAGTATGCTATGTCCACCGTTGCTAACGGTTCAAATGGAGGCTTAGATAAAGCCGTAAGCACTAGATCTAAACTCCAAGATGGGGCAATTGGCGCTACCGGAGGTTTAAGATTTTTCAAACCTTTCATAAACAAGGACACCATTGGGTCACTAAAACACGATGGCATACCCACTTTCCGTCTAAACCAAGAGAGGGCTGCCAAATAACATTTTAACGAGGACCAGGATAAACCCAAATCTACTAAATGTGCCAAGAAGTCTAATATTAGTGAAGTTGGCGCTTCCAAGGGATCTACCCCTTTATCCAGCACAAATTTCGAGAACCTAGACCATTTGTAAATATAGGATCTTTTTGTTGATTGTCTCTGGGCAGCTTCTATAATAAGCCTGACAGGACTGGAAATATGCGCCATGCCGTTAATCTCAGCTTCTGGACATCCGGGTATAGAACCCGCTCGTCCCGCTCCGTCAGCAAGTCCTCCCTCTGAGGCAACGGCTTGAATATTCTTTTGGACATTTCCAGAGCTAGGGAAAACCATGGCTGTCTCGGCCACCATGGGGTAACTAGTATCCCCTGTGCCCGGTCCTGAAGTAGCTTCGACACTACCCGATGAATGAGAGGAAATGGGGGAAACGCATACACACTCCGTTCTCCCCAATGCAAAAGAAACGCGTCGCCTAGACAATTGGTCATCGAATTTCTGTAGTCCCGGGCGCAAAACAGTCGACACTGAGTGTTCTGTGCCGAGGCAAAAAGATCTATCTCTGGTTCTCCCCAGGCCTGAAAAAGTAGGGCTGCAACTTGTCTGTTCAAAGTCCACTCGTGGTGAGTGAGAGGATTCCTGCTCAAGAAATCCGCTAGTACATTTTGCTCTCCTGGTAGATGTATTGCCATGAGGAAAATGCCCTTGTTTATGCACCAATTCCACAGTCTGAGTGTTATTTCTAGTAATCCTCTTGAGTGAGTTCCTCCCTGCTTGTTTATATAATACATTACTGTTGTGTTGTCCGTCACCAATTGGACCACCTGATTTTTTAGGATCGGTTCGAATGACTTCAGTGCCTTCTCTACTGCTAGTAACTCTAACAGGTTTATATGATATGTCGTCTCTACAGACGTCCATGACCCTTGGGCTGTCAATCCGTCTACATGCGCTCCCCAACCCATAAGAGAGGAGTCCGTTGTTAGAATTTTGGAAGGCCTGGGCTGATGAAAGGGAAGGCCAGTACAGACATTGTGGCGTTCCGCCCACCACAACAGGTGTTTGCGTTGTTGCAAAGGCAAAGACAGGCGCATATTGGAACTGTGTAACAACGGGTCGAAGACCGACAGGAACCAAGACTGTAGGGGTCTGAACTGCAGTCTCGCATGAGGAGTCACCGCAGTTGTTGACGCCATGTGACCTAATAGTACTTGTATCTCTCTGGCCCTTACGACGTCTCTTCTTGACGCCTGTAGTACAAGGTCCTGCAACTTCTTGAAGCGCTCCTCGGGCAGGTACGCCTTTTGATTCTCCGAATCCAAAAGTGCTCCAATGAACTGCATCCTTCTTGAAGGGATGAGATTGGACTTTTCCCAGTTCACTATTAGACCTAGGGACTGGAGAAGAAATAAAGTTTTGTCGATATGCGTTAATAATAGTTGTCTTGAATGTGCTACAAGCAACCAATCATCAATATACGGATACACCGTTATACCAGCTGTGCGGAGGTAAGCCGCCACTGTGGACATACATTTAGTAAAGACCCTTGGTGCTGTCGCTAAACCAAATGGCAAAACGTTGAAATGGAAGGCCTGATTTCCGACCATAAAGGCTAGGAATCTACGATGGTGTAAATGAATGGAAACGTGGAAATAAGCGTCTTTCAAATCTATCGATGCAAACCAAACATTTTTATTTAACAATGGAAGAATAGTTTTAAGTGAAACCATGCGAAATTTCTTAGTAATTATGAATTTGTTTACCCCTCGTAAATCTAGTATAGGCCGTAGGCCACCTCCTTTTTTAGAAATCAAAAAGTATCTCGAGAAAAAACATTGTCCATATGATGATGGTGGTATCGGACATATTGCTCCCTTAGAGAGCAATATCTTAATCTCATCTAAAAGTACAGGAGAAGGAGATGTGGTTCTAACATGTCCCACTGGTGGCAAACTATCGAACTCAATCAAATAACCATTTTTAACAATTTGAAGTACCCATGTGTCAGTAGTAATACTTGACCATGCATCATAAAAAGGAGCCAAACGTGCTCCAAAAAAAGGTAACTCCGAATTAACACTGTTTAAATTTCTATAAACATGAAGAGTACAATTTTGTAATGAATTGGGAGAAACTGGATCAGGCAAGTTAGATGTTCCATCGCCTGTAGAGGAAATGTCAAAAACGCTGTTTGTTCCCTCCTGGGCGACTGGGTTTACCCTGATACGGCTGAAACCTATTCCTCGGCCCATAAGACTGCTTTCGTGGGAGGTATGACTTGTTATTTTGAGGCGCACGTTGACGTTGTTGGCCTCCATAAAAATTACCAGCACTTCTTCTGAAATACGAAGGAGATGTTTGCCATCGAGGTTTTTGCTGGGAATATCCCTGTCGAGGAAAACCATAAATCTGCATGGTTTTTTTCATCTCCTGATTATGCTTCAGCTTTTCATCTGTCGTGGGATGAAAAAGGCCTTCCACGTGCAAAGGTAAGTGCTCGGCGAGAGAGCGACCTTCTTCTGATAGTGCTGATGCACGAAGCCATGCATGTCGTCTTATCGATGTTGCATTGCTGAAGATCTTTCCTGCTGTTTCTGCCATATGCTTAGCAAAGTCTTTTTGGAACTTTGCTAGCAGTATAGCCTCAGTGTAAAATGCCCTTGGTAAGCGTTGTTCGTTTTCAGGGATATAATCCATATATGGATGCACTTTATTCCAAAGGAAAGTCTGGTATGCGCTCATATACGTGGCGTAATGAGCCATCCTAGTAAAGAGTCCAGCAGCCATGTGGGCCTTCTTTCCCATAGCATCCAATTTCTTTCCTTCTTTGTCTGAAGGAGTAGGGTTTAATTTTTTGCCTTTTTGCCCATGTGCAACCTCAGCTATGACAGTATTTGGTACAGGAGGTCTTGCTATCCAATTCGCAGAGGACATATCAATCCTATAAAGATTATCCACTCTCCTTGGAATTGCAGGGGTCAAAGAAGGAGAGCCTTCAATTGTCTTAGCTAGTTTCAGCAAATAGGGCAGTGCTGGAAGAGCGGTTGAGATAATAGATTCCTGTTGTTCTGCAGGAAACATAGGGTCTTCCACAGACTCTGGCTGTTTAGGAGTTGGAAGGTCAAGCGCACGGATCATTCTAGTTATTAATGATGCAAACTTAGAGTAGTCTTCATTATTAGGATCCTGCTCTGCTTCTCTATAATTCTCTTGAGCAATCATTTCCTCATCAGATGTTTGGGATTCATCTATGAGTGGTATCTCAGTGTGCAGGACTGGTGATAACTGGTCCTGTGAATCTATTGGTTCATGGACTTGAGTATGTGTTCTCTTCCTTTTTTCTGAACGCGTTTTCTTTCCCTGTACAGAGTCGCTATTGGGTGCATTACTGGTATTGGTACTGGTAGAGGGCCATTGCATAGGCATTGGCGCCCCATAGTAAAACATCTGTCCATTTGGGGCCATTTGCCAGAAACCTCCTTGGTTCATAAATGGGAGGGGGGGTGGGCATTGCCCTCCTTGGTTCATGCCTCCTTGAGTCATAAATATAGGAGGGAATTGGCCTTGTCCTCCTTGGGCCATACCTCCTTGGTTCATGTATTGAAAAGGAGGAGGTTGGCATTGTACTCCTTGATTCATGCCTCCATAAGGCATAAAAGGAAGAGGTTGGTATTGGTTCCCTTGACTAGTGCCTCCCTGGCGCTGGCTATCTTGACTTTTAGAAGGAGACGGAGGCAAACGCTGATGATCCTGCCTTCTCGACATATGAGAAGCGCTCCTTTTGCTCCCTTGAGCTTTCCCTTCCCCGCTTCGCTTCCTCAAAGGGGAGGAGTTAGGGGTGGAGTCCGAGGCGGAGCTTGCGAGCCTCGACGCCGAGCGGCTTCGACGCCGGCGTCCTCCTCCCTCCGCCATCTTTCTTGAAGGCGCTCGATCCCGAGCGCGTCCTGGGCTCCCTTCTAAGAGCCCTACTGGTGAGGAAGGCGCTCCCGATACCGACCCCACGGTATCGTGAACTAGGAGTGGTGGAGATACTGAGGCTTCTGCAGAATCCTCCATAACTGCCAGATTTCTGGAGGACACCTCCGCAGGTAAATGAGGAGCCGACCCTTCAGCTTTAGACATAGTTTCTTCATTGCTAGCCGAAGACGCCATTTTATTTGGCGTTTGGCTCTGCAAGCCATTATCTCCCTCCTTAGAGGGGTTTTGCGGCTTGATTTTCTTTAGAGTATTTTGAGCCGCTTCACCTCTCTCTGAGGGCTTAATTGGCTTTATCTTCTTAATTTTGATTACTTTCTTTTTAACAAGTAGTGGGTTCTCAGGTGTTTCCTCCATTACATTTGGAGGAAGAAGAGCTTGCTCGTAAAGCGCCGCCTTTAAACGTAGTTCCCTATTTTTTCTAGTTTGCGGCGTGAAAGCTTTACAAATCTCACATGCCTGGGAGAGATGTTCCTCTCCCAGGCAAACAAGACAATTAATATGTGCATCGTTATCCGGATATTTATTCGGACACGATACACATTTCTTGAAGGAAGTAGTCATTATTAAAGTTTAACGTCTCTTCCCTTTTCCGTTACTGCTTTTTAGCGCGGATTTAAAGAACTGGCCGCAGCCCCTCTTGAGGGCTATTTATAGAGGGGAGAGGGGCGGGAGGGGCTGCTCCAACGGTCAAAATAGTCTCGTGAACCTTCCGTTGCTGCCGGCGCGAGCGCCGGATTATACCATATGTGTAAATCGCAGTGACCACGTGGGGAAAACAAAAATATACATTTATGCATGAAAAGGATTCCTTTAGCAGTGACTTTCATCATGTCTGTTTTTTTAAAACAGTAATGAAAAACTGAGAGCATAGGGAAGAAAGACAAACAACTAGCATCTTACGGGGCAAAATCCCTTGTATTTTATCCGCATCTTATCATTAATTCCATAAAATATAAGACCTACTGAAAGTAAAATGCCCAAACTCCATCAATCAAATATAGAGTCAGAGACAAAATTAGGCTTGTTTAACTTACTAAGACCAATTGCAGTCCTAAGCAGAGGTGAAATGAATGTCATGATCATAATGTGACCCACTGGGATTTCTATTTAATCGTAACTTTGTTTCTGACATAATATGTTAGTGCAGAGAAGATCAGTGAAGATCATCATCTTTACTGCACGACAGCTTGAAGAAAAATGCAGGGAACAAAATCAACCTCTGTGCATGACATTCAGGCTCTCTGGACCATCCTCCAAAAAATTGGGTGACCTGACAAATTTGTGAACATCCTGTGATTCCTCCAAGATGACATGGCAACAGTCTTGGACAGCAATGGCTCCCAAAGTGACCCATTTAAGGTGGAATCAGGTGTCAAACAGGGATATGTTATTGTCCCAACCTTATTTCCATAATCATCGCTATGATACTACTTCATCTTGTTATAAGAAGCTTCCCACCGGAGTGGAAATCATCTATCTGACAGATGGCAAGCTGTTTAACTTCTACGTCCCGCCTCGGAGTTTAAGATCTTCTGGGGAGGCACTGCTCTCAGGCCCACCTCTCACAAGTGAGATTGGTGGGGATGAGGAGCAGGGCCTTCTCGGTGGTGGCCCCTCACCTGTGGAACTCACTCTCCGGGGAAATTAGGTCATCGACATCCCTCCTCTCCTTTAGAAGGAAATTAAAAACCTGGATTTGGGACCAGGCCTTCGGGTAATCTGGCGGATAGATAAGGCACAAGCGACAACCAGAATTGTTGGATTGAACAATGTGGAAATTGAATTTACGGACTCTGAGATGATAAACGTTGAGCACTAGATTGTTTTTAGGGACTGTGATATATAATGGATTGTTTTAATTGTTTTAATTGTCTACTTACTGTTTATATGTTTTATTTTTTATTTTCTACCTTGTTGTTGTGCCGGCATCAAATTGTGCCTTTTTGTAAGCCGCCCTGAGTCCCCCCTCGGGGGTTGAGGAGGGTGGGGTAGAAGTGCGAGAAATAAATAAATAAATAAAATTAACTTCAGCAGACTGAAAGCCAAAACCGAGGTTACAACAATATCTGTTATAGAACATCTGTTATAGAACTCAAATATGCTGATGATAACAATCTGTGCGCATTCAGAATAAGACCTACAAGCCACTCTAAACATCTTTGCAGAAGCACATGAGAAGCTTGTCCTGTCATTGAACACCGAGAAAACCAAAGTGCTCTTCCAGCAGTCGCCAACCAACCCATCTGCAATGCCAGAAATACAGCTTAATAGTGTAACATTAAATGTTGACCATTTCCGCTACCTTGGCAGCCACCTCACCACAAAAGTCAATATTGACACTGAAATACAACGCCACCTGTGATTCACTGTGTCTAAAGCCTTTGCAATGTCAATGAATGCCATGTACAGAGTTGATTTTGTTCCCTGCATTTTTCTTGAAGCTGTCGTGCAGTGAAGATCATAATCTTCACTATAGATGTGTATACTGTAATCCGCTCTAAGTCCCCTCAGGGAGATAGAGCAAAATATAAATAAATTGCATTATTATTATTATTATTATTATTACTATTATTAATTGCTGGGTTAGATAAAATGAAATAAATGATAAAGAAATTTCCAGATGATGATAGTCATCCTCAGTGTTTATCTCCTTTCTTCTTATGGAGTTTAGATTTGAACTACAAACAGAGAGAGATGTCCAGAAAGATCAAGGCAATTTCAATACTACTAGACCCGGCACAGTCTGGCTTTAGGCCGGGACATGGTACCGAGACAGCCTTGGTCGCCTTAGTGGATGATCTGCGCCGGGAGCTCGACAGGGGGAGTGTGTCCCTGTTGGTGCTGCTGGACCTCTCAGCGGCCTTCGATACCGTCGACCACGGTATCCTTCTGGGACGCCTCGCAAGGATGGGTCTTGGAGGTACTGTTTTGCAGTGGCTCCGGTCATTCCTAGAGGGTCGATCTCAGAAGGTGTTGTTGGGGGACACCTGTTCAACCCCACAACCATTGTCTTGTGGGGTTCCTCAGGGCTCAATATTGTCTCCCATGTTGTTTAACATCTACATGAAGCTGCTGGGGGAGATCATCCGGAGTTTCGGGGTACGGTGTCATCTGTACGCGGATGATGTCCAACTCTGTCACTCCTTTCCACCTGCTACTAAGGAGGCTGTCCAGGTCCTGAACCGGTGCTTGGCCGCTGTGATGGTCTGGATGAGGGCGAACAAATTGAAATTGAATCCAGACAAGACAGAGGTACTCCTGGTCAGTCGCAAGGCCGAACAAGGCATAGGGTTACAGCCTGTGTTGGATGGGGCTGCACTCCCCCTGAAGACGCAGGTTCGCAGCTTGGGTGTGACCCTGGACTCATCGCTGAGCCTGGAACCCCAGGTTTTGGCGGTGACCAGGGGAGCATTTGCACAGCTAAAGCTTGTGCGCCAGGTGCGCCCGTACCTTGAGAAGTCTGACTTGGCCACGGTAGTCCACGCTCTGGTTACATCCCGTTTAGACTACTGCAATGCTCTCTACATGGGGTTGCCTTTGAAGACAGCTCGGAAACTCCAACTAGTCCAACGCTTGGCAGCCATGATTTTAACAGGAGCGGAGCGCAGGGAGCATACAACCCCCCTGTTGCGCCAACTCCACTGGCTACCGATCTGCTACTGGGCTGAATTCAAAGTGCTGGCGTTGGCCTTTAAAGCCCTAAATGGTTCGGGCCCAAGCTACCTATCCGACCGCATCTCTGCCTATGAACCCACCAGGACTTTGAGATCTTCCGGGGAGACCCTGCTCTCGATCCCGCCTGCTTCTCAAGCTCGGCTGGCGGGGACGAGAGATAGGGCCTTCTCGGTGGTGGCTCCTCGGCTGTGGAACGCCCTTCCTACAGACATTAGACTAGCACCATCTCTAATGGTATTCCGCAAAAAAGTGAAGACCTGGCTGTTTGAGCAGGCGTTCCAATAATTAGTGCAATGATTGGTTAATGAACATTGGAATGGAACAATGGATGACGAATCTGGAACATGTTTTTGATGATGAGACGACAGTGAATGGGTATTGTAGTAACTGTTTATTAATTGTGTAATGTGTTAGGTTGTTAACTGTTTCTATACTGTAGCACTGAATTTTTGCTGTTCGTATTTGTTGTGAACTGCTGTGAGTCGCCTTCGGGCTGAGCACAGCGGTATATAAGTAAGGTAAATAAATAAATAAATAAATACTGCAGACAAAAGCCAAGACAAACAAATACTTATTCAGGAATTACCAATCAGAGGGGAAAAAACAAGAAAACCTAACATTGCATAGGGAAATCCAAGGCAGACAAATACTCAAACAATCAGGAATACATCAAAATTAATCAATCAAGCAGAAAATATTGGATTCTTTCACCAGTCAACAGTTCTACAATAATAGTAAGACAAGAACAGATATTGTCTTGAAGTTCCCTTTCAAGATGAGCAAAACTTTAACTACCTAATAATAAAATGACTATAAGACAAACAAGATGATTAGATGTGTGTGTGAGAAATACATGCCAAGGAACATCATTTTTTAAAGCATGTAAATGCTCGCACTGCAAAAAACACACTCCACTCACTGTAACACTGTGGCTTGTCTGTTTACTGATCACAATTGGAATATACAATGTTGTATGTAAACAATGTCCACCTCAGGATTTTCCCAGATTTTGAAGCACCTTACCTGTCTACTAAGTACCATTTTGGCTTAAATCCAGGACTACACCATTATATTTGAATGAGTGCATAACAGTCTGTCTGGTAAACATATCACAGTTAGAAACATCCCCCACAGACATTCACTCAAATGAAAAAGTCAACTGGCAAAATCAATTGCCAAGTTCACTTTTCTCCCTTGATATTAGAATACTACTGTTCAGTGGGCTGGTGGCACTTGCTTATTCATTTGGGGAAGGTTCCAAACACTCAAAGGCTGCTTTTCATCCCAGAGAACAACACGCAATTTTGTGCAGCAACATCACTCATCCAGAAGATCTTAATTCATTACTGAACCATGTCAGGATGATGACACCACCAAGAAATATGTGAAGGAAACTGATCTGTCCCTGCTTCTGAAATCCTAACTGTTCAGGCAGACATTGAGGAACATGAGAACAATTGATGCACACAAGAAACTGAAAAAGGCAAGGCTGTCACTGTCAGCTGACAAAAGAAACTGACACATACTTGTCCTTGCCCAAGGACAGAAAATGGTGAGAAAAACACTGTGCCTTGGAGTTATTTTAAATAAGGAACAAGTAGCTGAAATTTGCAAAATTTGCAAAAAGGTACATCTCTAAAAAGCCATAAGGAAAATAGCATTAAAGTCTGCTAATTACTCAATGCTGGGAGGGGAAAATTAAGGTAATAGCAAAGCAGAGCTGAATTTATGATGTGGCAGAAGAAGCCCAGCACCACTGAGATGGCCAACGAGGGGATCATTTTAGCTTCAGAGCAGCTTCAATGGGGAGACAGCTGGGGAAAATTCAAATCTAAAATTTGTAACCCAGGAATTGTGAAACCCTACAAACAGCATGGTGAGCTATCATTTCTAGGCAACAATGGCCTGGGGAGGCTAATGTATGCCGCAAAAATGTGGCTTGCAAGACAGTAAATAATGAAGTCTGGCATGCCTTGCTAATGGTCTGGGGATATTATTTTTTTTTACAATGCTCAACCCAAGATTACTTACAAACATTCCAAACTGTTGCGGCCCAATGGTATTCAACTTTCAGAGACTGGTCTATGGGTTGTGTCTTGGGGATTTGCAACATGCCCTAAAATTGTGCTATTTGGTTTATTGGGGAATAGGAGGCAGAGTAGACACTGGTCCCCTATTTGTGACCAGTGGCAAAATTGATGTTGGGATGTCCATGAGAGCACAGCTGACCAGTTTCCAGTATTAACATCATTCTCCCTTACATAAGACAGTGACAATGGATATTGGATGAGATTAAGCACATCTGGATTTTCTTGTGCTTTTCTGAATCAATCTGTATTTAATAGGAACTCAGCACAGAACCTGTCCTTAGAAACAAGAATGAACATGGACCTGAATCTTAGGGAGGTGGCAAGGGAAGTCTTGGGTGTGTGTGTGTGTATGTGTATGTGTATGTGTGTGTGTGTATATATATATGTGTGTGTGTGTGTGTGTGTGTGTGTGTGTGTGTATGTATGTATGTGTATGTATATATATATATATATATATATATATATATATATATTTCTCTGGATACCTTTGGTCTCCTTTATTTATATGAGCTAAAATATCTGAGTGGCTGGGTCACCTTTCTGGCACATATGCAGGAAGAAGGGTGCAAATAATATTTAGGTTTAAAGAAATAATAAAAGAAGCAATCTATTATTTTTAAAAATCTCTATTTGCATTGTAATAAACAATTTCAATACTAGCTAAAATCATTTTTGAAAAACACCACAGTAGCTCTTATATGGTAATACCCAAGAGCTGAAGAAATTTAAGAAAGAAAAAAGGAATTGGAAAATGAAATCTTGCCCTTAACATGGTGTCAAGGACAGATACTGTACGCAGTAAAATTACTTGCTATAATGAATCCTCACCACAAGTTAGCACACTATTTTGTTCCTTCTGCACAAAAGATAGGTACCTCCAACATTTCTTAAACTGTTGATCTTAGTAAAGGAACTCAACTGTAAGGACAGATATTTGTGTTTCTCTTTTCCTACACAGGGCTTTAACATCTTTTTTTTTGTTTGAAGTAATGCTTCACTTTATCATTTAAATTTCTTTATAACTATTTGAAGTGTGCTTCTTAGGAAAACTTTAACTCTGTTAACCTTTAACTATCAGAGTATTCACATTCTGTATTCTTTCTTGAATTTGGTCCTTTGATTTGGGATACTATAAATTCATGCCTAAATCAAAAGGAAATATCTTTTTTTCTGGTTTAATCAACAATAGATTTATGTATATTGTGCTAGGAATCTGTTATGCTTTTACCAATATAACAACACAGCAATACAAAGGAGGAAAGTATCAGGAACAATGATAGGAATATTCAGAGTGCAGGCAGTCTCCAAGTTATGAACGGGAATTTGCATATAATTCGGAACACGTACATTTTTTAAGTTGAATCCCAGCCACACACACATACACACACACATACATGTGTGTGTGTCTGTATGTGTTTAAGCTTTGGATAGCATAGGGAAGGGTATAACATCTCTGTGATATTTCTGACTTTCTGTCCCTGTGATCATTGGACTTTGAAAAAAATGGACTTGTGGAAACAAAGATTGTTGATAAAGTTTCAGTGGAGACCCCTTTTCCCTGTGATAACTCTTTCAGAAGTTGATTTCCCTTTCTAGGGATAGATTTCTCCCACTTCCTGTTATCTCATTCCCATTCTTAACTATGAACTGTATGTAAGTCGGATGTTTGTAACTCGGGGACTGCCTGTATTTAGTTAGATTAGTGTATTTAGTTAATCATTAAGAAGGTAGAAAATCTAACTCAATTATATTTATGTTGGAAGTTAAAGAAACCAGGGAAATGAACTATGACATTTATGTAACATGACAATGATATTATACTGTATTATCATTTCATTTAATTTAAAATCATAAATAAAACAGAATCAAGCTGGGAAATGCCTCCATTGGTGTTTATTTCCTCAACTATTTATATCCATGCTCTGATCTTGAGAAAGGAGGAAATACATTCTTCCCATATATTACGCAAGTGTTTCATTCGGTGGTTTTTTGCATAATACAATTTTCAGTGACATTTGGAGAGTTCATTGGCTGGGTCTACCCTCAGCTGATATGCCGCTTAAATCTGAAAGTTGTATTAATCAAAATACTCTATCCAGGGGGAGAGTAGCTGAAGACTCCAAGTTGGGGTTGCAAGGTATCTGTGCTGAGCTCCTGAAAGCAGCTCCCTCTCCAGGTACCAAATCCAGCAGAAAGCCTAGCTATCTCAGCCAAGAAAGCAGGTTGTCTCCTTCCTCTGATAGCTGAGCACCTGTCACTTATTTCCTCTAAGAAAGGATTTTGTTTCCTTCCTTTGCCAAGAGAAGTGCAGCTGGACTTCTGTTGCTTCTCTCTGCCAAGAATGAAGTTTGTCTCTGCTGAGAGAGGTGTATGACTCTGCATTGCGGATTTGGCACCCAAAGAAATACCTGCTTTTTGGGATCTCAGCATAGACATCTTGGTCCGTCCCTGGACTCGCCTTATAGCTGCATGAATTTTTGAAAATGTCATTCCTGTCCAGGCTAATCCTAATCTATCATTATTTTTTGCTTCTGCTTTCTCTATTCTTTATACCCTCATGGCTTTGGCTTTCCCCTTCCTTTAGCTTACTCATTCCCACGTAATCTCAAGAAAACATGCCAGGGAGCACTTAAAGATGCCTACTCTTGGGACTGATGAGGAAGTTCAATGCAGTCTCCAGCATAAAGTCACCAGAATCACCTGGATGCAAAGCTCACCACCCCTTCCAAGATGCCCTTACCACTTGTTGGCTCAAAATCCTTTAATCTTTACATTAATTATGTTTAAATGAATTAATCAATCACATTGCAATCATGACAAATATAAACAAATATTACTATCATCATTCACATCTATAGTGATCTTAATCTTGTAACCAAACATGGTAATATTCCAAACCCAACAAATGCAAAGATCATCGTTCTCTAGACCTCACTCCTTATTGGTTTAAAAATTTTAAGCTTTAAATTAACCAATCAATTATATAGTAATAATGAAAAATAAAAAACAAACATTACTAAAAGTATTTGCCTTTGAGGTATTTTGAATCTTGTAACATAATTTTGTAACTTCCCAATTTACGAAAAGCAAGGAGCTTTCAAAGGTCCATGAAAACTAGATGAAGAACCAGCTGGAAAATGTGAAATGTGTTGGCTTTTTAGCATGGTCCCTTGTTTAACCAATTAAGAACAAAACTTAACTAATAATTTAATTCTGGAATTGAGTTAACTCTGAATTGCTAAACTAAATTAAACAATTACATTTAAAATAAATGTAATTAACTTGCCCCTTGTCATTAACAAACCATTGACTTAATTGATTTTAATTTGTAAGTTCCTATTATTGATTGTGAAACATTATGGTAAGCATTACTTTAGAGGGATGGAAATGAGAAGAAACAAACAACAACAAGTCCTAAGTTTTCTGCACATTTCTGTTCCCGTATTCCTTTCTTAGATAGTTAGGCGGAATAAGCTGAAATCTTTTTAAGTTGAGCTTTTTGTTTAATTATACTAATTATTTGGAAAAAAATAGAGGCAAACTCATTTTCAGGTAAATTTAAAAAGAAAGTATATAGTTTTATTTGGACCAAGGAGATCAAAATTCATTAATTAATTAGGGATAAACCATTGTTAAGTTCATATCATATGAAAGATTTCCTTACTTATAGCATTAGAATTCTCAGTAATGAATAATGAATCGATATTCCCAAATTAGCGGACAAGAAAATCTTATGAATTGATAGCCTGTACCAAAACCTATTATCCCATTCTGTTTAGATGAGTCCTTCCATTTTATTTATTTATTTATTTATTTATTTGTATCAACTTACAAACTAAAAGAAATACATCTACAATATTTATTTATCATGTCAGAAGTGAACCAAGGGTACAGTTGTAATGCATTTAAAAACACAAACAAAGTTTTAAAATTTTGGCATTATACTAAATGTCCTTTGACCAGTAGCTGGCCACTTGGAGTGCCTCTGGTGTTGCTATAAGAAGGTCCTCCATTGTGCCTATGGCAGGGTTCAGGTTGCATAGTGGTAGGTGATCTGTGGTTTGCTATTCACCACACTTGCATGTCATGGCCTCCTCTTTGTAGCCCCATTTCCTAGGATTGGCTCTGCATCTCATGGTCCCAGAGGCGTTCCTGTCAGTATCTCTGTAGATCTTAGGAAGCAGTTTCTTGATTTAAGACATTGGCATGCTGGCTGATATCCCAACAGACTGGAGATGCCAATGCCTTAGTCCTTTCATTATTGACGGCTATTTTCTGACAGATATCAGGTGGTGCAATACTGGCTAAACAGTATGACTTCTCCAGTGGTGTAGGGCATAGACATCCTGTGATGCAACATGCCTCATTAAGAGCCACATCCACTGTTTTAACATGGTGAGATGTATTCCACATTAGACATGCGTATTCAGCAGCAGAGTAGCAAAACGCAAGGGCAGATGTCTTCACTGTATTGTGAATGGTGTGGTTTTTAACAGTTGATGTAATGTTTAAATGTTTTAATTTATGGTTTTAATTTAAATGTCTATTTTAATTGTTTGTTGTTTTGTGGCATTGAATTGTTGACTATATGTAAAGCCACCTTGAGTCCCTTCGGGATGAGAAGGGTGGGGAACAAATATAGTAAATAAATTAAATAAATATCTGGTTGTGATCCCCAGGTTGTGTCAGTCAGCTTTCATGTGATATTATTTCTAGCATCCACTTTTTGTTTGATAGGCAAGCAGTGCTTCTTGTAAGTCGAAGCATGGTCCAGGGTAACTCCTGGGTATTTTGGTGTGGTGCAATGCTCTAGTGGGATTCCTTCCCAGGGAGTCCTCAGAGATGTTTGTCTGTTCTTAAGATGAAAAGTACATGTCTGCATTTTAGATGGATTAGGAATCAGCTGGTTTTCCCTGTAACAGGCAGAAGGAGCACCTAAAGCTTCGGAGAGCTTCTGTTCAATCATTTCAAAACTCCCTGCTTGAGTGGTGATGGCATGATCATAGATATAATAATGCCATCATTACATCTACAATAATCATTTGGTATTATAAACTAGCAATCTATAGTAGAGTTTTGCTTATCCAACCTTCACTCATCCAACATTCTGTATTATCCAATGCAGTCAGGCTCCCAGGCGGACACAGCTGTTTCAATACATTGCAATGTTTTGGTTGCTAAATTTGTAAATACAGTACTTACTACATAACGTTACCGTGTATTGAACTACTTTTTCTGTCGATTTGTTGCAAAGGGCCTGAGGCTATTCGGATTTGTGGAAGTTGGAGTCCAAAACACCTGGATGGAAGGCCAAGGTTTGTCCATTCATAGGTAATTTATATTCCATTGTAAATAACTTTAGACTACATATATTTTATATCTAAAAATATAAAAACAGGTTCTTGATGTTCCCACATGCCTCAGTGGTCACGTTGTAGTGTTTGATATGTAAAGTTAAATACTGTATATAACATATATTCACTGTCTTAATAAAATGAAAATATTATTTTCCAAAAACATCTCAAATAAGTGCATTCTGAGTAGTGTTACTTTCTGTTAAGTGCTTAGAAATAGCGATGAATCCACAAACATCCCAAAGGATCTGTTAAATGACTATTCCATAATATAGATTTTGTGTCATTGTGGAAAGAAAACTGAGTAAATAAGAAAATGACAAGTTTAATACTCCTTATGCCGAAAATAATCAAAGAAATGCTATCAAAATTTTATTTTTAACACAGTAACTGACACTTTTAATCCTAATTTGTGCACATTGAAAATTACTTTAGAAAATTGATCTACATACTCTATTTTTTACACTACGCTATTAAGATAAAATACTCATCGAACATCCAGGAGTATTCAAGTGCGTAGTGCATAGAACTATAATCTCAATACTACCTCTCACCAAGGTAACTACTAGAAAGGTTTGGAGAAATACCTAAAGAAAACTCCCAAATAAGGATGCCGGTGAAATAAACTCAGATGAAGGGTTGAGATGAAAAACCAAACAATCATGAACAGAAACACAGGCCGACAGAATGATGAAAGGAAAAAGGAACCTTTTGAAAATGACTAATTCAGGTTGTAGTCCTCTAATTTCATTGTGTAAAGTTATTTTTGGTGCTTTTTATTTTATTTTTAAAATACTCACTCACTTTTGCCTTAGTCACCAGCAAGAACTGCTATCATTTTAATATTCTGATTTCTTACTTCATTTTTGAGTGAGCCTGTCTAGAATCTGGATATGCACCTTGAAAATTTGTCAAACAAGCCTGGAAATAAGTATCTTTAAAAAATAATTTACCAGTGTTGATTCATAGCCGACAGATGTGCTCCGTTTAACAAAATCCTATTACACTCAATCAACCTCCAAAGGCCCATCTACACCACCATATAATACAGTTTCAGACAGCATTATATGGCCAGTATATACTTATATAATGCCCAAACCTCTGTCTGATTAGAAGGATAGGAATTTTTTTAGCAGTATTAACATTGGGAGGATGGTGGAAGATGGCTGGAGAAACACATTTGATGTTTGCTTGCAGCAACATGTCTGTAGCAAACAATGGAATAAAGCTTGAGCCAAATCTATTGTCACTGTGTGTGTCTACCTACAACAGGCAGACTAAACAGCAACCACCTTCAAAATTCCTTATGAGCATGTATGAATAGCAAAAAAATGAGAAAGGGGGAAACCCTATTAAAACTCTCCGTATCGATGTTTGGTGTTTTGTCTTATGTGCGATATAACAGGCTGTGTTTAAAATTAAATTTTATTGTTAAGTCATTTACTTCTTGGGAGGACAGGAATGACCAATCTCGATAAAATAGTGAAGAGTAGAGATATCACACTGGCAATGAAGATCTGCATAGTTAAGCAATAGTATTCCCCGTAGTAACCTATGGATGTGAGAGCTGGACCTTAAAGAAGGTTGAGTGAAGGAAGATAGATGCTTTTGAACTGTGGTGTTGGAGGAAAATTCTGAGAGTGCCTTGGACCGCAAGAAGATCAAACCAGTCCATACTCCAGAAAATAAAGCCTGACTGCTCATTTCAGGGAAGGATTTTAGAGGCAAAGATGAAGTACTTTGGCCACATAATGAGAAGACAGGAAAGCTTAGAGAAGACAATGATGTTGGGGGAAATGGAAGAAAAAAGGAAGAGGGGCCGACCAAGGGCAAGATGGATGGATGGTATCCTTGAAGTGACTGGCTTGACTCTGAAGGAGCTGGGGGTGGTGATGGCCAACAGGGAGCTCTGGCATGGGCTGGTCCATGAGGTCACGAAGAGTCTGAAGTGACTGAACGAGTAAACAACAACAAGTCGTAATTTGTGTTTTTATGTTGGGTTGCTAAATTTCGTTACTATGGATGTATTGTTGTTGTATTTGGGCATTGCATGTTTGCCTTTTATGTCTGGAATCCGCCCTGAGTTCCTCCGGGGAAATAGGGTAGAATATAAATAATGTTTTATTTTATTATTATCTCTAATTTTCATGATATTTCTACCTCTGGTAACTATCTCAGTATTTCTTGAACAAGCATTCCCATCAAGTTCATAAAGCTTCAAAAACATAATTGGTTTGCAAGTAAAGTGGCTTGATTGCCAGAAACCTTGGTTCGACAGCCTACTTTTCATTTTGCATTATAGAATTACATTTGCTTGTAATTCAGGAAACAATCATAAAATTAATGGGTTCCCATTTTGACTCTTTCAGGACAAATGTACAGGCACTCAGCAAGCCATTTACCCGAAGGGCAGCCTGGAACCAAATTAATGTTCTTCATTGGCAGCTCTATATTGTGTAAACTGTTTTGAAATTCAAGAGCAATTCAAAAAATTGCTTGCTGTATAACATGAAGGCCAAATGTTCAAAGATTTGTTTAAAAAAACAAATAAACCAAAAATTCCATTAGGTTGGAGCATGCCTGTTAGAATTCTATAATCATTGAATTGGAAGAGACATTATGGAAACTGGAGTTATGCAACCGTAATGATCACAAATGGGTTGATAATTACTGGAAAACCCTGCTTTTCAATGAAAGAGGAGATAACAGGTCCAGAAAGCTTGGATGGTACAATCACAAATAGTCATTTAATGATACTTTCTTTGTGTTTTTAAGTACATTACAATGGTATCCACGGTTTGCTTCTGACATGATAAATAAATAAATTTAATGATACTTAAAATTAACTATCATAACTTGCCATATAATAATGTAATATTTTAGAATGATTCCTGGGTTTTCTTGTTTTCTTCTTTGAGACCTCTTAAAATTAAAAACAAAACCAAGCAGCAGCCATAGCTATGGAATTTCATCTAGGTTTTCACTGCTGGTTTGCCAAAGAGGGAGCTGAACGCAATCAAAGAAATACTGAATGGCTCCCAATTTAGTAGGAAAGGTGGAGTATAAAAACATAAATGGAAATGATTATAGTAATAGTACTGTTGACTGGTCCATGAGGTCCATGTTGGCTGGTCCATGAGGTCACGAAGAGTCGGAGACGACTGAACGAATGAACAACAACAACTGTTGACTGGGGAACATATATGAGCATACTGTTACTAACTGATAAGCCAGAGTTACTATGCATCCCTATCTTACTGTGACATCCAAAAGAGATTACACTGTTTTCTTGTGCTATACACAAAAGAGCAAATTAAAGTGCAGTCTTGGACCAGTTTATTGCCTTCAGAATGAGCTATGTGTTGGCCTTTTCCCTAATTGATGTTTCCATTCTACTGTTATATTTCTAGTTTAATCCATAACTGGATTAAATGTAATCCATGACTGTAGTTTACTCTCTTTCTCTCCCCCCACCCCCTCTCTCTATATATATAACACACACACACAATTCACTTATGGACCTCATGTTACACACAGCTATCCCATTTGAAATGTATGCATTTTTCTATCCTAATTTGTGAATTACACCTATGAAGATCTTAATATATTCAAACGTCTTAATGTGTCTAGTCCCCAACGAGCTGTTCGAATACGTAACTTATATTTCAGGAGCTAATATCAGGGAATGTTTTACAACCATTTTCACTGTAACATTTCACATTTGATTTATGCCAATGAAAAATAGTTATGGAGAAATTACTCTATAACTAGCACATTTGTATCCAGTTAAATTGGCAGCTATATTTTGTATGGACATATATTTTATATGTCCTCATTCCTAAAAGATTATATACATTAAACACAAGTTAAGCCTGTAAGGGTTTAATCTATGTTGATCTGATGTTCCTTATGGGATTTGCTCTGCTATATTGTTTAATTATTCTTCTCCTTTGCTCATCAGCTATATTGAATAGCAGTAATAATGAACTCAAATCATTGTACAAACCCCAACAGTAACTATTCATCGTTTGTTAATAGGACATTATATTTACATTAGAATTTCTGTTCAACGCACAGAGTATAAATTAGTTCAGAGGGTTACGACTACAAATGTGAAACTTGAACCTCAGGTCAATTAGCAGCTAGGACAAAAGAACTGAATGGAAATGTATATATACAGCAATTAAAGTAGAACATTTTATGTTTAAAATTGTCCTGTCATATTGTCATAGACAATGGGTCTGGTCAATGAGAGGCTCAGCAGCAAAGATTCATTTTTATAGGGGGGAAAAACAGGAATAAAACTTTATCTGAGAGCCAGGTGCTTAGAAAGATGGATTACCTTTCCCATGTAGTATTGAAGCTCATTGGGAGACCAAGGGCCAGTCACTATTTTCAGACTTATCTACTTACATAATTGTTGGCCCAAGACAAATTATAATTTTTAAGGTTCAATACAATCCTTAAGAGTTCCTTGTACACACAACGCACAAATTTCTTGTCTGTTATAAACATCATAAAGGTTCATTGGGCATTAGATCTTTCTGTTTCCTTTGTTTAACCTCCTAATATTTCTCGCTGCCAGATTTCTATTTGAAGATATTAAAAAAAGGCATTTGGTTTGATACTGCAGGTTATAAACAGAACTATTGGCACCCATTTGTGATGTCACAACCTCCAACGTTTCAAAGGTGAAAACAACACATGTCAACAAACTACATCAGAGAGGGTTCAAGATGGCAAAATTTATTCATGAAGGAGAACACATAAGCAAGGCGGGACTGGAGAAGTTTGCTTTTGTCTGAACCAAATGCAGTGGTTCCCAACCTTGTTTTTTTTTACCAGGGACCACTTAACCAGGGACCACTCGACCAGGGACCACTCCAACATTAGTGCGAAAAGGGTTATGAATCAGTTTTTGGCCAACTTTAGATTCGGTTTGGTTATTTGGGTTGCTGATTCAGAAAATTGCATTGGATAGACCACATCATCTCTAGTTTCTGATACAGAACATATGCCATCCAGTAGTCGCCATATGCTTGCCCACAGAAAACCATATTTAATAATCTAGAGCTGATGTTGTCTATTGCAATGCAATTTTCTGAATCAGCACCCCAAATAGCCCCAGGAACAGACCTAAAAATGAAGAAACCAAGGCGCCCTTTCTTCCAGGTGCCACAGGTGGCACAGTTCCGCTCAGGGGGAAGGAGGGGGAGGTGAAGCAGCAGTCAGGAGACTTGTTGTCACACCTTTCATGGGTAGTCAGCCTCTCCTCTCCCAACTTCCCTGTTGCCTCAGCACTATAAGAGGGTTTCGAGAGATCAGTCGCTCTCATTGCAATGGTGTAGTAAGGGTGAGGCTGCGGACCATATTTTAGTTCTTGGTGATCACTGGTGGTCCATGGAACCACTGACATAATAGGAAGGGGAAGAGTCCAATTTTCATCTCTCTCCCCTGCTAATTGATTGTAAACTCCATTTGCAGCAACAGAAGTAAGATGAGAACAAAGTGGAAAAAATAGAGAAACAGAACATTTTAAAAGCAGGTAAAGAGATTAGGTGATAGGGGACTTTGCCTTCCAAATCATGGAGGCTGGAGCATATGTTGGGATCTATGCCATAAACAAAATAATGCTTTAATCCTTCCTCCTTCTTGTGCACAGAGATTTCTAGAACTGATAGCTTTTGAGACAACAATGAACCACTGAACAATGATGTCGTAACTGATAATGTAAAATCCATATCGTTCACACCTGAAACACCTGGAAATTTTGATTATATGCAACACAAATCTTATGTTAGCTTCCCATGCTTGTTCTATCATCAGGGTTACTAATATTAGCTGTGGAAATCCCATATGATCAGATAAACACAAGCAAAGTTGATAATTAGTTGATTACACAGAATTATGAAGACTACAAACACTCCAGGAAGGATGTGTCAGAACGTATGGTAGTTAAGGATATTGCTTTAATTTATTTGTCACTTTCTTTCACATTTCCCTTCTACTTCTCACTTCTTTTTTCTTTTGTCACCACTGACACTTCCTATTACCTTTCTCACCAATTTTCACACCTATTGTGCAATGAATAATAAAATGAAAAGCAAAAGCCACAGTAATGATGTTTAAATGCAATCACTTTTTATGCAACCAATGTGTGCCACAATATAATAATAATAATGATGTTGAGCTCCCCAGTTCCCCACAAAGTATTCTTCACTTCACTGCAGATAGCCTGTCATTACACTCAGTGTTTTTTGGCCATATATCACCACGGGTTACTGCTTTCTTCAAATAATGTTTGGATCTGCCCTTCACAATTATAATTTAACGAAGCATATTTTTCTGCTTGAAACATGCACATTTAAGCTCTTGTTCTTGTATTGCCATTAGGGCAATACACATTATGGCCTTAAGCAGAATAATGTATATTGCTATTTCACACATTCGCTATAGCAGAGAAGATGTAGTGAGGCAATTATCTTTTCAAGTACAAGTTACACCAAATCATAAATAAAATGAATTCAAAGTAAAAATAAAAGACAGAGAACTCGAGTGAAGTGAGGAAAGCTCTACTGTACGTTTCAAGTTAATAAACAAGATTTAACACTGCTTCTCTCAGAACAACATAGATGTGTTTTGTGTAGCCAACATCAATAGCTTTTATAAATGAATCTGGAGAAAAATCATCCTTGCCTAATCATGTGCTATATTTTAATTAGATGTATAACAAGAAAGCTGAAAGAAAGAAAATTTTAAGTTGTTAAACACACCTTTCTGTGTATGAGTCAGAAATTAAACAGGAATAATTTGGTTTTTTTTAAAAAAAGAACACTAGTTAAATCAAATGTGAGATTTTTTTTTCTTGTATACAAAAATTTTTAACAGTCAGGTAAAGGTTTCCCCTAGATATTAAGTCTAGTTGAGTGCAAGTGGTGCTCATCTCCATTTCTAAGCCAAAGCCAGCGTTGTCCATAGATACCTCCAAGTTCATGTGGCCAGCATGATTGCATGGAGCGCCACTACCTTCCCACTGTAGGTCTACCTATTGGCATGTTTGGAATTGCTAGGCTGGCAGAAGCTCACCCCATCCTGCGAATTCAAACCACCGACCTTCCAGTCAGCAAGTTCTGCAGCTTAGCGGTTTAAACTGCTGATCCATCAGTAAGTATGGGAAAATGCTGCAGAAAACCTTAAGGAAGGTGCAGGTGCTGGAGGACAATTATACGGAGGACAAGATATTGAGGGGGGGAAATTTGTAACACCCATCTTAATATTACTGCTAGTGAACATTACTGCTAGAAAACAAGTGATGTTAGTAGGAACTGAATTGCCTTCAAGCACCAGACTGTCTCATTTTGAGCAATACACTCAAAAGTACTCTCATGATCTCATCATAATACAGCACCTTTGGAACAGATTTAAACAGTTCGGGGCCCACCTATCTCCGTGACCACATCTCCCTCTATGAACCGGTGTGTACCCTAAGATCGACTGGTGAGGCCCTCTTCTCACTCCCACCACCGTCACATGCTCGGTTGGTGAGGACGAGGGAGAGAGCCTTCTTGATGGTAACCCCCCATCTCTGGAATGACCTCTCCAGGGAGCTTAGACAGGCCCCATCACTTTCCTTGTTTCGCAAAAACTGGTGGTTTCATCAGGCCTTTGAGAATGACTAGTTACTAGCCCCAGTTCCCAGACCTTTAGCCTGATTTCGGTCATGCTCTTTATTTTTCCCTGTCCCCATCATTCTCAGAGTACTTGTCCTGCCCAGTACCTCTCATAGTCCATTAATTAGGCCCAGAGAAGGTTGCCTTTGGCCCCACTATGGTCACTGCTAGGATCGACTTTTCCTTTCCCTCCATCTTCCTAGCCCAATATTGTTTGGCAGTATCCTGGGCATTGCCCCCTTAGATGGTTTAGACCAATTTTGACTAACTCGACCCTTAGTAATTCATTCCAGATTATGGAACAGTGTTTGAACTTGGTTTTATTCTGTATTTGCTTTGTGTTCATAATTTTGTTTTTTATTTGAATACTCTGTATATTCTTTTATGTCTCTGCATGTATGGAAATGCTCCTGAGTCCCCTAGGGGAGATAGGGTGGTATATAAATAAAGTATTATTATTATTATTATTATTATTATTATTATTATTATATTGCAGATCCTCATTAGAAATTAAGTACTTATTAATTATATTAGAAAAATGCAATACAGCTGCTTTTATAGGTTTCACATTTTATAAATCAAAAATTGAGAGAAATCATAAGATTTGCATTTCCATGTGGAAATTTATATACCTCCCAGGACTACCAATGGAATAGAATCCATTTTGCCATTGAAAACTACATTTGGGAGGCTTCTAAAACATTATGGAGAAATGGGGTGGGGTTGGGATACTCAAGACCCATAGGGATTTTTAAAATATGTGCATGATTAAAAGTGCCTATATTTTAATATGTTGTACAAATATATTAAAACAACATAAAAACAAAATCGCCACAAAATATACCTATTATAATAATATGTCTCTTTTGGAAGGAAATGCAAACAAGTATGGTCTTGAATACCCAAGCAAGTGCAAAATTGCTCACAAACCTGTATAGGAGAAGTGGATGAGAATATTAATTGGAAACAAAGAGATTCAGCAAGAACACAACAGATAGAATTTCACATCCCTAGAAGGAAGAAGCAAGTGAACAAACAAAACACCAGCAATAGAATTAGAACAAGGATTTTATCCCCTTTTCAAAATTCATTTTATCCAATATGTTTCTTTTCTACTGACATTTTTATTAAAAGGCACAGACTCTACTGACTGACTAGGCCATGATTTTTATCTTAACCAAGGAACAAGTTGTGGAATTATTTCACAGTTAATATACATTAGCAGTCAACAATTAACAGACACTCAGTAAAATTTAATACCTTCACTAACGTTAGAAATGTTTCTGACAACAGGACTTTGACAGTAAAGCCTTCTCTGCCATCCACTCTTATTATGAAAATCTCTCCCCTTGGAAGCTCAAGCGGTACCAACACTCATTTCTCTCTAGTAACACATAAGTAATGATAGGGTATTCCTCTCCTTTAATACAATTACAAAGAGGAAAGCAGAAAGATCTGTTCTCTTTATAACTGCATATTGTTAACATTGGGAATTGTAGTCAGTGCTAAACTATGCTAAATATGAACAATAATCTAGCTGTAATTGCCAATCAACCGTCGTGCTGGAGAAAAATTCTGAGAGTGCCTTGGACCGCAAGAAGATCAAACCAGTCCATACTCCAGGAAATAATGTCTGACTGCTCACTGGAAGGAAGGATATATTAGAGGCAAAGATGAAGTACTTTGGCCACATAATGAAAAGACAGGAAAGCTTGGAGAAGACAACGATGCTGAGGAAAATGGAAGAAAAAAGGAAGAGGGGCCGACCAAGAGCAAGATGGGTGGATGGGATCCTTTAAGTGAATGGCTTGGCCTTGAAGGAGTCTGGGGTGGCCATGGCTGACAGGGAGCTCTGGCTGGGATGGTCCATGAGGTCACAAAGTGTCAGAAGCGACTGAACAAATGAACAACAACAATTGCAAATCATGTACTTAAAAATGGAAGTAAGTACTACCAGTAACTTGTGAACATGCAGAAAGAAAAGGATAATTTACAAAGCCCCAATTTTGGCATGCAATGCTATAGTTTTCTATACTATGTGGTCTATATATACTTTGTAATCTAGGAATTAATGTAGTCCATATCCTGGAACTCAATTCTTCTGTATCTGTACAGCAGTTTGCTGGACTTTTTACATGGACATGTGTCCCTGTTTCTTTTATCTTGGAAGGGAAGTCCTAAAAATCAGAGTTGAGCACTGCCAGCAAAGCTATCCATCTTTATTAAATCTTAGGATGAATCCAGATGGTAGGTTTTGGATGGGAGAGATACACATCTATCATCTATTGTGGGCACAAAACTTTAAAGTTCTAAAGTAGTGTGTGAAAACATATGGTATCAATAAGATTATTGTCATGCTATATGTCTTACTTTACTCCAAAGGAAATTTGCTTCAGCAAACGCAACACAAAGACATGTGCTATAGATATTTTCTTAAATAAATATTTTCATCCAATGGATAGCCTATCCCATTGTTTCTCACTAAGTCAGAGATATTTTCTATAAGGAAAAGAAGAGTCATAAATAAATCTAAGGAGGAATTTAGGGAGTGGGATGATTTAACAGCTTGTATTTTATAGCTCTTTGCAGCCATTCTGGGTGGTTTGAAACCCATGTGAAGTTTTAATCCCCACAAAAGGGAATAATTAAAATATCTAATTCTCTTCTTGTTCCACTTGACTTAAGACAATATCACAAATAAAAGAATTGGAACTCTCTAAAACAACACATAGAATTCACTATAAAAGATGAAAACATTGGGTGCAAAAGGCTGAAACCAGTCCAAATGTGGTGATTACATAATAAAGAAAGGAAAAGAGAATTCATTTCAAGAAGTATGTTCTTCCCCCAGACATTACAAACTTGCTGAAGGCTGGAGAAAAAAAATATTAAGGAGGGTTGAATATAGATGAGAAGACTCAGCACATTGGAATAATGACCATAACTCAGTCCAAACTCCTTTTTTTTTCATCAAAAAGGAAACACATTTCCACTTTGTACAGGATAGCAACTTTAAGACTTAAAATCTCACAATAGGTTTCAGGCAGTGCCTCTAAAGATTGAGTTTGGGTTTGTTTCCCATTTGGTTAATTCCATTACACAGTACAATTATTTAGGATACAGAAGTTTTGCCTCTTTGTTGTGACTAAGGATGCATTCATCCAGTCCTTGTGAAGGAACTTAAAATTATCCATTATAACATTACCTCTGCCTCCCTGATTTCATTTTCTGTCTAATGATCTTCTTGAGCATTTCGATCAAACTGTGTGCCTGGTTACTGCAGAAGCAATGCTACCAAATATTTCTCAAAATTTACCATGATTTACTAAAGGTGAGGGGGAGACAGAGATGCTGAAATTGCTACATACAGCACATAGCCTAATAGGATGAGTCACTGGGCAACAAAGAAAAATTGCCAAGAGAACTACAATGGAGACATAAAAATGCTGAGCATAGCATCCACAGGAAATACAGGATAATCCATGAGTGAGAGAGAGAGGGAGTGAAGGAGAAAAATGAAAATGTCAGAAACTGCAGCTCAGTAGAAAGACATCAGTAAATCAACACAATACACATCCAAACATCTGTTTGTTCCAAAAATAAAAATATGTAAAATATTTCCCACTTTGAATTTTCAGCCAATCTTTTTTTCTGCTTCGTCACAATACTGTCAAATATGAGACTTAACATCTCTGCAATACAAGTAACATCTTTAATAGGGAATGAAATTCAGTGCAGGTGTTCGTATTCAAAATAATCTGGCAGGAACTCATTCTAGGTGACTCACATAGATGGCTTTGCAAGATGTACTATATTATATATTCAGATGCATTTTGGTATGTTTTCATTTCATATAGTTTCCCAAATACCATGTGCAATAAACTAGACTGAAAAATAATAGCCTGCTCAAAACAACTACTGAGAACTATAACTCAAAAACAATAATATGCTGCTCCCCATATATGTAATGGTTTTTGTTCTCTTATTACATTGGTATTCTGTTTATTTCCTAGTGTTGCGGGGGTATCCCCGATTTCCAGGATTCCAAGAGATCAGTGAAGAAGGAAGAGACAGAGACAGCTTTTGCAAGTTCACAGAATTTAATGCTTACCCCGGGTAAGGGCGCCCCAGCTTCTCAAAATGGCTGATGTGGCACAGAGCACTACCCCAAAAGCATCCAGTATTTATAGGCAGAATTTCCTAGTTCGCACATGCGCATAACTCTCTTGACATTTACACAATCTAATCAATATCAGTTTGTCCTCGAGGAATCGCGGCCAAGAACACTTGTTGGCAAGATACTATAATTTCCACTGCTCCCCTTTCATCAGCTGACCAGCCACGTTCCTAGATGAATTACGTAATCTTTAGAATGAATCATAACTTCATATATATCTCTTTATACATATGTCTTCATATATCTTCATATATGTATCTTTAACTTATTCAAAGCAAGCATTTCCCTTATTAATTCTTCTGTAATTACTTTCACATTATTTTCCTATATTCTTACTTATGTAGGATTATTCATAGGACTGAATTACCTGCTATTTACATCAGATGGAGGATAGATGGCGCTGTTGTACCATATCTTCAGATGTTCGTTTTGGATCAATAATTATTGATTTACTTTTAGAGCCAATTCTCTGACCTTCCGCATTTAGCACATAGCCGTCCTTCTATTTGTTTACTTAAGATATGGCTTCTCCTGCCTTGTCCCAGTCCTGTTCCATCTGTTAGTTTCCCTTCCACCAGAATTCTACCCCCGAACCTTAAGAAAGCCTTTAAGGTAAGACTTCCTCATTAATTTCATTAGTTTCTAATTACTTTTCTTCCTAATGACTGCCACACTAGATCCAAATATTATTTATGATTTACATAAGTAAACAATTCAAAAATAATGATGATTTAAACATATATATCAAAATGTAAGGAAACTCCATATATTTTATTCCATGAAGTGGTTTCCATGGTGTCAACTGTAAGTGCAAAAGCTGGGGACCAATGAACCCCTTTGGCCCTATTCCATGTCTTCTGGGAGTCCTGTTTAAGTTCACAAAGTACCCTCTGGCTTAGACCACACATTGCTGCCAAATAAAGTTCACATCTTTGCAACTCAGATGGAACCATTTCAGTCCCTTCTCCTTATAAAGTGTTCCCAAACCACTATTCCACATTCTACACATTGTTGTACTCAGATGCAAATTTAAACTGTGAATTCCCTTAGTAGTTGTTTCCATACGTGTATTCAGAGGAGTGCATTTCAGGCCCTGCCCCTATAAGGCAAGGATGTGCACTGTTGAGAGTTGCCACTTCACTGTGCCATACTGTTGTTCTGTGAGAGATGTGAGTTATGTTGGAGAATGTAAAAATCAGTTGGTAAGTGTGTTAGCTGAAAAATGCAAAGCATGAAGCTGATTGGTTAGGCCATGCCCAGAGGCTAGCTGAGCCTGGGAGTTTTGGAAACAGTTGCATGTTTAAGTTTTCTGTGCAGGAGCTTGCCAAGACAGTTTTATATTTTTGCTTCTTGGCTGCTGGAAGAAGATCCTTCACATGGACACCTAAGGAGCATTTGAATCTCTCTCAAAGGACATTGTGTGAGTCAAAGCAACTGTTCTCATGACTATATATATATATATATGTTGCTCTGCATAACAAGGAGCAAATCCTTATTTTTGTAGTGACCATCTGCATGGCATATCCTTTCTCTAACAAGACAGTGTGTGGATTGGTAAAGACATGAGCTACGCGTGATTTTCATTCCGCCACAAGTTATACTGTTTGATGAAAGCAACATTTTGCTTGTGTGAATATGTATCTTCCTAGAAATAACATAGGGAATTTTAAATTGAAATATTATTAAATTAGGGTTTGAAACTTAAAAGTCCAACATGGTATCCAAATAGTAAATAATATTTCATAATACCATAATACAAATATGAAGTTATCATTCATAAAACAGATGTACAACACCACTAACACATAATGATTTTTAACCAAGATTTTTGTTCGAATTCTGCAGCTCATGAATGTCATTGTTCTCACCTGCTTAGAGTGTTGGTATCTTTTTGTGTCTCGGCAAAAGAAAAGGAATAGCATTAACTCAGTTGGACTGGATACATTTTGCATTTTCGGGTACAAAGTTCAATCTCTGGTCTCTCAGGCTACCCTAGAAATATTTATTTATTGTTTCAGGAGCAAACCTGATATGATAAATAAATATTAGAATGATGAAGTTTAAACCTTTCCTCTGCCCACTGAGATATGAAGACGGCACAGATGGGAGTTCTTTCAGGTTGGTATTTCTTTGCTGCTGTAAGCAGAAAGGAGAATGCAATCTGTAACAGGGCTACTGTTAGGATGAATATAATAAAACACCTTCTTGCTCCCACAGATCCTCAACTAGATTGCTGTTTCCTAACTGTAGTGGAGGAGACTACAGGGAGGGGAACAAACTAGCAAATCACACAAATGTCTCTATCTTGCCTTATTTGAGAAGCTTCCAGGGCCCTTCCGCACAGCCCTATATCCCAGAATATCAAGGCAGAAAATCCCACATCATCTGAGTATGGACTCTGATAACTCAATTCAAACCAGATATTGTGGGATTTTCTGCCTTGATATTCTGGGATATAGGGCTGTGTGGAAGAGTCCCCAGTCATCCCTGGATCTGCCATGAACAGAAGGGGATAGGCTTGCACCATTTGGCTGAACCTCGATCCATTTCTGCTGGTTAGATTCTGGTAGACCCCCATATGCATTTTCACACACCTCCAGAAAATGGGCGAGTAGCTGGATAGCTGTTTTTGGCCCGCAGCCAGAAAATGCGGCTAGATGCTGCTCACTGGCTGCAATGGGGAACTTATGAGGCTCCCCTCTCCGTTCCTAGGATCCTTTCTTTTCTTTTTTTTTCATTCAAGGGAGCCTGAGTTTCAGCAACAGGGTTAAGGAAGCAGACACAGGTTGAGTAAAACACATCACGGCATTCTTTTATTCTGATTGGTCCAACAAGTAGGACTCACAGGGAAACCCCATGCAAGCAGGGAGCCCCGTGATACCAAATAGGGGAGGAGGAGCCCTGATCAACTGTCACATGCTCCCATAATGGATGAAAAAACATGACAGCTGGGCCCTTGCCATTATGGCCATTTGACCAAGCCAAACAAGCTGGATTGGCCAAAGGGAACTAACCACTTTGAATCCGTGGACAAGCCTAGAGGGGGACATTCAATTCACAGGGAAATTCTGGTTTGAAATAGTTGTGGGGAAAATGTCACTCCATGTGGTTAATGTAATCCCCTAATGACCCAACACACACACACCTGTTCTAATACATAATGAGACAAACGGAAGATTAGTGGTGGGCTAATGTATCCCTAAAAAGAAGACTGAAACAAGGTAATTCAAATTAAACAGCTACCTGCAGTCACAGACAGTGACATCTACCCATGCTACATTCTCAGCCAAATCAATGCTATATATACTTTCAAAAATATGTGTTGGAAGGAATAATTTCTTACGAATAACAATGCATTGGAGGTGCTTTTAGAGGAAAGGGCTAAAGCAAGTAATGTATAATGGTAAAAGGGGGAAATTGGTTTTTAAACATTTTAGAAAGAGATTTTAGTGGATATATAAAACATTACACTCCTATCTCACACCCCACCCCCCCCCACAAAGAAAAAGTTATTTCAGAACAGCATAGTCATAACTTTTAATTTACATATGGCCCTAAATCTCAGTGTCTAGAATACAGACTATACCTGACGATAATTGCTTAGTTTTCACAAGACTAAGGGTTGGGCACTCCTTAAATTTCTTGCAATAAATATATGTCGTGAACCCTTTCACAAGAGAAAGTTAATTACGTTTCAAATTCCAGAGGTCTCTGCAAATAGTTTCAGGACTTTAATCTCATCTTTGACAGGACAGCAATAACAAAAGAGAATTTCTCCTAAGAACCTGAAAGAAGAAAAGAACAGCCAGTAAAAGTAGACAATCATAGGGAAAGTCTTTGTGTCTTTTTAGATTGTGAATGTTAATCTGCATTTCATTAGTGGATTTTAACTTTTATTTTAACTCTGTGTATCTTGTTGTATTGTTGGTGTTAACGGCCGACAGGGAGCTCTGGCGTAGGCTGGTCCATGAGGTCACGAAGAGTCGGAGACGACTGAACGAATGAACAAATCTTGTTGTATGTTTTAATGGTGTTTTATCTCTTGTTTTAATGATGTTGTATCCTGCCTCCAGCCACAGGGGGAGGCAGCTAATAAATTCATCATCATCATCATCATCATCATCATCATCTTTAACTTTACTGAGCCTACTGATTATTAACTTTATTAAGAAAATTCCAGGAATATCAGCTTATTTATGGAAAGGAGGGTATGTACTGCATTATCAGGTAGAAAACACACAGGAAAAAAATTAGCACTCTTGGCAGTTAGCTTTTGCTATGAACACATCTTTTGTGTGTATTTGGTAATTTTAAGAAAGTGCTCTTTGGCTTTAAAAAAAAAAAAAGAATCCAGATCTAGTTGACTGCAAATTGTTCTGCAAGCCTTTATGGATTCTAGCTCTCAACTGATTCTGCTCTTCCTCAATTGCAATCTACTGAATTTTTCTTCCGTATTGTCAACGTTGGAGACATTTTTATTTCTTGTGAGAGGAGAATAATTGCTTTACCAAATCAAGCCAGAGGCTTATATATCTTCAACAAGACCTGTATTCTTGTATCTGTAAGGAAAACATTACGGAAGATCTTTGTATATTGAGGACATAGGGTTGGTGTGTCACAATTGTTCAGTCCATGACCCTAAACCCTTAAGGTTTAAGCTTCTTTGAGGCCTATTTTGAGGTCAAACTCAGAACTAATTAGAAGAGCATGGCCTTCGAGTGCAGGAGGAAACTTCCAATTATTAAGTTTGGCTGCTTGTGAAATATCTATCATGTTTTAACAAATTGGATATTGCAAAATTGTTTGCACACCTGTGTGCACATGAGGAAAGCTAGAGAAGAGATCTATCCATACTAAGTACTGCTAAAATAAAACTAAGTGGTTTCAAGGTTAAACTGTCTCTAGAAGTCAAGATGATGAGTCTTCAATTGTCATACTTTACAGCCATATCATGAGAAGACATGGCAAAGCAGAAAGCAGTAGGAAAAGAGGAAGATTGCATTCCAGATGGATGAACTCAATCAAGGAAGCCACAGCCCTGAACCTGCAAAACTTGAGCAATGCTTTTGTGCATAGGGAAACTTGGAGCTTTCTCGTTCATATGACCACCATAAGTTGGTGTCAGCAACACTGTATGAACACACCAAGCACAAAGTAGCTGCACACAATAAAATCCTGCAGAAACTTATTGGCAGCGCATGGGGTGCTGACCCAAAATGAATAAGAACATCAGCCCTGGCCTTGTCTTATTCAACTGCTGAGTATGACTGCCCTGTTTGGCACAAGTCTGTCCATGTGAAGCAGGTGAATATAGCATTGAACAAAACATGTAGAATAATCGCAGGATGTTGCAAATTTACACCTGTTGATAAGCTCTATAAACTAGCTGGCATTGCCACCCCCACCCCACCCCACACCCCAGATGAGCAGTAGGAAGTTGCTGCTAACTGTGAGAGAAATAAGGTTGAACACTGTGAAAACCACTCACTGCATAGCTATCAGCCTCATCCCAATAGACTTAAATCAAGGGAAAGCTTCATGAGAACCACCACTCCTCTTAATGTTCCCACAGCAACAGCAAGAGTATCCCTCTGGGCAGCTAAGCCAGGAAATCCCAAATTGATAGTTCCAGAGGCAAACCAAGAATGGGCAACGTGGAAGTCCCTGAACAGACTCAGAAACGGAGTGAGCAGATGAAAAAACAACCTGGCAAAAAAATGAGAAAATTCCTCCATCTTGCGTGACTGTGGATCAGAACAAACTACTCTGCATCTGTATGCCTGCCCACAATGCCCTGCCTCATGCACAGAGGATGAACTGTTTAAAGCTATAGTCAATGGGGTCAGTTTTGCCCGTTTTTGACCTGAAATTATTTAGCTGCTTGTGCTCCCTCTATTTTATCAGTTTTATACTTATTTCTGCAATACTTTTGACATGAAATAATAAAAAAAACAACAGTATCTACCAAGAGAAATATTCATTAGAATCTGACTAGATTTTTTCCAAAAACCTTGAAACTTTGGCTCAACACAGGGGCGGCTCAATCCATTACGCAAAGTAAGCATTTGCAGTATAGTTGATTTTGCCCAGGGGCGTTCTTGAGGCGCTCTTGGGGGAAAATAGACCTTGACATATGCGAGTTGTAGTTACTGGGATGTATAGTTCACCTACAATCAAAGAGCATTCTGAACTCCACCAATGATGGAATTGAACCAAATATGGCACACAGAACTCCCACGACAAACAGAAAATATATATCAGTGATTGCTTTGGGGGAGAGGGGCGGGGCACCAAAATACTGTTTGCTTACAGTGGAAATTCACCACCTCTGGCTGAACACTATAATTTTTTGTTATGTATGGCATATGTTAACTCTGCATTATTGAAATAAATAGTTCAGCAGGGGATAAAGTTCTACTATTTTAATAGAGGGTAATTTTTATTTTATTTTTCTCCACTTTGTTTATAATTTCATAAGACTTCCTCAGAGAAATGCAGAAACATTACTGCAGACCTCACAACCTCTAAGGATGCCTGCCATAGATGCAGGCGAAAAGTCAGGAGAGAATGCTTCTAGAACATGGCCATATAGCCTGAAAAACCTACAACAACCCAGTTTATAGGAGGTTTGCAAATGAAAGTTTTTTTTTTTTAAAAAAAGAGCACCTTAAGATCACTTCAAAATATCTATTGAAACTCTAGTATTAGGAGGGGTCATTCATTTATCAACAGATTCCTCTACTTCATTTTCTGTTGGTGGCAGAGAGCTCTTTCTCTCATGAATCGAAGTCGACAAAGAATAATATAAGAATCAGATTGACCTTGGCTTGCAAGACAAGACTGTAATACATAACAGGGAATCAATGACCAGCCTTTGCAGAGCTCTGATACAGTAAAATCAATATATAGTGGATTTGGAACTATATGAAAGAATGGCTCTGCAATCAGGACTGATATGACACTTTTTTCATAGTAATAAACAAAATGAAGAGTCATACTGTGAGGACAAATAGATGTATAATTCAACACATTATTCAATTTTTTCAAAAACAAATTGTAGTATTGATTCTTACAGACAACAATACTTCACCTAAAACATATTTCATGTCATCAGTCTCTGACTTGGTTGGTTGGTGGGGGGGGGGGGGGGGAATGAAACAGTGTGCAAGGTTGTGAGCTAAATGCTCCAAGTGTAGAACTGTCTTCAGTTCAGCGACTAGATGACCACACAGATCAGGGAGATAGAATCTAAATTAATTCCAACAGCATTATTTTTTCTCTTTGGGCTGACATGACGCCTGGAACAATTTGAATGAATTTTAAATTGAAGTAATGCCAGGACAAAACTTTCCTCAATGTCCTTATGGGGAGATTTCCGGACATTATTGAAATTTTTAATATTGTCATTCTTCTCCCTTTTATGTTTAATCGTAATGCTATGGAACAGATTATAGGAGTAAACATGAGGATAACATAAGTATGTCTGGACTTGCTGATTACAGATACTACATTTCACACATAACAAGTTACAGCTGGTGAGAGAATTGAAGAAAATTGATAAACCATACAATGTGGTCTAAAAGTATCACAAGTGTACATTTCAAACATGCACATACATATCATATCATGTGCCTACATATCATATATCAAAGATATTATTGAAATCTAAAGAGTCATTTGAAGTTTTTTTTAATTGCCCATCTTTAGAGTTGAGTTATTATCATAATGTGCATACATCTCAAGTGAACAAATGTATATGCATACACATATATACACATATGTCATATGGTGAGTCCTGTCCTTGCTCCATTACAAGCAGCACACTGATTGCGATGGTGGCATTTTTTCTAGCCCAATGACTCATGCGCTTTTTAAGAGGAATTGTCACTGGATCACCCATGGCTATCTGTATGTACAGTCTATGTTTTACAATTGAGCTGTGTGGTGTTTTGCTGCCATATATATAAAAATATAGTCTTTAACAGTGATTTCCATCTCAGGGTCTTTCCAAACAGGCCCTATATCCCAGGATATGATCCCAGCTTTTCTGTTTATCCCAGATTATCTAGCAGTGCGGACTCATATAATCCAGTTTAAAGCAGGAAAACCTGGGATCAGATCCTGGGATATAGGGCCTGTCTGGAAGGGCCTACAGTGAAGCAGTGAATTAAATCAGGTTTTAATCTGATATCCAAATGCTGTAACGATTTTGTGTCCAGTTCACACTAAAGCCCACAACTGATTCACCCATTGACAATTATCATTAATTGAATACTAATAGAGGCATGAATTGTAACTTTTCAATTTTCATTTGTTTCGCAAGCACAATTTAACGTTGAGGACCCATACATACTAGACAACTATAGCACTATTATTCCGCTTTAACTGTCATGACTTTTCCTAGGGAAGCCTAGGGTTGTACTTTTGTGAAGCACTAGAGCTCTTTGGCTAAAATTTCAGAATGCTCCTTCCTCTACTCCCAATCTCAGGATTCCTCGAGGTAGAACTGTGACAGTCAAAGTGGAATGTTAGTGTTGTAATTCTATATAATTCACTATCATGGGCCCGAGAAGCAAAGTACAGACAATTAGTAGAATCCATTTACGTTGGGAATGTGATTTCCTATATTGGATTGTTCACAAGTTTAAAGATTCTTGTATGCATGACATTGAAGTAGTTATTTTGGGAAGCTGGTATTAAAAGGGCAAAATCATATCATGACTGTGCTGTGGTGAATACCATTGGGAGACTTAGGTCAATGTTGAAACCAGAACTACACTTGCTCTGAATTGCAGCCCAAGCTGATTTTGCTCATATAATTTCCACGGCAGATTTAAAGTGATAGAACAGGAGTTGTTTCACTATTTTGATAATACAGCCTTGAAGTTATAGATGAATCTGTGGCTAGTCATTACCATTCACTGTTACAAAATGAAGCCGTTCAAATGTATTCTTGTGCATTTGAACAGTGTATTAAGAAAGATGAAATATACATTTAGAAAACATAGGTGATACTGTAGTTGCCTATAACAAGTGACCTATTTAAGTATTTTATCTATGTATGTTCAGAATTTCTCTTCTTCCTTCCTCCTTAACTCCTTCCCAAGAAATGCAGGGATCCTCTGTCTTTAAGCTTCATATAGAAGACAGAGCATCACATCATGTCAGGTAGGAATAGGGAAAAAGACACCTCCTAATGTATTATCCTCTAAATCAATGCTTCCTAACCTGTGGTCCGTGGACCACCAGTGATCCTCAAGAACTAAAATATGGTCCACTGTCTCGCTGTTACTAGATCATTGCAACAAGAGTGATTGGTCTCATGAACTCCTCTTATAGTGCTGAGGCAACGGGGATGTCGGGAGGGAAGAGGCTGACTACCCACAAAAGGCATGACGACAAGCCTCCTGACTGCTGCTTCTCCTCCTTGTCCCTCCCCTTGAGTGGAACCATTCCATGTGGTGCCTGGAAGCAGGGGCACCTTCGTGTTACTTTTAGGCTTGTTTCTGGGGCTATTTGGGGTGCTGATTCAGAAAATTGCATTGGAGAGACCACATCAGCTCTAGATTATTTTCTGTGGGTGACCAGATGGCAACTACTGATGGCATACGTTATACTGGAAACTAGAGCTATGTGATCTATCGAATGCACTTTTCTAAATCAGCACCCAGATAACCAAACTGAATCTAAATTTGACCAAAAACTGAATCATAACCCTTTTGGTACTAATGTTGGAGAGTAGTCCCTGGTCAAAGTGGTCCCTGCTCAAAGGTAAGGAACCACTGCTCTATGTATCTGTTAAAAGGCCCATGGGATCTTTGGGTTCTTTGTATTTGTCTTTCTCCCACTCTTCTTTTAATTTGAATTATCTAAAAACAATACCAGCAAAACCAAAACTGTGGTAGAGACCCCGACATAATTCTCCCTTCCCTTTGGTTGGGCCATAATCCTCACCTGAGATACACCACAGTGGCATATTTCTCCTAACTGACCCAGCTTCACATCATTCAAGTCAGCACAATAAGATTATGCATCAACTTTTTTGAATTGCTAGATGCTTCCTTACCTTCACTATCTCAGATTTTTAACACTTCACTGGTTCCTGAAATGTCATTCAATTATAAAATCCTGATTTAAAATGGCCAACTTCTCCCTGAAATTATGAAACCCTTATGCATGGATTTGCCGAGAGGCAGCCTATGAATTTCAAAGATTAAACATAATATTTAATATTTAAATGCATAGGAAGTTATCATTTCGATTCTTATTCATTACTGTTCATATGGAAGTCTAACAGCATGGCAAAGACGGAATCAACACAGAAATACAATGTCATCTGTAACAGAAGATGATTGTTCTGAAAGCAGACCTTAAAAGGGAGAAATGGTTTTACTATCAAAGAGGAATGTAACTGTGAAGATGTATCTGTTATTTCTCTTCCTCCATCCCACCTCTCCCCCATGTTCTGCAAGAATCAAAGCTAGCTATGTGAACTTAATAAATGAGCTGCTACTTTGAAGTTTCGTATGATAAGCTCACATCTAACCTACTAATAAGTTGGCATCTATAGTGCTACAACAGTGCCCTCTGCTGTAAGAAGCATAGCAATGGCATTTCTCTCTTCTGCTCAGAAAACCCATTATTACCTTAATTATGGATTCATTACTACCTTCCAGCAAGGTCATGCAGTGTGCTTCCAGAGTCCAGAAAGGTTATGAATGAGATGAAAGCAATACAGTTCAAAACTGTCTACAAACCTTTGAAAATGCAAATCCTAATATTTTTCGCTTTTTGGAACAAAAGAAATAAATGTACGTATATACTATTCCACATTATGCTGTACTGAAAGCCAATTAATAAAAGTTAAAACAGCAGGAAAATCACTGATCATTGCCAGGCTGCAATTAATAAATTATTACTTCAAAAACATTTATGCCAAAACATATTAGCAAAAGGGGGGAAATGCATGAATTTTGTGGAATGATATCACACTTTAAATTTGTCATTGACTTGCATGAATTTCAAGTCATCAGCATGGTTATCATTATCCATAATTGCTGTTGTTAAAATATTTATATCATCCCCATTTGAATATCCTTAATGTTCAAATATAGAAACCTACAAATATTCCCAATTTTCAACTCAGAGCAGGTTCTTCTCTTCCATTGCTAGAAACAGTTTCTGACCCATATAATTAAATAAAAATGCTTTGAACAATATGCTATTTAGATTATTTTCTTTTTACTAACCATCCCATTTATAATCAGCCAAAAACATATTTTAAAATATACCTTCCAAAATATAATACAATAATTACTTTATTATTAGGCAACAAAAGTAAAGCAAAAAAAGATATTATTATATATTTAGTATTAAAAAGGCATTGCATCAGCATTAAAATTAACCACAACTGGGTTAAAATTAAATAGGAAGAATGAGATCATGGTTTTTCTTATATGTCATTACTGTAACCTATAGCTTTAACCATATAGCACCCCAAGTTGCTGAACACAGTCACACCAAAGAAGCAACAAACATTTTCATAGACCAATATCTGTAAAATAAAAGATCAGATATAACTAATCAGGGACCATCAGCTTCCGCACTAGCAAAAGAAAAGAAACAGCGACAACAGGAAAGAAAGAGCAGGGGCAATGGATGGAAGACCAATCTGAAAGCAGGGATTGAAAGAGGCATGGATCCCCATCCCGACTGCATCTGAATGAGGGACTGAGAGCTCGGTTGCTGTGGGTTTTCCAGATCTGAGGATGCCCGCCATAGATGCAGGCAAAACATCAGGAGCGAATGCTTCTGGAACATGGCCATACAGCCTGGAAAACCCACAGCAACCCAGTGATTCTGGCCATGACAGCATTTGACAACAGATTGAGCTCTTTGCTATTTGTCAGAAAACCTGCAACTATTAGTAGATCCCACACTTCACAGATAGAAGGGAAGGCTGTAGACTTTAAGCAGCTTCTTTTTCTTCTGTAGAGGTGTTCTTTTGGGAAAACTTGTTATCTTCTCTATTTTGGTTCCACAAACATACATAGGCTATCACTCATGGCCAAGTATGATTGTCTTCCAAGCATAGAGTCTTGGGGTGGGCCCACAAATGACTGCAGAGACCGATTCTGGATCTGCATGGTCTTTCATAATAAGGACATAGATTTCTAGATGGAAAACATTTCCAACAAGGGTTTGCTTGATGCGCCTTCTTCATGTCACATTTCTCCCTTTCACTCTCTATTCATGCCTCTTCAAAATCTACAGCACTGGCCTCAAAGCAAACATACCATTTACAGCAGTTTGGAAAATTTTCACAGCAACAATACCCATCAGAGAAATAAATTAGACATGTTGTAGCCACTTATTCCACAGCAGTCATTAAAACCATGACGAGAAATTACAAAGAAAGCACCAAGCAAAACCTTTTCATGTTAAATTCACCTTCCATTTCAGATTGTTATCATTAATAGCAGTTAGTTAGTGGGGGTCTAAATCAGGCATGGGCAAACTTCAGCCCCCCCCCCAGGTGTTTTGGACTCCAACTCCCACAATTCCTAACAGCCTACTGGCTGTTGGGAATTATGGGAGTTGAAGTCCAAAACACCTGGAGGGCCGAAGTGTGCCCATGCCTGATCTAAATGTTCCAAAATGCTTGATTCCTAACCATTTAATATTTCTACAGTTTCTAAAAATTACCTGAAGGTACTTTCTTTTTGATGTTTCCTCATTCCTCAAAATCAAGAGAGAGTATGGGAGAGATACGTAAGATAATAGTCTGTCCCAGGGTGAAGGGATTATTCAAGGGACGTCTCTCAGGGTGCCTCATCTCTGAAGACTCTCAAGTCCTTTATCAAAACATAGGAATTGTATAAATACGCTACATGGATCTGACTACCTTCCCTTCCACTTCTGTTCATTCCTGGAAAAAAATACTGTAGCTGCTCTCAGGTAACAGGCTGTTACATGAGCAGATTCAAACATAAGTGTGTTTCCAAAGCAGTTAAGATTACCATACTTTTTAAAAACACATAAAAGGGTATTGTTTGAAAAGCATATAAACTTAACTAAACACAGAAGATCAACTCCAGGTTTTTACATGAAGGTCTTAAAACAACCGTGAAACCATACACGAGGTTTATATTCCAGAGTATAAACTGGTGACTGGTATCCCAATTAGAGATGCTCTACAGAAAAAGAAGTCACTAATGCAATGCATTCAAATACCCTGAAGCAACAATCCAGCACCCAGAAACACATTTTTAATTCCACTGACTTCAAAAGGAACAGGAACACATCACTGGGTGGAAAACTTGCAACCCCACAATGCAATCCATTAAGTTCTCTTGCAACCATGAGAAGGAACAGTCTGATAGTACTGCAGATCGTATGTGCCAAATTTTGAAAACACAATGTTGTCGAAGAAGATTCGAGAAGCAGCCAAATCCTTAGAAGAGAAAATTGGCAGAGAAAAAAAGACACACTGTGCCTTGACTTAGAAAAGGTGTGAAGACTCTTTGTACATGACTACTTTTAATGCTCTAAGCGAGGGGTTTTTTTTTTACTGTGAGTTGTGTTCATCAAAAATGTTTCTTGCATCTTAAGGTACAAAAGCAGTTGAGTTATGAAGAAAGAAGGTGGGGGAAAACCATACCAATAATGGAAATTAACCTAGAAAGTTGGAATAGAAAAAACATAAAGGGAAAGGAGGTATTCCTTTTGAAACTCCATTTGAAAATAATGGAAGAAGCAGGAATCAAAGAAGAGATCCTAGGGTGTTTGCAGATAGAAGCTTATCCTCCAAAACCAAAGCCTGAACAGTGCCTCATTTCCTCTCATGGTGGGTTGGTGCTTAGAACCACCACACCTATTTGTAGCAGAAGTGTTTGTCACAGGAACAAATAAAAATTAAGAAGTTAACTTTCATTTAGACAAGGCATTGGTTTAGCTGAATCAGACCCTTATGCCCCAGTTTGTAGAAATACTACAGGCTTCCAGACAGAATACTTTCCCTACCCTTCCTAGAGTTGATGACAACTGAACTGGGAGCTTTTGCCTGTAAAGCATGTGCTCTACAGCCAAACTATAGTCCTTGATTGTTTGCATTGATTGTTTGCCTATCTGTGTTTGTTGTAATCTGCTCTGAGTCCCCTTGGGGAGATAGAGTGGAATATAAATAAAGTGTTATTGTATTATTATTATTATTATTATTATTATTATTATTAAAAATCAACTTTTCAGACTATCTCACTTGCATGTCATGGGAGATCCAAAAGAACAATTTCTTATATTCCAAGTGGACAGAAAATGGGAATTTAGCCCCATCTACACTGAAATATAATGCATTATGTGAGCCTACAATGGCCAAATAATGCTGTTTCAAACTGCATTATATGGCTGTGTAGTTGGTGCCTTTGGGGTATAATCTTAACATTCACTTTTCTAGTTAACACAATGGGTTAACCAGACTCTGAAACTCCCTTCTTCCCAGAGAAGCCAAAATGGCCCTGCTGTCCTTCCTGCATCAGTTTAAGACCTTTTCATTCAGGCAGGCTTTTAAAGAAGGAGGTTCTGTGAGACCATTAGTATTTAATCTTATTTTAATGTTTGTATATTTTAGGTTTTAAATTATATCACATTGGTTTTACCGTAAGCTGCTTTGAGTCTCTTTTATAGAGAAAGAAAGTGGAGTATAAATAAACTATTGTTATCATCATCATCATCATCATCATCATTCCAAGACTCCTGAAGATCTCACATGTTTTATGTCATTGGTTTTGCTATATCAGACTAAAACAATTAACTCCTTCCCTTGACATTAACATAATGAAGTGTATTCAAAGGCAAGACAAATATTATCAGTGAGAAATAACTGCGCACTTGTGAACAACTTTTAATTGTTTTTGTAACTTCCCTGTTTTGGAGTCTACCTAATGTATCTTGAACTAGGATTCTGTTAATTGCCAGGTAGGATTCCTTCTACCACTCCATCAAGCAGCAGACAAAAGAAATACCATTAAATGTAGAGAGATCATCTCCGTTCAGATAAGGAAACATTCTTACACTTACATTCCAGAGTGAGACAAGTGCTATTCTTTGATCCCAGAAGGCTTTGTAGTGAGACTTTTACAGGATTTTGTTCACTACAAACCACTTCTTCCTATTCCTCTACACTCCTCTTTCTCAGCCTCTTCTTTTATCTCCTAGAGAGGTTTGGCACCTAAGAAACTGATTTTACTACTCTTTTATTTTTAGGGAGTGTCAAATTGGTGTGTTACTGATCTGTGTGGCCAACAAATGTTCATTCATTATTGCATTCCAATTCTACTTCTGCAGCGGCTTATGAAACACATGAACATTGCCACTTAAACCCAAGTTTGTAAATGTTCACTAATACAAACACACATTTTAAAAATAGGCTTTAAATCAGAACAGAGCTTTAAAGCAACATTTTAAGATTATTTTTGGAACCTAAAATTCATCAGAAAATGATACAAAGTCTACACTCTGTTCTGGGAAGAACAGATTAGCCACATCGTATTAGAATTAATAGAAAATTGAGATGTTTAAGAAATCCAATTTAATGCTGGTGGCTATGTCAGACTGATCAGGAGCACATTCTTAAATTAATACATTCCTCATATTATGTCCAGCCCTGGATAGCTATCATCAGCATGACAAGACTATTTAGGCTTTCTCAAGCAAACAATTAATTCAGGAGGGCAGCAAAATATAGTTACTTTAGGTACTTCCAACTCTTCTAGCTTTTTGCTATGTATATAGCTTTGTTGAAGGACAACATAAGCTCAACAATGTATGGACACTTTACTGTTACTTATGAAATATCAGTAATTGCTCACAGGAAACATTTCCATAAAAAGGTAATTAATATACATTTTAGCTGCACACATGGTTACACTTTGTTGGGTTGCAATCTAAATCTAACCATCAGGTAGTAATAATCCAATTATATATTTTTAATGTGTGCCTTTCCATAGCAGAAACCTAAAGCACACATACGATATAGTTCAAATGGCTAGTTTCAAGTTTTACAGATCAGCAGGGAAAACCAGACCTTGGATACAAAAGAGCCCGTCTCTACCAGTTGAGGATAACAAATTCATTCATTCATTTGTTTAATGTATTGTCGAAAGCTTTCATGGCTGGAATCACAGGGTTGTTGTAGGTTTTTCGGGCTGTATGGCCAAGTTCTAGAAGCATTCTCTCCTGATGTTTCGCCTGCATCTATGGCAGACATCCTCAGAGGTTGTGAGGTCTGTTGGAAACTAGGAAAATTGAGTTTATATATCTGTGGAAAGTCCAGGGTGGGAGAAAGAACTCTTGTCTGTTGGAGCTAGGTGTTTATGTCTCAATTCGCCACCTTGATTAGCATTTGATGGCCTGACAGTAGAGTTCTTTCTCCCACCCTGGACTTTCCAGAGATATATAAACCCAATTTTCCTAGTTTCCAACAGACCTCACAACCTCTGAGGATGCTTGTTATAGATGCAGGCGAAATGTCAGGAAAGAATGCTTTTAGAACGTGGACATACAGCCTGAAAAACCTACAAGAACCCTATTTGTTTATTTGTTTCCTTGCCCGTCCTCCCAAAACTGTGCACCAAATTAAATTACCTCTTGGTTACAAAAGTTTTTTACAAGAATAAAAATTACTCTCAAAAAATACTCTCAAAAAGTGTGACCACTTACTTTACTACAACTATGTAATAAGATTTAAAGAGAGAGAGAGAGAGAGAGAGAGAGAGAAATTGTGTGCAAAATTTCATGATTTTTCTGCATTGGAATAACTGTACACTGGATTGTACCAAAATAAATTATTATAATCACAGCAGAAACTTTTTCCTGTTCACAACTCTGTGAAACAAAAACATGTCATTCATTTAATGCAGACAGGCCTCCTTAGATTGTGCCCAGTGGGCTGTGTGTATTTAACTTAATGTGTTAGTTGTGTCATGTATCTTTAAATCGTTCACAAATATCACCGGTTCTTTTCTCCATGACACACACAGCTCAGAGGACAGGCGTGTTTGGAAAGCCACATCTTTTATATTAATACTGCAACCTTTTATACAGAGCAGTTGGAAATATGAGAAGGAAACTCATTAACATGTTAATGATGTGTCAAATTTAAAATTCCTGCCCTGATTATTATGTGATTAAATCTTTATTCCTGACTTCTGCTTCTATCTATCAGAGTAGCAGTAAGGCATCAAGAAGATAAAAACAGAAAGATCAGCACACACACTCCTGGGTAGATGGTGAGGGATAATTCCTTTCCTTAAAAAAAAAAATAATCTGGAATGTTTCCTCAATATCTAAAATGAATTGTTATATCATTATAGTGCTGATATTGCTGGTCTATAATTCACAACAGCCTAGACCAGCCTTGACAATGTTGAGAAATGCTGGAAGTTACAATTCAGCATCTAATTAAAAGAATAATTTGCACCCATTTAAAAAAAAGGTTCCAGATAAGTTACATTTTCTACTCTGATTTGCTCCCCACAATGCTGTGAAAGTATAACAGAGCCTAAATCTGCAAAGACCCACCACTTTTCTACCTCCTACAGTGCCTCCTAGAAGTATCCGGTGTCATGTAGAAATCACCAGAAATATAGTATGATCTCTAACATTCCTAGAGAGCGCAATGAGAGTAAATGGCAAATGCTAGGTACCACAGGAAATTATTCTTGTATATTTGATCTTTGGAGGAAAAAAACCCCGGGATACTTTTTTTCTCTCTCTCCTTATAACATGTTAGGCTTTCTCTCTCTCCTTATGATGCATGTTAGGCTTAGAGAGTGACTCACTATACATTTTTGTTAACTAATAATCCCAGGACTAAATACGACTTTGAACTCAGTTATTCCCCATTTAAGTTAACATTCAGTTCTAATCCTGGTTCTACATATAGTACTTGGTATGTGGTTTGTTCCAGGATATACAATGAATACCAAAATAAATGGCTGCTCAAGTACTGTTACATGCAATGTCATAGTAAAATGGTATCCCTTATATAAATTGGCAAAATCAAGGTTTGCCTTTTAGAACTTGACGGGAGGGGAGAATATTTCCGAATTGTGGCTGGTTGAATCCATAGATGCAGAGGGGCAGCAGTACTTTAGTACACGGATGAAGCATGCCCTCCAGATATTTTGTCAGAGCACTGACAATAAGCCCTAGCAAACACATCCAATGGTAAGAGATTGCAGGCAGTCCCTGAGTTACAAACATCTGACTTACAAACAACTCATAGTTACAAACAGGGGTGAGACAACAGGAAGTGAGAGAAATTTACCTCTAGGATGGGAAATTCACTCCTGAAAGAATTATCATGGGGAAAAGGTGGCTCCACTGAAGCTTTATCACCAATCCTTGTTTCCACAACAAGTCAGATTTTTCAAAATCCAATTCTCACATAAAGTGCAGATAAACTTTTTGAACAAGGACACAGGCAGCAAAACAAACACCATAGTGGTGTTAACCCTTCCCTATGCTATCCAAGGCTTTTATATATATCTATATAGATATGATCTTCAAGATTTGTTGGACTGCAATCCCATAAAGACAGCCACCAAGTTATGAACAATATAGGTTCTGTAGGTTTGTCCTTAAGTTAAATGTGTAAGTTGGAACGGGTACATTTTCAAATTGTTCATAACTTGGGGAACTGCCTTTATGGGACTGCAGTCCAACAAATCTGGAAGGTCATATCACCACTCTCTATTTTTAGTAATCTACTGAAGTCTACAAATTACAAGTGTAGACATTATTTACCGTAAGTCCTTTTGTTTAGTGCTTTTAAGGGAACTGGTGAATAGGCTGTGAAAATGACACAAAATGCAAAACTTTATTTTAAAAAACTTTTGTAGAAATTAAGATGCACTACATAATATGTACTCTGCTGTCTACCACATATGGAAAGTTTGATCTTACTGCTGAAATATTGTGTAAGTTTTTACTACTTTGGAGATTGTTTGATCCATGTGAATCTATTAAAGCACTGATGAGCACATGGTAGAAGACAGACTGATATGTGATGAAGAGTGTGGTTGTCACTGTTGTATGCCTTCAAGACATTTGTAATTTATTATATCCTCAAGGTGGAGATATCATGGGATGGGTTTTGGAAAGTTTTTTTTCAGATGAGGTTTGATTTTGCCTTCCTCCTGAGGCTGAGTGTGACTTACCCAAGGTCACCCATAGAGTTTTTGTGGCTGAGAAGGGATTCAAACCCTCATCTTTAGTGCTTAAGCCATTACATTACACTGACTTGCACAGTATAGTAAAAAGTAAATGTAAAGGCAAAGGTAAAGGTTTCCCCCTGACATTAAGTCTAGTCATGTCTGACTCTGGGGGGTGGTGCTCATCTCCATTTCTAAGCTGAAGAACTGGCATTGTCCGTAGACACCTCTAAGGACATGTGGTCAGCATGACTGCATGGCACAGTACTATACCACAATTACTTCTAGTGTGGAATTAAGACCAAATATTCAAGGAGAGTGGGGCATAGATGTACATAATATGAAACATGTAAAATTCTCCTGAAGTCTGGTAATGGAAACACAAAATCTCTCAAAATCTGGTGAATGGATCAAGTTTTAGAGTCATGCAATTCCTGCTTTTTTCAACCTAATAATTACAGTTCTAATGATATAATTAGACACTAAAACCCTTAAAATTATGGTCTTTTTGTATAATATCTCTAATGCTAATATTTATTGCCATATGCCCAATCTGTAAAGTAAACATCTTTAGTTTATTTCAGTACACATTTATCTCAGTTTTTTGTTTTATTTATTCAAGAAAGCTGTAAAGTGTACTAACATCAAAATGACGTAACACAGAGTGAAGACTGGGCTTGCTGGCATCTTACATAACAAGAGAAAGCTGCATATCTTCCAGTGTACAGGTATAACGTGTAATCCTATGAATTGGTTACCTGGACCTGAGTGGAAGGGACACATTTTCTTCTTGTTAGAACTAGCTATAAAGTGTTGTCATTTAAGCTGTGACTCAAATGTGCCTTGGCTCAGAAGGCCCTCCTTCCATCCCAACTGTCACTTTTCTTCTCTCTACCTGGCCTCAGGGTAGACAGAAGAAAATGCAGACTTAGCTGCACAATGCCTAGATACAGAAGCAGATGAAAACACACACACACCTTCCATCACAACTGCCCTTGCTCTGGACTCAGAGGTAAAGAAGAGTCAATTGTGCCTGTGCCCAGAAGCAAATAAAACTGTCACTACCCTGACCTCAAGATGTTTCAGCAAGTGCTTCGTAATGACTAGTCCCTAGTTATAAATGCCCCATCCCTAGGTTGCCAGATAGTCCTCTGTTCTCTGCGCTTCATCAAATTCCCTGGCCTTATGATACATGGTTTTGCACTATCCCATTCCTGGCCCTTTTTCTATCATGATCACACCCATTCTAGTATATCTGATTATTGGGCTTTGTTGAGCATTGTTTTCATAGAGCTGAATGCTGCTGTTTTATACTCTTGCCTTTTATTTAACTGTGTTTTTATCTGGAATGTTATAATTCATTATATTTTTATCTTAACTGTATTTTATTTTATTTTATTTTATTTTATTTTATTGCTTTTGTGTTTTGTGGACATTCTGTCCCATATGTAAGCTGCCCGAGTCCCTTCAGGGAAATGGTGGCGGGGTATAAGAATGACATTATTATTATTATTATTATTATTATTATTATTATTATTATTATTATGCAGCTTCATTATGCCTCAGCCCACAAACAGATGAAAAACCTTCCATCCATCCAAATTGTCACTGCCCTAACTCAGAGAAAGAGAAGAATAGTTTTATTTTTTTACGTATAAAGTGCCATGTATAGTAATGCTGCAATACAGAATAATAAGATTAAGGATTACAGTAACAAGAGCAACAAAATATATACTGGTGCTAAAGTCCTGTTAATTCTTTTGAAGAATTCTTCCCTTAGTTATCCATTCAGATCAATCCGAGCTCATTACAAATAGCAAGAGCTTGGGAAGGTGTCAATTACTAATTCCTGTCTTGCTGCATTGTTTTTTAATCTGATAGGTTTAATAAATGAACTTATTAAATGAAAACATTGAATATCCAAAATAGGGGTAAATGGGAACTTTTTCTTGTTTGGTTCAGCCTTGATTTTTCTTACCCCTGTTGTAATGGATCCTTTACTTTGCATCCTTAAAGACAACAAAAGTCGAGGATTTAGGAACAAGAACATAAAATATTTCTTTAAAAAGTAAGATTTCATTGTGTTTCTTTTCCTATTCTAATATATTTGATAAAAATGATTTTCAGAATTCTCTCATACTAGAATCAAGTAAAGTGAAATGCATCCACTGAAACGAAAAGCCTCACGGCTGTTGGAAATTGATTTCTTCTCGTCTCACATTTTGACCTATCAATGTCCTGAGACCTCAATGAAACAGTTAAATGAAATGCAGAGTACTGTCCAGTGCAAATGTCATCTGATTAAGTGGAGTTTCTCCAAAAGACCAAAAGGCAAAGGACTACGTCAACCATGTTTGTGTCCCTATGTTGAGTAACCAAATGCAAGATTCATCTTTCAGGTTTTTGCAATATTTTCTTACAATAATTGCAGGGAAACAGAACTTAGAGGAGAATTCAAGGATACCCAGATCTGAAAATTTAAAATAATCACAATGATTTGTAAAATATCAGTGGTCACATGCAAGTGCATTAAATTCAAATATCCAAAATATATCTAACCTTAACAAATACCAACAGTAAGGAAACTTCAGCAATCAAATATCCCATCTCCTCTGAGTTTTTTAAAAAAATTCACCCAAGTTCATCTCAACTAAGAAAACATGCAGAGATCTAAATAAGCCACAGGCAAATCCGTTGCAAGAATTTGAAAGAGGGTGTGTTCAAATGCTATCACATTTAATTGGCCTTCATAATCAGCATAATTATTTGATGAGTTGTAGAGATTTTATCACTGTCTCAATCTGTTGAAAGTCAATTTTTCTGGCCAGGCCACAGTTTATCAGTGAGATTTTAATCAGTAATCAAGATTTAGGAGCCACAACTTTTTCCATTCAAACACTGTTTAGACCAGAGCTTTAAAAGTTACTTTCTGGGAGTAGAAAGCTTCCAATTTCCAGTTTAGTGTCTGAATCAAACCTAGACCATCAAACAATCCTAAATCATTCAGACTCGAAATCAGACCTTGATTTTATTCAAATGCTATGTTTTTGAAACACTACTGAATAAGTTTCCGGAAATGACAAAATAAATATTCTTTAATTAACTATTTTTTCAATGTTTGAATAAATGTTTATTTGAAAGCAAATCTGACAGCAGTGTCCACACCTTTATGCAGAACATACTGGTATATTTCATCACAGGTTATATTTAATTTGATTGACTGATTTCATTTGTATGCCATCTTCCTCCAGGGTAGGACCGAAGGTGGCTTCTGAGATAATCAAAAATGTTTACAATAAAATTTCAAAACAATTAAAATTACCACATAAAACAATTGGTATATTGGGTTGTTGTAGGTTTTCGGGTTGTATGGCCAGGTTCTAGAAGCATTCTCTCCTGACATTTCGCCTGCATCTATGGCAAGCATCCTCAGAGGTTGTGAGGTACTTCACAACCTCTGAGGATGCTTGCCACAGATGCAGGTGAAACATCAGGAGGGAATGCTTCTAGAACATGGCCATACAACCCAAAAAAACTGCAACAACCCAGTGTTTCTGGCCATGAAAGCCTTTGACAATAAATTGGTATATTCTCCTGAGGGCAAAAATTACTTTCAGTCATAATTTACTCATGGGGGGGGGGGGGTTAGAAAATAAAGTTACATGCAGTCCCCGAGTTACAAACATCCAACTCAGAAATGAAATATAGTCATGAATGGAGGTGAGACAACAGAAAGTGAGAAAAATCTAGCCTCAGGAAGGGAAATTAACTTCTGAAAGAGTTATTATGGAGAAAAGATGCTCCAATGTAGCTTTCTCGCCAATCCTTGTTTCCACAAGCCAATTTTTTCTAAATCCAATGATCACAGGGAATTTTCTGAACAAGGGCACAGACAGCAAAACAAACATCACAGGGTGTTAACCCTTCCCTATGCTACCCCAAGATAGAGAGGGAGAAGGAGGGAAAGGGAGAGGGAGAGAAAGCAAGAGAGATACACTTAAAATGTACCTGTTCCAACTTACATACAAATCCATCTTAAGAACAAGCTTACAGAACCTATCTTGTTCATAACTTGGGGACTACCTGTATTTGTTTACCGAAAGGCTTGATCGCTGTTGTCATCCCTTCAGAAGGAGGCTTTCTAGGGCTGCTTTACTTTTAGAGAACTGCATATTACACAAACAGTGGATAAAGTTAAACCTGCCGCTGATTTATTGCTTGAACAGTATAGATCATGGTTACATTTTTAACTTATTCATTGGTAACTGTTCATTGTCACTTTCACCTTTAAACAGCAACTGAAAGTCTTCCAACTTGTTCGTAACCTGGGTTCTGCCTGTACATTCTAAACATTCTAGTAACCTTCTTAAGGATATAGTTAATATCTCTAAAGCAGGAGGACTTCCATTCAAATTTCATCATAAAATCATTTGTATTAGGCAAGCCAAAATTACTATATAATCTATCAATTATTCAGAAGAGAATAATTCCACATAGGAAAAAAAACACAGTCCTATAATATGGGATTATTTCATAGATTAAAGATTACTTAAATGAATCACTCTGAGCAGTGAGTAACTGAGAAACAATATACGTATGACAACTGGTGCACCAGCTGCGCCCATACCTTGGGAAGTCTGGCTTGGCCATGGTGGTCCACACTCTGATTACATACCATATAGACTACTGCAGTGTGCTCTACGTGGGGTTGCCTTTGAAAACTGTTTGGAAGCTCCAACTGGTCCAGAAAGTAGCAGCCAGGTTGCTCACTGGAGTAGCGCTCAGGGAGCATACAACTCCCTTGTTGCATCAGCTCCACTGGCTGCCAGTCTGCTACCGAGCACAATTCGGAGTGCTGGCTTTAGCCTATAAAGCTCTAAACGGTTCCGGCCCAGGATACTTTCTGAACGTATCTTCCCCTACGAACCAGCCTTCAGGAAGAGAGTCAAAACCTGGCAATGGGAGCAGGCTTTCAAAAATTAGGGCAATGCAGTATTCGAAATATAGAACAATGTGCAATTTGACCCAGAAATGGCTTTAGACCTTGAACTCTGGATGGCATATTTTTAACTTTGAATGTATTTAATCATGTCTAATATGTTGTAATTTTAAATTATTTTTAGGTGAATTTGTTGCTTTGAGGCACTGTGTATGTGCCATTGTAAGCTGCCTTGAGTCCCTCTGCTGGGGTAGAGAAAGGCGGTGCATTAAAAAAAAAATTACAGTTCTTATATTCCGCCCTTCTCACCCCGCAGGGGACTCAGGGCGGATTACAGTAAACACATATATGGCAAACATTCAATGCCAGTTTGACAAATAACATTTAACAGACAAATACATTTAACAGACAAATACACCGAGGCTATTTAACTTCTTTTTTTTTTTCTGGCCGCCAGGGGAGTTGCTGCTTTTCATCGTCCATCAACGACACCTATGAAGTTCTTCCGCATTCCACATTCCCCGGAGTCTTTTTTCTTTATGGCCTCATAAATTAGTTAAATTTAGCCTCCCACACAAGGTGGTACCTTATTTTCCTACTTGACAGATGCAACTGTCTTTCGGGTTGCAAAGGTCGACAATGGGCTACACAATGGCTGGACACCCACTCCAGCCCGGGCTGGCTTCGAACTCATGACCTTTTGGTCAGAGTGATCTTAATGCAGCTGACACTCAGCCAGCTGCGCCACAATCCCGGTGGCAAATAAATAAATAAATACATTCTTAACCACGCAAGCCAATGAATAGCCACAAATGATTAACATCACAACCGCACATTGATGTGAAGGAAACCCCAATCAACACAACAAAGAAATATAAATTATACCATTCATTTATATTTTTGGCAAAATTGTTTTTTAAAAAATATTACAAATTATACAAATGAAAAAACAGAAACAAGATAAAAGTTACAATATTGCAAATGACTTCATTTTAAAGTAAATCCTCATATGACCCCAAAAGTTCATTTTCAATTAAATTCAATCCAGCCACCATATGCTTGATATGATCATACATAAACAAGAGTTTAAAGAGAAACGTGCTGAAGATGACAGAGGAAATAAAAGGAGGAGGAGGAAATCACACATTTTAATTATTTATACTGCTAGAAGCAAGATGTGCTCTACTGAGCATTATTATACAGGAGAACATACTTTCTGCAGTTCTTTGAGAATCAAAGAAATTTAAGGTTCATCTTAAATCCTCCCACAGAAAATAACAGATATTGTGGTGTGTTCCGTAAATTGTTTATATCATAAGCAATGAAAGATGAAGGAATGGCAATAAAAGCCATTTTGGATATGATCCAAATTGGCATCTACAGAACCAATTACATCTGATGCATGTTTTTCTCTCAGAAAATGGACCCCTGAAACAAGGTTATAAATTCCTATGAATTCAAAAACCACTTTGGAAATATAATGCTACAGCAATTACAGGGGAAACCTGTACTCATGTGCACTTGTGCTTCCACTGGAAAAAAAAAACCCTTCTTGCCAAATCCCCAAATGGTATTTTTTTAACTTGAGAGCGATTCATGAGCCATTCTAAGGTTCAGTTGGAGGTAAACTTCTGGAAAATAAATAGAACAGATCTATGGAGAATACAATCTTGAAAATTACACACACACACACACACACACACATATTCCTTCCACAAAGAAAAGGAAAAAGTTGTTTTCTTTCAAGAGTGCTGTTGAAAGAGTGGCTCTAGTTTCTGCATCTTTACTTTTTTCATCCACATTCAGGCATGCTAAAGTACGTTGGAAACAGAGAACATTTTAGTTACTCTATTTCCATTTAATTTCATATACTGAAAGAACATTGGTGTTTCTGTATGTGTGTGTATACATGCCTCTAAAGGTAAAGGTTTCCCCTGACATTAAGTCTAGTCGTGTCTGACTCTAGGGGATGGTATTCCTCTTCATTTCTAAGCTGAAGAGACACCTCCAAGGTCATGTGGCCAGCATGATTGACTGGAGTGCTGATACCTTCCCGTCAAGAAGGTACCTATTGATCTACTCCCATTTGCATGTTTTCGAACTGCTGGGTTGCAAGGAGCTTGGCCTAACAGTGGGAGCTCATCCTGTTCCTTAGATTCGAACTGCCAACCTTTTGGTCAGCAAGTCCAGCAACTCAGTGGTTTAACCTACTGTGCCACCAGGGGGCCCTACGTGCCTCTACTTACATATTTATATGTAGACAAAGAACATAGGAGGAAACTGTGTACACTTGCTGGCCAAAGGGCCAGGCATTTCCCATCTTTCTACTGGATGGAAACATAGAATCCTAGAGTTGGAAGAGATCCCAAGAGCCATTAAGTCCAACCCCTTGTCATGCAGGAAAACACAACCAAAGCACCCCTGACAGATGGCCATCCAAGCCTCTGTTAAAAACCTCCAGAGAAGAAACCTCACCACACTTTGAGGCAGTGAGTTCCACCGTTGAACAGCTCTTATTATTCAGGAAGTTCTTCCAATGTTTAGGTGGAATTTTTTTCCCCGCAATATGAATCCATTGCTCTATATCCTAGTCTCCAGAAGAGCAGAAAATAAGCTTGCCTCTTGTGACATCCTTCCAAGTATTTAAACAATGTTATCATGTCTCTTCTTAGTGTTCTTTTTCTCCAAGCTAAACATACCAAGCTCTCTCAGCTTTTCATCATCTTTTTAAATGTATTATTAATGTTGAAATGTTAGGTTTTGACCTAAGACAGTTGCATGGGGCATAGCCTAGGTGTTTTTCATCCATTAAACCTTAAATCATTTTGGTTGCTCTTCTCTGGACAAGTTCCAGTTTGTCAATATCTTTCTTGAATTAGCATCCATTCTTCAAAGAAAACCATCCCTTCTCTATTCAACCTACCATCTAAAACAGTGGTTCTCAACCTGTGGGTCCCAAGGGGTTTTGGCCTTCAACTCCCAGAAATCACAGCCAGTTAGGATTTCTGGAAGTTGAAGGCTAAAACATTTGGGGACCCACAAGTTGAGAACCACTGATCTAAAAGGTTGAAGGGACTTGAAAAATATGAACCAGTTCTTTCTTTGAAAGGAAATCCATGGTTCCATCACATTTAGCAGCACCAGTGACATAAGCAAGCTATATTTTGAGAAGTCAAAGATTGATTCAAATGATGTCAGGTTGAAACTTTCTGGAAATATCAATTGGTTTCTTTGGACTTGGTTATTTAACAAGTCATATAGTTTAAATCCTGGGTGGTGATCTCTGGTCCTCCAAATGTTTTTGGCCTGACTACCCCAGCCAGCATAACCGGTACTAACGGATTATAGAAGTTACATTCCACAGTCATTTGGAGGGCTATAGTTTACCACCATGAGTTTTAAAAGAGAAAGGAGCCATAACAGTACCATTTCTTCTGCTCACCAGAACATGAGATGGTTTCATACAAATTAAACAAATAAGCCCAAAGCACACAAAACTTTACTAAATAGGGTTTTTATCCTGATTCCCTTTACCTCCACTTTTATCCTTTGATTCTCTTTACTTCCACCTGTAAAAGACTGATTTCCTTACCTTTTTCAATCACATTCCAGAGGCCTATTCTAGTATGGAAGTCTTGATAACGTCCTAGACAAAGCATTCTGTAGCCAAAAGTTCCTCTAACCCAAGTTAAAAAAATATACAAAGGATTTTCTACTGCATACCTCAACCTGTGATTACAGATTATAAGAAATCTCCTAAACACATTTCCAGGACAGTTCTGTTTCCTAAACTGATTAAATACACCTTAATCTTTCATGTAAATAAAGACTTAGTGCTTTCAAAACATTACATTTGCTGTGGATTACATTCTTACACAATCTGCTCAGAGAACTAGAGCCCAACTCTGCCAAAAGTTCCTTGTTTTGCTTGCTATCATTGAAGGCATATTATACATTATATGGATTAAAGTTTGTGAAATCGAATGTAAATATTCTTATATTATGCAAGAGCTCTGATTTTGTAGAACACTTGCAGTGTCAGACAGCAGGCTTCATCAAAGGGGACTCTAAGACAATGAGCCAAAGGGGATAAAGCATGCTAGATCATCAATGTATACAAAGCTAGGGAAAATGCCACTCAAGTATGGCAAAACTAGGGCTGACAGCACGTTCAATATAGTATGCATCAGAGGGTCTGCCAGAATTGCCCATCAAATAACTAGTTTTATATGCCATATAAATTAAATGGCTGCTCATCAAAACAGACAAAATACTGCATGGCACATATCACAGAAAATGCCAGCCTTCTATCACAACAACAGCTGACAAATGGCTTACCAAAGGTGGACTCCTGATGCTCCACTTCTTCCTTCACTCTCCTGTAACCTTCTTTCATTCTATCTAATTTGTGGACATTTTTGGCACTCAGGGTCAACCATTCTTTGAGAAGTTCCTCCAGCCGTTCTCTTTCAGCTGTTAATGATTTAATCTCTTCTGTAAGTTCTTTAGCAATACAGAAATTACCTCCTGTGGAATCATGAAAAGAAGAGAAGAAGAAAACACTGAATCTGCAAAAGGAGATTACTACAATTAAATAACTTAGCATTAGTAATAACCCGAGCGATGAAAATGAAGAAAAGTTCATTACAAGATGTAGACCCATATAATCAACTCTTTGTAACACAGTTTACATTTTAAATTGAGCCGCCCTTATCTGAAATTCCAAAATCTAAACTACTCCAAAATTCAAATTGTCCACATGGGTGGCTGCCTGAGACAGTGACACTTCTGCTTTCTGAGGGTTCAATATACACATTTTTTTCCATGCACAACATTATTTAAAATATTGTGTATACAATTAGGCTATGTATTTAAGGCATTGATGAAACATTTTTCAAGTTTGTCTGAAAATTTCCATATACACATCAAAAAACAAGAAAAATATATTATTTTCCTCTAGGCTCCAAAAAGGCAACATATTCAAATCACTCCAAGTCTAGTTGAAGTCATAATATGTCTGAACCTTGCAATAGACATCCCTCTATACCAATCCTTAAAAAAAAAACTTATCTGCCAGAAGGTAGGTAATGGCACAGTTTGGTAGCAGAAGACAACCACTTCCAGGCTTTATCATTCATCATTCACTTGAATTGACATTCCCAGACATTTCTGGCAAAGAGTGACAGTTTTCTAGAAGTCAGGTTGGCATTATACCCTCAATGCTCTTATAATTCAGCAATAATTTAGGTGGAAAAGATATTCTAATGGAACATTAGGAAAAACTCCCTGATGGTAAGAGCTGTCGAACAGAAGAATATCCTACCTTAGAGAGTGGCAGGGCCTCCTTTTCTGGAGATTTTTAACCAGAGTATGGATGGCCTTCTGTCGGGAGTACTTTTATCATATTTTCTTGCATCGTGGAATGGGGTTGGACTGGATGGAGCTTTGCAGGTCACTCCTAAAACAGTAGTTCTCAACCTCTGGGTCTCTAGGTGTTTTGGTCTACAACTCCCAGAAATCCCAGCCAGTTTACCAGCTGTTAGGATTTCTGGGAGTTCAAGGCTAAAACATCTGGGGACCCACAGGTTGAGAACCAGGCCTGTAGCGAGGGGGTGGTTTTAGGGGTTCAACCCCCCCCCCCGAAATGTTTCAGATTTTTTACAAAAAAACCTGGTTTACTCACGAATTTTAACTGGTTAACCCAATCCCTATGCTAAGTCTATGAGATGCAAAAAAATTAAGTTTCCCTCCAGAACTGTAAGCACTATCTCAAGCAAATATTGACAATTTATTCACACTGTCATTACTTGCAGCAATAGCCGATGTAGTGAAGCAACCAAGTTGTGTGTGTGTGTGTTGAATGCTCTCATTAAGGAGGTCAGACTTGGTGGAGGTGGTTGACAGGGGCGGAGCTGTGGGCTATTGAAGGTTGCTCTGCCTCTTTGCTTCAGCGTTAGCTAGGAGGCAGGTTTCAACCCCCCCCCCCCGAAATTTTCAAAAACCCCCCTGAAATTTTTACCCCCTCTCCCCCGCCGAAATTGTCAACCCTCCCCGAAATTTTTTTCTGGCTACGGCCCTGTTGAGAACCACTGTCCTAAAGTGTCCTATCCAACCTCCATGACTGCTGCCTTAGAAAACTATGCCTTGAGTTTCCCAAAACCAAAAAAAAAAAAATTGCACAGCAAACCTGAGTATTTCACCTTACCAGATAAGGTTCTTTCGCCATTCAGAAATTAAAGTTCTCTTAATGAGATTCTGAAGCCTAATATTTATCATTCGCTTAAAAGTTAGGAAGAAGATACAACCTTGTCTATTAAATTTTTATGCTTTCCAAATGATTAGAAATTCCCAGAGGGAAGGTTAATATCAAAATGTGAAACTTTGATGAAATAAGCACCATCTCACAGTTAATAATGCATAAGCATTTTTGCTTCTAATATATGCCTATGAGGCAAATCTGCTCTATGTGTCTTTTTTCCTTTCCTTGCAGAGGAAATGTGCCTTCAAGCCCAATACAAAACATCAAGAACTCATCATGGGAGCGGCACACTACTCTATAAAGTGCCAACTATGAACTCCTGACCTCAATCATGGTAACTAAAATTGGCACTTCGTAATGCCACATGAAGGTTGTTTCTCAACATACATATAAATCTGCCTTTGTTAAACCTCACAAGGTAATCATAGTGTCCTGAAGTTTTTTAAAGAAATAGACAAAGATTATTGTTTTTGATGGCTGAAAATAAATTCTTTATGGAAAACATCTAGTTAATAAACTTTAATTGCTTCAAGTCTTTACTTCCATGACAGATTTATGTTTTTAAAAAACTCCACATTATTCATTTCATGACTTTCTTGTTTCAACATCCCCACCCTGTATCACTTGTTAGATCTTGCTAGGTAAGTTCCTTTCCCAAATAAAATCATTTCCACAAAAACTGAGGATGTCAAAGAAATGATCCGCAAATTATTTTCTGAAGAGACATTATAATTTAGGGGAGGGATAGCAGCACATTCCTGTCTTATCACTCCTTTGGTCTTTGTATGAGAATGGATAATAACTATAAGCATTCCTTATCTATTTCAGTTAAGTATCTATACAAGAGATGTACTGTTGTAGAACAACCATAGTGTTATAGTAGCTTGAGCATTGGACTATGACTCTGGAGATCAGTGAATCCCTGCTCAACCATGAAAAACCATTGGGTGACCTGACACAATTCAACCTGGTCAGCCACAGGGAAGGTAATTCCCTTCTGAACAAATCTTGCAAGAAAAATGATAGAGTCATGAGTTACTTCCGATCTTCTAAGTCAGAAGTAACTTGAAAGCACAGAACACCAATGAATCTGCACAAAAGATGGTTTCACTCCACTGTTCTTCATACTTTAAGAAACAATTCTCCATTTGCCTATCAGAGATTGTTGACCAAAACAGACAGTCACTAAATTTATCTGAACATTATACGGGTTCATCTCTAAGAATAATGGCATCATTTACCATGAATATCTTTATTTAGAGGCATTTACACCCAGGCCCTTGATCATGTAATTTTCTTTTTTCATGTTAGAAGCGATTTGAGAAATTGCAAGTTGCTTCTGGTGTGAGAGAATTGGCTGTCTACAAGGACATTACCCAAGGGATGCCCGGATGTTTACCATCCTATGGGAGGCTTCTCTCATGTCCCCGCATGAGAAGCTGGAGCCGACAGACGGGAGCTCACCCCGCTCCCCGGATTCAAACTGCTGACCTTTTGGTCATCAGTCCTGCCAGCACAAGGGCTGAACTCATTGTGCCACCAGGGGCTTAATGTAATAAAAACAATCCTGTCCACATCCAAAAAATTCTGTTACAACAGGGGTCTATGTTTGCATAGAACCATTTTGCTACTAAAGACTATACATTGTTCCCTCGCTACTTCGCGGTTTGCTTTTCACTGACTCGCTGTTTCGCGGGTTTTTGCCTCTCAGTTTATGAATGGTTGCCATTGCCCAGAACGGCATTCTAATCCCGCCTCCTGGCAATGATGGAGTGTGGAAGGAGGTTTCACCCTCCCCCTCAGGAGAGAAGAAGCCAATCATGTGAGATTGCAAAGTAAAGCAGAGATAGCTAACAAAAATAGGTGTGCGGTGCCTTTAAATCTCTCCGTGCTTCTGCCTCATCCTCGGAACTCGATATACATATATGGCGTCCCTTCTTCGAGGATGTTCACTTTTCACAAGTGGTCCTGGAACGTAAGTGAGGGAGCACTGTACAATAATCTGGGACCAAGGTGTATCAGCAATATGCTACCAAATTAACCTATTCTATTAGAATGCATGCAGAGTGTAGACACATAGCAGCAAAAAGAAGGCATTGCCTCGCCCAAAAATAAGAATCCCCGCATGAAATTTTCTTGTCATCAATACATTGTATAGCACTGTAGAGTGAGACACTGAAGATTGTTCACATGAAGAATTTTAATATTTATGTTCTCATTGTCTTTGTCTCACCCTTTTTTCTGAATGCCTAAACTCCTGATGCAATCTTCCAGTACTGTATTGCTTTTGTTTTAATGCTTGCTCTTACATGTGGCTTGTTATGGAAGAAAGGATTGGCGACAAAGCTACAGGAAATACACATTCTCCCAATGTTAACTCTTCCAGGAGTGAATTTCTCTTCTAGGGATGGATTTCTCTCACTACCCATTGTCTCATCCCATTCTTAACTATTAGTCTTTTGTAAGTCAAATATTTGTAATTTGGGGACTGCCTATCTGTGTGTTGCTTATGCAACCTGTCCTCATAAAATGTGGGATTTTAGGATAGCAAGACTGTTAAAAAGAGCAATACATGAATACTAAGAGGGGAGAAGTAAGTGGTGAGACTGTAGGTGGAGAGAGGTTGTAGGTGAAGGTAATACCCATCTAGCCAGCCGGATTTTCTGAATCAAACCTGGAGATCAATGGGTTGATAGATGTCGCAGCTAGATCCTCTTTATGTCTTAGCCTTTGGCTAAGATCAAGCGTATGTTATGTTTTGGAATAAAGCATTCAGCTCTTTTGCTGCCAACAATAAACATGAGCTGCTTATTGATCTGAATAAGTAAAAGCTGCCAACACTTGTATTCCACTGAGAAGTGCCATTTACACCAGATACAAGTTAATTCTCATATATCTTAGCATTCATCTGTTTATGGGGAACATGCTAATTCTAAGATGAAAAATTCACTTGATTGCTTTACCCATTTAGTTTAGGATAAAAAAAAAACCACAATCATGAAATCATATTGCATCTCCCTATTCCATAAAAAATACCTGATACAGCAAGCATTTTGGCTTCAAGGAGAACTGGTAGTTGAGTCTCGATATCGCTCATTTTGCTTCTAAAAGTGCTACAGAGCTTCTGACTGGTACATACCTAGATTGAAGCAGACAGCCATGATTTATAATTCATTCGTGTAAAACTATAAGGAAATATAAAAGGCACTTCAAATTGTCTTGGTGTACAGACATGACACATCATTACACAATGAGACAACAAAGGGTAATAAAATGTGATGCTTGATGTTGCTGCAAAATATTTGTCCCTCAATCCATAGAAATAACAACTTTGTTAGAAATTGCCTAAATAGGGAAAATAAAACAATCGCAACAGAGGAACAGATAATGCAGGACTACATTTCAGGCAAAAGGCCAAAGCTATGAAAAAGATTTCCAATGTCAGAACATAGTAAATATCTTGTTGACAGTTAGTAACTAATAAAGATCAAAATATAAGAAAATCATTGTTTCATGATAGAATTGATTCAGATTAACAACCTAGACGTAGCTGCCAAATGGAACTAAAATAGCATACTACTGCAAAACATGTTAGGCAGAGCTAGGAACTCAATACATACGATATGTCCATTTCATTTTCTCCTACAGTCATTTTAAAATGATACATTCAGAAACAAAATTGCCATCTATACTAAAGAATTTGGCAAATCTGTTAGTTTTCCTTTCTACCTCAGGCTGCATCTCTACACTGTAGAATTAATGACGTTTGACCATGGGTCACTTCTATGGAATCAGTGTTGTTACAAGGTCTTTAGTCTACTCTGCCAAAGAGTGCTGATTTTGCCATTTTATATAAGAGACATAATTTTACTATACCATTTTAACTAATGGGACTTGACCATCCAAGGATTTTGGAACCCTTAGATGGTCAAGCATTCTTTGACTGTTTCCTTTAAAACAGTGGTTCCCAACCTTTTTTTGACCAGGGACCACTTGACCAAGGGCCACTCTCCAACATTAGTACCAGAGGGTTATAAATCAATGTTGGTCAACTTTAGATTTGGTTTGGTTATTTGAGGTGCTGATTCAGAAAACTGCATTAGATAGACCACATCAGTTCTAGTTTCCGATACAGAACATATGCCACCCAGTAGTTGCCATCTGCTCACCCACCAAAATCTAGAGCTGATGTGGTAGTAGAAATCAGCCTCTCCCCTTCCAACATTCCCATTGCCTCAGCACTATAAGAGGGTTTCACAAAGCCAGTTGTTCTCATTACTGCATGGTTTCAAGGCAACAGTGTAGTAATGGTGAGGCTGCAGACCCTTTTTTTGTTCTTGTGGACCATTGGTGGTCTGTGGACCACAGGTTGGGAACCACCATTGTACCTCAGCAGGAGTTCACTTTGCTCACAGTATTTATCAAGAAACCGAAAGTGGCAGGCTAAAACCCAGAACTTCAACCAATGGCTAATACCAAATGAGAGACTCCCTCCTGGGCACATAGAAAGCCGGGCGACTTGGAAGGCACTGAACAGACTGTGCTCTGGCACCACGAGATGCAGAGCCAACCTTAAGAAATGGGGCTACAAAGTGGAATCCACGACATGCGAGTGTGGAGAAGAGCAAACCACAGACCACCTGTTACAATGCAGTCGGAGCCCTGTCACATGCACAATGGAGGACCTTCTTGCAGCAACACCAGAGGCACTCCAAGTGGCCACTACTGGTCAAAGGACACTTAATACAATACCAAGTCTGCAAACTTTGTATTTTGTTTGTTTGTTTGTCTTTAATGCAATCCACCTGTTTTGGTTCGCTCCTGACACGATAAATAGTAATCAAGAAACCAAACATAGCAATAAACAGTTTATTGATAAAAACACATATTAAAGGAGCCAAAAGCACCTTAAGCAAATGGAAAGGTAAAAATCCAAGAGTTAATCAATGAAGCAAGTCCCAAAGGCAATAAGTAAATCCAGAAAACAATGGTTAAAACTTGAACATGAACCCAGGAAACAAGGAGCAAAACATGAGCATGAATCCAAAGATAAATCCATAAAGCAAGGAGACAGGAGTTCCTCGCTCCAGTAGCGACATTGCTTATCTAAAATCCTAACAGCTCTCTCACTAATTTAAGGACTGCAAAACATGAACACATTCCTTTGACCTTGAGAGGCCTGCTTTTGCATCTCTTTCTCGTGGATTTTCCCGCACCTGAATCTCTGACCCCTCAGAAGCAGCCTGGTATCTCTGTCTAAGGCAGCTGCTCTTTCAGATGAGCTAATGTTGTCCTCCTCTCCCTTCCTGTTGGATTCCAAAACAGTTCCACTTTCACACTCTGTCTCAGCAACAGCATATTGCTCCGAAACCCCCTCGGCTCCCTCATCTACAGAACCATTTTGCTCTAAAACCCCTTCTGTTTGCTTACCTACAGAACTATCAGGCTCTGAGCCCCCAAAACTTTCATCTTCTGGCTGAACCACAACAACTACTGGTTTAAAATATCAGTCCTAGCCATGAAGAAAACCAACAGCTCCTTTGAAAAGCAATGTCTGGATGGTGTCTTTATAGATCTATAGCACTGGAACACTCTGGTAGATTAAACCTTCCAGGGGGACCCTTGGAAATTGATCTTCATTTTGAAAAGAATCTGGGAAAGATAAAGGAAGATCAGTTTTTATGAGCAGTTCCAGGGTGTGCCCTGGAGGCCATCTAAAAGAGAGGAGCTGTTCTAGTAAGACATCTAAAAGAGGTGTGCTGATATTAACAAATAATAATAACTAACACAATAATTTGAAATGTCAACAACCTGCCCAGTGGCTGTACAGTCTTTTGCTGAATGAATATTCTAAATTGTTTCCTGTCCCTCTCTCCTTATAAGGCACCACAAATCTCCTGCATATGTTCCAAACATCATGGAACAAAAGCATCTCAGTTATTGCAAGCGTTTGTTGGCTGCCTACTTGTTCTTAGAGATTATTATAATCTAATATGATAGCAAAGGCCTGGAGCAGTAAGACTGTTGTCTACAGAAATTACTAAATTAGCAAAATAAACATCATGTAAAATATACTAAAGAGCACTCATGTGCAGCTGCTAAAAGTCAGAACTCATGAAATTCTTTGATATTGCCACTGCTACTGCTACTATTATTACTAGATTTTATTTTACATTGTTGTTGTTTTTGACAGAGAAAGGGATAAAAGAGTCTATAAAAGCCCTATAGCAATTTGCATCCCACAACCTCAGAAAAAGAAAGAGAAAGATACTCATGACTAAAAGGAAGGTTCCTTCTTTTAGGTTGGAATTAAACATGAATCTCAAGGAGGGGTGTGTGTGAAAATTACTACAGGAATACCAATTAGATTTGCAGGAGAAGAAAAACATTGCAAATAAACAAAGCTATGGAGAAAAAAATACTTGCGGTCAATAAATTATGAGAAGTAAAACAAATATATTAAAAACATGGAACATATATAGGCCAAATTTTTATGTTAAACCAAATTGGTAGAGTTCCAGATGACTGAAATAATCCATTCGAATTTTAAAACACACAATAATCTATCTTCTTCTCTACTGCAGCTATCAAAAATAGCGAGAGTTCGAGGGAATCCATCTCCAAAAAAAATCAGACTAGTATATGATGGCTTGATTTAGATGGAAATTAATTATATAGTGCTCTTGGATCAAGGCATTGACATCTCCGACCCATCCTCTGTTTGGATATCAGCCAACATGCCAGTGCCTTAAATCAAAAAATAGCTTTCTAAGATCTACAGAAACACCTCAGCAAGCAAGAATCCAAAAGTGGCATGTTAAAACCCGGAACCTCTGAGATCAGATGAGAAACTCCCTCTTGAGCACACAAAAGACTGGGCAACTTGGAAGGCACTGAATTGATTGTGCTCTGATACCAAGAGATGAAGAGCCAATCTTAAGAAATGGGGCTACAAAGTGGAGTCCACGACATGCGAGTAAGGAGAAAAGCAAACCACTGCATTGTAGTAAGACCACTTACTACAATGCAGTCTGAGCCCTGCCACATACACAATGGAGGATCTCCTTACAGTGACACTAGAGGCACTCAAAGTGGCCAGCTTCTGGTCAAAGGAGATTTAGTAAAATGCCACGTTTTCAACTTTGTTTGTGGTTTTTTAGAAATACATTATAACTGTATTCTCAATTCACTTCTGACACGATAAATAAAATAAATAAATCTAGTGCTCTTAAAAATATAAATACCAAAACAGGTCATTTCTGAACACTAAATCCATAATAAAATTTCAAATGAAAATTTCCATTTTCTTATTCTTTTATGCAAATCCATGCTTCAAGATATTATTAACTATACAGCTAGACCTTGTCCTCTGACTGCCTTGTGATAGCATTTGTTATTGAATTATTTTCAGTTTCTTGGTTTTATTTTCAACTTTTTTGTTGAGAAGGTCTCTACCTACATGTCCCAATGATTGTTCTATATCCGCTACAAGGAAATAAAATGTGCATGACTAAGTTTAAGAAAGTTAATGTACTGTGCTATTCCTCTTGAAATCTCAAGTAATATACATTTTCCTTTAAAAAGAGATATACTGAACTCTGGTATAATACAGTTACATAAATGTTATAGCCCCTTGGGCTGCAGCCTGTGTCATTTTGGAAAGGAACACATCCATTTGGAAGGACTGAGAGGTTTAAACTCCCCATTCCTGCCTGTTGCAACCTAATGATTTCATGGGAATGAGAGACAGGGATGGATTCTCTACTGTCCTTCAACAATCTGCACTAAGTCTCTATTTTGCTAATAATTCAGAAGCAAAAGAAGTGTAGTTTTACATTACTGACAAGCTGGACTGTGGAAAGTAAGGTGCTTCAAGATTTGTATGCATTGAAGCAATGCACAAAGCACTGAAGCAATGCTCCTCCGCCATCAACTCTGCTGGACTGGCTACATTGTCTGAATGCCTGATCACCGTCTCCCAAAGCAGTTACGCTACTCCGAACTCAAGAATGGGAAATGGAATTTTGGTGGACAGGAAAAGAGATTTAAAGATGGGATTAAAGCCAATCTCAAAAACTGTGGCATAGACACAGAGAACTGGGAAGCCCTGGCCCCTGAGCACTCTAACTGGAGGTCAGCTGTGACCAGCAGTGCTGCAGAATTCAAAAAGGCACGAATGAAGGGAGAAAAGGTGAAACGTGCCAAGAGGAAGGTGCATCAAGCCATCCCTGACCGGGACCACCTTCCACCTGGAAACTGATGTCCTCACTGTGGAATAACATGCAGATCAAAAATAGGGTTCCCCAGCCACCTATGAACCCATTGCCAAGACACCATATCTGGAAGACCATCAACCCTGAGCTACGAGGGATCACCTAAGTAAGTTAGCAAGGTCATCAAAGTCTCTATGTGGCTTCAGACCTGTATGTTGTTCACATTTGATCTGGAGAAGGATGAGCAAACTGCAGCCTATGGGTTACTTGTGGACCTTGAGGCCATTCTGGGGACATTGAAAGACCACTGATTCCTCAAAAGGTTTTGCATGTGTGCACACATACACAGAGCTCTTGATTTTTATGGACTTTTTAATCTCTCTAAGTTCTGAAAACCACACCACTCTCCCACGATGTATACCTTTTCAGCCACATCCAAAACAGCTGAAAATTGGTCCAACACAAAGATGAATGTGATATGACGTCATTTCTAACTAAGATGGTATTGATTACTGACACTGAGCTGAAAAGAACCAAACTTAGTGCTCAAAGCCAACCTTAAAACTGTGGCATAGACGCCGGATTTGGAAACATTCAGGTCTTATTTACTCTGGCCAGTATCAAACTTTGCCTTGATTTGGACCCACAATCTAAGAGCTGTCTTTTTAAATATAAAAAGATACTAAGCAGACTGCTCTTCATTCTAGACTTTAACCAAAATTTTCTTTTTATTTATTATTTATTTATATCTGGTATTTCTACCCCGTCACTTCTCTACCTCCGAGGGGGGACTCAGGATGCCGATACACTTTTTTTTTAAATTGCTGTTCCAATTGTCTTTCTGAGTATGTGAATTACTCATCATTTCATATTTAAATAAAAAACTTTCTTGTTTTCTAAAGTTTTAGAATTTTAATTTAATCTGATTTCATAAGTGTGTGTTTGTGTGTGTGTTTATTGATTATATTGATTATATGTATCTGTTAGCTTGTATTGTGTTTGTTTATGTATTTGTATAGTTGGTTTTACAATTTTTCAATTGTATTGCATAGGTTTTGTATTGTATTTATGTGTGTGGGATGTACTAATGAAGAATTAATACCATTATATACATATATGGGAATGAAAGACTAACACATATTGCACATATTCGGGCAGAGCCAGCAGTCTTTTTTTATTCTGTTCTCTGAAGTATTATGCACATTGATTGCACCATATAATAAAATCATCATCTTCATTGTCATCTGGAAAAAAATGTTTGTCATGTCAGGAGTGACCTGAGAAACTGCAATGTGCGTGTGAGAGAATTGGCCGTCTGCAAGGACGTTGCCCAGGGGACGCCCGGATGACTTGATGTTTTTATCATCCCTGTGGGAGGCTTCTCTCATGTCTCCGCATGAGGAGCTGGAGCTGATAGAGGGAGCTCATCCGCCTCTCCCCAGATTCGAACCTGCGACCTGTCGGTCTTCAGTCCTGCCAGCACAGGGGTTTAACCCACTGCGCCACCGGGGGCTCCGATCATCTGGATTAATACAGTGTAATATCCATGTTCCCATAATCACAGAATACTACTGTATTTCTTAGGGAGCCCCTGGTAGCACAATGGGTTAAACCCTTGTGCCGGCGGAACAGCTGACTTAAAGGTCGGCAGTTCAAATACAGAGAATGGGGTGAGCTCCCATCTGTCAGCTCCAGCTTTCCATGTGGGGACATAAGAGAAGCCTCCCACAGGATGGTAAAACATATGGGCATCCCCTGGGCAATGTCCTTGCAGACAGCCGGTTCTCTCACACCAGAAGTGACTTGCATTTTCTCAAGACGGTCCTGACATGAAAAAAACACTGCATTTCTTCAGTTCTAATATGCACTTTTTGCCTATATGAACATGTCTAAAATGGGTGCAGTTTACAATTAATGGAGTCTTACAACTTAATTAATACGGGCATAATAAACAACAAGATATCTACCGGCCATTCACAAGAAAGTTTCCTTACAGTGATACAACAAATATCTCACTGTTGCTTTCAATATATAGCAAGAAAAGTAAGTAATTAAGGCACACTTACTTTGGCAGCAATATCTTTAACAGACATATTGAGCAATGCTTCTTTTTCTTGAAGCCTAAAAAGATTAAAGTAATATTTAAACATTTGCATGATCTGATCAGCAAAGTCTGTGAAGCAACACAGAAACCAAAATAGATCTTCACAGAATCTCAGAAACATAATGTTGGAAGAAACCGTTTAAGCTTTAAAAACCCAAATGGGTGGAGGCTCACTTCCTTCAAGAAGGATGTGTGTTCATTCTGGAGTTTAAAAACTCCTTCAGTCATTATAATGATTGCTTTACTCTTTTTAGTGATATTGGTAGCTACCCTGACTCCTATTTTAATAGAAAGGCACAATAAAATACAAAAGAAGAAAGGAAATGAAAAGACACCTCTGCAAATCATGGGACTATTCATTTCCATCCCTCTCACCAGACTTGTTCTTGGAAGAAGGGGGCAACAGAAACTGTAGCATCCCATTTCAATTTAAAATGGCAGGGAAAGAAGCTTTATTGACCAGGGAATGGTCATTGAAGAAGGATATGAGAAACAACAAACAAACTTGGAGATGAAGAAACAGCTACGTCCCTATGCTACAGTAGGAGAATGCCATTATGGAGAAAACTATCTTCCAACTTAACAGCATTTTGAGTTAAGATCCATTGCTTGGCCTGGTTTCGCTTTGACATATGAGCAGCTTTTTAGTTAAGCGCTAGTGCCAGAGGGGCCGATAGCACCAGAGGGAGGGCTAGCACAAGAGTAGAGGGCTTTAGGGCTTCGAGGGAGCAGCCTCCGTGCTTCACGTCTCTGTGCTTCGGGCTCTTGGGAGATAGTTGTCCATTTTGCTCCTGTCCACTTTGAGGAACTTTGGGTTAGTTGATTTTGTGTGGTTTTTGTTCCTGGTATGTTTAGCTTCATGAAGAGACAAAAGGGGAGAAAAAGAGAGAAAGAGAGGGGGGAAGTTGATTTTTCTTTTTTTACTGTTCCATGCGAATGTGCAGGTTTTGCCTTGCTGTTACACTGGCCAAAACATATTTTGTTGCCTTGAATGTGTTTCTTTGCCACAACTTTGTGCTTCTACCATTTTAAAGTTTATCTTTCTATTTTTATAGTTCCATGTGAATGTGCATTTATACATTGTTTGCTATTTATAAAGTACATTTTCTTATTTTAAAACACATAACAAAAATGGGTGAGGGGAGGCTCGGAGGGCGGAATGAATTAATAGCATTTCAATGGGAAGATCTGCTTTGAAATAAGAGCAATTCAGTCACAGAATGAATTAAACTCTTAACTCTAGGTATTACTGTAAAGCAGTGGTTCTCAACCCGGGGTCCCCAGATGTTTTTGGCCTACAACTCCCAGAAATCCCAGCCAGTTTACCAGCTGTTAGGATTTCTGGGAGTTGAAGGCCAAAAACATCTGGGGACCCCAGGCTGAGAACTATTGCTGTAAAGCAAAAGCTGGACAATGACAAGAATCTGCCATCTGTCCAATAGTTCCCAACCTGTGTGTTCCCAGGTGTTTTGGCTACAACTCCCAGAAATCCCAGCCAGTTTACCAGCTGTTAGGATTTCTGGGAGTTGAAGGCCAAAACATCTGGGGACCCACAGGTTGAGAACCACTGCACTAGAAGAATTGCAAGCAGAACATAGGCCAGGGGTAAATAACGATGGCAGAGGGATTATATTTCTGTTGTTTCAGAAACTCCAAAACATGACAGCATAAAATTGCTTCCAAACACTTTCCAGAAGTGTTATTTGAAAAACTATGACCTTCAAAACAGATCTAATCAAACTGGTTACAAAAAGGAGAAATACAATACTCCAGGGGATTCTATCTGTCGAAGCTTAGATCAATGTAAGACTCTATTAAATTCTGTTAAAAGTTTGATTTTCTTGCCCTTCAAACAAAGTCAGCACAATAGAAATCAATCAACCGATCAATAATTCCTCAGCACTCTTACAGGTTATATTCTTGAGTCTTTCCACATGTTTTTAACAAGCAGATAACCAGGTGCTGACTACTATGAAACTAAAGCAAAGATCTGACAGAACAATGATGGGACTTTACTGTCTTAGCTAAATCAGCCAGGCAACACCCAAACCAAAGTGCATTTGAGGTGCTATAGCTTAGGGCTGGATGTTTGCTGTGCTTTTCCATAATAAATAAATTGGAAACGAAGCAAATTAATCAGAGTTTATTATATATTTCAAACTGCCATCCAGTAATAAGTACCTTTTTATAGATTCTGGAAAATCCAAGCTATGTGGAATTTTACATGATGCCTTTGAAATATCAGCCAAGTCTTTACATATTGCTTGTAGTTCTCTTGGGGACACCCAGCTGAGCAAGGCAGACAGCTCACAATCCTGTGCCTGGAGGAAGTGATCTTGCAAGTGAATTTCTCTCCTTAATTGTTGGTCTTTAGCTTCTAGCAGAACCAGTCTTCCTCTAAGAACTTCAATTTCCTTCTGCCAAAGTGGAGCAGAATGTATTGTTTAAACATGATTTTAAAAAACAGAAAACAATGACTGATACAAAACTACCAAGATCCAGAGAAATATCTGCTTTGAACTGGATTATCTGTCCACAGTGCCATATAATCCAGTTCAATATGGATTTTATACAGCTGTGTGGAAGGGGCCTGAGAAAATTGGGGGGAGGGGTGGACGGATTGATGGCAACAGTGAGAGAGATGGCTTATCACAGGGGTCCTCAAACTAAGGCCCATGGGTCAGATGCAGCCCTCCAAGGTCATTTACCTGGCCCCTGCCCTAAACTTTAGATTTAGGTTTGCCCTAAGTCTGAAATTACTTGAAGGCGCACAACAACAATCCTAATTAACTTGACTATTTCATCATCCAAAAGTAGGCCCACACTTCCCATTGAAAGATGGGTAAGTTTATGTTGGTGAAAATTGTTCTTCATTTAAAATATTGTTTTGTCTTTATTTATTTATTTTTATGGTTTTTTGTTTTTTTGTGTGTTTTTTTCTTTTTTTTTCCAAACTATAGTTCACCCCCCAAAAGTCTGAGGAATTGTGAACCGGCCACCCACTTAAAAAGTTTGAGGACTTCTGGCTTTTCACCTTGAACTTCCTTATTCCAAATGCCTCGCTGCTAAGATAGATCAGGTCAGAGCCATAACCTCTGCCCTAGAAATGAAGCATTCTCTTCTTGGCACTGCTGTTACTACCACCACTGTGTGCAGTTAAGCATGGGGAAAGTGGAACTGGCAACATTATCATCTCTTCTAACTGTGTAGTAGCCCACAAATTTCTGAACATTTGCCAAAGATGAATTGCTAATTTAGACAAACATTTTTCTGAAATAACTGATTCAAGGAATTCCATTTGCAGTGGTGTTGCCTCAAAGATGTGTTAATTGTTGTACAGTTCCTCCTGCCTTAAAATTCAGTAGCGAGAGAACAGAGTGCCCAAAGGGATAACAAAGGTAATCAGGACAACATACGGTTTGATAGTTTGAGTATAAAATCAGGCTTGTCATACAAAAATGTGTTCTTTGTATTATCAATTTAGGAACACTATTAGAAATTCAGTAGTTTCAGTTAACAAAGGATACATCTCCAAACTGTGCTGTATTCATTAAAGAAAGAATGAGAGGCAAAGAAAAAAGTGATTGCATGTCACTTTTTTCATATCAAACTCTAATGCAATTGAAAAGCACAATTTAAATGTGCTTTTCATTTCCACTGTAAAATAATTTTACAGCAATTACATTTCAGCTGTGGAAAAAATCCAACAGTTTGAACCTTTAGGAGGGGGCAGGGATGGGGAATCTTCAATCCTCCATATGTTTTGAGCTTTGCGTGCTACTGTCCCTCATCATTAGACACAGTGGATAGCTATTGAGAGTTTCAGGAAGTATTGGAAGTTAAGAGGCAGTGTACCACAACTTCTTATTCCTATTTTAGATAGGAATTCAGCTTCATATCCTGGTTAATGGTAAACTCTGGTTATTGTTAATCAAGGTAAAGGCTGACCCCATTGGTTCAATAATGATTAAGGGGGTAATCATTATCTTTCCCCTAATGGCAAAGGCAGCCATTGGCCTTTTGAATCCATTCTATGGAACACTGGGAATTCATGTTAGAAATGAGAAAGAGTACATAATTCCCAATCCTTTATCCATGGCAGAGCAACAGAGCACAATACATCTACACTGGCCCATGGACAGTCTGTTTTGGTGATTTCATGCAGCTTGGTTATCTTTCATCAAAAACTAAATAAAAACAATTTAATTTCCAATCAAAAACATGTATCTTAAAAAAAAACATTTACTGCAACATTAACTACACCATGAATCAATGCTTGCAGTTTACTTTTAGAAATTATTATTGACAATGTACTTGAAGGAAAAATAACTGAAGTTGTTAAATCCTTAGTAAACATAGTGCTGGCAACACTGACAATAAACACTATGTGTGTTGGACATTTACATAATGAACTTGCAAGAACTTTTTAAAAAATCTTTGCCTATTTCTGTTTGAATTTAGAAAATAAAACAATCAACTTTTGCCAGCCCAGAGATCAAATATGAAAAATAGTCAGGAAAAGTAACACTTTGTTCACAGAAACCTAAACCTTTAATCCTTTCATCTCTGTCCTGAGATCGACATAACTCCTGTGTGGTCTCTATTAATTTTATAGGGTATCAGTTGATCTACAGTCAAAAGTCTAATTATTATATAGCAGTAAATCCTCTGGACTCAACCAAACATTTGTTTACCTCAACGTAAGTGTCTACAGCAGCGAGACTTACAATTGCAAGGAATTGGAAGATAGTAGCCAGTCTTACACTGGAAGCATGGTAAGGGGAGGTATGGAACGTCATCTTAAATTAGAAACTATAAATGGAAATCAGGTTGTTCAGGGGAGGAAATTAAAAGATAAGAATTTGATTCATATTGGTCAGATTTCATCAAATATATTTTAGAGAGTGATAAGGGAAAACAATACAACCTTGTCGGTCAGGAATTTGTTAATGGTTGACTCTTAAATTTATGCCAAAGGAAATTATACTTGTTCAGGCCTTGGTGGTAGGGTTCTGTGTTGGTAAAATGTTCATTGTTTTGTGTTCTGTTTACACTGTAAGCTGTTAGTGTGTGTGTGTGTGTGTGTGTGTGTACACACACACACACATAAGTGTCTACACAACATTATTGCCCATTGATGTATTATGTTTCCTACCTGTATCCTCTCCTTTTCTTCAAGCAACTGATCTCGTTTTGTGACTGAAGCCAATGTTTTTTCATGGTAAGGAAGATTTAAAACCTTCTGTTGATTTTGCAGGAAAAGCTGGTTTTCTTCTTCCCTACACCTTTCAAAAACACCAAACAATGTTTACATTGAAATTTTGTTACCTTAACAAAGTATTTCCTAAGCATTTCCTTGTACTCATACAGTCTTCGCCACCTAAACATATTTGTTACTGTAGCTGGAGGAAAATCAATAAAAATAACTTATAACTATTGAGAATTAGAGTCCCTTTCCACAGTGTCTGTGCTTATCCACCTCTCTGCATGCAATGTAACATAGCAGAATGCTATAATGGAAGGCATGGAAGGTTAGTTTGCCTTGCAATAAAGACCCTTGAAACAGTAAGTGTGCAAAGCTTCTACTCTGGTGGCTCAGTTGAAATCTGTGGTTCTTATGAGTTGGGGATTGATATATGTGCTGCACACTGAAGCGTACTCACCTTTTTAATGGAAAAACAGCCACCTTGCCAATATTTAAGAATACAGGAGAAAACATGCTGGATTAGAATTAAAGCCCAGCCACTCTGGCATTTCCCATGGCACTCTCCTTCTTTTGTTCAGAAGCTAAAGACAAATTCATTATAATGTGTGTGCTGCATGTTAACAAGGCTAACACAGGGTCTATCAGAAAATACAGGGCAGCTAATGATTTCCCCCCATGTTTGCCTTAGCATACAACACACACATTGTGATGAGATTTTTTTTTTCAGGTATAGACAAGCCTCAATAGTGATTGTGTTGTTGTTGCTGTTGCTTTAGTTCTTATGTAGAGCCCAAATGTTTGAGGGGGATTTAAAAGATTTGGCAGTGGTTTCAGGAAGTACAAAGATCCATCAAGGTCACTTTCAGTCTGTGGGCCACAATTATCCCATTCCTGATTTAATACATAGAGCATCTTGTAGAGCAGGCCTGCAAACCTACAATCAATACTCCAGTTGTTTTGGACTTCAGCTCCCAGAATTCCTGGACATTGGAACATCTGGCTACAGTTTCTGGGACTTGAAGATCCAAATACCTGACAGGAGGGGGCAAAGACCTGTTCTAGATGATGGTATGTCATTTGCACCTGGGTTTCTTTAATTTCTCTTATAATAAAGCTAGAATTAATTCCAGTTATTGTATCAAAGTTCAGTCTTATGCCTACCAAAGTCACTTATGAAAGCCATATGGAACTTGACTGGTTTGGGAAAAAAGCCTTGAAATCACAGTTTCCAAGAATATGAATGCTTGCCAGACAGAGAATATGAAAATGTGAAGAATCAAGCAGGGACATGGGCAAAATTGTTATTCCTTTCCTTTCTTGTTGAAACTATTAATCTTACTAAATGAGCATGGAAAAACTCTAGCTGTCATGCAGAGCTGGAAGGCAAGGGAATCAAACACATACACACAGAGAAAAAAATCCAGTTTAGTTTTTTTTTCCATCTCAAGAGTGACTTGAGAAACTGCAAGTTGCTTCTGGTGTGAGAGAATTGGCTGCAAAGACCTTGTTTTACCATCCTGTGGGATGCTTCTCTCATCCAGTCTAGTGATATACATTGTATTCATTTCACATAGGGCCCGTCCAGACAGTACCTTTATTGCGGTACCTACCACAATAATGGAGGGGCTGTCCAGACAACATTCTGGACAGCCACAAATTAATTCGCCACAAATCAGGAAAACCCTGGTTTGTGGCAAATTAATTAGATGGTGGATTTATTCCACGGCTTCTTGGAAGGCGCAGGATAAACCCACTATTTCTGGTGCCTGAACTACAGTCTGAGCAGCTCTCCCAGCACATAGAAATGACGTGCCGGGGGGGGGGGAGAAAAATCGCTCACCACCACCCCCACCCCCCCGGCTCTCCTGGCACTTCATTTCTACATGCCGGGAGAGCTGCTCAAAGCCTGTAATGGAGGCCGGGTAAGTTTTCATAACTTTTCAAAGGGGTCTGGGGGCTTCGGGGGAGGGGAGTAAGTTCTCCTGAGCTAGTCCAAGGAGAACATCTGGACACCCATCCCATCTGGGATGGGTGTTGACAGGCTCCCAGGAAGATCCACATTTTAAAAATGCAAATGATCCTGGGATAAAGGGCTGTCTGCAACCATCCAAAGTAGAAAATCATTAAGAAGGCACAGCAAAGAAAGAAAGAAAAATCTTGAGAGATTTGTCTATGGTTAAGGCAATTGTATTTGGCGCCCCCAAATATGCTAACCAGTTACAGGATAGGACAATTGGGCAATGGCAAGGCAAGATGGATGCCCTGGAAATGGAGCACAAGTAACATTTTCTAGTCTGTGGCAGTTGGAACCATGTGGGTTTCCCGCATCCACCCTGCCCTACCATTGCCTGATTGGCCAGGCAGCCAGACCTTTACAACATTGCCATGGAAGCCAGATACTCTTGAACTTCCCCTCCACTGTTGAATAAGTCCAGTAGTAGCCAGAGTCCTCCCACATTTTCTTTTCACCATCAAATCTCAGATTATGGTGGAGCAGCAGCTATTTGAGAAAAACTAGGGCTGTATATTGTAACTAGCCTAATTTCCTCAAAGGCTAAAGTGGAGGCAGCCAAGAAAAAGGTTTTGGGATTCTTTCCTATTTTGTATTTCAGGAAAAAGGAGAGTCGGGCTGTATCTTTATTGCCAAATTGCAATTGGCGGCTAAGAGGATAAGCAACCAGCTTGAGCTGGCACAAAAAGCTAAGGGTCTATAGGACTCTGGTTCTTCAGTTATAAGTAGTGCACTTGGCGCAGAAGCAGCTAAAGGAATCATAGAGTTTTCCTGTCGAGTTGCCTATAGTGCCGATCAAACATAGCCACGACTTTTCTGGTTTCTCTACCAACAAACTAGAGAAAGAATCCAGATTTTAGTTTTTTTTTATTTGTGTCTCTGGTTTGTTCTAAGTGAAACAACCCAGAATAGGAACTGCATTGGTGTTTAGCCAACACACTGAGCAAACTATAGATTGTATTGTCGAAGGCTTTCATGGCTGGAATCACTCAGTTCTTGTGGGTTTTTTCGGGCTATATGGCCATGTTCTAGAGGCATTTCTCCTGACGTTTCGCCTGCATCTATGGCAAGCATCCTCAGAGGACCTCACCTCTGAGGATGCTTGCCATAGATGCAGGTGAAACGTCAGGAGAAATGCCTCTAGAACATGGCCATATAGCCCGAAAAAACCCACAAGAACTGAGAAACTATAGATTGTTGTATTTCAAGGCCTCTATTCCAAGCAAAAACCAACCCAAAACTCATAAAGGACATGGCAGGATTCCCAAGGGCCTTTGGGTTGCTCTGTTATCTAAACCAGCTCTGCAGCCTCCATTAAGGCTATCTGAACTACAGGGTTTCTAGTTCACAGTTCAACCTATTAACCATCCATTGCATTACACTCATCCCTTGATTTATTGGGAAGGTGGTAACAATGTAAGGCAGGGTGTCTTGATTTCAGTTCGGTTACATTCCACACCCATAAATTCAGCAGTTTCCAACACACTTACCTAGGAACATCTCCATTCAATGTTAATTGAACTTGTGTTTTGAATCTGTCCATAAAGCTGCTAATTGAAGGATGTCGAGAAGGAAGCTGAAATTTTAATGAACATTTCTCTTTTTGCAACTCTTCAATTTTTCTTCTAAATTTATCAGCTATAGGGGAAAAAAGGAGAAACCCATTATTAAATAATCCAATGATGTACTTTGTCTAGAAATAAAGTTTTATTTTCAAATATTTTAGTTGATTGTTGAATGTAACCCAAAATGCATCAAAGTGAAGCTATTTAATCCTGAAAATATATGTATAAAATATATAAAATATATAAAATATATGTATAAAACCAACAGCTAGCTGTTCTTTGAAACTCTTGTTTACTGAAAGCTGCAATACTAATTTTGAAACATGGGATGTAACAAGAAGTCTTATTTTCACAGATTTCAATAAACAAACCTATGGCCAAATTAGACATGTCATTAAAGATGTAAGTGGCTCTTCCCAACAGGGGAGGCGGTAGCCAGGACCAGAAGTTAATTGTGGAGTAATACAGATCTTGAAAAACTAACTCTTTTCTGGGCTATGAATCCCCCAGATCTTGGGAGTTGTTCTTGTTGTGTGTCTTCAAGTCATTTGTGACTTTGAGCAGCTCTAAAGCAAAGCTAATGTAGGGTTTTCCAGGGCTTAGAGTGTGTGACCCAACCTAAGCCTCTAGTCTCCAGAGTCATAGCCAATGCTCAAACCCCTTCACAGATTACACTGAATAATAATTATTTTTTGCGGCTCTTGAACATAGCCTTAACACTTTGCCTCTGCCATAGTTGTGATCACAAGCAATAAAACCCACAACTGCTATGTGTTTGAGAAAGGAAAGCTGCCAGTAACACTCAAGCAAACCTCCATCCTGTCTCCCACCACTCAAAAAAATATATATACAGGCAGCCCTCCACCTTTGTGGGACTAAGGGACACAGGCCCCTTGAAAATGAAAAACCATGTATAAAGACATTGCATTGTTTTTATCTGAGAGAACACCTCTCTGGGAATTTCTAGGACTTCCAGCATGACTGCATGGTCAACTACCACTGGAAGCTTACTACAAAATTGTAGTGGAGGATCCAGAGATTCCTAGAGAGATGTTCTCTACAGAAATCTCTAGGTCAGTGGTTCTCAACTTGTGGGTCCCCAGATAGTTTGGCCTTCAGCTCCCAGAAATCCTAACAGCTGGTAAACTGGCAGGGATTTCTAGGAGTTGCAGGCCAAAACACCTGGGGACCCTCAGGTTGAGAACCACTGCTCTAGGTCCTCAAGCATGACCAAAAGAAATTAACCATACTCAAAAATTTAGAAATTGCTGCTATGTTAACCAAATCCATGAATAATCAAATCCACAACATGAAAACTATAAATGTGGAGGGACAACTGTAACAGTAATGTTAACCTAATCTGTTCTAAAGAGTGACACAAGGACAAGGACTACCTTTAACTTCCCTTTTGTCTCGTAAAGATCCAAATGAGCGCGAGGGGATTTAATTTACACAATCTGCCCCTCCAGATCTCATTGATATTGTTTTGCCCGGTGGATTCCCAAACCCTAGGGCCAGCGCTGGTAATGTGAGACTCTTATTCCATCAAACAAAGATTGTGTAGCAATCACTAACTTTATAATTTCCCCTTGGCAGCTCTCACTCTGGCTGAAAACCCCATGGCTTTTAATAATGCAGTTTGTGGCTGTAGTAGAAAGTTTTAAGAGTTTGGTAGTTTGTACAACTGAACTCAACTATTCCATCAATTTGTCCTCTATAGTTATATCTCATGTGATCTGTTCTCTCTCCCCCGATCCTCTTCTAACTATGTCATCTCACTCAACTCTAAATTTCCCCTTTGAATACTTAGTATTCAAGCCTTTATCTCTTAGAGTAAATTAACATTGAGAACTTAGATAAAAAAGCACACTTGAAAATGATATTCATGTTCTATTTCATAAAGAAAGTGCCTATTTTTCTTAGTAACTGACACTTGAAAAAAGTTAGTGCCCTTTTTGTTCTTTTATGGAAGCTTTGTAATTTCATAGAGTGCATTTTAATATATTCCTTTCAAACAAAAGTAAAACTAGTTTCTCTTTTACTTTTCCCAGCAACAAAAGACCCTCCAATTCTTTTATCATTTATAACCACTATAACTCTCCTTTTTTCATTTCGATAATATGCTTATCAGCTCAGCTTTGCAGCTATGCTTGGAACAATTGTTACATTCTTTGGGGAAAATCTGGCCAGGTGCTTAAGGGAAAAAGAAAAGCCATCTGAACTACAGCTGATCTGAATAGAGAGGCATGGATTCAGACAGCACTTTCATCAGAAGCAAGAAGTGACCCTAATTTTGAGAAGGGCACTGCAAAGGAAGAAAAAAAAATCCATCCAAAATGAGAGGACCGAAATTGAGAAAGCATGAGTGATTCTTTTGAAAAGCCGATATACAGCTGTGAGGACTAGCAAATTTGATGCATCAGGACAACAGCCTTAGTTTAATCATCTCAGCTTTTAGAGAGCGTTCAGGCCTGATTTGTTCTAGGATCCCTTTTTTTTTTAGCCATGTCTCATGGTATCTGCAGAACTTTTCTCAAGCACTTACACAAAACCCAGCTCCTTCTTCCTCTCCACATCACAACACCTTTGTGTTTCTCTTATGGGGCCATTTTGAAGATCTCTGGATTGGTCAGAAGTGAAGTCAGCCTTTCACATTCTCTGAGGCAAGGGATGCAGGGCCCTCTTGAAAGGGGAAAATCTCAAATAAAGATCATTTGGCAAAAATATGATAGCTGGGACCCAATGCTGGTTGCGCGACACGAGTCACAATTACACTAGCGCAGCAAGAGACGCTGGTGTGTGTTATAAACTTAACTATTGGTAACTGCCATTTTTTTTACCATTCTTACTTTCACTCAAACTTAACTTAATTACATGTGGATGAAGCATGCTATAAACTTAATGCTGTCTTGCACACATCTTCGCTTCTCTAATTCTGACCCGTGTTTCGCAGCCAGCATTGGGTACCAGCTATCACACTTTTGTGGATCATTTTTTTTTTACCTGAGTGAACACCTCTCTAGGAATCATTAGGTGCTCCAACATATCCTATGGTCAACCTGTGGTGTAAGTTGAGCATAGGGTTCTGCTAGAAGACCTAAATATTCCTAGAGAGACCATATTAAGTGAATCCGCAAATGATCAAATCTGCAAATGTCAATCCCGCAATTGTGGAGGGCTGGACTTCAAACTACTTTATACTACTCCAGAATAACATAGGGTCAATCTGGATTGGAACTACTGCTGCTATAAATCAGAATGAATTTGGTCAATTCCTTTTTTTATTCAGTGCTCAGCTGAATCGTTTGTGCTGTCCTAGGACCAATATCTTTCCCCCATGAATTAGGAAAGCATTAACAGGGAAGACTTATATATGCCTGTTCTCATCCAATTGCCCTGAGCAGTTGAAGCACCACTTCTTTTTAAAAAAATTAAAAATGGTTATGTGTGTCCTACATGTTACCTAGTTTAGTCAAAGGAAAAATGTTGTAATGAGACATCTGCTTCAGCTGTATTGTCGTTACAGTTTGAGGGAGGCATGCTAAAGCTGATCCACAGTACAATAAACTCTCTCTACAAAGTCCTTGCAAACCTAGTTTAACAAGGAAACAGTCGGAAATATAAAACATAGCGTTGAATCTTCCACTCTCTTCAAAATGGAAAGACTGCCAAAGAGGATGAAGCAATTTAACTCTCACAATCATGGCACCACTGAACATAGCTAGTCTTCCTACCTGTCTTACTTCAGATACTAACAGTGCATCCATAGAGTAAGAAGGCTAAACCCATAAGAGAGAAAGTTGTGTCTAAGGTATCCCCGCTTTTAAAAATCAAACCCAGCACCTTCTATCATGTATGTAAACAAAGTGTGGGAGGCATGCAGGCCTTCAGAGTGTGTTGAGCTGCAACCCCCATAGCCAATAGTGAGACATGTTGGAAATTTCAGTCCAACCATTTTTGTAGGACATGATTCCTACCTTTGATATAAATCACTTGAGCATCCACAGATTTTGCCAGCGAATATGAGTAATTTGTTGTGCATGATTCACAACTTATGACTCTGGATAGAACATACATGCCTGCGTTAGCCTGATGACCTACACTGTGTCAAACGACAACTCTCACTATTATTATTATTATTATTATTATTATTATTATTATTATTTTCTTACCCACCTCTCCTCATGGTGCAAGGCACGTTACAGAATAATTAAAACACATAAACACTGCAAAAACACCACAAATACACATATTAAAACATAACTCTGTAAAACCTACATATTAAAATACACAAAACAGAAACTAAACAAAGGACACACATTTAAAATTCATGCTTAAAGACAGTCTGGATAGGCCTGCCGGAAGAGATAGGTCTTTACATGATTTTTAGCTGTCAGAGTTCTTTGGGCAAGACATTTCACAGTCTTGGGGCAGCCGATGATAAGATCCTCTGGGTAGTGGTTGTCAGTCAGATTCCGGCTGGTTGGAGCAAATGCCCCTCAGAGGACCTCATGTTTGAGGAGGTATAACCATTATAACCAAACTACGTGGCATGTTTTGTCTCAACACATCTGGTGGGCACTAAGTTAAGGAAGGCTGGGACAAGACACTGTCAAATATATTGTGAGAAGCTGGTGTTCAATTAAAAAGAGAACTGCTAATTAAAATAAAACGTCTTGAAATAGCAGATTGAACAGCCATTTCTGTGCTATCATTTCATTCCCTTGTAGTGACTGCTACATGGAAAGCTTGCCAAGTTAGTGCTGCAGGGTCCACATTTCAACACATATATGCTTTCAAACAATAAGCTTCTGTCAGGTTAGCATTCCATCAAATCTGTCAATTGCATCTTGTTTTTCGTGCTACAGGACAAGATGACACATCGTGTAAAGGTCAAGTGGAAAAATGTCCCTTCCACTACATCATCATCCTCAGTTGATAAAGGTCATTCCGCCCAGTAGTTGTTGCTACAAAGAACAAAAAGCCTACATGATGAGGAAAGTCCTCAGTACCTTTTGTCTCACCCAAATGTTTGTTCAGGACCCGGTCAATACTTCCACTTCTTTTTCAAATAGATAATGACATCACTACATTAGAATAGCAGTAACTGCATCTAAGGAGTGTAACACTTCAACAAGCCCAATTTATACAATGCCAAAGGTTATGTCTATTTAATGATATCACACATACAAACTCAGACTTATTTCTAGAGACTAAGCGGACAATCTAATCCCAAGACATGATAATATTCACACAGAGTTCTGAGTAAGTACATGAGTGAACAACATAGAGACCGGGGTCACTAACTCAGTAATTTCTGCATGTGCCACAAAGACTAATGTCTGATAAAGTATAGCAGTAGGGGGTGTTTAATTTCCTTTCAACAACAGACCTTTCTTTTCCAGCGAGATGATAGAAAATTGATTTCAACCAGAAATGACATTTGTGGTGCTGTAATGTTTCTAATCTGATCCAAGTAAGATTTACACTTATTATAATTCAGTCATTATTTAATACCTTTAATCTTGATTGTGCAAGATTTTAATTATACAATATATGTTTTAGTGCATTCTCTTGTCTTTTTGTAAGCTGTTTTGAGTCTGGGAGAAAGATGGGATACAAATACAGTGACTGACAGACGACTAGCACATTTATATTCATTTATTTCATATCCTTCCCTTTTCTTCAACCAGAACTCAAAGTAGCCTGCAAAACTGAAACAGCACTTTAAAAAGCTACAGATATACCAAAAATAATAACAAAAACACCATTAAAGGATGTAGTCTTGAGATATGTGTAGCCTCAAGGACATTATTACAACCTCCAAGAACCTCCAAGCCTTCAGATACTCTGCCCCCATCCTATGGAAAAAATAATTTGTCATCTTAGAAGCTCCCAAGTAGCTCCTGATTTTGCCCTGGCTGGAAGGATCTAGGGAATTTTAAAACCAAAAGTGAAATACCTGTCTTCTCTAATGTGAACATGCATATTTTAAAAACTAGGCGCACAATTCACATCTGGTCCCTAGAAGATAAAACCAACACGCACCTTTATACAAGAGTTTACCATCTCTGTCTTACAAAATTGCAAAGATTATAGATTCAGTTCTGATGCTAGAGAAAGGTACGGCTTGTTGAAAAGTTTGGGCTTGCTCAATTCCTTTTCCTCTTTTCTTCTTCTTTTTTACATGTGAAGGAAACCCAGTGTTTTCCTTTTGCAATTTAGAATAAAGCATAGCTTCCCATTTTGCCTAAATATATGAAAATCCAGTTAACTGCTGTATAATAAAAGGCAGGATCACATTTTGGTTTGAGATCTAATTTTATTAACTGAAGCCAATCACAGTTTCCCATACATACAACATTCAAAGAACTATACATTGTTCTGCCCAACAAAAGGGAGCATTGTATGTCCTCCTCTTGAATGAAGAGGAAAGTGCAAGGAAGCGTGCACACCTGAGGCTCACTATGATAGACTCTTGGGGTAAGAAACCTCAGTTTCAGAATGGCTTCAAACTACAGGAAAGGCTATGGCTATGGGATTGAATAACATAGAATCATAGAGTTGGAAGAGACCCCATGGGTCATCTAGTCCAACCCCCTGCCAAGAAGCAGGAAAATTGCATTCAAAACAGACCTGAGAGATGGCCATCCAGCCTCTGTTTAAAAGCCTCCAAAGAAGGAGCCTCCACCACACTCCGGAGCAGAGAGTTCCTCTGCTGAACAGGTCTCACAGTCAGGAAGTTCTTCCTAATGTTCAGGTGGAATCTCCTTTCCTGTAGTTCAAAGCCATTGCTCTGCATCCTAGTCTCTCCTCCCTATGACTTGGCCTCACATATTTATACATGGCCATCATGTCTCCTTTCAGCCTTCTCTTCTTCAGGCTAAACATTCCCAGCTCTTTAAGATGATCCTCATAGGGCTTGGTCTCCAAACCCTTGATCATTTTAGTCATCCTCCTCTGGACACATTCCAGCTTGTCCACATGCGTATGATTAGGATGAAAACATTGATTCTAGGCATTTACTGCTCCTTTTAACTACTGCACCAAATGGAAAAATGTCCTTTATTTTTACAGTGTCATAGTAAGTAGCCGTGAATCTGTTTTGCTCAGAAAGTTTGTATTAGATTACTACACACTCAGACATAGCAATATGAACTTAATATGATTCAAATCCATGGCAGATATCTCAGGCCCCATCCATTTAACTGCATCAACCTGCATCATATGGCAGTATAGACACATATAAACCAGTTTAATGCAGTTATATGGCACTGTAGATAGGGTCTCATCTGACTGTAACAGGGGGGACTAGAAAAACACTGCAGTTAAATTTGGCAGTAGACTTTAAATTATGGTTGCAAATACAAACTGTCTAGAAAGAAGAGCAAGAATGCAATCCTCAGAATCCTCCAGTCAACCAGTGTGGTTGCTGGCCAATGAAACTCCAAAGAATATGTCCCAGGATCAAGTCCCTCAGAAATGACTAATTAAATTACAACAGATCTTCATTTCCCAATCCTAATCTCACTATTCTGTAAAATATGTTATTTCTTTCCACAATACATGAAATGCTATGGGTCTACATGCTTGTGGTCCTGTTCACATCAGATCTCCCAAACGATAGGAAGAAATTGCCTGCTACCTCAGGACCACTTGTTATGGGCTTTATAAGGGAAAAAAGAGCCACAAATCTGAACTGATGCCTGTGAAGAGAACACTTCACAGGCATCAGTCCAGGATAGCTATTAGTTGTTTATTACTCTGACAACTCTGTTTATCACCAGATCTAGTCAATTAAGCGCCCAAAGGTTCTCATTCATGACAATACAGATGTCAGCCTAGAAACTATTAAAAGTAGCTGTCATTTGCTGTCTTCTCCGACAGCCCTGTGGATTGATTCACTTGATTTGGCAGAAGGAAAGCACTGTATCATCATTGCATTTCTATCGGCAAGATTAAAACATTTTTTCTGCCTCTACTTTATAGGTGAAAATGGAATTTTCATAAGAAACACTCAATTTTTAGGAAGTTTTATTATTGCATTTGTAAACATTTCCCTAGCAATATGGTAGTGGGAGAGGAGGGAGTTATATTAGGAGTATCACCTTTACAGAAAACTACTATTTCTTATTCTAGCTTCATATTCTTATGACATAATTAAATAAAATACTTCTTCAAATAAAGAAAATTTCCCCTGAGGCAGCATTTTCCAATTTAGATATTCCAAGCTGGCAACTATAATACCTAATTAAACATTTCACTGTAACATTTCATAGTTGCTGAGAACAAAAGATTCCCAGTGAATGCAACAGTATTTCAGGTGCCCATGCCTGTTAAGATCTAGAAATCCAAATTGACAAGGGCATTTTATATACCCTTTTCAAAAAGAGAATGGCATGTGTGTACATATTACAGACACAAAAATGAATGGTAGGTTTGTTTAAAAGTGCCATTGGAAACCATTCAGGAGATATTTGTGGAAATTAAAAACTACAGTTGTTATTGTTGTTGTTGCTAAAAGCCTATCAAAATGTAAGATCTGCCACAATTCAATACATGCCAATGTGTATAGTATTTGGACAAGCATGTAAAAATAAACAAAGAAGTGTACAAGTGTTTGCACAAGGACAGTATCAAAACATCTTAGTCTCGAAAGAATTGAAGTGTCATTCCAAATCAGATTACAGGTAAATCTAATTCAGTATTCTGCCTAAAGCAGCAGCCATGTGTTCTGAATGTTCAATACCTCACAAGACAAGGAAGAGAAACAAGGACAGCTATTGAACTGCACTGTTCATGGGCTATTCCACATAATAGAAGTTGGGGACTTCATTGTATTCCCCCTTTTGGAGATGGTATCCTAAATTACATACTATGAATACAACAATTCACATCACTTGATCAACCAAATCTTGGCAAATCTAGGCTTGACAAATCCAAGGCAGAGTTAAAATTGCTGGAAGAAACATTAATCACCTTATACATGTGGATGATACCACGTTGATGACTGAAAGTGAGGAGGAGCTGAGGAACCTTATAACCAAGGTGAAAGAAAAAAGTGCAAAAACTGGGTTGCAGTTAAACATCAAAAAACCAAGTTGATGGCAACCAGACTGATTAATAACTGGTAAATAAAGGGAGAAAATGTAGAGACAGTGACAGACTTCGTATTTCTAGGTATGAAGATTACTGCAGATGCAAACTGAAGCCAGAAAATCAGAAGACGTTTAATTCTTGGGAGGACAGCAACAGCCAATCTCAATAAAATAGTGAAGAGTAGAGACATCACAGCGGCAATGAAGATCCGCATAGTTAAAGCAAAGGTATTCCCCATAGTAACCTATGGATGTGAGAGCTGGACAATAAGGAAGGCTGAGCAAAGGAAGATAGACGCTTTTGAATGGTGGTGTTGGAGGAAAATTCTGAGAGTGCCTTGGACTGCAAGAAGATCCATACTTCAGGAAATAATGCCCGACTGCTCATTGGAGGGAAGGATATTAGAGGCCAAGATGAAGTATTTTGGCCACATCATGAGAAGACAGGAAAGCTTAGAGAAGACAATGATGCTGGGGAAAATGGAAGGAAAAAGGAAAAGGGGCCGACCAAGGGCAAGATGGATGAATGGTATACTTGAAGTGACTGGCTTGACTTTGAAAGAGCTGGCGGTGGCGATGTCCAACATGGAACTCTAGTGTGAACTGGTCCATGAGGTCACGAAGAGTTGGAAACAACTGAATGAATAAACAACAAAGGTCAACCAAAAGATAAAAAGGACACCACACTGCTTTTTGAAGCCCACTGGCTTTTTATCAAGTCAAATAATGGGAAAAGTGAGTGAAAAGATCACAAAATCACATTTTGTGATGTTTGCTTAAGATGGTGTCTAAGCACCAAAGGAGGATAGAACAGAATAACTTTATTGTCATTGTACATCATACAACAAAATTAAATGACATCCCCTACAAAACAAAACACTATTGCACAGCCCCTAATACTACATCAGTGTGAAACCATAGAGTTCAATATAGTTATTTATAATTTAAGCCAATGCTGACACCCATCTGATACCAGCTTCAGGAAACACATCAAATACATCTGGAGCCAATACTGCCTGCATGATTCCAATCAATGATACAGACAGAAGCAATATTCCTTCTCAGCCAAGCAAGGACTGGAAACAAAAAGCTGAAAACTAGTGAATCTGCCCTGGCTTGGATTTTAATAATGTTAAAGCTACATTCTCTCAGCCTCAAGGGAAGACAAAGACAAAATGTCCTCTGAACAAATCTTGCAAAGAAAACTCCAGGATAGAATCAACCTTGGGTCACTGTAGGGCAGGAATCTCTGGAAGGTACACAGCAACAATAGACAAAAACAGTACCATCTACAATGTTTTAAATACATAGAGGAATGTGTCAGAGACATATCAGTGTTATTATTAGATGAAGGGTTTTCCAGTGGAATTATACAAATCCCCCAAGATTCTTTGAAAGAAAGGAAAAGTGATTAGACCTTAAATTTCCAAGATTTGATTCTAACAATGCATAAGTGACAGACTCAATTTTTGCCTGTCAGTATTCCTCACTACATCGGCTCCTTAAGTCTTTATCTTTACACCAGAGTGCTTCAAGTAATCCTTTCTTTACCTTGTAAAAGAATGTAATCCAAATCTTCATTCATTACCCCTTTGAGTAACAATTTACAAAGTTCATTTATTTTCATTCATATAAAAACAAAGGCCCTGCTCTGCAAAGTGAGGCCCTCTCATTAAAACTGAGGGATGGTGGAGAGGTTAGTTCAAACATCAGTCCAAATGCAAATTATAGTATAAACACATTAATGTGAATTCTAGAAGAAAAGGTGAGGAAAAGAATGAGATTCTTGTAAAACTGACAGTAAATTTATAGGTAAATGTACATATTTTGGCAAAAAATATATAGATGAGCTTGAAGTCCTTATACAGGAAGGCATGATGGAGACCTGGCAAGATGGATCCCATAACTGGAATATTACAATTTTAAAAGAAAAAATATATGTGATAGGAGCAAGATACATTCAAGGCAAGAGTACTGCCAAAGTGGAAAATAAAGTGATGGGATTATGATGTTGGCAGGACTGGAGACAGGGAGGAGGAATGAGAGTGGAGCAAGTAGTTGGATTGGCTACTGGTTGCTAAAATCAGCTTCAGGCAGAAGAGCTTCAAAATCTGACCAAGCACTTCTTCTCACATATCTGATTTTGGCGGTGACAACGGTATTTTTGTACTTTAGCCACAGAACCCAATGGCTCCCATCACACCCCGGAGAACTATTCCTGGGGCAGCTCTGTAGATGAAGTATTGCTGTCACCAAAAAAAATTGGTGGCGGTGGACAATGGTATGCTCCCTGTCTTTCCATAAGGAAAGATGGGCTGAGCCATTAAAAACAGGAAGCATGTTTTCAGCAGCTCAGCCCATCTTTCCTCACATATATGGGGAATGGACTGTAAATAAACAAGGGAGGAATAAAAATGCATTGACATCAGAATGAACATAACAAAATAAAGTTAACAGAATTAAGATAGTTTTATTTTTAAAAATGCATATTAAAAGTCTGATTAAATAGCATCTCCATATTCACATAAGGTAAGCTTCAAACACTAAAGTTATAATTTTCTTGGGGAAAGGAACTGCATAATGTATTACTGTACAAAGTTGTTGTTTATTCATCCAGTCGCTTCCAACCCCTTGTGACCTCATGGACCAGTCCATGCCAGAGCTCCCTGACGGCCGCGGCCACCTCCGCTCCTTCAAGGTCAAACCAGCCACTTCAAGGATACTATCCATCCATCTCGCCCTTGGTCGGCCCTTCTTCCCTTTTCCTTCCATTTTCCCTAGCATCATTATCTTCTCCAAGCTTTCCAGTCTTCTTAATATGTGGCCAAAGTGCTTCATTTTTGCCTCTAATATTCTTCCCTCCAGTGAGCAGTCAGGCATTATTTCCTGGAGTATGGACTGGTTTGATCTTCTTGCAGTCCAAGGCACTCTCAAAATATTCCTCCAGCACCATAGTTTAAAAGCTATGCAAAGTTACCTGTAGCTACAAAAGCCTCTAAGTGTTTCTATTAGGAATCAAGTTAGAATGCTTCTTTCATATTCTCTTTCCCAGTTCAAACCACTGCTATCCTCAACAGCAGAAATGTCTTCCCTTGAAGCCGGCCTACATACACATATGTATTTCCAGGGAAAAAGTGTCTCTGCCTGTTGACTAGTCAAAATTAAGTCAAAGCATCTAATGCAACTTTGCAATAGCTTCCTGTAGGTCATGTCATGTCTAGCCATTCTGTAACAATCAATACAATATATCTAAAAGATAGCTTCTCTTTGTATCAACCTGTCGCTATATTTTCAATTTCAGGGAATGCTTTTCTGAAAGTACCCTTGGGTCCATTATATGAGAACAAAGGAGAGTTCTTTCTGTTATGAAACAAAGCCATATATAGAATAGCTTTCAGGGTGGGTATATTTAGTTTGAAAACATAGCAAAGTGAAATTATAGCCATTTTCAAATACCCAAAGAGCTATCATGTCCTGTGTTTTAACCCAATAAGCTGTGGTGGTGTAATGGGTTAAACCCTTGTGCCGGCAGTACTGCTGACCTGAAGTTTGGTTGCTGACCTGAAGGTTGCCAGTTCAAATCCGCAAGACGGGGTGAGCTCCCATATATCCGCTCTAGCTTGGAGGGACATGCCAAAAAATAACTATTAACAGGTTCCTATCCAAAACTTTGGAACCTATATTTCACAAGTAGTACATGCAACAATATCACATCTTTCCAAACAATGAAAAACAGCTTCAGGAGACTGTGATTTTGTGAGGAATGGAGGAGCACTAAATTATTTCCCTGCCAGTTGATTTTCTAATCAAAATATCCCCAAAACCTAGCCTTGCTTGCCCCATCTTGAGTTCCAGATGCATGTTTCCCAGCAGGAAGAAGGCAACATACAAGAGGAATTCAGAACAGAAAAACAAACAGTGGGAAAATAATTCAACAAACCTCCATATTCCTGGGACTCCAGGAGGGGAAAGCAACTTGGGGGAGCAATTTTGAACAGAGGAAATCAGCTAGCACGGAAGTGATTAAATACTTCTTTCTCACCTCCCCTTTTGTCTCTGCTCAAAAATCACAGCATCTGGTCCCAGGTGATTTTTGTTTCAAAACCACAGGGGCTTCATCATGCATATTTGCTTGAATAGGCAAATTAGAGAGCTCTAAATAAAGGTTTGTTAGATGGAGAAAGAAATAATTAAGAGAACTGTGTATGCCTTCAAGGTTTTTAAGGGGTTTTTTTGCATTCAGTTAATTTCTCAAGTTAATAGCTTTGTTCAAGGAGAAGTATTCTTGGCCAAAGGTTTCATGAATCTTGTTTAAGACAGATCAAATTCCATTACAAGAAAGAGCTTCAGATTCTGCAAAATCTGCTAAATATTTTCTGTAATAGTTGAAAAAAATGCATCAGACACTTGGAAAAGTCAATAAAGAAACAAAGGATCAAGCAATATTCATCAGACCACCTGCCTTCTTTTGGAATTAATAAGTTATATATTTTAATAAATTATTTATTTTACAATGTGGTCTTTATAAGTATATGTTCTTTATAATTGAGTTCATAAATATTAACTGGATCAGCAGACAATAGAAAATCTTAATTTTAATGAATTATCCTGGAAGCTATAGATGATCCATCTTTGAAGCATATGATCAAAAGGGACTAACTTAAAGAAATCTGAAAAACAGAAATGATTTCCCCAAAACCTTGCATCAGAGACGCTGAAATATTTTTATTTAAATATGTTTTATCTATTTCCCACGTTTCTAGCAGCACAGTAGTCAAGGTGGCTATGAGATGAAATGGTCGTATATCTGAAGCAGCGATGGAGTAAAGGTAGAGATACTACACAATGTTGGAGCTATGCAAGAAAAGCAAAACTGGGGTAGCATTCATCGCTTCAGCTTAAGATGTTGTTTTGTTTCATTGCTTCTTGGGGGCACTTTGAGTTTTTTTCAATCCTGTTTCATTGGATAATTTTGATTTGTAAAGTTACAATGTCCACCTCTATCTATTATCTTCTCATGTAAAATGGGTGGGTGAATTTTCAATGAAATTGGATAATACATATGAGATCACTTGCATCAAAACATAAACTATGTAAAATACACAACCTTATCTGGGGAGGGGCTTTGGAGGGGTACCTCAATTTTCATTAGATTTTCACCAAATTTGGAAAGTAATGTGGTCTGAATTAAACTAAAATATACAAATCAAACTTACTGCCTGTTAGTAACCACATCACATGTAAACTGAATGGATTTTGACAACATTTGGAGAAAATGTTTGGGATGGTTCAACCTAACATATAGGCTATAGGATTCATTTAGGATGTCCTGGAAGCAAATACTAATTTTCATTCAGACACTGTTCAAGGGTTTGATGGTTATTTGGGAGAATTATGTTGTCTTAAGGTCAACTGATTATGATTCCCAACCTGACAAAGATTTGAGCACCCAAAAGGTGACATTCATCTTGCAGAGTAAATAAAACTTAACAATAATTAATGATAGTCATTTCTCTCAAGCAATGCAGCAGCCTAGATGTAGAAATAAACAATTTTGGGCTATAATTCCTACATGTTTGATATAGTCTTTGCTTTCTACTATACATCCTTTCACATCCACATATTGCAAGAAACCATAATATAAAGGGAAGGATATTAGAGACAAAGATGAATTACTTTGGCCACATAATGAGAAGACAGGAAATCTTGGAGAAGATAATGACACTGGGGAAAATGGAAAGAAAAAGGAAGAGGGGCAAACCAAGGGCAAGATGGATGGATGTTATCCTTGAAGTGACTGACTTGACTTTGAAGGGACTGGGGGTGGTCACAGCTGACAGGGAGCTCTGGCGTGGGTTGGTCCATGAGGTCAGGAAGAGTCGGAAGCGACTGAACGAATAAACAACAAAAATAATTTTAAAGCAGCACTTAGTATGTTTGTGACTTCCAAAAATCCTCCAAAAATTGTATAGAAACTTTCAAGTTGTCACAAAAATAGAAACTATGCTTTCCAACTATTTCTCAAACATAGCCTACTTAAATAATAAAGGGGGAATGGAATCTTAGCAGTGAGTTTCACCTGAGAGCTGTCAAAATCTGTCATGAATAATGAGCCATGACAACACTCCAATATCCTTGGACAAGAGAAGATTTCACCCTTCTATGCGGTAAATTTTTTTATCACTTTCCCATATCATTTCGACCTGCTACAGAAACATATGGTAATGTGGCCATCAAGAGGATATAGTGAGTAAATACAAATGAGATGTTTCATTACATTTCATCATACTATCTATAAATTGGATAATACATCCTAACACCTAATATATGATACATTTAAAATTAAAGTAAGCAGCAGAAAAAATTCTTCTAATATGAACTTGACCATGTATGCCACAGGGTAAAAACGTTTGCATCTTTAAAATGTCTGATATGCAGAAAAATATGTGTCACATTCACATTATGCAAAACCTGGGAAAAGATTTGGAGTGGTTGTGCAAATTAGCTATAATGACATCCTGAACATGTGATGTTTGTTTTGCTGTCTGTACCCCTGTTCAGAAGATTTCACCTCACTTTATGTCCCTGTGATAACTGGACTGTGAACATTTTGGCTTGTTGTGGAAACAAAGATTAAAATTAAACAAGCTTCAGTGGAGACACCTTTTCCCCATGATAACTCTTCCAAGAGTGAATTTCCCTTCCAAAGGGTTAATTTCTCTCACTTCCTGTGATCGCACCCCTATTCCTAACTATGAATCTTTTGTAAGTTGGATGTTTGTAACTCCGGGACTAACTGAGCTAAACTGGAAATCTCAGGATTCCATGGGATGTTGCCATAGCAATTAAAGTGGAATCATAGTGCTATAATTGCATAGCATGAATGCGCTCCTGGATTGAAGTTATTTCATGACCAATTAATATATATCACAGCAACACAAGCCTGGACAATCTTTATCAACATTTTTAGCCTGGAAGAAGATAGCTATATAGATATATTTTGTAGATAGATAGATAGATAGATAGATAGATAGATAGATACGTAGATAGATACGTAGATAGACAGATAAAACTCTACTGTTACACAGGAACATGTAAACTCACTGGATGACCTTGGGCAAGTCACATTCTCTCTCTCATATTCTTTCTCTCTCTCTCTCTCTCTCTCTCTCTCTATATATATATATATATATATATATATATATATATATATGGCAGTGAAAATTCTGGAGCACTGCTGTTTTTTTTAGGCACTGACAAAATCTATGTTTTCCCAACTTATCAGAGATAACAGGTTACTCTAACAACTGAAAAAATTGCCTAGCATGGTTGTATACCACAAGAGGAGATTGTACTCTAAAGGGTTTTTGGCTCTTCTCTGAAAGGTCATGCTTTTCTAAAAAGTTATGATCTCCAAAAGGTGTTTTTCCAAGAGGTTATGAATGTAATTCCCACCCCACCCCCACCCCCAAAAAAAGTTGGAGAAGCAATCCTTTGAGATTGTTGGAAATTGTGAGAGATAGTGGTGGAACTGTCAAGCAGAGTAATCTATTGATAAGACAGAAGCTACATAAGAACCAGCTCTCCCCCCCCCCCCCGCACATGCATGTACACACACACACACACACATGGTCTAACAGAGAAAAGAAATTGTATTCTTGGCAAAACATAACATTACTTAAGATATTTGTCTATAACAGCTAATAAGTAATCTTCATGTTGGCAAGCTTCCTCTTTGCTTGATTTTGCTACATTCACTTTCTTCCTGCATTATTCTAACCAGTAGCCATTTTCCTCATCACTCTTTCTTTAAGGACCTCATCATAAAGCCGTGGTGAAGCATCCTACTTTGCCAGGCTTCTGGGGAGGAAAGAAGGAGCAGCGGGGTGAACCTGTCACTCTGCATGCAGCTCCCTCTTGGCAACACTTTCTCTATCACAGGAGTCCTCAAACTAAGACCCGAGGGCCGAATATGGCCCTCCAAGGTCATTTACCCAGCCCTCACTCAGAATCAACCTAAGCCTGAAATGACTTGAAAGCACCACCAACAACAACAACAAACATCTTATCTCATCAGCCAAAAGCAGGCCCACACTTCCCATTGAAATACTAATAAGTTTATATTTGTTAAAATCGTTCTTCATTTTAGTTATTGTATTGTTTTTAAGTGGGGTTGTTTGTGTTTTTTTTTTATTTTGTTTTTTTTTTTTTTGCACTACAAATAATATACGTGCAGTGTGCATAGGAATTCATTCATGTTTTTTTTCAAATTATAATCTGGCCCTCCAACAGTTTGAGGGGTTGTGACCTGGCCCTCTGTTTAAAAAGTTTGAGGACCCCTGCTCTATCACATAGGGAAAGTGTTGCCATTACGGGAAGGCCCCGTGCTGGCTCCATTGGATGTAGCACAACACAGGAAGCCTCCTGTTTTGCCAGGGAAGTGTCCAACAATGATTTCACTATGGTTAGGGGGCAATGGCCTATGCTGGAAGTCACACAATGTTGTGTGATGTCTGGCGTTGGCCCCTGTCCCCCAGATTGGGTGAAAGCGCTCTAGGGATGAGGCTGTTAAACACATTTCTGCAATAGCAAAAGAGCTTGCCAACAAGGTAGATGTTTTTGTGGCAGTAGGATATATTGCTCCCTGTCATATTCAAATAGAGGAAGCCTTTGTAGATTTTTGCAATGCAATGCATTCCAGAACTTTGGCCAAACAGAATCAATATCAGTCCATAGTTCAATCAATACATAGTAGTAGTACAAATCTAGCTAGGCTGCCGAAAAAGCTTTCCTAAGCAGGATATGTCATAATATCATTCTTATATAGCTCAAGCAATTGATGTCACCAAACAAATCTGCCCCATGGTGCACATAAATTTATCAGAAGTTTATCTACATTTCTGAGGAGCTAGCCCAAAACACATCAGTTACAATTAATTAATTAATCATTCATCACCTTGCGTTCATATTTCCAGTATATGTTAGTAATAGCAAATGGTCAGAATATAAATATCTGGGGTGTTGTGTGGTTTCTGGGCTGTATGGCCATGTTCTAGCCGCCTTTTCACCTGACATTTCGCCTGCATCTGTGGCTGGCATCTTCAGAGGATCTCTATTTACTTTGCCAAGTGTAATAGAGACAAGAATGGGAGCGAGGGAGAAAAGAAATTAAACACATTACCTTTGCTACAGAATAAATTTGCTAGATATGCCATCATAAACCCAAGAATAAATATAACCTTGCCTAGAGGGAAATATCACCTCAGATCCATAATAATGAAAGAGTACCTTTATTTGTCCAGGGAAATAGATATGATGCCACTGAGATCCCCATCTACTAATTAGAACAGTGGATGCGGGTCCATCAAAATACCTGTTTTTATGAATCAGAAATTCTAAGCATACTATCTACTATCTCACATACATATGATTCTGCAAAAACCTTTCTTAGAAAGGTAAATGATTGTTCAGCCTCTTCAAACACAAATACAAGCATCTTTAGCAGTCAGGCAATAACGAAAGGGTTTTGCTGGTGTCAGTCTTGTTAACGCCATTTTAATTGTTCAATTTTAATTCGTTCATCTTCCTTGCTCAAGAAAGTCATACTAAGATAAGTGACCTTGTACCTTTGGGAGACAATGAATGTGTGCATTCTGATTAGAGAAGTATCCAAATGCAAGAAAGTTCAATATTCAATCTGACGGGATTATCTGGGGAATGGAGACCAGATAACTGGGGGGAAAGAGAGTTTGACTACCTGATGTACATCACATACAAGAAATTAGCACCTATATCTAGGCAAGAATTACTCTCCATAATATCACTAAAATAAATAGAGCTTAACTTAAGGCACCATAAATCCTAACTATTCAATTCTTGTAGAAATTACTTCTCATACAGAGAATAAAAAAGAACTCAGGCTTATTATTAAGAGGAGCTCTGGAATCATTTCAAAAATGACATTGGATTCATCAGACTGATAGAGTAATAATAATTATAGCAAAACAACTAATTATCCTAATTCAGGAAATCATAAAATATTCCACTAATACATTCATCTTTTCATTCGGCATGAACCTCATTCCCTAACCAAATATTGAAACAGCAGTCTCTAGTTTCTGTAATTAATTACACTAAGGCAGCAATCATGTCCACTCAAACCTAGGAGTAAATTTCATTTAACTCCGTGGAACTCACTTTTGAATAGATAAATTTCTCTATAAATTAGCAGAATGCTCTTGCATAATATACTTACATAACCCATTGATCAAACAGAACCTTTTTTTGCTAATTACATGCTGTCAGGTATTTTGCTGAAAGTGTGGCAAGGACAAGGACAACACAACAGGTCTGATCGCATTGCCTTACTTATGTCACTAGGCACATCCACAAGACAGATGATGATGGGCTTCCAAACACACAAATTGTTTATCTGCAAATGTGAACATTTTGTGTTACAAGTAACAAATTCCTCTAAAATGTTTTCCTCTGGGAGGTTATGAGACATAGCAGTATTACTTTTGCAAAATAACTGCCAGTAACAATGTAATTTTAGTGCAACAAGTAACGTCTACACATTATACCTAAAATCTTGCTCTCTGAGGATTTTGCCTGTGTGTATTTGGGTGTATGTGCATGTGTGTGTGTGTGTGTGTGTGTGTGTGTGTGTGTGTGTTTAAGCAACATGCCAGTAATATGTTATTAATGCAATCCTCTTCAAATGTCAAGTTATGGAAATGAGCAAAAAATGGAGGTTTAAAATACATACAGACACACTCTTCAAAGGCAACATTCCAAGCTCTGGAGTCTTTATAAAATCTATATAATTCTAAATAAATGAAAAGGGTGAAATTGTTTCAATCCACGATGGAGCAAGTCTCCAAAAATGCAAGTCATCTATCAGATAAGCCTGTGCTCTGAAAGGTCAGCCACTGAATTTGTTCCTGAGATTGGAAACATCTTTATTGGCCTATAGTTAGCTTATGTTTCCTCTGGGAACACATTTTGGGACCAAGTATCAATATAACCACATTAGTGTCAACTACATCTTGCTTCCTTCAGCTGTGGCTAAGCATAGGACCACTTCACCCTAAGCATAAGAGAAGCCTTGCACAGGGTGACAACATATCCGGGTATCCCCTGGGCATCATCTCTGCAGACAGCCAATTTCCTCACATCAAAAGAGACTTGCAGTTATCTCAAGTTGCTTCTGACACAATAAAAAAAATCTAGACAGGGTAATAATTCAGAAAAATTGATTGAGGTTTTTCATAAGGAGAAAGGTGGAGGGACAGAACACATAAACTCTGCCAGATAGTTACAAGCTGCCTGTTCCCCATGCCCAGTCTATGGTCTGTCCTTCAGCATTTCATAGCATGGAAGACATCCTACTCCATAAAAGCCCCTCCTTTAACAGAGCCACATACTATTCCATCCACAGTTGTAAGCACAAAGGGAGATGAAGAAACTAAATAGAATAACTTAATTAGATGCATACACATTATGTCTTACATGTAAGATGTTACACAACAGACCAAGTGCTTCAGGGCAGATCTAGACAGCCCCTTTATTGTGGAAACTTCCGCAATAGAAAGGGGGCTGTCCAGACAATGTTCTGGACAATCTCAAATTAATTCACCACAAACCAAGAAAATCCTGGTTTGTGGCAAATTAATTTGATAGTCGGTTTATTCCGGACCTTCTTAGAAGGCACGGAATAAAACTACTACTTCTGGTGTCTGGACTGCAGTCCAGACACCATTCCTAGATCGGCAGCCAGATTACTAACTGGAGCAAGTTACAGGGAGCAGTCAATCCCCCTGTTTAAACAGCTCCACTGGTTGCCAACAAGTCTCCAGTCCCAATTCAAGGTGCAGGTGATTACCTACAAAGCCCTAAACGGTTCGAGACCTGCCTATGTTCGCAATCGCATCTTCCCCTATGAGTCAACATGAGCCCCAAGATCATCTGGGGAGGCCCTCCTCTCACTTCCACCCCCGTCTCAGGCACGGTTGGTGGGGACAAGGGAGAGGGCCTTCTCAGTGGTGCCCCCCCCCCCCTGGCTCTGGAACGCTCTTCCTAAAGAGATCAGACTGTCACCTACCCTGTCCTCCTTCCGCAAGAAAGCATGTGTGCCATTGTGCCTTCGATTAGGCAATTCCAAAGAATTGGCCCTTTAATACGCTTTAGCATGGCCCTCCGCTCTACAATCCAGACATTATAAAGCCCAAGGACATTACTCACCCATTACTGCCACTGAATTTTGCACTTGTTGTTGTTGTTGTTGTTGTTGTTATTATTATTATTATTATTTTCCGAGCTAAATTTGCCCGGAAAACTGTGGTAATCCCAACCCTCTCCCCAAAAGCCCCAAACCCCCTCTTTTAAAAATAAAAGTACTTACCAGTGTCTATTGGAGAGCTGCCGCAGCTCTCCTGGCAAGTAAAAATGTCACGCTAGGAGAAAGGAGGGAGAGGGGGATAGAGTCAATTTTGGGGAGGGGGATAGAGTATCCAGGTGTTCTCTCAGGCCAGTCCCAGAAGAACATCTAGATGCCCATCCCAAAAAGTGTGTGTTTTCGGGGGGGGGGCGGTGGACAGGGCCCCCTGAACATTTTTCAAACATGGATACTCCTGAGATAAAGCCCTGTCTGGAAGGGCCCTCAGCCATATGCAGTGGAATCATGTAATAACATCAGGGCTGGTGCTTTGCAAGGAACATTAGTAAAGAAAAAACAGGATGTTCATTCTCTATTGTATAATATACTCACCTAGGCTCATAATGATGGTGAGCGCTTTTATGTCTCTCCATTTAAAGGCCTTCCTAAATATGCTTCAATTTGTTCCCTTTGTTGTTGAGAGACCTGCTAGTTCCATTTCCTCCCTGACCCAACACATGACCTGTTCTTCACACCTACTGTCTTTAAAGTTAAGTAGGTATTTTACAAAGAAGTCAGGAAACAAGTAGTCTTTCCATACTTCACCTAGTTTAGAAACTTAACTTCCCACCAGGTGTAATTTTTCTATTTTCACCTAAACTACAAAGTAGTTTCTGCAAAGAGAACTGAAACTGATATGACAGCAAAGGGAAAGGAAGGTCAGGATTTTAATTCTTCTTGCTGTTTTTAGCTTTCAACATCATAAGCTTTCCCTTGAGATGAACACTGTGGGTTTCATAAAAGTTCTTGGGAAGACTGTTCATATGACAAAAAATAATAAAAAGCAGTCCCACAAACTTGTCTTAGAGATGGGAAGTGAGACCGAGAAGTAGGTCACACAGTAAAAAGTTAGGATGAAATAACTGGGGAATGTGAGTTTATTTAGATGTTTGATTATAACTCCCATCAACTTTTGCCAGCATAGCCAATGGCAGAGAATGAAGGCATCCACTAACATTGAAAGGATCACATTTCCGCCACTGAATTAAATTTTTTATATGAGATCTTGAAACGTAACAGCAGAACATGAACATACTTATCACTCTTGAAGACCCAGATGAAAGTGCAAAGAGAGATCTGGAAATTGCATAGTTTCCACTAAAACTGACATGTTTAATAGGTATACAGTTGAAGTGATCTTTAGAAACAGGACAGGCTCCTTAGCACAAGGATCAACAGAACAGATGAATGAGTAAAGATGCTAGAGAAAGCACAGCACGAGAATGACTTCAGACAAGCCTTTGGCCCTGCACTGTGTGGCATTGCAGTTTGAGCATTGGACTGTGACTCTGGAGACTAGAGTTTGAATGTATACTTGGCTATGAAAACACACTGGGTAACCTTGGGCATGGCACACACTCTCAGCCACAGAGGACAGCAAATGCAAACCCCCTTTGAACAAATCTTGTCAAGAAACTACATGATAGGTTCAACTTAGAGTCATCCTAAATTGGAAATTACTTGAAATACACAACAAAAATAAAACCACATTTTATTCCTGTCTTAGAGTAATATCCCAGTTTCACCCACAAGGATACAATGAAAAATCTGGGAAGCAAAAGAAAGGATGGGAAATCTATTTTTTTTAACTTCCCACCCTTCGGCTGTCTGAATGATGTGTTTTGATGAAAGATCCTGATGAGAAACTAGTCAAAATCCATGTTATCCCCAGTGTGTGCCCTTAAAGATCTGCAAATGAACAGATTTCAGATTAGCACTGCTTTCACAAATCCCTTAATCCTGTATCAGACTTTAGTTCTGATTGCAACTTTACATAGTGACTGCAAAAAGAAGAGAAAAGAAAAGCTTGCCTTTTGCTGCATTGCTTATCTAATTTACTTAATGGAGATTGGTTGTTCCCAAACCATGTAGGGGTCAACTATATGTTATATACATGTAGTTCCAAAGCTACTTTAAAATAAAGAACAGCCGTTTCAGAAGAGCAGAATCTAGAGTACAGAAGTGACAAGCAAAAGAAGGATAAATCTCCTCTCTCCAAATGGATTTTCTTCCATTAAAAAAGGAAAAGGTCAAGGCTCCACTCCATATTTGCATGTCATGTGTGATTAGCCTTATGTAGCAAGGCATAACATGGTTTTTCCAAATATTATTATTTTTCTTTTGGATTCAAATGGCTCAGCAAGGGAGGCCTCAGAAAAGCCATTCCCACTCTCTCTGTAATCTACCTCATAAGATTTCGAAGAGGTGAAAGTTTATTATACTCTCACCCTGAGACCCCATGTAGAGGCACAAGTGGTAACTGAGAGTTATAGGAGCAAGCAAAAATACTTCTGTAGTGAAAAAAGACTCACCTTTCTCATAATCATCCTCAGCTACTGCTTTCTCCTGAAGTGTTTGGAGTTTTCTTATTGAGGATTTTACCTGCATTGATTAAAAGAATTATGTGCATCTATCTGTAGTTTTGAATATTTACAATATATTTTTTCATATATGCGAATATGTCAATTTCAACATGCTTTACTCAGGCTATTCATGTCATTGACAATGCTTGAGTGACAAAGTTATGTGTGACAAAGTATAATCATATGAAAATGTGAAATCATCAAGACAACGCAACCTTTTTCTTCTGAGTTTTTCATTCATCAACCAATCAAAATGCTGAATAGCAAAGGTATGATTAGGGAAGGCGTATGGACAAAACTACAAAGAAAGGCATGAGGAAAAGTCTACCATAGGGTCAGGAATAGGCATGCAGAAAGTGTGACCTGCAGTCTATATGCAGCTCCTGGGAACTCCACTTGTGCTTCCTCCACTAAGTTTTCAAAATCAACCAAAATCCTCAGACTCCCCTGCAAATTATTTATTGCCAAAACACTGTGAAAAAGCTCAACACAAAATATAGCTTTTGGGCTCTGCTGCAAGAGGGACCCTGGCGTCTGAGTGTTGCCATCCAGCTTTGCTGCCAGCTCAGCCCTGGGCTTACCCACAAGGAGACCTGCAGCCACACCCTCATTCCAGCCAGCTGACCCAGCAGCCTCCAAGGAGAGAACATAAAAGGTCTGACCTAGAGGCCTGGAAGAGCTTTGTTGGGCTCTGCTGCAAAAAGGGACCCTGGGGCCTAAGCATTGCCATCCAGCTTTGCTGCCAGCTCAGCCCTGGGCTTACCCATGAGAAGACCTGCAGTCACACCCTCATTCCAGCCAGCTGACCCAGCAGGGAGAGAACATGGCCCCTGCAACCTTGCTGCGCTGCTACTTTAATGGCCGTGCCACCCATTACCCGGCTGCCGGAACACCTGTGAGGGGGGGAGCCTCCATGGCCACGCTGTCCATCATTTCGACATTGGAACACCTGTGCGGGTGCTCGTTTTCGGGGTTCCCTTGCCTCTCCTGTTGCTTCTGACCACTTATTCCATCAGCCCACCTTGGCTGGGATTGAATGTTTACTTTTAAGCTTTTTTTGTATTTATATTTGAATTATTATGTCATGTTTATTATTGTATGCTTGAATAGATATGTTAATTGTTTAAATTGATATGTTATGTTTATTATTATATGTGTAATGCGGCATTGTATGCCATGGATTGTAAGCCGCCCTGAGTCCCCCACTGGGGTGAGAATCATAGAATCATAGAATCATAGAATCAAAGAGTTGGAAGAGACCTCATGGGCCATCCAGTCCAACCCCCTGCCAAGAAGCAGGAATATTGCATTCAAATCACCCCTGTCAAATGGCCATCCAGCCTCTGCTTAAAAGCTTCCAAAGAAGGAGCCTCCACCACACTCCGGGGCAGAGAGTTCCACTGCTGAACGGCTCTCACAGTCAGGAAGTTCTTCCTAATGTTCAGATGGAATCTCCTCTCTTGTAGTTTGAAGCCATTGTTCCGCATCCTAGTCTCCAAGGAAGCAGAAAACAAGCTTGCTCCCTCCTCCCTGTGGCTTCCTCTCACATATTTATACATGGCTATCATATCTCCTCTCAGCCTTCTCTTCTTCAGGCTAAACATGCCCAGTTCCCTAAGCCGCTCCTCATAGGGCTTGTTCTCCAGACCCTTGATCATTTTAGTCGCCCTCCTCTGGACACATTCCAGCTTGTCAATATCTCTCTTGAATTGTGGTGCCCAGAATTGGACACAATATTCCAGATGTGGTCTAACCAAAGCAGAATAGAGGGGTAGCATTACTTCCTTAGATCTAGACACTATGCTCCTATTGATGCATGCCAAAATCCCATTGGCTTTTTTTGCCGCCACATCACATTGTTGGCTCATGTTTAACTTGTTGTCCACGAGGACTCCAAGATCTTTTTCACACGTACTGCTCTCGAGCCAGGCGTCCCCCATTCTGTATCTTTGCATTTCATTTTTTCTGCCAAAGTGGAGTATCTTGCATTTGTCACTGTTGAACTTCATTTTGTTAGTTTTGGCCCATCTCTCTAATCTGTCAAGATCGTTTTGAATTCTGCTCCTGTCCTCTGGACTATTGGCTATCCCTCCCAATTTGGTGTCGTCTGCAAACTTGATGATCATGCCTTCTAGCCCTTCATCTAAGTCATTAATAAAGATGTTGAACAGGACCAGGCCCAGGACGGAACCCTGCGGCACTCCGCTCGTCACTTCTTTCCAAGATGAAGAGGAAGCATTAGTGAGCACTCTCTGGGTATAAATGTAGAATAATAATAATAATGATGATGATGATGATGGTTGGTTGGATCCCCTTGGCTCCCACTACTGCTGAATACACACCAAAAGGTACCCAAATACAGGACCTCGTCACATCAAAATCCTAATCTGTGGGGCAGCAGGAGAAACCATTGCCCCACATCCCGCATCACCTGCATTGCCCCTTACCTCATCCCATGGGGATAAACATTGCAGCCCAGCTTCCTCCTGTTCTTCTCTATGGAACATGGAAAGCCTCCTGTGTTCCCAGGGAAGTGTCTAAAACATGCTGCCAGGGCACTTCCTCTATGCAGCCCACCAGTAATTGCCTTTTGTTGTGTGATAGCATCCAGCTGGCTCCGTGGAGGAAGCATCCTGGCAGCGTGCTAGGACGTGAAATTCTCTCCATGTGATGAGGTGGACAGTGGCATTTCAGACACTACTGAGAACCACAGTGATGTGATAGCACTTTCATATACTATGGCAGTGGCAATCTGGTTGACGGCAGGGTAGAACAACCTTTGGTCCATTTTCGATTGCTCCACTTGACCTGGAGTCCATGTTCTAGTTGCAGAAAGGGAGTGCTAACAACAGAAAACTAGATCTTAAATCCAATTGCTCATTCCACATAATCAACAGAACCTTGGTACAGCAACTTTTCTGTAAGTTTCATAGGTTCAATGGGCATGCTCTTGTTGGGATAAACAACTGGATTCAGGCTGAATCTGAGATGGCTAAGGAAGTAATAGTGAGTAGCTATTTATTAGTTACAAAGAGAAATGCCATAAAATGTGCTACCACAATTATTTATTATCGTGCCCTACAATCAATGAGTTGATTCATTACATTTAACAACATAAAATAGTTCTGAAGAAAGCACCAACCTTTAATATATTACGGTTGCCCACTAAGCACTCTTGCAGCACTGGTTCATATTTCTTCATTAGAGCATCCCAGCAATGATCACTTCCAGTGTTACTACTTTCATAGCCTGAGGTCACAGAAGAACCAGCAGATGCTTCACCCAAGGAATCGGTAGAACAGCAAAATCCCACATTTGCATGCAAAAGCGAGGGGCTCTCACAATTCTGCAATGTATTCTCTGCAGTCTCTTCCAGACCCTTGTAGTTTTCACCACACATATTATTTGACAAAGTGCTCCGTTCTTTTTCTGGAGTTTTTTTACCCTTTTCAAGAACATGCAAATTAACATGTTCAGCTTTTTCTGCTCCACATGTTTGTTGAACCTCTTTAGATTCACCACAGTGTGATGGGTATCCAATGCCATTTGTTTCAGAAGACAAGTTTAATAATGACAGTTGTATGAAGCTAAAATTTGAATTAAAATGATCTCGAGAACTGGAAGAGTTACAGATGATGTCCTTGTTTTCAGAAGCCTTGTAATGGTCCACTTCTTTATGACCTAATGCATGCATTATTTCTTGCTCTTGTAATCCACCATGATGAGTCACCTCTAGCAAATTGGTTTGCTGTACACATGAGCTGTATGAAGGGAAGGTGTCTCCTTGACAAATAGCAAATGCAGGGCAAACAGATATGGTTTGCTTATTAGTCTGTTGAACTTCAAGGTCAGCTACTATATTTCTAGACACTCCTGTTGCCACACTAAGGGAAACTGGGACCCTATTCATGCATTCATTGCAATGGAACAATCTCAACTCTGTGTTGCATTGCCCCTGCTGAGAGCAGTTCTTAGGACTTCTGCAGTGTTTTCTGTCTTGATGTTGAAGTTCCTTCAGGCTCAATGGCTCACAGTCACAAGAAGGCTGGAGTTCTGCCTGTGTTTCTGTTCTTGTGTGTCCCTCTAGCCTCTTTGCCACCTTCTTTTTCTTGAAAGAGCCAACAGGCATTGAACAATCTAAAATACAGAAAGACAACATGATCACAAAAAGATTTTACACAAGAAGAGAGCAGCCTGTGGAACAAATGAGTGACTCTTGAGTAACAGACTCCTGTTGAAAAGCAGAAACAAAGGGCCCTTCTATACTACATTGGGCCCCTTTCGCACAGCTGAATAAAATCCCACATTATCTGCTTTGAACTGGAATATAGGGCAGTATGGAATCAGATAACCCAGGTCAAAGCAGATATTGTGGGATTTTCTGCCTTGATATTCTGGGTTATATGACTGTGTGGAAGGACCCATGTATTTGCTTTGAATTGGATTATCTGATTCTGCACTGTCATATAATCAACTTCAAAGCAGATAATCTGATTTTATACAACCATGTAGAAGGGACCTAAGGCCCCTTCTACACTGCCAGATACTCCAGATTATCAAAGCGAAAAATCCACATTATCTCATTTAAACTGGATTATCTTAGTCTACACTGCCATATAATCCAGTTCAACGCAGATAATGTGGATTTCATAAACTGTGTAGAAGGGCCCTAAGTTAATAGCTATTGGAACAAGTTCATAAGGCCCATGTACTGTCCTGTTGCATTCAACAAAAACTTTATGTGTGTTCCCCTGATGGACTGCACCATATCATGGATTCTTCTACCTTTCCTTTCTGTTTACACTTTATTTATCAAGTGTAAATGGATTTGAATATATGCATATTAAAACTTTTTTTTCTTTAAGCAAAAGCTGGAATTTAAATAGAACACAGTAGCTACCAAACAGTTCGGTTTGAGTTTTGTGCTAAGATCAGCGAGACCAGGGATTGAATCTCCATAAAGCCACAGAATTTGCCTGAGTGATCTTGAGCAAGTCAGATTCCTTGACCTTCAAAAGGAGGCAAAGGCAAACAACTTATTCACAAATCTTGCCAAGAAAACCCTGTGATAAAGGTGCCTTGGGACTGCCATAACTCAAAAATGTCTTGAAGGCACACAATAACAACAAATCTAGCTAGCAGACAAAGAACCATATCATTTTTCAATAGGCTGTCTTATGCTGATGGCATTTTTTTCTGGCAAGAAACAGCAGAAGCTGTTATGGAAGTTATATATCTGAAATCTTTATTGAAAGTACATATTTAAAAAGGCATTCAGAACAATCAGTATAATGCACTTTAGAATCATAAGTCTCAGGATTATCAACGTTATCTCTTCCCTTGTACAGGATTTGTATCAGCACAACAGGAGGTGCATAAGCTTCATCAAAAACTGTCTGAGACTAAGTCAATTTCCAAACATCCAGGGACCTTAAAATAAAATATATATTTGAACATGTACAGCATACTATGCTGAGGTCACTGTTGGTATTTAAGATGTTAATTTCCTGATTGCGTGGAAACCAAAACACCCAGCAGAACTTTACATATAATGGTTTTATCTTTGTTCAATAACTAGGTTTAAAAGGTGTGTCTTCCTGTCCTGACTTCCCGGACAAGTCATGAACTGAAAGAAATTTGGCTTCAAAGAATCAGGTAAGAAGACCAATGAATTAAGTTGGTAATTTATAAACAGTTTGCGTCTGAGATAAGCACTTTGTTTCTGAATTAATATAGGAAGTTACACTTCCCGCAATGGACAATAGTTTTTGCTTTCAGAGGATTACATGCTCTCAAGTGAGCCAATCCCATGTGTTTTTGCATGCATCATGGATTCAAAATAGCTCCTGAAGAAGAAGTCATCCAGAGTATTTGTTCAGAAATTAGGTTATTCCACTGTGTCTCTGCATAGGAAAAGGTTTGAATGTCTGCCACAGAAAACAGATCATAGAATCATAGAGTTGAAAGAGACCACATGGGCCATTCAGTCCAACCTCCTACACTACAGAAAAAGACAATCAAAGCACTCCTGACAGATGGCCATCCAGCCTCTGTTTAAAAGCCTTCAAAGAAGGAGCTTCCACCACACTTCAATGCAGTAAGTTCCAGTATTAATCAGCTCTCACAATCAGGATGTTTTTTCGAGGTGGAATCTCCTTTCCTGTAATTTGAACCCATTGCTCCAAGTCCTAGTCTCCAGGACAGAAGAAAACAAGCTTGCACCCTCTTCCTTATAAGGAACGGAGATGAGGAATTGGTGCTGAATAATTTCCCAGCTCCGGTAGAGATGAAATACAAAAAAAGGAATAGAATCATACAGAGGAGAAGCAAGCAGCTTTCTCCTCTGTGAGTTGATACTCTGGTTTCCATTTTATTTTCCATGACACACTATGGACTGTCTAATAGTGCACTGGTATGCTCCAGCACAGGTCTCATCTATACTGACAATGTAATGCTGTTCAAAGCTAGCTTCAAACTGTGATGGTCAGGCAACAAATTTCCACAAAATTGTGTATAAGAAAGCTCTTAATGTGCATCAGCGCTCTGTGGTTTGTGTAATCACCATACAGGCCTCAAACTGGTTCCAGGATTTCCAACACATCTACATAGTGAAATCACTTTCTTCAGTATCGATGTGAAACTGCATTGAATTGTAGATGGGGCCACAGAGAGATAAAATAAGGTTGCGGACAACAGCAATTCCACAAAGGGGCAGCAACCAAAGCCACATAAAATACCAACTTGCGTTGGGCTCAAGGCCATCTACATCAGTCTAAAATAAATTCTATGTGAATAGTTATCTGAGTAGAGAAGCAGGTGCTTAACATATGAAGAGGTCCTGGATTTCATCACATCCCTAGCTACAACTTCTCTGATGAAAGGAAAGGAGAAAGAGTAATGGGTACCCCCGCCCCCAAAAAAATCCCCTGTAACCTTGTAAAGCCTCCTTCACTTCACCTGTGCACACTCCCCATGTTCAGTGGAATTGTTGTTATTTATTTTCCTATCCCTGCTCAATTTACCTTCACACGTTCTAACACTCTACTAACAAGGCCATGATTATGATAGCAGACCTCTATCCTTGTTTGGCACTGCAGTGGTGAACTGCTTTCTTGCTCATCACTCCAGTGCTCCACTCCCTCTGCCCCACATTGTTTATGCTGTTTCAAGAATTCTGGATATATGAACTTCAACCCGCCTGAAAACAACCTGCCTTTTGGCTCATCCACCTCAATCTCTCAATGTGTCATCCCAGGATTCTAGACAATTGCTTTGCCAACCATTCTGAGCTCATTCTGAGCATGGACTTTACCCCTATCTGACCACTATCCAGGGCCAAAAAGAAGTGGGCCTCAAAACCCATTCAAACTGCCAAATATCATTTGTTCAGACAACCCCAGTGCCTTCACAAAACTCTAAGGACTATCCCACGGGAAGGAGTAATGGGGGGGGGGGAGTAAGGGAAAGCATCCCTAAGAGTGGGGACCTACTCTGGCAAAATCTGTCTTTTGGGATGGCCAATCATCCCACAACATTTACCCATCTTCTTCCAGCTGTTGTCCACTTCCCACCACTTTCTTCAACCAGGAGTCGGGGAACACCCAAGTCCTGAAAATGGACTCCTCTCTCTGTCTTCGCACGTTGGTAAGACAGATTTCCACAGGCAGCCACTACAATCTGTTTTGCCAGCATACAAAGAAAAGAAAATGAGGAAAATTAGAGTGGGATAAGATCCTTAATCTGCTATTACTTCTATTTGCCCCTCTCCTCCACGACTCCAACGAAAGCTATGCCCCCTATGTAAGTCCTGTTCTAACTGCTGGTTTATCACTACAGCCTTGCTTACTTCTAGCCAGTTGGAGTAAACAGAGAACAGATGACAAACAGATGCTATCGTCTTCTTTCTCTTTCCTCCAACTGTGACTGTGACAGCAATGTAATTGTCTATGTCCTTGGGCTTCGTGTTGTTTCTAAAAAAAGAATATACAACTTTGCAAAGTCTTCCCTGAGTCTCAACTATTATATACCAGACAAGAAGTTTAGACTTCCTAAATGCAAGCTTTTCCTGTCATAAGAAGCCATTACAAGGTATGCAGTAGAAATCATTAACTGGTAGAGAGGATGTTCCCCCTTAAGGCAAAGAAAAGGTTGAATTTAGAGTTTTTTCTTCTTCAAATATATTTTGGCAAGCAGTATCCAACAAAACATCCAACATTCTGAGTGCACTGAACTTCGCCAAATAAAAACACAGAATAAAGTGAGTAATTTTATTCATTTTTCAAATCCATATGCCCTTTGGTGACAGCTCAGTAAATAGGCAATGGAGTAATACCTGTTCGATTAAAATAAGACAAGATAGAAATTAAAACAATGCTTTTCTGAATGGCTGTGAAATATAAGATGCTACTGTTTTGTGACAGACTGAAAAATCCTTTGCTCCTGTTGTTTAGGTTACCTCAAACCATGTCCTTATGGCTTACTTGCAGTAATGAAGTGCACATTCAGACTGCGATGACACTGGACACTTCTGAAAACAAGAGGAATACCAGCTGGCAAGTGGCTTCCTGTTATTCATATTACTCTAACTAGCAAAAAGATTCTTCTCATAGGTTTCCTATTCCCAGCAGATACCATCTGCTGTAATTAGCTATGGCTTATGCAAGCCAATTAAACAGTTTTTTGTGTTATCATTTTAAGTGGTGAGCTCATTTTGTTTTGCTGAACCCTCAATACCTAAAGAGACTGAAGTTTCAAGATGCAATTTCAAGAGATGCAGAGGGGGTGTGTTTGACTTTGAGAGGTATTAATCAATAATGATTTTTTTTTCTCTATACATTTCTCTGTTGCTAATGTCGGTGTTAAACACAAGCACAACACTTTGATTTCAAAAACTCTAGAATCTGAGACAGGACTGCCAGAAGTCTTCTTGGAGACAATAGCCCTCCTATATTTGTTGGTTTGTATAACATCCAGTGTAGGAAATAAACTGAAAGTGGCAAAAGTATGATAGCTGGGACCCTACACTGGTTGGGGTCAGAATTCATGAAGGGAAGACGTGCGCGAGACAGCACAGTGAGTGAGAGACGAAGCTGCAAGGGAGGGAGGAGGAGCGGGTCTACGGCTCACACATCCTGTCCTCCCGGAGCCCCGGCTCCTCCACTGTTAGAAAGCAGCCAGGGAAAGCAGAAGAAGAGGGGAAGGGGGAGGGGAATCTGGTTCCTGCCACTCTGTTCGCACTAGGGCCTTGTAAAAACCTTTCCAGGCTGCTAGCACACTTTCCACCCTTCAAAGAACGCAGCCCCAGCAGCTGGGAGCAGTCCAAGTGACTTCCCTTCATTTATTCTGACGCGCATTGAGCAGCTAGCGTAGGGTGTGCAGAGTCCCAGCTATCATACTTTTGCCCTGAAAGCAATATAGCAAGAGACATGAGTCTACTCAATGTTTGGATGGTACATCACTTTAAAATACTAGGGATGTTGTATTTGGATACCAAGTAGAATTCATCCATACACATGTGTCTTAAGGTTTCTCCTTAAGTGTATTCTAAGGTTTCTCCTTAAATGCACCATAATTGTTGGGATGGAATCGATGGAACACTAATTTCTTTTGAGGCTTTTAAGCAGAGGTTGGATGGCCATCTGTCAGGGGTTCCTTGAATGTGATTTCCCTGCTTCTTTGCAAGAGGGTTAGACTGGATGGCCCACGAGGTCTCTTCCAACTCTATGACTCTAATTGTTGTACCTTTAAAAAAAATCTATGCTAGCATAAGACCTATATGAGAAAGGGATGTCCTTTATTCTGGACCCCTGTAAAATAGGTTGACCAACCATCCTCTAGCATCGTCCATTTTATATACTAGAATCCAAATTTCCTTTATAATTTAGAAAGCAAAAGAGCAAGATCAAAATCTCTTAAAATTAAGACATAAGTATTTTGCTTTGAATAAATAACAAAGAACTCATGGTTTGTTCATTTTAAAATATTTTGACTACCTGGAAGATCCACACTGTTATCAATGCAGGTAGTCCATGCACCAATGCAGTTCACACATACTCTGTGCATGATGGTCAGTTTGGCCCCTAATGGTCTTGTGTGGATGAGCTTCTTTGAACCAAGCTGGGTTGGTTATTGAAATGAAGATACACAATCTACCTTTGGGGCCATCCTTTACTAGCTTGTCGGATTTTCCCAGAGCTTACTCTCCACTAACATAGCCTTTAAAGACACAAACCCACTTCTGAAGCATGGCGAGATGGTAGGATAGGCCATTGTGGAAAATGGTCTTAAATACATAAACAAAGTTATAATATTGTCCTGCCTTCCATCCACCACAATCAGTAGCAAAATATCTATCTCCTGATGATCTGTTCTATATACATCAGTTAGGGAAGAAGCTGAGCAGGGAAGCTTTAGTAGCTGGGAGGAATTAAAGCAAGGATTTCAAGTTATGGGCTGAAATATCTTCCTCCAGAGTAATATGTCATGGGTAAGAAACAGTTCAGTTAAAATCAACACTGTACAATTCCTATTAATAGACAGCCTTTTGTATTCTTTTTTAAATATAATGTATATTTCTCTGAGGTGACGTACGTCCCATTTTTGGGAAAAAGACTGAATTTAAATACAATAAATTAACAGTTTGAAGTAGATACAATTTGTGGCTACAACATACATTTCCAAGCACAATTGCAATTGTCCCTCTAATTTTCTCACAGCATTATTTATCCTCCAAAAAGAAACTTATGAGCCCAAAGAATATTCTTACCTGAAAAATCAGATAAGAATATGCAATAATAATAATACTTGATTTATAACCCGCCACCATCTCCCATCAGGCTCACAAACTAGCACACAAATATGCCATACATAAAATGCATAATACATAAAATAAAATAAATCAACATGAAAACAATAATAACATTACATAAACCAGATATATAAATTGTATAAAACCTCTATTTAAAGTATAATATAGTAAGTTAAACGATCCATATAATAATATAGCAGCCCAGGTGAATGCACATAGAATGTAAATATAAAGTGTGCTAGTATGTCTGTACCAGAAGCTCCAACTTTATTTTCTTTCTATTAAGTGTTTGCATGCATTCCAAAGTTTCAGGGATTCAGCAAAAAGGTGGCTTCCTTTGGTTTGCAGTCATGGGGCAAGCCACCTGTCTATCATTGTTAAGTTTGGATCCGCCCCTTCTCCCAGGGAGATAGGAAGGGAAGAGGGGGCCATTTTTAGTTAGTCTTAGTGAGGAAAGCTAAGTTAAAGGACATGGACAAGCTTCACCTGCAGAAAAGCTTAATTTCCGAAGACATTCCGGAGGGAAATTCCCAAAGCTCTGGCTGGGAGCTTGCAGCCTCTCAGCCTTACAGCATCTGAGGGAAACAGCCCTAAAGTCTTAAAGAAATTCAGGAGGGAAAACAGCTTTACAGACCCAAAGAACTCTAGCTGGAGAATCTGCAAGCTTTGTCTGGTAGGTTTACTCAGTACCAAGATGCAGTTTGGAATCGGTAGTAGATCCCACACCAACAAAACTTAGATAACAGACAGCCTGGGAGAGGTTAAAAAAGGGTTTTCCTCTCAAAGCATAAGAACAATTAATGAAGACAGTTGCCTGTCCCTTGTGGACAAGATTAAGGAAGCCACCAGTTGATTTAAAGCCTTGAAGCATTTGTTTGACTCATTGAAGATTTGAGAAATATCTGTTTAATTTGTTCAATAATAAAGGACTTTGTTTAACCTTTCAAGCCATCTAAAGACCATTTTTTCAGGAAAATCCTTGAGGGCCTCTTTTGTGGCGCCTTGGCTTCCCGCTGGGCACAAGGTGCACGTCCTATTTCAAAAGACAATTATTACAGGTCCAGTGCGTGACAGAACAAAAGTGCTAAGTGATTGGCAGTCAGTTACTGTCTAGACATTAACTACTGGGGGGAAAAAAAGTTTTTAACTCGTTCCTAAAGTGTTGTAGTGTAAAGGCTTGTCTAAATTCCCCAGGGAAGGCATTCCAGAGCTGGGGGGCCACCTCCGAGAATGCTCTCTCCCTCGTCCTCATCAACTGCACTAGAGATTGAGGCAGGACCAAGAAGAGGGCCTCCTGACAGATCTTAGAGCCTGCACCAGTTCATTGGGGGAGATGCAGTCACAAAGATGGGCTGGACCCAAACTATGCATTGGCAAACTGAATATGCAAACTGAGTATGCAATGGGAAACTGATTGTTCCTCATAAACAGAAGAACAAAAATTGGCAGGGAGGAAAGGAGCTGTGTGTTTGTGCATAGCCACTCAGAAGCTCTGGTCCTTTCCCAGAAGAGCGAAAAGTTATAAAGTATACATGCAATAAAAATACATAAAAATCATACAGTCAAAAGTTGCAGGTGCTCCTTTCAGTGACTGGGTCCATTCTATTTCCCCTTTAATGCACAGAAAGTGTGTTTCAGCTCCTGCTTTAATATCGTCAGGACCCCAAAAGCCCTGTCAATATTACAATGTTGACAACATCTTTAGCCAGTTCACTGTTTCCACGTCCTGGATTCACCCCATTCAAAACAAGCTAAATACTGGGCCCTCATTGTTTTGTGTTTCAATCATTTTCTGGGCAGCAATAGTATTCCTGACTCTGTTGTGTTCTGGTTTGATTACTTGGCTCTGATTCTTGGTGTGAATCCTGGCTCTCAGCTCCACCTTGACAGCTGCCTGTGTTTTGCCTTCAGATTTCATATTTGTGCATGGCCTCCTACATTTAGAAGATCAACCATAAGACATATTTTACATCACATTGCTGTGTGTGTGCGTGCACGTGTAAGTGTATGCCATCCTGCTAGTAAAAACAAAGAAAGTTATTCCAACCTTTACATAGCCAGAGCTCAGTAATTTAAACTCTGTGCCAATAACAGCCCTAGTCAGAAAAGTGGATGACCTATAAAATGTGGGTGTCTAATGTATTTCAAAGATAGTTTTATTAAGCTAATTCAAATTTCAGATTATATATATGCCTGAATAAAAAAATTTGTTGCGACACAAAATGGACTTTTAGCAATATTAAAAGAATCTTTTTGATGCCTTGTAATGGCATGTATGTTTGCCCCATCTAAGGGCTATTTAATAAGACCCATATTCTTATTCTATCTGTTGAATGATAAATCTTTGGCCTTGGCCCTATCCCCCTGTTCCTGTCAAGGCACCTGCTGAGAGCTTCAGTCTAAGACTCATCAGGCAGATAAAGGGCAGCATGACGGCTCACTGACAGCAGCCAATTTAAGAAGCAAGCACAGTTTGAGTATTCCAGCTCAACTATTTGAATTTTTAATTTCACCAAGGGAATACATTGCAAATTAAGTGTCTGACACACAGTCCATTTGGAAGGATGATTGCATTTACTGAAATAGAAAGTAATTTGCTCACAGCACCTCAGTAAAGATTGCACTTAATGAGAATAAAACAAACACAGCCATCACTGTTGATGAAAGCCTGAAAGTCAGAAAGGTCCAAAGTCCATGGAGTAAAAATCCAAATATTGATACTCTTGCTATGATGGATCACTAGCAATTCAAAACATGGCACCCAGGTTTTTAAGAGTATTCATTTCATATTCAGGACTGCTCCATAAGAATCAGAACGAAAGAAATGAAGGAAGGTAAGGGGGCCAGGGGAGATACAAATGTTATAACCAATTTATTCCAATACATTAATTACGCTTCTTTTTACACATATTGCATGATACATAGAAGAAGAAATATGTGATAGTTTTCCCCACGAAAACAGTCTGACTCCTCCAGTCCCATATGAACTGGCTATTATTAAAGAGAAATCAGTGACATGACATCAAGCTTTGTGGGAAAATGTCTTCTTTTAGTTAAAAGATCTCAAGATTTATTTTCAGCTAAAGATTTAGTTTTCAACTAAAGACTAATTTTATCTGAAACATAGATCACCACACAGATCTTTCAACTCAAAAAAGACATTTGTTGAAAGATTTCCTAAAAGGGTCTCAAAAAGATTTTGAGATACAGAAACAGTTGGCTTGGTACCACTTTCATATTACCGTATTTACGCGATTCTAATGCACACCTTTTTTTACCTAAATAGCCCTGCCAAAATCGGGGTGGGCATTAAAATCACGTAATATGCCCCTCTGCTTGCCAAGGCCAGCTGTCTTGAGGGGGAGGCTCCAACAAGACAGGGCATAGGAGGCTGTCGAGGATGCCTTCACTAGTGCTGCCGCTGCTGGCACCTCCTCCTATTCCTCCGCTTCGGGGCCTGGGGTTGGCAAGGGAGCTCGCCCTGACAATGCAGCAACCCAGGCAAGAAGGAAGATGCAAAGGCGGCCACTCACCCCAGGTCCCAGGAGCCGCCATTGCCTCTTCCTCCTAGGCTCCTGGAGCCACTTGCTTTGTGCCAGCTCACCGCATTTCTGGCCACTTTGCTGGCCTTCTGCAAGCCCCAGAAACCAAGGAGGCTGCTGCTCTTCCTCCTCCTCGTGCCTTCACCTCTTCGTCTTTGGCTCCTGGGACTTGCAGCAAGCAACCAGCAAAGGCACCTGCGGCACAAGTGGGGCTTTCAGCATAAGTGGGGCCTTCGGCACGACTGGGACTTGAAGCGCAAGCAGCGTCTTTGGCACAAGCAGAGCCTTTGACATGACCAGGGCTTGCGACACAAGCAGGGCCTTTGGCAAGAGTGGGGCCAGCGAAGAGCATGCCAAGCAGCAAGTGGACAGCAAAGGTGCCAAAGCGGAGGAGGTGACAGTGGCAAAGACAGCGAAGGCAGCCTCCAACTCCCTGGCTTGCTGGGGCCACTGCAGAGCTCCTTTCCTTTTTCTCTTTCTCCCTTCCACCTTTCCTTTCTTTTGCCTTTCTTCTCTGTCCCTCTCTCTGCCTATTTTTCCAAGGCTCCTTTCTTCCCTTCCTTCTTGCACATTCTTTCTATTCTCTTTCCAATGTGCATTACATTCACCAGCAAATCCTTTTTTGTTGTTGTTGTTTCAGGGTCTTGAAAATTGAGGTGCACATTGGATTCGATGGCACACTAAATTTGAGTAAATACAGTGTTCTATAAATCTGTTTCTAGTAAGCCTAGGCTGTCAATCACATTTATCTCTGAAATATTCTATATGGTTAGGAAACATTCCATTATAGGCATGTAATGATACTAGTCATCTTCTCTGGCAATCCAGAACAGCTTTGAAGTCATGCTTCCAAAATAACATGCTTCCAGAATAACATAGCAGTTCAATTTTATTTATTTAAGAAACGTGCAATCTGCTTTTCAATCAAACTGATCCTCGGGAAAGTAGAACAGTAATGAAAAAACACAATCACAATGAGAAACAGCAAAATTGAAATGGCAACACAGACAGCGAAATTCTTTTCCAGGCTAATTGGTTGCTTTAAAAAATCCTTGATTGCATGTTTAAGTGGACTAATTTATTTGAATGACTGGATCTTAGATCAAAAAAAGCTATACAGGCAGAAGTCAACCACTGAGAAGAACTTGCCTTCAACAGACAGAACTGACTTATAAAAATCTTGAAAACATTTTTCTTGTTCTATATTAGGAATTTTTCATCTTAGCTCAATATGTGATAATTATTTCTAATAGTCAGCCCAATCCAGTGGATGAAGTAATGAATCTCAATCCAATTCCTTGCTCAACTGGGCCTTGTGACATTATTATAATCTCCTACACAGATGAGTATGTGAAAGACAAGAATGACACTTATTCATAGTATGATATAGTTATCTCCTTTCACTATATATACATATTTGGAAGCCATGCATCAAAACAGAAACTGATATAATATTCTCACATGGTTATATGAATAGATCCCACCCCCCCCCACCCCCGAAGTGGCCCTAGGTAATTTTCAATGGTAAGCAAACAGTATTTTGCGCCCCCCCCCCCCCCAACCACTCACTGATATATGTCTTCTGTTCGTTGTGGGAGTTTTGTGTGCCATATTTGGTTCAATTCTATCATTGGTGGAGTTCAGAATGCTCTTTGATTGTAGGTGAACTATACATCCCTGTAACTACAACTCGCATATATCAAGGTCTATTTCCCCCCAAGAGCGCCTCAAGAGCACCCCTGGGCAAAATCAACTATACTGAAAATGCTTACTTTGCGTAATGGGTTGAGCCGCCCCTGCCCCCCCCCCCCCCCTTATACTAAGGAAATAAATATTTTTCTGTGGGAAATGATAATAATGTAGGTCGGCACTGAAGCATAAGAATAATAGTGCTGTAAGAGTGAGAGGTGCCCCCCCTGGCCAATGCATGCTCTGGAATGATGAGAACTCTAGTCCATCTGAAGGCTAGATGGTCATCTGTTAGGAGTGCTTTGACTGTATGTTTCTGCATGAATAATAGAATAATAGAGTTGGAAGAGTCCACACGGGCCATCTATTCCAACTCCTTGTCATGCAAGAAAAATACAAAGTACTCCCCACAGATAGCCATTCATCCTCTGTTTAAAAGCCTCCATGGAAGGAGTTTCCACCACACTTTGAGGCAGAGAGTTCCACTGTTCAACAGCTCTTATGGTCAGGAAATTCTTCCTAATGTTCAGATGGAATCTCCTTTCTTGTAATTGAAACCCATTGCTCCGTTGAGGGTGCTTCCACACATAGATAAGACCCACACCAAAATGGGTGAAAGTCATGAAGCCACTCTGAAGCTCCCCATTAGGGTCCCCAAACTTAACGGAGAGACTTGTGCTGCTGGCAGGCCTGCTGGTAAGTTAGGGGATCCAAATGAGGGGCTGGAGAGAAGGAGGGTGGACGCAGTTCCAGTAGTCAGTCCCCACAAGCCCAGCACCTCAATAAACCCGGAGCTTTCAGTAAGGCCCAGAATTGTTGAGGTATTTAATCAATGTGGAGTAAACCATCGTTTGGACGCCTCCAGTAAAAGCAAGACAGATCCCGTGTTTTGGGCCTGTCTGGAAGGGCTCTGAGTCCTAGTTTCCAGGGCAGCAAAAAACAAGGCTGCTCCCTCTTCTTTATGACAGCCTTTCAAATATTTAAACATGGCTATGTTGCTTCTCAACCTTCTCTTCTGCAAGATAAACATACTCAGTTCTTTAAAACACTCCTCATAGGGCATGGTCTCGAGACATGAGAAAAACATGGCAGAGGGTTGGAATAGATGACTCTTGGGATCTCTTTCAACTCTATGATTCGATGAAGGGCAAAGTGCCTAAATCTTATTACAGATCCCACAATGGGATTTATATCAATGGATGCTTTACCATCATCATCATCATAGGCAATCCCTTGTGGCCAAGTATGATTGCGATGCTTTACCATTCAGCAATTGATTCAGTTGTCTTACTCTAGTTGGGACCTGCAATTGGCATTGGTATCCATCTTAGTTAATGAGACAGAACAAATTAGAGGTTTTAATATTGCCATTTGATTTGCAATTGATTCTTCCTTATTAACAACTTCCTGAAAGCTGACTTGGGGCCCTTCTACACTGACCATTTAATGCAATTTCAAACTGGTATTGAAGGAAGTGGTTTCATTGTGCAGATGATTACATTGGAAATCCTTGACCTAGTTTGAGGCCTGCATCAAGGGCTTTCTTTCAGGTGCTTTTGTTTTATGGCCACCGCAGTTGGAAGTGAGCTTTGAACTTTCTTAAATGTTCATTATACATGAGGCCTAAGATATTAATTTTTGGATGACATTTAATATGCCTCCTTAATCTTGTCAGCTGTTGTAGTTTTATGATTTACTATTTTTAATGTGTCAATATTTAATGGTTTAATTTTAGATATTATGGTTTATTTGAGATAGCAATCATCATTCAAATTCTAGGTTTGGTTTCTGCTACCAAGAGGAAACATTGGGGATAAAGAGTTAAAAATAAACAAAAAAACATAGCCTTACTTTATGTTTTTTCTGCTTGGTGAACAAACATTTCTAAGTGGTATTTCAGTGGTGCAAACGCATTCATGTTACAATATTATGGGCACTTGGTAGTGGTGGTAATGTTGTTATTGTTGTGTTGTGTGCCTTCAAGTCATGTCTGACTTATAATAAGCCTAAGGCACGTCATCGTGGAGTTTACTTGGCAAGATCTGTTCAGAGGGGGACTGCCTTTGCCTTCCTCTAAAGGTGGCAGATTGTGGCTTGCCCAAAGTTACCCAGTGAGTTTCCTTAAGCAAGTGGGACTTTAAGCCTTGGTCTTCAGAATCATCGTTCAGTACAGGCCACTACACTGTGTTGGCTCTTTTATAGTCAGCCACTTATTTAAACAAGATTCTTCAGCCATGCAATATTTTGCTACTAAACTATCCACAGAAACAAAGCACAATTGCATTTATTGGGTAAGATAGTAGATATCGTGGTAGATATTTAATGAAGTGCCTGAAAAACATCCTGGGGCTTCTTCTACAGAAAAGACAAAGAAATCTATTGAAAGAGGTTTCCTATTCCGGTAGAACAGTGTAGGCTTTATCTTGAAATTGAAAGCCTTTTGACTCTTTGGGGAACTATGAATGGAACTGAAAAGGGAACACCCGAAGGAGTTTGAAATGGGTTGCAAAGACTCCACTATTTAAAGAATTCTTCCTTTGGCAAGCACAGCTCACATGACTACACAAACAGGAAGAAGTGTAACATTCTAGCAGTTTCTTGATGTGTTTTGAAAATATGAGCTAAGATTTGTTCTAACTGCCTTCTTGGATAGGAATTTCATTATGCTTTTCCCCTCTCCTCTGCACTCAGATACTGCATAAACCTCCAAGCTGCCTTAAAAAAGAATAACTGCAGGGTTAGAATGCCCTCTGTAGGACTGAAGCAAGGCAACTCACAAAGATGGCAAATTTCTGCAGATGAAGCACATGCTGCTGCTCCTATTGTTATTATTATTATTCCCATCAATCGTCTTTATTTATGCCCCAACCTTTTTAGCAAGACTAGGACTCAAGATTGGTTTCAGATTAAAATTATTCCAATATAGTTAAAAGCGAGAGAGAGAGAGAGAGAGAGGTTTTCCCTTTGACATTAAGTCTAGTTGTGTCTGACTGAAAAGCCAGCGTTGTCCGTAGACAGCGACACCTCCAAAGTCATGCGGTCAGCATGACTACATGGAGCACCGTTACCTTTCCGCGTGCCAGAGCAGTACCTATTGATCTACTCACATTTGGAAGTTGTTGAACTGCTAAGTTGTCAGAAGATATATATATACACACACATACGTATACACGCACACACACTATTACGAATATATATATATATATATATAGAGAGAGAGAGAGAGAGAGAGAGAGAGAAAATTAAAGTTAAAGTTCATAAGCTTGTCATAATTTGACAAGTGATTAAAAGGCATACACACATGCACATGAATTATTTTAAAGTGTGTACTTATCAGTTTAAGTGAATGATGTAATTCCTTTTATTATTTATAATAGCTCATATATATATATACACACACACATATACACACACACTATTACGAATATATATATATATATACATATATGAGAGCTATTATGAATAATAAAAGGAATTACATCATTCACTTAAACTGATACGTACACACTTTAAAATAATTCATGTGTGTGTGTGCCTTTTAATCACTTGTCATATTATGACAAGCTTATGAACTTTAACTTTAATTTTCTAGGCAACATTCAAAGATGACTTTACCAGTATACACCTGCCTCAGATGAGCCCTTATTCACTCTCTGAATAAAAAAGACTTTTCCGGCTAAAGTAAGAGCGTCAAGGAAGGAGCCATTCCAGCCTCCTTAGGGATGGAGTTCTAGAGCCTAGGGGCTGCCATTGAGAAGGCCCTCTCTTGGGTAGCCACCAACTCACCCAGGACTGAAGGAGCAACCTCTCCTGGAGATTTTTGGGTCTGAGGAGGCATGTACAGAATCTGTTGGATAATCAGCTAAATAATAATAATAATAATAACAACAACAACAACAACAACAACAACTTTATTTATATTTCATTCTATCTCCCCGAAGGGACTCAGGACAGATTCCAAACATAGAAGGCAAACATCCAATGCCCGAAAACAACAACAATGCATCCATATTAACAAAATGTAAACAACCCAACATATAAACATGAATTATGACTTAACAAATAAAATTAAATAAAGAAACACAGCCTGTTATAACAGACATAAGACAAAACATCAATAATTTCCCAGTTCCTTGGGACAAATCGATTAATCATTGTTCAAGATATCTATTGAGCTGGTGGTGTGAGCAGGGCACGGATATGGATGGCAATTATAAATCAGAGGTATAATGGTAGAATTACCAACTACTGTTCCTCCTCCTCGTAAGCTAGTGAGCAAAGGTATGTCTTCAACTTTTTCTTGAAAGCAGGGAGGGAAGGGGCCATCTTTAACTCCTTAGGAAGGGAGTTCCAGAGGTCGGGGGCAGCCATGGAAAAGGCCCTTTCTCTCGTTCCCACCAGCCATGCTTGGGACAGGGGTGGGACTGAGAGGAGGACCTCCTCCGATGACCGTAGTGGTTCTCAATGTTGGTACTTCAGATATTTTGCTTCCGGGCCCAATTTAAAGTGCAGGTTATTACCTATAAAGCTCTGCATGGTTCAGGTCCTGCATTTCCCCTTATGAATCAGTTCAGGCTGGGGAGGCCCTCCTCTCCCCCATCGCAAGCAAGTCTGGTGAGGACAGGGGAGAGGGCCTTCTCAGTAGTGCCCCCCCCCCCGACTCTGGAACGCCCTCCCCAGGGAGATTACACAAGCAACCACCCTTACGGCATTTAATAGGGATTTGAAGATATAGCTGTTTCAACAATTATTAGCCAACACTGTAATTGTGGGCAAGACCCCTGTTTACATGGAGACACCTGACTCGAGTAATAAGCCCCTTTTAATTCATAGGAACGGCAGTGTTTTAACTAATGTTTATAATTTTTATTGTTAATGCCGTTTACTTGTATTTTAGCTTATCTTCTTTGCTTTTATATTGCTTGATGTGTTATTATTTGTCTATTCTATTCTACATATGTTACTGTATTTATGTTCTGAGCCGCCCAAGTCTCTTGGGGAGATGGGGCAGGGTATAAATAAAGATGATGATGATGATGATGATGATGATGATGATGATAAAGATTATTATTATTATGGACTTCAACTCCCAGAAATCCTGGATACCTCTGAAAAATCTTATGTATTATCACAACTTTCAGAACTTCTGACCTTCTTCCATTTCTCAGATCAATGAATTTAAGCGGAATAGTTACATAATAAAACCTGTTTTTAACTATTGAAATGTCATCTGTTGCCTTGGCACTATAAGAGAGTTTCACGAGACCAGTCGCTCTTGTTGCCATGTGGTTTCGAGGCAACAGTGTAGTAATAATTAGGCCATGGACCATATTTTCGTTCAGTGGGAGCCACTGCTTTAGTTCAATGTTGGGGTCACCAAAATTTGGAAACAGTAAAATGTTTCTGAATGCTACTCATTTACACAAATCTTTTAGCAATGACATAGACTTCTAGAATTGTTACAACAGGATTTGTGTCAATGTTGAAACCTTAACATTTGACTATAAAAGCAACAGTAACCAATTCCGTTCTGATGTGATCACACACAGTCTTTCTGTATCACAGAATTCACACAATGACATATCTATGTAATTTGGTGTGTGAATTTCAAACATCTAAATTATCACACAAAGTAGTCGGATTATAGTAGTTGTTCTAAGCAGGCAACTTTGAGCAAGAGCTAATTACAATTGACCCTCGCATTAGCATGTTTCACTTTTGCGGATTCGTTTATTTATGAATTTGCTCTCTGGGAATCTCTAGGTCCTGCAGTATATGCAAGAGGACCATTCCTAGGGATAATATATCTTTAAGTATCTGTAGGTTCCTCCAGTGCAATTCTATAGTTAACTTCTAACATAAGTTGACCATAAAGTCACACTGAAGGACCTAGAGATTCTTAGAGAGGTCTTTACTCAGGTAAAATGTGGAGGTTTTTTTTAATGTTGCAGTTCTTCCATTTTCACAGGAGTCTTAACTCCAGTGAATGTGGAGGGACATGTTAATTTTATAATACCTTCAAACAACCCAACAACTAAATTCCTCTGACAACCAATCTATTTTAGAAATAGGAACACCAAAACCTAATTGACATATACAGAACATTTTCAGTAAAATCTACTTGAGTTTGGTGAGATTACACTCTCTTATGACATGAGCTTGCAGTTTTGGACATATACCACATATACTCAAGTATAAGCCAAGTTTTTCAGCCCTTTTTTAGGCTGAAAAAAGCCCCCTTGGATTTATACTTGAGTAAAGGTTATGTATTATTTTACTCTGTTGTTGTTATTGTTGTTGTTATTGTTGTTGTTATTGTTGTTGTTACATTTATTATTTTACTCTATTTATTATTATTATATTTGCATTATTTTACTCTTATTAATATTACATCTATTATGTTACTCTATTATTATTACATTTAATATTTCACTCTATTTATTTTACTCTTAAATGACAGTTTTATGTAAATATTAAAAAACGTTTAACCTACTGATGCTTCACTTAATGTAATTTTATTGGTATCTATTTTTATTTTGAAATTTACCAGTAACTGCTTACCATTTCCCACCCTCAGCTTATACTCGAGTCGATATGTTTCCCAGTTTTTTGTGGTAAAATTAGGTGCCTTGTCTTATATTTGGGTTGGCTTATACTCTAGTTTATATGATACTTTACCATTTCTAATATACCCTATCAACAGATGATTTTGTACATTGATTTTATGGCTTTGGAAATAATACCAAGAGAATTGGCCTGCTATATTTTAAGCAAATATCTGGACTAGCTACATTTTTTTTTTAAAAAAAGGGACAACCCAAAGAACAATCCAAACTACTCTGTCTTTCTTGATGATCTCAAGAAAGGAATATGTCAAGGTCAGCAGAGTCTGTTTTTGCAAGATTCAAATACATATTCAAAGTTTTGTACACTTTATCAGTCAAATATTTTTGCAACTCAAGAGTGGAGTCAAATAGGGTTATATCCTTTTCTAGTTTTTCAGTTCACCTCTTTTTCTGGGTTCTATAATCATAACTTTGATCACTTGGATAAGGACAAAGCAGCAAGACCCTATTTGCATCCCCCAGCCAGATGTGATGTAGAAATTCAGACACTTCCTTCTCTTTTCTGAACAAACATCCCTATTCGCTATTTTGAAGAATGAGGAAATAGTCTTGGCAGACAGGATACCCATCCCCCTTCCCATATGCCAGTCCTAAATCCGTTCTAAATCACCTCTTTCCCAAAACAGAAATTAGCTTTAAAAGGAAAACACAGGGGTGCCGTAATACTGTACTTTTTCCTATGTCCTTGTATGACAGCTTTGAGGGGCCTTGTTGCTGACGCCAACTTATGGCAAGTCTATCACAGGGTTTGATTGGAAAGTTTCAGTTAGAAGGGTTTTCCCATAACTTTCTCTAAGACTGAAGGAATATGATTTGCTCAAGGGCAGCCATTAGATTTCCACAGCTGATCTCCAAGAGTCCTAGAGTGCAAACTTGGGCCCTCCAGGTGCTTTGGACTTCAACTCCCACAATTCCTAACAGCCTCAGGCCCCTTCCTTTTCCCCCTCAGCCACTTAAGGACCTGAGGCTGTTAGGAATTGTGGGAGTTGAAGTCCAAAATACCTGGAGAGCCAAAGTTTGTCCATGACTGATCTAAATTAATGCAGTTTGACACCACCTTAACTGCCATGGCTCATTGCTATGGAATCATGAGAGTTGCCATTTAGTGGGGCACCAGCCCCCTTTGACAGAAACAGCTAAAGATGTTGTAAAACTATAACTTCCATGAGTCCATAGCATTGAGCCATGGCAGTTCAAGTGACATCAAGCTACACTAACTCTGCAGTGTAGATGCAACCATAATCAAGCACTCAGACTGCAATCCCACACTTATGAATATTCTGCTGAATGACACTAGAAATGCTTCTACACTGTAGAATAAATGAACTGACATGTGAGTGTTGCTTAACCTGTAGTAATGAATGAGGATTGTGATCTAGATTCCACTATTAGGCCCAACTATTATAAACCTATTGAATCACTGGTGTTAACTAAGGGCAATTCCACACAGCCATATAACCCAGAATATCAAGGCAGAATAACCCACAATATCTGCTTTGAACTGGAATATCTGAGTCCACACTGCCATATAGCCCAGTCAGAGGCGGCCCTAGGTAATTTTCAATGGTAAGCAAACAGTATTTTGGTGCCCCCCCCCCCAACCATTGATATATATTTTCTGTTTGTCGTGGGAGTTCTGTGTGCCATATTTGGTTCAATTCCATCATTGGTGGAGTTCAGAATGCTCTTTGATTGTAGGTGAGCTATACATCCCAGTAACTACACTTGCCGCACTTGCTCCCTTGCCTGGCCCGCTTTGGGTCCGGAGGCGTGCCTGAAGACCCCGGCGTGTGCACCAAAAGTCACCTCTTCTCCTGACTTTCTCCTCAGCCATTGGGACCGAGAGAGAGAAAGAGAGAGAGAGAGAGAGAGAGGTGGAGATGCCCACCTTTCCTGAAGGTAGGCACAAAAACAAAGGAGGGAGCGGAGGTAGGAGATACCTCCAGCTGGAGGGGCTCTCTCTCTCTCTCTCTTGGTCCCAATGGCTGAAGAGAAAGTCAGGAGAAGAGGTGACTTTTGGTGCGCACGCTGGGGTCTTCAGACACGCCTCCGGACCCGAAGCGGGCCAGGCGCGACGGCTCCGCCCCTTGGACCACCCGTGGATTGGGGAGAGGAGAGGAGGCAGGTGAAGCGCCGGGGGATCGGGAAAGGGAGCCGGTCATGGGGAAGGGATCGAGTGCGGAGAATGATTGAGCGCTGGCTCTGCTCGTGCACCCGGTGGCCAGGTGGAGCAGGAACGAGAGGGGCTAGGCGAGGTTCAAGGGCCCAGCCCCTTTGGGAAGAGGATCGCCCAGCAGCGAGGCAAGAAAGCCGAGGCTCCCCCCGGACTGCTAGGGCTGTTGTGAGCTGAGGGGGCACTCTTCAAGTGGCAGTCGAGGGGCATTTACAGAGGTGCCTCTGTGCCCCTGGCAAAAAAAAGTGTTCTGTGACCGCTTACTTTGCGTAGTGGACGGGCCGCCCCTGAGCCCAGTTCAAAACAGATAATGTGGGATGGAAGGGAGCCATAGAGTGTTTGCATTATTTCTGCTCAAACTGGGACTAGCAGCTGAATGTAGACCAATACAGACACTTCCCAAGTTGCAAACAACATGGGTTCTGTAGATTTGTTCTTAAGTTGAATTTGCATGTAAATCAAAACAGGTACATTTGTAAGTGTAGCTCCAACCAAAAATATATATGGGTTGCTCTGAGGTTTCCTGGCTGTATGTCTATGTTCCATAAGCATTGTCTCCTGATGTTTTGTCCACATCTATGGCATGGCATCCTCAGAGGTTGTGAGATCTGTTGGAAATAGGCAAGTGAGGTTTATACATCTGTGGAATGTCCAGGGTGGGAGAAAGAACTCTTGTCTGTTTGAGGCAAGTGTGAATATTGCAATAGACCACGTTTGTTAGCACTGAATGGACTTGCTGCTTCAAAGCCAGGCTGCTTCCTGCCTGGGGGAATGCTTTGTTGGGAGGTGTTAGCTGATCCTGATTGTTTCATGTCTTGTTTTCATGTCATTCAAGATAGAATGCTTCTGGAACATGGCCATACACCTCGGAAAAATCACAGCAACCCAGTGGTTCCAGCCATGAAAGTCTTCAACAAAACAAATATATATACGTGTTAGCTCTGGATGGCATAGGGAAGGGTGAACACTCTGTGTTGTTAGTTTTGCTGTCTGTACCCATTCAGAAGATTTCACCTCACATTCTGTCCCTGTGATAACTGAACTGTGAACATTTTGGCTTGTTGTGGAACCAAGGATTGGTGATAAAGCTTCAGTGGAGACCCCTTTCCCCCATGATAACTCTTCCAGGAGTGAATTTCCCTTCCAAAGGGTAGGTTTCTCTCACTTCCTGTGGTCACACCCCTATTCTTAACTATGAGTCTTTTGTAAGTTGGATGTTTGTAACTCAGGGACTATCTGAGCTAAATTAGAAATCTCAGGATTCCATGGGATGTTGCCATGGCAATAAAGTGGAATCATAGTGCTATAATTGCATAGCATGAATGTGCCCCCAGATTGAAGTTATTCCATGACCGATGAATATCTATCACAGCAACACAAGCCTGGATAGCCTTTATCAACATTTTTAGCCTAGAAGAGTATAGATATACAGATATAGTCTGTAAATACAATTAAAACTGCAGTATATGGTCAGTGTAGATACTGGCTAGATGTATGCTGCCATATAATGCAATTTAACTGCATTGATCTGGATTTTAGGGCAGTGTAGAATCTAGTCCAATGCTGTCAAATTCCAGTGAAGATCCAGCCTCACATAATGTAGTAAAATTGCACCATATGAATTATACTGACCATATAATGCAATTTCAAACTGCATTATATCACAATGTTGAATTATGCATGGGCAAACTTGGGCCTTTTGGACTTCAACTCCCACCAATCCTAACAGGAAAGGACCTGAGGCTGTTAGGAATGGTGGAAGTCCAAAAGCCCTGGAGGGAGGGCCCAAGTTTGCCCATGCCTGTTGTGACAGCAGGGACCTCTATGGGACATCTTCTGGGCCCTTGGGTGTGTCTACGCTGTAGAATTAATGCAGTTCAACAGCAGTTGAACTGCTCTGGGATGCCGACGTTATAGTTTTACAAGGCCTTGAGCCTTCTTGGCCACAGAGCGCTTCATCAAACCACGACTCCCATGAGTTCATAGCAGTGAGTTGAAAATGTTGGGAGTGGAGATGCCTATTCCCGCTCCCGGCCAGGAGGGGGCGCGCGAGAGGAAGGAGGCTTCCCGGGGTGGCGGCGAAACCCCTACCAGAAGGGCTCGTGCTTCCCCGGGCAAAGGAGAGGCGGCGCGCGGCCGTCCCGGGGAAACTCCTTTGTTTGCTGCCTGTTGGCCATCGCCACTCCCACCCGCTTCTGCTCCCTCCCGAGAAGCCCCCACTCCTCACCGGGGTCTCGCTCCGTGCCGCCCGAAGCCGAGGGGTCGCCGCTGCTCCACATCCTCGGGTGGCTGCTTCCCCTCCCCTCCTTCCCCGCCCCCAGACCGTCGGAAGGACCCAAAGGCCGCCCCGTTTGGCTTGGGAAAGAGGCGGGAGGGACGCCTCTTCTCTCCATCCCTCCCTCCCTCGGGCCTCCCAGGCGCTTCCCTCCCTTGTATCCGCACTAGAGAATTAATGCGCTTCGGCCCCGCTTGAACCGGCATGGCTCAGGGCTGTTGGAATGTTGGCAGTTCACTTTCACAGGGTCTTTCTTCAGCCATCGCGGTCAAAGAGCGCTGGGGCCTTGCGCCAAATTGCATCGCCCAGGATGCCATAGCATTTGGCCAGCTAAAGGACCTCATCGCACTAGAGAATGAATCCACTTTAAATCTGGTTGCTGCCTCTTGCAGAATTCTGGGTTTTGTAATTTAGGGAGGAGCCTTTAACAGCATCACTAAACTACAAACCCCAGAATTCTGCAAGAGGAGGCAGCAACCAAATTCATTCTCTAGTGTGATGAAGTACAAAGTGATGCCAAGCTGCATCAATTCTGTTACAATGAATGAGAAACTCCCTCCTGGGCACACACAAGTGTGGAAGGGCTGGAGGCACTGAACAGGCTGCGCTCTAGTAACAGGGGATTCTTACTTCAGATTCTTACTCAGACGGTCTCTCTTTATGTGCCTTCAAGTCACCTGCTAACTTACAGAGACAATGAAGGAATACTCAGAAGGTTTTCCCCAGTCCGTTACTTACAAATATTGTGTGCAGCACCTGGTATCTGGCACAACCTGGGGATCACAACTAGACAGTGAAGACATCTGCCCTTGCGCTTTGCTATGCTGCTGAATATCTATGCCCAATGTGGAACTCATCTCGCCATGCTAAAACAGTGGGTGTGGCTCTTAATGAGACATGCCGCATTATTACAGGGTGTCTACACCATACACCACTGCAGAAATTATAGTGTTTCCCTGCATCCATCGGGAAGTAGTGGCCATTAATGAAAGGACCAAGGCATTGACATTTCCGGCCCATGTTCTGTCCAGATATCAGCAAGCATGCCAACGTCTTAAATCAAGAAACAGCTTCCTAAGATCTACAAAGATACTCGCAGGAACACCCCAGCAAGGAAGAATCCAAAAGTGGCAGGCAAAAACACAGAAATGTGCCACCACACAAATCTCTGTTGTGACTGCCTTCCATCTGGAAATCTATGTCAACGTGAAACACCACGTGGATGAAGAATAGGTCTTCACCATCATTTATGGGAGACAGTAATACTCGGCCACAAGCAGGCCCGTAGCCAGGATTTCGTTTCGGGGGGAGGGTGATTTTTGGGGGGGGGGGTTCGGGGGGGCTGAGTTTCGGGGGGGGGCTGAGTCTGAGTGAAAGAGGGTCTAACCTAGCAAACCTTTTGTATCATTACCCCAATACCCCCATGCATATGGGATATATTGAGAATGGTGATCAGATCATGATATGAATAAACAACAGTTTAAATAATGCACCAGTAAGGCCTTTTCGCGAACCACCATGAGAATTTCGGGGGGGGGGGGGCTGAAGCCCCTCAAGCCCCCCCCCCCCCCAGCTACATGCCTGGCCACAAGTGATCACTCTTATACCATATGCACAACAGACCTACAAGCACGACTCTGCTTAGCTGATGTCAGCTAGATATGACTATTATGCAAAACCATTCTGTATAAGGAGTGCAATTTTCTTTGTGGATGCAGCAAGTTTTTATGTCACCAGGATTCCTGGATCCTGCAAGATTTTAATCCCCATTGTACAATGATGGTTATAATTAGCGTTATGGGAAATTTCTGGGGACATGCTCAACCACACTTATTATTAAGTGCTACTCCCTAGGAATTAAGTCTTTATACTGAGAGTATGTAACAGAGTTTTATGCTTGGCAAAACAATCAAGACTGTTTTCCTCTTAGGCTGCCTTGTATTCACTATAACAGGCTTAACCGGAAGTTCTCTCACACACGTACATCACTTGATTCTCTATTGTTTGGAGACTCAAGTGGGAAAACATGCATGTATCAATGAGTTCTCAAAGCACCCAAAGGGCACTTCTGTCTTTACAGAAGGAGAGGATTGTTATTTGGAAGAGAAGTAAATATGTTCAAATTGACTTCTTAGAAGAAGAAAAAAACCAAGTCCTTAATCTGACTCATTGACTTCAGGGAATGCTATCAGACCTGTGAAAACCATTTCTATGTATGTTGCAAAAGCTGGATAGTAAAGAAATCTGATAGGAAGATATTCTACTCATTTGAAATGTGGTGCTTGAGAAGAGTTTGGATACTGTGGATTGCTATAAAAAGCAATAAATGGGTCCTAGAGCAAATCAAGTCTGAACTCTCCCTAGAAGCCAACATGGCTAAACCGAGATGTTGGCCATATTTTGAGAAGACATGACTCACTAGAAAAGGCAATTGTGCTTGGTGAGGTAGAAGGCAGCAGGAAAAGAGGAGGACTACAATTCCAGATGGGTGGGCTCAATCAAGGAAGCCATGACTCTGAGTCTGCAAGATCTGAGCAGGGTAACTTGGAGGTTCATCGTTCATGGGGTTTGATGGCAGTTAACAACAATAATATCGATTCCAAAAGAGCCACTGTCATGAAGTGGTTCAACTCTCAAGCTAGATCTCCAGGGGACCCCTTACCCATGGAAAAATACAGGCACACTTGGACAAGTTGAACTCTTTCCATCATGAGCACTAAGGCAAATCTTGCAAAGAAAACAATATAGCATAATTGTCATAAGATGGGAGTTGATTTGAAGACAGTTACTTAAAAACCTCAACACATACTGCATTTTCCAATAATACTTTAAGCTTCACCTTATTTCATCCATTCTGGAGCCATAATGGCTTTATCTTACTAAACGGTTAATAGTCCTAAAATGCTAGGTGACATCAGCATTGTGTCTGTTTAATACAGTCATAATCCTACATAGTCTATACATGTAGAAAGCATAGTTATTGTAACTGAGTGGTTGCCTCTCTCTCTCTCTCTCTCTCTCTCTTGCTTTGCAAGTATTGCCTTTTTGTTATTTGTTTATTGTATTGTTTGTAATGTAGAATGCATAGTTATTGTAACTGAAATTAAATGCAGTGGTTGCCTCTCAAAAATTAATGAACAAAAAGAAAACACTCAGTGATGCCTGAATGTCATGACATCATAGAACTTGTCCCAACTCTTTTAAAGACAAGCATGCCATCAGGAACAACAACATCTTCTCTATCAGAAGCTATTATTATTATTCCCCTCTTTATCTCCCCAAAGGGGATGCAAAGTGGCTTGACATAAAAGCATTAGTATACAATTTAAAATATAAAAAAATGTGAGCATTAAAGTAGAATTAAACACATATGCCACTAAAAAAATTCATAGTTAAAAACATCAAAAAAACCACAGCATCCCCTTACTAGATCTTAAAGACTTTTATCTTTAAAAGCCTGCAGGAATAAAAAGGTTTTAGCTTGCCACCGGAAGGACAGCAGGCAAGGGGCCATTCTGGCTTCCCTGGGTAGAGAGGTCCAGAGTCGAGGGGAAGGAAGGCCCTCTCTCTTGTTCCCACCAACTGAGCTTGAGATGAAGGTGGGACCGAGAGAAGAGCCTCTCCTGAAGATCTCAGTGCCCGAGCAGATTCGTACAAGGAGATGTGGTCAGCCAAATAGCATGGACCTGACCGTCTAGGGCAGTGGTTCCTAACCTGTGGTATGTGGACCACCAGTTGCAATAAAAATAGTCCATGTTTCCTAAAGTCAGAAAAAAGATATCGATCCAAATATGCAACTTGCATTTTGACTTCTTAAGGTGAAGGTTAAGTCTAGTCGTGTCTGACTCTGGGGGGTGGTGCTCATCTTTACTTCTAAGTCGAAGAGCCGATGTTTTCTGTAGACACCTTCAAGGTCATGTGGCCGGCATGACTGCATGGAGCACCATTACCTTCCCACAGAAGCGGTACCTATTAATCCACTTACATTTGCATGCTTCTGAACTGCTTTGTTGGCAAAAGCTGGGAGCTCACCCCGCTCCCCAGATTCGAACCACCAACCTTTCAGTCAGCAAGTTCAGCAGCTCAGTGGTTTAACCCACTGTGCCACCAGGGGGTCCTACTTATTAGACTTCTGTAAATTTATTTTCTGTCTTTTTTGGGGTTGCTTGAGTCATATACTCAAAGTGACATAGTAGCATATCTTCCATTGGAAGTTCATCCTGGTTACAGTGAGCCAAAACGACCTTGGATCAGGTAGTTGTTCGCTCACCAGTTCTCCTTTGTCAATCCACGTACACACACACCGCCAGTAGAGTACTTTCACTAGGAATGTATAGAAACCTAGATTACTTCCAGCATAAAATTATGAATTATTGGGTTTGCAGCATCACTGCCCTGTAGTGGATAAATCTCTACTTAGAACTGCTTTGGAAGCCAAACTGTCTGCTCACACGAGATCAGTAACAGTAAGGATTACTTTAAACTTAATTTTTATAAAGTTGCTTTGAGAAGAGAGGTTCATCAACTATTGAACTACAGACTTAAATGTCCTGCAGATATTCATGAGATGTAACTACTGCACCATTCTCTGTCGAGAAATTGCTCCTGATGGCCAATGAGCCATGGCGGACACAGTTTCTGTGGCTGTGCATAAAATTTCCTGAGTAACACTGAATAGAAACAAGAAGCAGAGGCAATAAAATATATTGTCCACAAGATGTCAGCATTGAACTGCATCAAGTACTAATGCATCCTGTTTCAGCTGCAAAGTTAACTGGGGAAAAATGTTTAGAAAGTAAATTTCTTGAAGCTACCCCTCCACCCTTGAGACTACCGGAGCAGGTTCATACTTAGGTTTCCCTCCCCTCCATGCCACAAAGGAATTCTTCAAGCACTATTTTATCTACATTTTTTTCTAAACAACAGTTTTGTCGGAAAATGTTTTTTTCTATTGGCCTTGAAGCATTTTTTTTAATGACCATTTGTCAGCTATCGATACCATAAACTAAAATTTAAAACACTATATGTAGTATAATACTGTATTTATTTATTTATTTATTTACGATGTTTCTATCCTGCCTTTCTTGAACCTGAAGGTGACTCAAGACGGCTTAAAACCAGGCATGCCTAACAATATAAATGCCTAACAATATAAAACCAATGCCTTCATTGTTAGTCTCATTGTCCATAAATCATCATCTGAGCCATTCCAATGTTCATTTTTGTCTGATACTGTGTTTGACTGTTGCATTAGATTCCAAAGGCTTGTTCAAATAGCAATAGTTTCACTTTTTTTCTGGAAGGTCAAGAGGGAGGGGGCTGATCGAATATCCCTGGTGAGGGCATTCCAAAACCAAGGGGCCATCACTGAGAAGGCCCTGTCTCTCGTTCCCGCCAGTCGTACCTGCAAAGAAGATGGGACCAAGAGCAGGGCCTCCCCTCCCCTATGAAACTCTTAGATGTTTCATAGGGAGAGATACGTTCGAACAGGTAAGCTTGGCCAGAACCGTTTAGAGCTTTATAGGCTAAAGCTTATAAACACAACCAAAAGTTCCTACTATAGAACACAACCACAAGTTACTACTATAGAACACAACCATACGTTACTACTATAGAACACAACCGGAGCGTCATACAGGGAACATGCCACCCCTCTGCTATGTCAGCTCCACTGGCTGCCGATCCAGTTCCGAGCATAATTAAAAGTGCTGGTTTTGACCTATAAAACCCTATACGGCTCCGGCCCAGCGTATCTGTCCGAACGTATCTCCTTCTATGTCCCACCTCGGAGCTTAAGATCTTCTGGGGAGGCCCTGCTCTCGACCCCACCTTTGTCACAAGTGAGGCTGGTGGGGACGAGGGACAGGGCCTTCTCAGTGGTGGCCCCTCACCTCTGGAATTCACTCCCCGAGGAAATTAGGTCATCGACATCCCTCCTTTCCTTTAGAAGGAAGTTGAAAACATGGATATGGGACCAGGCCTTTGGGTAATCTGGCAGACTGACAAGGTAATGACGACCAAAGTTTGGAAAGGATTATGATAATGCTGAATGGACTTACAGATTTTTAGAACTCGGTGAACGTTAACCACTAGATTGGCTTTTCTTTTAGTTGTTATTGTATTAATTGATTGTTTTTAACTACTTGTGATTATTGCTGCTATGTATTTTACTTGTTGAATTGTTGGCATCGAATTGTGCCGGTTGTAAGCCGCCCTGAGTCCCGCCTAGGGGGTTGAGAAGGGCGGGGTAGAAGTACTCGAAATAAATAATTAATAAGCCACAAGTTACTACTTTTCTTGTTCTTCAAATCCTCAGAGTTTTTTCCTTTGGAATGGCAAGTGAGCACTTTCTGCAAATTTGGGAAGAAGATGTCATAGTATATAGATTGTTTGGAGACTTTTGGTGCTCATAATGTCAAGCAGGACCTGAGATCCAGGGAAGACCAGCCTAGACTGCAAACCATTTTGCCTGAAGGGAGAAAATTAGGTCAGATGAACACATTTATGAAAGGATGTTTCTTTGTATCTATGCCCTCGTTGTTAAGAATGTCTGAATGTTCCTGAAAATAATCAGATGAGTCTAATATACCAAATGAATGGAGGGAAAGTAGAAATAAAGAGAACTAAAGAATTGGGCCAGTTAAGGGGATTAAAAGGTAAGAAGAAAAGGAAAGATCAGGGCTTTTGGCAGGGTAGATGAGAAATGGGGTTTGCACAATTTTTCCTTCTTTACGGTGTACAAAGGAGAGATAGAGGGCAGGAGTAAAATTATAGACCAGAATTTTGAAATTCATTGAAGGCACTGAACATAACTTTAGATGGCAATTTAACATGGTCATAACAATTATATACCTGTATTGTCAAAGGCTTTCATGGCCGGAATCACTGGGTTGTTGTACGTTTTCCGGGCTATATGGCCATGTTCTAGAGGCATTTTCTCCTGAGGTTTCGCCTGCATCTATGGCAAGCATCCTCAGAGCTAGTGAGGTCTGTTGGAAGTAGGAAAAAGGGTTTATATATCTGTGGAAAGACCAGGGTGGGACCAGGAAAGACCAGGGTGCTTCTTGGCAGGGGGTTGGACTGGATGGCCCATGAGGTCTCTTCCAACTCTTTGATTCTATGATTCTATGAAAGGACTTTTGTCTGCTGGAGCAAGGTGTGAATGTTTCAACTGACCACCTTGATTAGCATTTAATGGCTTGGAAGTGCCTGGGGGGATCTTTATTTGAGAGGTGATTTGATGTGCCTGATTGTTTACTCTCTGTTGTTTTGCTGTTGTAATTTTTGAGTTTTTTAATATTGGTAGCCAGATTTTGTTCCAAATGCAGCGCCCAAACACGAATCAAGGAACATGAAAGGCACTGCAGACTACTTCAACCAGAGAAGTCAGCCATAGCAGAGCACCTGATGAACCAGCCTGGACACAGCATATTATTTGAGAACACAGAAATGCTGGACCACTCTCACAACCACCATGTCAGACTACACAGAGAAGCCATTGAAATTCACAAGCATGTGGACAATTTCAACAGAAAGGAAGAAACCATGAAAAATGAACAAAATCTGGCTACCAGTATTAAAAAAACCAAAAAATTACAATAGCAAAACAACAGAGAGTAAACAATCAGGCACATCAAATCACCTCTCAAAGAAAGAGCCCCCAGGCACTTCCAAGCCATTAAATGCTAATCAAGGTGGTCAGTTGAAACATTCACACCTAGCTCCAGCAGACAAAAGTCCGTTGTCCCACCCTGGTCTTTCCACAGATATATAAACCCATTTTCCTACTTCCAACAGACCTCACTACCTCTGAGGATGCTTGCCATAGATGCAGGCGAAACGTCAGGAGAAAATGCCTCTAGAACATGGCCATATAGCCTGGAAAACCTACAACAACCCAATTATATACCTCTCTCCAACATGCATGTACTTGTGTTAAAGATTTAGCTTTGTTGTTCTTATGTGTCTTCAAGTTGTTTCTGACTTAAAGCCATCCTGAGGTGAACCTTTTGTGTGTTTTATACCTAATGTATTTTATTTTGTGCTGCCATTGGCATTCCCTCATGTCCAAGTATGATTGCCTTCCAAGTGTAGGATCTTGGCGGTGAGTCCGTAGGTGACTGTAGAGACCTATTCTTGATCCACATGTTCTTTCACTGTGAGGACATCATTTTCCAGATGGCAGTCCCAGTCAGGGTTGGCTTCACATGCCTTCCTCTTGACACATTTCTCCCTTTTGCCCTCCATTCGTGCCTCTTCAAATTCCACAGTACTGTTGGTAACAGCTGGCCTCCAGATAGAACGCTCTAGGACCAGGGCTTTCCAATTCTCGGTGTCTACATTATTTAAGGTTAGTTTTAAGCCCATCTTTAAATATATTTTCCTGACCACCATTCCATTATTGATTCTTGAGTTGCGAGTACAGTAACTTCTTCGGGAGACGGTGATTGGGCATTCAGTCAATGTGACCAGTTCAGCGCAAGTTGATGGTGAAGGATCATCGCTTCAATACTGGTGATCTTTGCTTCTTTCCAGAATGCTGACATTTGTTCGCCTGTCTTCCCAAAAGATTAACAGGATTTTTCAGAAGCAATGCTGATGGAATTGTTCCAGAAGTTAAGTGTGACATCTGTAGACAGTCCACATATTGCAGGCATATAACAGGGTTGGGAGGACAATAGCTTTCTAAACAAGCATCTTGGTCTACCAACGAATGTCCCAATCCCCAATCTCTCTGCTTCATTCGAAAAAATGCTGCATTCTCGGAGTTCAGACGGTGTTGTATTTCAATGTCAATGTCGACTTTCGAGGAGAGGTGGCTGTCAAGGTAGCAGAAATGGTCATCATTTTCTAGTGTTACACTATTAAGCTGTATTTTTGGCATTACAGAAGAATTGGCTGGTGCCTGCTGAAAGAGCACTTTGGTTTTCTTGATGTTCAGTAAGAGGCCAAGCTTTTTGTATTCTTCTGCAAAGGTGTTTAGAGTGGCTTGTAGATGATTTCTGTGCTCTATCCTGCTACTAAAGCGAGGTAAGAAATTGGAAGAAACAATAATCAATGTATTCTTCCCCTTTCCCACTCTTGATCTATGTTTTTCATCTTATAAGTTAGGGGTGAGCAAGCCCATTTTCCTTCCCCATTTTCTTCCCTTTGCTGAAGGGCCACAGCACCACCTGAAACCCACACTGAAAACCATTTATTTCATTAAAACTTTCTAAATAAACAAATCTGTAGAGCTTTGATTTAAAGAAGAATCACACATGGAGTCTTCTAAGAGGGGAGAAGGGGGTAAAAGAGGACTTGGAACAATTTCTTCTTCTTCTTCTTCTTCTTCTTCTTCTTCTTCTTCTTCTTCTTCTTCTTCTAGTATTAGAAGTAATTATTTGTGGAGGCAGGGCCTGCACATTGTCCACTGTTAATATAGGCAACTACTATAGTTGCATAAACTCCGAACAAACAATATCGTCAATAATGAGTTACTAGCCTAGAGCCCTTGCTAGAGTAGACTAGTGTGTTGACTTGTCAATAGTTTAAAGACTGAAATATATGATCTTTCACAATGTGAAATTCTTATTCAAGAACTACCAAACTGGCACTATGAACAATCAATTTGCTAGTACAATTTTCAGGCTCAATATATATATATATATATGAATACATTTATAGCTCACAGGTCTTTTGTACTCTCTTCTAAGAATTTTCTTCGTTAAAAAGTTACATCTAGAGGAAGAAGTCTTTATTGGATTACAATTCATAATATTCCTCGCTACTAGCTATGCTAGATTTAGGAAAAGGGTATAATCTATCCATACGTATCATTTTAAAATAATTTACAAACAAACAACCCTGCAATTATTTTTCATGAACTGTGCAAAATTCCAGTTTTAAAGCAATGCCCAAAACTGTGGCATATACTGAAGGGAATTTTAGCAAGTTAGTACTAAAAAAAAACAATGCAAGGCTTGTTATATCTTACTGATATTGTGTGTATTGAATGTAAACTTGGAAGGGAAATTGACACGGGAGATCATGTGTGAGTTTGCAATGAATGCTGAAATGTGTTTGCAAACAAATTTATGGGGTGATGCATTCATTTCTGAAATATTTGCAGATGCTATAAGCCATTAAGGTCTTTTAAAAAGTAAAAGGATAAGCCATTTATTATAGCCACCCAAAAACATGTTTTGTAAGTTTTCAGAATGTTGTCTTACATTTCACAGGCTTCCCACAGTTAAGTGATTAAATGTTGTGATAGAGACAAAGGTAACCGGAAGAGTATCTGCATGAAACGAGGACATAAAAGAAAACATTGCTAATTAGTAGAAGTGGCTGAAGATCTTGCTTAAGATTGAAGTACAATGAGAGTCACAGAAAACATTGCTTAACTTTTATGAACTCATTGATATTGATATATTGTTCTGCTAAACTTACAACATGAGTTTGCAAACTTCAATACATTGTTTATAAGATCACAGCACTGCAAGATAGCATAAGGAGTGGCTTGCATCCTTTCAAAAATAATTTGCTTGTTGGTGTTTTCCAAAATCATCTGTCTTTTCTACTAGTGAAACCTTGCACTGGGCTGGCCGGAAAAGGTCTAGGTTTCATTTCCACATGAAGATTAGAAGGGATTGTCTCCTTTGTCTGACGGTATCAAGAGGGTAAGGTGAGTGGGTGTTATTTGACTACTTCCAAGGCTGTGTTTGAACAAAGCACAAGTCTAGACTAAATTGGCCCACTTGGATACTAAAAAGGGAAAGGGTCCTAAGCAGTCTGAAGTAAATCAAGCAGCTCTAGTAACTTTAGAATCATAGCCTTAGAAGGGAATTTTCCAGGATTTGCCAAGAAGCAGCCTGGTCAAACCTGAACTCATCTAATAATTTAAAGAATCCACTTTATGGGTATCAAGACAGCAGCTACTTCTCATATACTACTGATAAAATAATTAGCACTCGAAGACTTATACAAATCCCATTTATGCAAGCTCAGCACGGATTTGCGATGTTGTTTATTCAGTCACTGCCGACTCTTTGTGACCTCATGGACCAGCCCATGCCAGAGCTTCATCAGCCGTGGCCACCTCCAGCTCCTTCATGGGTGGGTCAGTCACTTCAAGGATATCATCCATCTTGCCCTTGATCAGCCCCTCTTCCCTTTTCCTTCCATTTCCCCCAGCATCATTATTTTCTCCAAGTTTTCCTGTCTTCTCATGATGTGGCTAAAATACTTCATCCCTCCAGTGAGCAGGTGGCATTATTTCCTGGAGTATGGACTGGTTGGATCTTCTTGCGGTCCAAGACACTCTCAGAATTTTCCTCCAACACCCCAGTTCAAAAGCGTCTATCTTCCTTCACTCAGCCTTCCTTATGGTCCAGCTCTTGCATCCATAGGTTACTATGGGGAATACCATTGCTTTAACTATGCGGACCTTCGTTGCCAGTGTGATGTCTCTACTCTTCACTATTTTATCGAGATTGGTCATTGCTCTTTTCATTGCTTCCCTTTGGGATAAAATTTGCTGAATTTAAGTCACAAAATAATAAATAATAGGTTTTGGAGACATGTGAAATATAAGGACTGAAAGAGAAAGCAGAGCTTTTGGAGTACTGGAAAATGTATGTGTATTATTGAGAGCCTCATGAAAGCAAATACTTACTGGTTTGATGGTAATAAGCTCATAGCAGGTGCCATTATGGCTCATGCAATCAGCAGATTGATATAATGTGGTGGAAAGCAGTCAGAAACCAAGATCTAACTGAACTTAGTTTTTGTCTTTAGAGCAGGCACCTTCTTAAACTGCAGCCTCCAGGTGTTTGAGCCTCTAACTCCCAGAATTCCTGACCACTTGACAAGCTGACTAGGGCTTCTGGAGGCCCAAACAGTTGGAGGGCCGCAGTTTGAGGATGCCAGTCTTAAAAGCCAATTGGAAGAAGATTACATTATATCCAGAGGAGGAGATCAGTTATTGACATATAGTTTTCTTTTTCTCATAGGACCACATAGCACAGATGACAGACTGGGGAGAGTATATAATAACCCAAGAAGAGGCAGAAGTCAGGTTGCACTGTGTGGAGGCTGTTAATAACAGCTGCACTGTTCTGAGCTGGTAAACTGCCCGGACACGATGACAGATATTGCTGGTAAGAGAAACGAAGCTATGCCAAATAGATGTGTTTCCCATTCCAGCTGTAACAAATGCTAATAGGTTCAGCAATGTCCAAGAATATTAACCCCTTAGGTGCCTATGTGTTTACAAATGTCTGCTTAGAAATGTTTGAGAACGAGAAAATAATGTTGGGAGCATAAGCTTTCATAGACTGGGTCCGTATCTGCATTCTTGCATCTTATGCTACCAACTTTCTTATCTCAATTGGTCTCTAAGATGCTGCAAAATCTCTAATGTGATGAAAGCAGAGTATCCAAACATTGTCATGTCTCTCAGTGTCCAGACATTGTAAGTCTCAGTTTCTTCATATCTATAATTGCCTATAATAAATAGTCAAAAAATAAACAGAGGGCATGGACATTCTCCCTTAAAAATATACTAAGATCCCAATACTTAAATATGCTTGAGTGTTGATATCAACCCTGCCTGTCTGGATTTAATAATCACCACAAACTGGGAAACCAAAAGGTGATAAGGGGAAAACAGATAGGCTGATAAATGGAAGTCCCTCAATCCAGAGATGGGATGAGGAACCACATCCATTTCTACATATGTGAATCATGAATCTAGGAAAAACTGAGCAATAACAATAATATCCCAGTTAATTCTTTTCAATTTTGTGTTTATAAAAATCAGAATATCTTCCAAGGAAAAAAGCAGACCTTGATTATAATTGCTGTGAAGTTGCTACTCTGTTTTCCTCTCCTGGTTATAGCTTTTATTGTTCTCATACCAAAGGAAAATTTTACCATATGTAAGTGGTAAGGATGCAATATAAACATCAATTTGTCTTATTATACCTACTTATAGCGCATCTAAACTAAGAGATCTTTTTCACTCCACATTAATTTCATTTACTCAAAAGAAAGTTACTTCCAGTATACAGAACTTTATGGCAACAAATGATATTAGCGTTCAAATTAGCTTTTGCAAAACATCTGTTTTAACAATATTTTGGTTTTGGCCCAATATCAAGCATATGACTGACTCAACAAATAGGGTACAAAATTGGCATCCTGCCCTTGATTGTTTTAGGATAAATGTCACTTTCCCAAATATCCCCAGCAGTCATGCAAATGCAGTTAACTTTTTGCAACCTGATTTCCTTAAAAGGAAGAGCTGAACTACATGAAACATTGACAGTTCATGAGAATAACACACAACACAATGGTGAGGGGATTGTACAGTTTTTCTGTAAAATTCTACCCCATTCCTTGGAAAAGCTTAATTTACTAGACATTATAGCTATTTTAAATACCAGTATATGAAGGGATATCTCACTTTCTGCTATTTAGAATCTAGAACAAATAAGTTTTTCAAATATACTCTTGTTTAAATTGGCTGTAAGCCACTTTGAATCCTGTGCAAAGAAAAAGACAACATATAAATTAATTAGATTGGTTGACAAATAGAAACCACCAAATCAAACCAAATCAACTGACTGAAATTACAATAAGAGATTCCACCTAAACATCTGGAAGAATCATAGAATCATAGTTGGAAGGGATCTCGTGGGCCATCCAGTCCAACTCCCTGCCAAGGGGGAAAGTCGCATTCAAAGCACCCCTGACAGATGACCATCCAGAACTGCTAAAATAAATCTTTCAATGTCCAAGTCTGCATCCCTGTATTTTGATGAAGTGTATTACTTTCCCCAAGTAGTTGGCCACTCTACAAATGAAATCAAAATTTAAATGTATTTCAGAGGGGGGAAATTGAATTATTATTGTGATCACAACTGATAGTAACTTACTAAACATTAACATGTGTTAAAATTAATGTACCATAAAGGTAAGAAAGCTCGATCCAAAACCAGGAACAATGTTCACTGTACTATTGTAACCAATATATTTAGGAAAGAATTTATAAGTAATCATACATATTGTCTCTATTATCTCCAAACAGAGCAAAGTATTACAACTGGATGTTTTGATTACTGTAATCATTAATCACTAGCTGAATTTTTCAATATCTTCCACAAATAGACACCTAACCATTAAACTCTGTCTTGACAATTGTTTTGTGTCTTTTAAAAAAATCACACCAGGTTTGAAACCAACATCTTATCGTTATCAGACTGGATACAAGAGGTTTTTCCCCCTCTTACAGCCACTTTAAAGAGATGCCTTTTGGATGATAGAACACTGTATTGGTGTATTTCCCAAGAACAAGCAAACAGCAAATAAAATGGCTTTCATTATTTTGGTAAACTTTGATGAAGCCATTTGTCTTCAGAACTACTTTGAGATTGGGACCTTTCAGCTCAACTTAATGCATCCCTGAAATGTTTTATTTGTTCTGTAATAAATGGACCATGTTGCAAGATGACAGATCATTTTTATTAAAGCCTTGAAATGTAAGAATGTGCAAGGTGTTCCATCCTCTCCTCATCTGAAATGAATGGCAAAGAACTATCATTATTGACAAGAAAGTTCTTTTAAATATTTTATTGTATAAAACCATAGAAACATTCATTACATTCAGTAAAAGGAGTGGGACCGGATGTATCCTTTATTTTTTTTACTACATGGGAAAACTTGTGATGATTACCAAATACAAAACATTGTTGGATTCATTAAATCATACACTTGAAATTCCATCATGCTATGGTAACAATGTAAAGATTTGCAACATAGAAGCAAGGAGGGTGTGGGGAGGCATCAGTACTCTTGTGGGTAATAAACAGCCTGTTTGTACAATATATATTATATCGAATACTTTCAACCATTATTTCCTTTACAATACAATGATTTGAATCCCAACAGGCCCTTCCATTTGGACAAGGAGGAAGTGATACCTTCGGCAGACCACCCTCCACATTTCTTAGGATTCTGTACAACTTAGAACGGTTTGGGAAAACACAGGAGGAAAGAGAAAACATGAATTTAACTATTTTTTCATAAACAGGAAGTTAGGATCCAGGCCAATGTAAATAATCAAGAAAGGAAATTTTAAAAAAACATTAATTTGGAAAAATATTCTCTGAACATAAATTATACACATACTGTCAAGTTCTATTTCCTTTTGTCTTCCGAACAGATTTCTGATTATTTTCTCTCTAACATGCTAGTCCAATTTGCTTTAGTTCAATCTCACTGTAAGGCCTACAGATTTCTTTTTTTCCTACATTATAAAATTATATTGAAAAATAATATGAATAATAAAGGAGTGTGTGTGTAAAAAAACACTGCTTAAAAATATAGCTGGATTCCCATCATTCCAACGCCGTTTACTAGGAATCCCTTCTGTTATACACAAAGTTATACACAAATACAGTCCTTGACCCATAATGATCTCTGTGTCATATTATTTTCCAGTGGAAAATAAACTAGGGAGAACCTAAGATAGCAAACTTCATGAACTGTCACTGATCACACTAAGACTACCCTTAGTTGTACTTTGCCTGCCTGTATTCTCCTCAATGAGGAAGACTGAAGGCAAACAAAGCAGTGTTGATTTAAGGTGCTGGTTACAGAAACACTCCTACAGTAAGCAACTGCACAGTTTCACCGTTGCCAATCTTTCTGCAGCACCTAAGCCCCAAACCCTAAGCCCCAAACCCTAATATGGGGAGGTTTCCAATGCATACATTATTGGTTTTTCCAATTGGGAGGATGATAGGTACATAGGGAAGGCATGTTATCAAAATAATAATAATAATAATAACAAGATTTCTCTTCCATCACCCACATCACTCACCTTCCCAATTTGTTGGGCCAATAGTGCCCAAATCCCCAATATTCTTTCTACTCTTTGGTCAAAGTTTAGAAATATATCCCTTATTGGTAATATGTCCACTGCACATCCTCCCAAAAAAAGGGAGACACAAATATGCAGTCAGTTACTTCTCCAGAGCACTTTCACTGCAATTCCCTTCAAGCCAGTGTGCAGTAAATCCGACTACACATAGCATGGGCCAAATGATGTCCCATAGTTTCAACTGGCTCACTATTCCCAATTTAAAACTTCGTCTCACTACAAAATGCAGTTGCTGTTAGAAATACATCTCTGCAACTGTACAGTGTTCCCATCTATAGAACTGAAACTACACATTGTGCATCGTAGTTTTATTCACAAGTAAGATAATTTGTTTCTGCTGAAAAATATAAGAAGGCTAAATTTTAACAGGCTTTCCAGGTTTGTACTGGACTCAGTTTCCTGAATATAAACCAACTAAGCAACAGAGAGTAGTACTTAGACAAAATGTTCTACTAGGAGTATTAAAGGCCTCAAAGAAATATTCACATACTTTGTTATCATTTCCAAAGTCAATTTTCCTCTTGACTCAACAGGCTTCTGCAATTCCATACAATATGGAGACTCTAACCACCACAACCCATCACAGATATAGACTGTCCAGGTAATAAAGCACAAAGAAACATAGATAATAAAATATCATAATGGTGAACAGGTTGTGTACTATTGGTGACCCGAACAAGTTAAAATAGATAACAGTACTAAACTAAAAGTGACCCTAAAACATCACTGGGTCTGCCAGAAACCTAAAACTTTTCTAATGAACAGATCCCACAAATGAGAATACTTCATTCTGATTCTAAAGTCTGTTTTGGGCCATGAACTTTCCATACATTTTAGGAAAGCCCATCTTCTTGGTCAATTATCTCTGCTTTGGTGGAGAAAACATCCGCTAGCATATGCTTCGGTATTTCAGATCCTCTGACTTTCAGTGTGTAGCAAGCATTCTCCACTTTAGCTAGACTCTGTTTCAATGTATAAAGTTTTTTTGAAACTTCATAGGGACCAGTATTGCCTATGTAGGAAAAACCATCATAAATCTGACGGAGAAACTGGCTTAACTCAAATGGGGTGTCGATGTCACCATTACCAACACTACTGATGCACATCCGCATCAGCTCTCCAGTAAGATCCGCCACTCCCAGCAGGTAATCCACAGGAGTGACCTTCAGATTCCAAGTGTGGTCATCTTGCTTACTGTTACAATCACAAGATGGCTGTCAACAAAACAGAAAACAGATTAAAACACTGCAACTTGTCAGACAGTTCAGACAGAAACAAAATGATCTTGCATGTATGACTAAGTCTGACATGTTTGACTAGGTTCCAATATTTCTGTGTAGGCAAATATTAATTCCTAATTCAATATTTATATTTTAATATGATTTCCAACCTTTTTTCCCCTAGAAGTCTCCTAAGCCTTCAACATTTGCATGCATGCCTTCATCTTCTATATTTTTGGAGGGTAAGGAGTGTCATGAAATCACAGTTCCTCAGCTTGAGACTTTATTATACTAAGCCATAAATATCTGAAGTATGTCTCTACAAAGTAGCTGAATATAAAAATGTAAATGATGAGATTCTTGTTTAAGTCTTCTCTATGCGTCATCTGTAACAGTGAGATGGCTGTGCTGCTTGCTCTGCTAAGTGTCCCTTGTCAACGGCTTAAATGAGATAAACTTTAATACTAATAGTCAGTAACACACAAGCCCTCTGAAAACACCAGCAATTTCAAACCTCAAGGGCCAAGACGACATCAATTGCTTATCTTATACCTATGACTCAAGTGAACCTATCCTGAGACATCAGGCAGGAGCTTCCTCAAACTCTGTTTTTTTAAAATGCAAATTCTTTAATCTAAAGACTATAATCCATTTGTCTTAATCATAGGTAAAATATGCGAAGGACTTGCAAGAGTGGCTGGAATTTCCTTTGTAAATATGAAACTTGAACGACTTTTCATGTATATCTTTTTATAGTATTTCAAGAAGATAATAGTAACTGAAAAGCACTGATAAACTGTAAAGACCTTCCTGTGACAGCAACTTACTGGATCACACCTAAATCCCATGCAGCCTGGCTTCCTGTTTTTCTCAGTGACCAAAGGAGCCCCGGGTGGTGCAGTGGGTTAAACTCTTGTGCTGGCAGGACTGAAGACTGACAGGTCAGAGGTTCGAATCTGGGGAGTGTGTGGATGAGCTCCCTCTGTCAGCTCCAGCTCCCCATGAAAGGACATGAGAGAAGCCTCCCACAAGGATGGTAAAATATCAAAACATCCGGGTGTCCCCTGGGCAATGTCCTTGCAGACAGACAATTCTCTCACACCAGAAGCAACTAGCAGATTCTCAAGTTGCTCCTGACACACACATACACATAAAATGAAATGCTTCTGAGAAGCTTGACAAAACACATGAAGCCAACTCTCAGCAGCTAGTATTCCGAAAGCATGCTAGACGTAAAGATGTCCTGGCTTATTGGGAGGGATAGCCAATACTCCAGAGAACAGGAGCAGAATTCAAAATGATCTTAACGTATTAGCGAGATGGGCCAAAACTAACAAAATGAAGTTCAACAGTGACAAATGCAAGATACTCCACTTAGGCAGAAAAAATGAAATGCAAAGATACAGAATGAGGGATGCCTGGCTCGAGAGCAGTACGTGTGAAAAAGATCTTGGAGTCCTCGTGGACAACAAGTTAAACATGAGCCAACAATGTGATGCGGCGACAAAAAAAGCCAATGGGATTTTGGCCTGCATCAATAGGAGCATAGTGTCTAGATCTAGGGAAGTCATGCCACCCCTCTATTATGCTTTGGTTAGACCACACCTGGAATATTGTGTCCAATCCTGGCACCACAACTGAAGTCCAATTCTGGCAATATTGTGTCCAATTCTGGCACCACAATACTGACAAGCTGGAATGTGTCCAGAGGAGGGCAACTAAAATGATCAAGGGTCTGGAGAACAAGCCCTATGAAGAGCGGCTTAAAGAGCTGGGCATGTTTAGCCTGAAGAAGAGAAGGCTTAGAGGAGACATAATAGCCATGTATAAATATGTGAGAAGAAGTCATAGGGAGGAGGGAGCAAGCTTGTTTTCTGCTGCCCTGGAGACCAGGACACAGAGCAATAGCTTCAAACTACAAAAAAGGAGATTCCATCTGAACATTAGGAAGAATTTCCTGACTGTGAGAGCCGTTCAGCAGTGGAACTCTCTGCCCCGGAGTGTGATGGAGGCTCCTTCTTTGGAAGCTTTTAAACAGAGGCTGAATGGCTATCTGTCAGGGGTGCTTTGAATGCAATTTTCCTGTTTCTTGGCAGGGGGTTGGACTGGATGGCCCATGAGGTCTCTTCCAACTATGATTCTATCACTACCCTTCAAACTGATCCCTTTTTAAAGCCAGCCATGCCCAGTGTTCCCATGAAAGAGACAGGTCATAACTGGTTTAAAAACCAAATTATGTTCCTAACTGTCCACATAAACATTCTTTCCACAGAGCAGACAACAGCAAATTGAGTAGTTTTACATTTGAGCCAAAAGGAAAGAAAGGTGATTGGAGGGAAAAACTGACAACATACAAAAGATTCTACATGGCAAGAAAAAACCACTATAGTTATTTCAGGAAGTTACAGCAGGCCTGTATAGAGAAGCTACAATAAGGTCTAGAAATCATCCTTTCATCAAAAACAGAGAGGAACTGGGGTCAACAACAAAAGTTACACAACAGAATATTCTTTCCATTAAACACAAAGTGATTGGACTATAGGTCATTAACACATCAAATATTTCAGTACCTTTGTTTCTTCCTCTTTATCTTCTGTAAATATCAGCTGCTTATTGATCTCCTCTATGCTAACTAATGACCGTGTTTTGATAAAATACTGGAATGAAACTGCTTCCACATATTCCTGAAGACCTGGTTTGGGAAAAGAATAAATCAAATAGTATTTCACTCTTGTCCTTTACAATAGAAATCAAAATGATACATGTAATATTTAGTGGAAACTAGACATATTCAACTCTTGAGCCAAAAATGGAAACGGACAGATCAACAATTTATAAACTAAAGATTACTAGTACTTCATTGTCTCTTAGAGATGCTGAAATGCTACCTTCCCTAAACCACATCCAATCTAAGGAAATTGTAGATGAATACACTAATTAAGCCGAGAAAGAGTTCTCTGGGGCAGAAGACAGAACACAGCATCATGCTACCTATGCAGGCATTCCTATCAAGAAATTATCACACTCTAAAGAGTATTATCCATGTTACTTGTTAAAGACATGTTCTAAATGGCTGACTCCTGTTGGTTCACCAGCAGCTTGAAAGTACTGTTTTATTGATTAATTAATTTAATTACTTACTTACTTAATTAAAAGCCTTTTATTTCTCTACCAGACTACTCTAATAAGCTCTATTTGGGCCTGTTTTTAAAAAATGTTTAGAGCCCAAAGCTGTAAAATTAGGTAAGCAGACTGCTGTCTACATGCTTTAGAGACTATAGCTCACCAATAATAAACCAATTTCAATTATTTCAATTTGTTTCCAAGTTCAGTTTCAAGCTGGAGGTGGTTTATAAAGCTTGAGTCTGAGAGCAAGGTATCTCAAAAACCACCTATTTCACTATGAGCCTGTTTCTAATTTGGGATCTTCAGTATCATGAGCCCAAAGCCATTCAGGAGCTTATCTGTGTTTTGTCCTTTTACTGCATTGAGTATTTGCTCTCTTGCTCTTCCCTCTAGCATCATGGATCATGGCCTTAAAACACAACAGATCCTATCTTCTTCACTTCCAGATGATTTTATTAGGACATTTCCATTTTTATTAGGCAGGAAGAAGCTCCAAAAATACTTTAATAAAAATACAGGGTGAGGCAGCATAACTTCCTTTTTTAAAATGCGCGCCATTCAGTCATTTGAAGACATAGCGGAGCGCTAGTGGTCTCGTTTGAGAGGCGGGAGTATAAAGTTTTGTCCTGATACAGTTCAGTAGCCATCATGCGTTGGAACCGTGAGGAGCGTGCTTTTGAGTGGACTTGGAGTGGCCGGCCCTCTCTCCAGATTTGGCCCCTTGTGATTTTTTTCTATGGGGTTTTTGAAATCCCATGTTTATGTGAACCGCCCAAGGACCCTACAAGATTTGAAGACCAACATTCAGGAAGAAATTGCCAACACCTGGCAAGAGTCATGACAAACGCCAGAAATCGGTTTACTCGGTGTATGGAGAATGGGGAACGTCACCTACCTAACTTGATATTCAAAACTACGTAAAACAAAACTTTAGGTATGCGCCTACATTATAAAAAAAAATCTGATTCATACAATGGGTTTTATTAAGTTTTGAAAAAGGAAGTTATGCTGCCTCACCCTGTATAAACTACTGATGTAAAACTGTTTAACAGACTAATCACTACCATTAATATGTTCTAAAAGTATAAGTAGAAAAATATAATTAAAAATACCTTCCACCAGCTGACACTGCCTTGGACTATTTATATTTTAACTAGACACTGAACAACCAACTTGAAAACTTAATATATACATATTTGGTGAGAACAGGTTGCACTGCATAAGGAAACAAGCATGGTTCTGTTCCCTCATATTACTTCCCCCACCTATGTGAATGACAAGAAAGGGATATGTGGAAGGATATGCTTGGTAGAATATGCAATATTGCTTGACTCCATGGGTTTTTAACAAGTGATCACAAGCAGTTTCAGTTAAATATGGACTGCCTAAAGGGAACACACAATGTCCTTTTGTAACACATCTACTGGCTGTCAGTCTGTTTCCAGAGACAATTAAAATGGCTCTAGTCCAGGTTATGTGACTTGACAATATGATTTAGGATACTGCTTCTTACAATCTATAAAAACGAAGTTTGTGCATAACACGTCACTTATTTTGACTCAGTTATGCTGGTTGTTAGTTGTAGTTATTGTAGTCATCATCTTCATCATCTCACCTTTACCCCAATCTGGAATTCTAGATTGACGCAACTAAATAATTCATAGCATACAAGAGTTAAAATATTATTAAAATATAAATACAATCAAAATAGTTAAGAGAATTACTCTTTCAAAAGAAATGAAAGAATACTGCACATTTAGAGATCCTTTCATTGTAAGCAATGGGCTTAGTTTCAAATGCCTGTTGAAACAAGAAGACTGCCATTGGTCTGCCGAAGGACTGCAAGGAGGGCTCAGGTCCAAACTCTCTCAGAAAGGAGCTCTAGAGCTTGGGAGTGTCGGCACCCTATGTAGCTGTGAGCAGAGTTGGGCTGAAAGAAGAGTCTTCTCAAAAGATTTTCAAACAGATTCATATGAGAGAATACTATCCATCACAAAATCTGGACTAGAGTGGTATAAGGTTTATGCTTAGCTATCCTGATTTTGTCTGCAAACAGATTAATAGCCAGTGGACATGTTAAAATAGGATCCTTTTAGACACACAATATGAGTAGTCTGAGGTATTCTCAGCTGGCTGATGGCAGTTTTGGCTATACTTTCACTGAATATGTTTTAGGATATTTTAATGGTAGGGACTGAACTATTAAACTATTTTCAGCAGTCATTCATACTGTTTAAAAGTACAGGGTTAGTCAAAATGCATAGGCCAATAAGCCATTCAGTTGAATGGCTTATTGGCCTATGCATTTTGACTAACCCTGTACTTTGGGAGTATCTTCCTAACAACAACAGAGATGTTCTAGTAAACTAAAATGTGAGGTGAGGAATATTTGATATTTCCTAATAAAAATAAAACTGTCTAGTAGGTGAAGAAGGTATGATCTATGAGATAATCATCCAGAAACCAAAGAGGAAAAAGCATTAGTACTATCAAAAGAGTGCAGAACATAGATAAGCTACTGTACAGCTTTAGTCTCTTTATGACACAAAAGATTCCAACATGTGGCTCCTATGTGAAGAACTCTGGCCACCAACATTTGGTTTATTCAATTTCCTTACATAAGCTGACTTTCATTTTCCTGATACATTTCAATTAAGTATTCAAAGTATGGCTGTGTATTCGGCTTGCTTTCCTCATCCTCTGAATACGTTTACCTTCTAAATGTAATTGGTTAATTTGCTAAGTAGCATTTTACTGTAATTTTAGAAGAAGATGGTTTGCCATGGTGGTTGCAACCCATATCAACATCAGAGGGAATTGGCCCCAGCCCACATGCAGGGTATTAACTGATTAAATAAAAATTGGTTTTTCTGACTAAAATGCAACAATTCTAGTCTCACTAACAACCACTAAAACCATGTTTTCCTCGTTAAAATCAAATATGTTTGGCATGTAATACGTGCATTCTAGAGGTCCTCGACAAAAAAAGCAGCTTAAAATGACATTTAAAATGACCCAAGACCTTGACATAAGGTGTTTTTAATAAGCAGGTAAAAGGATGTTTAAATATATTTTATTGTATCTTAATGGAAGGACATCCGTTGCTTTCAGTAAATAATCCCTAAGGTGAAAAAAACCCATCCCATTTCACTATTCCGTCCAACAATACCTTCCTCCTTCTCCTCTCAGTTTTGGGCTGTTTCCAAGAAAATGATTACTTAAGAATCATGCTGCCAGTAAAAGAATAGTTTATAAGGCTGCTTTTTGTGTACTTTGTTTTCCCTGACTGAACACTGGAAATCTCAATTAAAAATCCATGATTGCTTGTGCTGGCACTTCCTCAGATTTTTAGACAGTCTGAAAGGCAAAATGGTGACATTTTGCTTTAGAATCCTTGAGAGCCTCCAGTCAAAGAATTTAATAAATGTTATAATTGCCAACAAGTTGTTTACTCCAATCCATATGAAGATGGTTTTACCGTATTGTCAAGATTTAATAGTGCATGTCTATTAGAGTCCACTGGATTCCATCATTTGACAAAGAACTTGAAAAAGATAAATAAACCCAATTTTCCCAGTTTCCAACAAACCTCACATCCTCTGAGGATGCTTGCCACAGATTCAGGTGAAACATCAGGAGAGAATGCTTCTAGAACATGGACATACAGCCCAAAAAACCTACAACAACCCAACTGGAAAAAGACTTCCCTTCCACAATCCCATCCCAGTGCATCCTAAAAATCTTCTCTGAAAGTCTGAAACACTCTCTGAAGAATGCTTTCAGTATCAGAGACAGATATAGCAGAAGGAAAAACAAATTCCAATCCTTCTGGCATTGACTAATGTAATATACCATTGCATCTTGGCCAACATGCACATTATAAAACATACAAAATTGTAGCATTATTAACACTTATAAACAAGTATTCATTTTAGACAAAGACGATGGGAAGCTTTCAATAAAAATGCTCAGAAGTATAGTTTCTGAGCAACCTGTTATTATAACAGGGAAAGTACTCATTAGTGAACACACCACATGAAGACATCGCCACAAGATACTGGCCTGTCCATTCTTGAAAAGGTGCAGGAATTAAGTATCTATAATTATTTTTATGGAGATAGTTTTGTTGCTGAACTTCTTAATATTTCACTTTTCTTGCTAAATTAAATATTTCCTTTCAATAAGTGAATGCAGCACAGAAACTGTGGTGCCAGATGTGGAAAATTTGGATTCGAAGTACTACTAAATTCAGAGTGCTTACTATGTAGGCAAATTGAATAGCATCAGAAGACTATTGTTATCTTGGCATGGCTGTAAGCTTAGCAGTTCGAAAATACGCAAGTATGAGTAGATCAATAGGTACCGCTTCTGCGGGAAGGGAATGGTGCTCCATTCAGTTATGCCAGCCACATGACCTTGGAGGTGTCTAAAGACAATGCTGGCTCTTCGGCTTACAAATGGAGATGAGCACCCCCCCCCCCCCCGAGTTGTCTTAATGTTAGGGGAAACCTTTATCTTTACTTCTCTTTTTTTAATTAGGACAAAGCATTGCTTGTTCAAAAAAGACCTGCCTTTTCTTCCAAAACTTCCACTTGATTTGCTGAAAAATATAAATACTAAAAGAGGAAGAATGCAAAAATGATCCGTCCAGACACTCTAATACAATAAGTCTGGCTTTAAATTATCTCAATCTTACCAAATACACTAAGATTAAATAAATGTGTAGCTACTAATTCAATAGGCAATTTGAAGGCACATACTTTAGTGTGCTTCCCCCAATGATATGTTTCACAACAATACAAATGCAAATCATGTTTTTATTCCTTTATTCGTGTAGGGGTTATCAGTTAAACTGAGTTGCTCTTAAACAGGCATTGAATCCAGTCAAATGCTGCCTATTTTAATTGGTTCATTTTTGTTGGCTTTATTAATCTGTTGTTTTTACAACTTCTGTTTTCTTCGTTTGATTGTATTGCTCTGAGGATGAAAGAAAAATAAATCTGACAAATCACAACCCCCCTATATTTTTGTAAAAATAGACTAATTAAATCTATCCACCTTTGGAAGAATAAAAAACTCAATAGGATTAGAAGATGGGTGTGTAAAAGTAACCCAAAATGCTATGACTATGGGCAAAATCCAACATTAAAATGAACTGGACCCAAAACTTAATTCTAACAATCACATTCAATGAATTTGGATTGAGAGTGGATTAAGATATAAGAGTATGTTGACATATCTAGACGTTTCACAGAAATTTAAACAACTTGTACCATAAGAAAAACCTCAACACAGTCCTGAAAAAAATGGTTCCAATAAAAAAATCAAATACGGTGATCTAATTATATAATATTGTCCCCATACTGTTGACTTGTTACTTTATTCTCTCAATCATGCAGCAGCCATAGTCACTTTGCCGTTTACTGTATTTTCATTTATTTCAATATTCACTGACATTTAAAATGAAGTATCCCTTTAAAATGGTCAAGTAAGGGACCTTACATAAAGCTAGTCTAAAATTCTGCCAAGTGTAACTTTTTCAACTTCATCCCCCACAAAGTCCTTCATAGCATCAAACACATGGTTGGGATGGGGCTCCCAGCCCTGTGGAGCTAGTTCTGAATATACACAAAAAACTACAGTGAGATGAGAGAAATATGGCCCCAGCACACTCCACATATCTTCTAGTTTTGGTCTGAGTATTCTAAGTGTATAGTTGGTTTGACTCCTATAGTATATAAACCAAATGGGTTGTACTAACCAAGTATTTCACTATTCAGCTCTTCAGAATGGTAGCTATGAAGATTATTTTTCAAAGGGATGAAGCCAAAAACGCTCAGAATTCCAGGTAATCTGAGTTATGTCAGGCTAGAATTTACCAAGTCTCTAAAGTTCGTCTCTAAAGTAATGAAGAAGAAAACTGCTCAATTATCTAGAACAGGGGTCCTCAAACTTTTTAAGCAGAGAGATGGCTCACAGCCCCTCAGACTGTTTGGGGCTGGACTAAAGTGTGAAAAAAACATGAACAAATTCCTATGCACACTGCATATATCTTATTTGTAGCAAAAAAAAATGAAAGAACAATGCAATATTTAAAATGAAGAACAATTTTAACAATCAAAAACTTACCAGTATTTCAATGGGAAGTGTGGGCCTGTTTTTGGCTGATGAGATAGTCAAGGTAATTAGGGTTGTTGTTATTGTGTGCCTTCAAGTCGTTTCAGACTGAGGGCAACCCTAAGTTTAGTTTAGAGTAGGGGCTAGGTAAATGATCTTGGAGGGCCACATCCAGCCCACAAGCCTTAGTTTGGAGATCCCTGGGCTAGAAAAAATTATTTATTATTATTTATTTACATCATTTCTATCCTGCCCATTTCAGCCTGAAGGCGACTCAAAGCAGAGAGTTCTTAGGTATGAGAGTAAATAACTTCAAATAATTGATGCAGGAAGCCTGAAGAGTGATGAAATTACTCTCTTCAGTAGTCTTATCAGGAAACTGCATTTCCACGTTTGGTGTTGTATCTCTATTATTATCTCTACTCTTCAAAAAAGCGCATAGATGAACTTAATTTATTCTTTAGCTACATCCTGTTCCTGTGTTATTCAGCTGCCTTAGCTTGTTATGGTCTTGTGAACCGGGTTATTTCCCAGTGAGTCTTCTTTGTGTCATCTTACCAGTTTATTCTGGGCTACAAGTGCTCTATACCTATTGTTTTGAAAACCTGTATACAATACATGTTTATTGTTATTTTGAAGTTTTTACAGAAATTAGTAAGATTAGAAGCCTACAAGTCACAGATTGTTTGATCTCAGGCTTCCATGCCTTCATAACACATGCTTTGTCCTGGTTTACTTTTCTCCCTTCAGACTCTTACATCAAACTATCTCCTTCCTCACATCCTAGAGCATTTTCCATTTAATTCACTTTTACAGTCTACAGTCTGCTCCTCAACCCACTATTCATTGCTCAGCTTCTCTGTTGACAAGGAGGCAATATTTCTGGTTCATGCCTTGATTGACTTGCCTAGACAAAGATCATCCTTTCTATCTAATGCACAGGTCAAAACTTGCAACACAGAGTGTTTGCGTGCCTTGTATGACCCCTTTCATTCACCTCTGTTCTACCTACACAACCTCTGAACTTTTAAAAGCTTCAGGAAATGCAGATGTTCAGTAACCATAGTTTTCCCAGGAATTGGGTGTTCCACAAAGCATAAAGCATCTAAAATTACTTAATTGCGCATATCCTGAGCATAATCACATCCCAGTTGCAAAATGAAAATAATCATACTGACCTGACTGAAGGTTAGGATTGCTGTAAAACTTCTGAGCTGATGCAGGGTAAGTATTTTACATGTTTGAACAATATTGAAAATGCTAATTACCAGCAGTAATAATAATATACAATACAACCAATCAGAATCACATAATGCTTCTCCGGGAAACCTTTCATCTAAGAAAGGAAATGCCTTGCTTTCAAAGATGAATGTGAAGACCCATTGTCTCTGAACATGTACAGAAGGTTTCCTGCCTTTCTCATAAAGTGTTTTTTTTTTCCTTTTTCAGAAGTCAGTTAGTTGGGCATCAGAGCGGAGAGGACCCAGGAGATAGGTTCCCACCACAACTGGACCTTACTACACATTGCATCTGCCACTCCCCAGTCACCACACTGAGAGCAGTAATTTCTGTCCCAGTTGCTTTCCCAATGAGAATGAACCCTTGTTCTTTTGATAAGTGATCAGAACTCTCCCCTTCCCAACAAGGAAGTCAAATGGGCGGGGAAACTTTGGCATGGAAGGGACATCCCATGGGTGGTTGACAAACCAGGCTTTAGCTGTATTAGGCCTTTGAATAGCTTTTCCTTTCTTCTGCTCAAGGGAATATGTCTTTTAGATAATATAAATTAAGACACTGATTCTATTTCAACTTCAAAAGTAGTAGCAAAGAACAATATTCTGAACAACGTGCAGAAGAAGTTCTGTGGTGCTGCTTTTTAATAGTTATTTCAGTATCTCTTTGTTTGGTTATTTAATCATCCCTTGGGACAATCTGTACTGTTAAGCAACATGCAGAAAACAGGCATAATTTTTGTTATTGTTCAATTATTAGTACTATACTCAGCATTTGAGTCCAAGCAAGTATCCTTCAGGGAAATGTTCTGCGTGCCATTAGCGCTATTCTTAATGAGAGAATGCTTGAAATTTCTTTAGTGCTCTGCCAGAATTGTCTTATCTTTGAGTCAAAAGAACAACGGCTTGGAGTAACCCCAAAAAAAGCATGTCACAGCTACAGATGGCAAACACAACTCCCAAGAATTGTACTTACAGCACTTCTATTTATAGGCATACAGTTGTTGCACTAAACACTTGCACATCCCCAGCAGGTTTGTTTGTTTGTTTTTAATAAAGGACCAACTACTGTAACTCCATAAAAGAAAAGGCTGTTTCCATGGAAGAGTGGTTTGGTGTCCTTGAACTGTTTTAAAGAGAAGTGGAGGAGAAATATTTCATGCTGGCCAGTGAACAATATCTTTTAGGAAGTCTGAGATTACTTACTACTACTTTGAAACACAAATCTTGGGTTTTTTAAAAACTGAGTAAAACAATTATTCCTACATTACATTAAGAATACCTTAAATATGTGGTTGGGTTTTTTGTTTTTGTTTTTTTTTACATATGGACAGCTAAAGAAATTTGTTTAACAACAACAAAATTTTATTATAGTCACTGACCAGCACAAAGCAGGGCACAAGCCCTCTGGGAGGAGGAAATAGCTCCCCAGTGAAGCAGCTATTAAAAAACAGATTACAAAACAGTTTAAAAACATAGGTTAATGCAGCAGGTGTGGAACCAAAGGGGGGGGGGGGGGAGACTGATCGGAAGTGTCAAAGCACAGTGTGGGGGGGGGGGGACAAAAGAAATTAACATGTTACTTATGAGGCACACATAGTGCACTTCATATTATAATATGCAGTGTGGTGTAGTGGTTTGAGTGATAGATTGGGGCTCTGAAGATCAGGGTTCAAATCCCTAATCAGGAAACCCACCTTGGACAAGTCACACTCACTCAGTCTAAGAGAAAGGCAATGGTAAAACCTTCCTGGACATGTCTCACCTTATCTTGGGGTCACTGTAAGTCATAAAGGACTTGAAGGCACACATATAAAACTTACTGTAGAATTAATGAGAATCAAAGACCAATGAACACATCACAAAATGTTGAAATAAATCAGACCATATTAAATATTTTGAACTACTTTTTCTAAATACAGACCTGGGGAGATGGCTCTGTGGTACTGATACATATCTTCTCCCAGCAATTCTTGTGCTACTTGTTTTATCTTCTGTCTCACAGTATCTAATTTGGCCTCAGATTCTGTAAGTATTTCTTCTACATTTGGAGTACTACAATGACGGAATACAAAGAAAATTACACTGGAATCATCAAAGCAGCAAGGTTAGTATAGAAATTGTGAATAATCCATTCTGCGTCCAAACACTTATTTAAAAAAAAAAACACAACAAACCTGATTGTACCAGTCATGAAAATTAATTCTTCTGAAATATTTAAATCCCAAAGGACTATTTGATATAGAATCAACTCTCCCTAAAGAAGTGGGCAACCTAGGGAACATGCTGACAGTCAATGCAGATTACCTATCCCTTTGCACATTTCAGCTAACATTTATTAACTAAGAGATGTTTATGCATATGACCTTGAAACAAAAGAATGGTTCTTGTGTTGAAGTATGTACTCATCCAGAATTAAAAGTTTATAATCTATAATTCCTAGTTCTGCATTAAGGATCATTGCCAAAATGTGATGAGGAAGGAAAGCAAAGCATTCTCTGTCTCCAAAATTCAGAAGTAACTGAGATACTCTCTCATCTAGAATGGCACAACGCACAAACAAGATAGCAATTTCAACAGATATGAAGGAACACCAGTGCTTTTCAAAGAATTTTGTCAGGCTGGGAAACCTCAAAACATTCCCAAAAGGAAAGGGCAGACTCAGTGGTTTATAAAGCAAGTCTTCTTAGAGGCCACAATGACTAAAGTGAGCTGACATGTTTTGGACACATCATAAGATACATGACATTATTGCTCAGGAATGGGCAAACTTCGTCCCTCCAGGTGTTTTGGACTTAAACTCCCACAATTTCTAACAGCCTACCGGATGTTAGAAATTCTGGGAGTTGTAGTCCAAAACACCTGGAGGACTGAAGTTTGCCCGTGCCTGTTATAGCTGGACTAATTCAGTAAAGGAGTTTGAAAAACCTTAGCAGGTAATTAGGAACAATGTGTCTTGGAGGACTCACATTCCTGAGATGACTATAAGTCAAGGCACCAACAATATGTCAGGAAACAACAATAGGGTGCATATTAAATATAATATAAAGTTCTTCCTTATAGAAGGTTTTTTTCTGGAAAAATTCCAGAAACTAGATACATAAATCTTCTGTTGGCAAAAATAAAGAAGGAAATGAGGAAAATAGGAAGAATGGGGAGGGGGAGTGTTGTGACAACTTAAATTGCCGATTAAGCTTCTATGGGTTAAAACCAAGGTTGGCAAATGCAACAAAGCAAACTAGAATCTACACCTCAAAATATGCTGTAAGCAATACATTATTATTTTGTAGTTGAGCCTAAACCTTAAGGCATGAGGGTTTCCAAGCAATTTGACATAGATATTAAAGAGGCAAGTTATAAAAGAAGAACTGTACTGTATTTCTTCAACTGTAAGATGCACCCAAATTTTAGTATCACCAACAAAAATACAAAATATATACCTGTGATTTTAAGACGTACCCCATTCATAGAGGTGTTCATATAGGGTAAAAGGTGTGTCTTGGAATTGAAGAAATACAGTAATAGTTTTTTAAAAAAAACCCAGCAAAAGGTCAGCTAATGTGTTGTTTTGTGAGAAGAGGGGTTCATGTCCTAGAACACAGCTCTATTATTAAAATACAAGGAGGAAAATGTGGAGAGAATATGGTAAAATCTCACAGATTTTCACACAAGCTTTCAGTTGTTTAGATTTTTCAGCATTATCATCTGGGCAGCTACATGAGCAGCTGCAATTCTGAGAGTATCAATGTAGCAACTGAACTGGTTGTCATTTATATTATAATCACCACATTGTGTAACAGTGCTTGCAAGCTAGAGTACACTACTGTTAACTGTGTCAGCAACCACAGCTGCTATTACTACTCACAGCAGAAATCTGACAGGAAACAGGATGGTAGGAAGCAAAAAGGAAAATACTTTATGCAAAGCCTAATATTTTGACAGGATGCCATTAACCAGTTATCCAACTTGCACAATCTTGTGCATTTTTCTTTGAAAGGTCCAAGGGGGCACTCTACAATTATTCTCATCTCTTCACATCACAGCGAACCACAATCGAAAGAATAAGAAAGCAAGAACCACAAAACATTTGGAAAGATCATATTCCCATACTGTGCTATCTATCAATATGTGAGCTTTTTTATTTTTCCCCCTTCCTTGGTACTTCCTTTACAATGAATTTCTGAATAGTGGAGGCTCCTGGCTCACTATCTCACCACCTGGATGCTTCAAGTTTTGTGGCAAGATTTCTGTCATCCAAATGAGTTTCCCTAAAGTTATGTGTGTTTTTTTAAAGAGATGCTTCCTGACTTGCCAGGAGGGGCCTTTGCTATCTGGGGGCATATTGGATCACCTGCACCATGTTGGGCATGGTGCCAAACTAGGTTTTGCCTTCTCAGAAGATCATGCATTTTTGCATGGGTTCTGGGAATAGTGGGAAATGCCAGTCAATAGAATCAAAGCTATGGACTGGTTGGCAGGACCACGGCCAAAGTTTTCACTCAGGGGCACTGCATGTGTATTTAAGTAAGCTTCTTGGCACTGCAGTCTCAGTCTATTCAGGAGATCAATCCTACCCACGATCTATATTTCTCTGTATTTATCTTAGTCATATGCAATTGTCACAACTTTTATCTTAGGTGACTGCCCATGGTGTTCAGATCCAGGAAGATGTTTGGAAAGTTGGTAGGTCCAACGAACAGTGGAAAGAGTCCCTTTATGGAAATGTGGTAGTGCAGACAACGGGAACCAACACTCAGGTGGTCAGACGTTCACTTCACCACACCCAAGTGACAGAGAAAGCCAAAGGTGATATCTGTCCATGTGGATTTCCCCCAGTTGCTATTCTTGGTTTTGGACATACACAGTAGGCAAATGTGCAAATGCGTGGATCTGGTCCCATGAAAATGCCAATCTATCTTGTAGCTGAAATCAATAAAGTTGTGGTTTTATTTTAATCACCAATGTGTACTGGTGGCTTGTCTTTGTCAGCAAAGCAAGTATTGTTGTTTTGCTGGTTTAAAAATAACAATTAAAAGGCATATTACAAATGCAGAAACAAAAAAAATGCAAAGCTATCATTAGGCAATACAGTTCCTGAACATTTTAATAGTTGCACAAGAGTGAAAAATATACTTTCATCATCTGTGCACAACTAGGATTTTTTTTCTTAGCCTCGAACCAATTTTATGCCAAGAATTAAAGAAAAGGGTAACACTATCTAGCACTGCATATGGTCACCCTAGACATATATAACACAATTATGAAAATTCCTGATCACCCACCTAGTAATCCTGTGCAATAAGAATATGGTCCTTTTACTTTCAATAGTTATGTCACGACTAAGTTTCACAAGCCTTTCATATTTGTCATGTCTTGTATCAAGCTCCACCTGAAATGCTAAAGGGAACAGAATGCAGACAAGCACAGTTGCTTGATAATACATGAAAAAATAACATTCATGGAGTCAATCCTCCCCCCCCCCAAAAAAACCCCAAGCCAGAGATTTTTAATAGAATATTTAAAATACTTGGGATTTATATAAAACTATTCTTCCATCAAGTGTGCAAAGCCAAATTTGATTTGTTCTTTACAGACAAGAAGGCTGCTGAATCCTAATTCTTGTCTTTAACAAAACACTCTAATTTGTATCTTCAGTTCTCTGGCTCATTAATTTCAGAAACTTAAGTAAACAATGAGAGTCAGGGCCAAATGCATATGAATTGTTTCTTCCCTCAGTGCAGTTTCTTTATTATAAGAGTGGCACATGCAACCCTAGTGTGAATCTGGTAATAAAGGGAGATAGTTTCAAGTCAAGTCTACAATTGGACAATATGTTTTAGTTTCCCCAGGTATGGAAATGTCCACAGCCCATGCAGTTCTATACATTACAGGAGAACTTGTGAGAAGTCTGCATATAAGAATCTACCCTCAGGCCTTTCAATAGTTACTTACATTTAAAGGCCATGATTACAGCCGAAGAATAATTAAGGTTATCTTTTTCTTCTCTTCGATGTCCATGAGGGAAATTGTCGTGCTTCCTTTTTCTAAAGCCACCTGTTCCTATAAAGATGAAGAAATCTTATGAAAATGAAGAATCCACAAATGTTGACAGACAATTGTGCTCTCCACCAATCCTGCCTCTGACTTTAAGGCAAGATCTGACTATTGATATTACAGTACACTGAATTTTAGAGCCACTCTCTACAACTCTTATGATTTAATATAATAGTCTCAGGAACTGAAGACGTTGTGACCTCTTTCACCAGTTTCCACTATTTTTGACCACACTAAATTACTGCCTTTAAATTATGCATTTTAAATTATGTACTGGTTGGTTAAATGAACTGATCTTAAACCAAGGCTGTCAGGATTGCTTTGATTGGGTGTTCCTGCACATCAGAGTTGAACTGAATGGCCCTTGTGGGCTCTTCCAACTATATGATTCCATGTTCTTTTAAACTGATGTTTTTAATCGTTTTATGTATTGTGTTTTTGGTCATTGTGTATGTTGCATTTCAGTATGTTGTTTATTTATCTACTTTATTTTTATCCTGTTTCTCTCCTGATACAGGGATTCGAGGCAGCTAACAGCAAACATGACACAATGCAATAAAAATTAAAAACAAAGCAAATGCATGTAAATATGAACCAAATGAGCTTGAGAGCGTGGTGGGACACAGAGAAGACCCCCCTCCCAGAAGACTGTAGCATGATCTGGTTTAGAGGCAAGGCATGACATGACTCTATGGCTCCAAGCAGATGATGGTGAAGCTCATTTTTGCAACCTGAAGACTGCTTGGGTTCGAGAAAAATTTCTGCTCATCCAACATGTCATACAATTAGAAAACATGCTTGCCAGTGATAAACATGCATATTTGTGGCAAACTCTTAAAGCTTCTAGTTCTTACTATTTCAAATATTTTACCATTATACATTACTAACTATTGCATCATGATCATTTCAGGAACTAAAAAAGCTTACATTGGTACTTTTCCCCTGTTTCCATGAAATGTTTAATTCAGATTTAGATTAGGTCTAACAATGTTCATAGTTAACTATAATTGTGAGTAACTGGTTTGAGCACTATCAAGCCAGTTGTTCTTTACGCAGATATAGAAAGAGTCAGAACCATCTGTTCTGTTTGGCAAAGAATACATGGAGAAGCTTTCAACTTGGATATTCATTGGTGTTCCTGAACTAGAAAAAGTAACTAGTCCAAAGCTGAGATGCTAAGCATGTCACATCACAGTGGACATTAAACTTTATTCAAATGCATGTTTAGGTTCACAAAGGGCATGGACAGGACTAACAACACATTTTATCACAACGTCCAATAAAGACCAACAATGACCACCATGAAATTACAACAGCAAAGGGTGTACTGTATTGGGGGGGGGGGGGGTGACACTGTCTTCTTCTCAGGTACAACTATAACAAGTCTAGTGTTGTGAAAATATAGCAGAAATAAATTGTAGCTGGATGAATCACATGATAAACAACAAATAAGAAACATCCACCAGTGTTGTAAAAAATGTGTCATGAAAAAAGACCATGCACCAGACTACTTTTTTAAAAAAGAAAACCCTATAAAACAAACATGGGGCTGCTGTAAGTCAACAACAGACTTGAAGGCGTATAGTAGTTGTTGTTCTGTGCCTTCATTTCCAACATGGTAACTCTAAGGCAACCTAACCATGAGGTTTTATGAGGCTGAGAGGGCGTGACTTGCATTAGACCACTCAGCAGACTTTCATGGCCAAGCAGAAGTTTGAACCTTGGTCTCAAGTTGTGGTCCAGCACTCACAACACTCCATCATACATACGCACAGAGATGCATCTACACTTTAGAATGTATGCGGTATGGCGCCACTTGAACTGCCCTGACTCAATGACAGGGAATCATTGGAGCTGTAGTTTGACAAGGTCTTTCGCCTTCTCTGAATGGTGTCTCAGCAAGTCCCATAGCAATGAACCAGGGCAGTTCAAGTACTGTCAAATTGCATTAATTCTGGTGTAGATGCACCCACAATACTTAAAGATGAAGGCCTTCCCTAGCATCTACACCAGTGCTTCTCAACTTGTGTGTCTCCAGGCATTTTGACCTACAACTCCTAGAAATTCCAGCCAGTTTACCAGTTGTTAGGATTTCTGGGGGTTGAAAGCCAAAACATCTGGGGACCCACAGGTTGAGAACTACTAATCCACACTTTAGAATGCATGCGGTTTGGCGCCACTTTAACTGACCTGACTCAATGACATGGGAGCTGTAGTTTGACAAGGTCTTTAGCCTTCTCTGGCTGGTGCCTCAACAAGTTCCATATCAATGAAACTGGGCAGTTGAAGTACTGTCAAACTGTAGATGCACCCACGATGTTTAAAGGTGCAGGGCCTTCCCTAGCTTTCGATGTGGCAGCCCAACTGGGAGATACTATATGACAATGGTTCTCAACCTGTGGGTCCCCAGGTGTTTTGGCCTACAACTCCCAGAAATCCCAGCCAGTTTACCAGCTATTGGGATTTCTGGGAGTTGAAGGTCAAAACATCTGGGGACCCACAGGTTGAGAACCACTGCTATATGAAAGCCCAGAAGGTGTTGTTATTAAAGGCCCGGCTTCTCCCCTCTCCCCAAAACAACGCAATTTAGGGCCCAAAAGGGGGAAGGGTCAGCAGCTGAAGGCAAAGCAGAGGGAAAACATGAAAAACCAATGGCCGAGGTGAGGTGGGAAGGCGGCGAGAGAGACCACTGAAGTCCCGAGACGTTCTCCCCCAATTCCCTTCCCCCAGCCCCGCTTCCTGCAGCCACCTTCTTTGCCGCTCATGGCGCCCGCCAGCTTCACAATCCGGAAGGAGGAGGAGGAGGAGGAGAAAGCAAGGGAAGCCCCGCCCCTTAGGAGTGCCGCGCGCCCCACAATCCCCGCGCGCCAACCCCACTTCCTCAGCTCCAGCCCGGTAGCCACGCTTGTGAGGACCTCTCCTCCTTTCGCAACCCTCCCCCCTTTAGGTGTCTACTCCAAATTCCTGAAAGTAGTGTTTCATTTTGAAAAGCTGTATATTTCACTTTCCCTCCGAGCTTCACGCCGATTCACGACACAGCAGACAGTTGATTTTCTTATCAGCTACTTTCTAGACATGTTTAGGGGTAAATGCAATAATCATCCTTCGAAACAGGCATTTAATAGTGAGCTATATATAACTTGCAAAAGCAAGCCTCCAAAGAAGGGCATTGTGGGAAATGTAGTATTTAAAGATACTACTGTCTGATCAGCAGAAAACCAGGAGGCTAAGTTTGAGCCATTTCCAGGATGAGATGGAGCAAACATAGGGAATAGGTGGTGTTTTTTGGTTTTTTTAAACGCACTGGGGTTATTTATGCTACTCTAGGCCAGAGTGAAGAGAGAGGGGCCAGAAGACAGTTCCACCTTGTCTCCTGTGCTATGCTAATAATATAATGTAGTGTAATATAATATAATATATTGTATATACATATAATATTTGTTATAATATAATACAATATAATACTATGATATAATTATATATATTTATATTACATGTAATATTACTTATAATATTACAATATAATGGTATAGTACGATATAATAATATATAATACTGATATTGTACTCTGCTAATAATATAATATATTGTATGTATATTCCATCTTTGGAAGCTTTTAAATAGAGGCTGGATGGCCATCCGTCAGGGGTGCTTTGAATGTGATTTCCCTGCTTCTTGGCAGGGGGTTGGACTAGATGGCCCATGAGGTCTCTTCCAACTCTATGATTCTATATATTTTGTAAGCCGCTCTGAGACCCCTTCGGGGTGAGAAGGGCAGCATATGAATGTCATAAATAAATAACTATAACATGCATTTAACAAAAGGTTTGTGTAAATTTATAAACACAGAGAAAGGACACAAAAATGCACCCTTTATTTTAATTCATCTATCCCTTATTCCAAGCTATGAAAAGAAGGAAACATCTGAATTAAGTTTTGAAAAACACATTTTCATTCATCCTAGAAAAATGCTGTTGCTTTTACATTGTTACAGCTTCATCTCTTCATCCATCAACATTATTATTATTATTATTATTTCTTTAAAAAGAGATACAAAGCAACTAACAATAAAAGCAATACATGTGCAGGTACAGCTGTACCAGGAGCTCCAACTTTGTTTTCTTTGCATTGAATGTTTGTTGTAGTTCTAAGTTTCAGGGACTCTGCAGGGACTCTGCAGATAGGTGGCTTCTTTTGGCTGCAATCATAGAGCAAGCCACCTGTCAATTATAGTTAGGTTCGCTGGTCCTGCCCCCTTTGGGTTTTGGAGGGAATAGGAGCCAATTTGGGTTCAGTCCACACAGAGAAGCCTTTCGTGCGGGACATAATACCAAGAGCTCCTGTAGAAAGCTTCGTCTTCTACAGCTTGGCCGGGGTTATACAGCCCACAGCTTGGCCGAGGATTATACAGCCTTACAGCTCCTTTGCTGAGGGACTTCAGTCAGCCATCACTGAAACCTGAACTCCTTTTCCCCTGGAAGTCTACAAAGCTCTGCTTGGTAAGGGTCTCTCGCGGAAGCCAGAAGCAGTTGGTACCGGGTGTAGGGGCTCCACGCCAACAGAGGCAAAGACAGACTGCCCAGATTAGAAGTTAAGCATTAGTTAAAATACCAGTCATGAAGATAGTGCCTGTTCCCTGTGGACAAGATTGAGAGCCAATAGACTATTAAGAAAGCCTTAAAGTACCTGTTTGTTTTCAATAATAAATAACTTTGTTGAATCTTTAAGCAATCTAAAGACTCTGTTTTAAGGAAATCCAAGGGCCTTTAATCTGAGGCATCCCCGGCATCCCGTTGGTCACACAGAATTTATGTCCTGTCTACAGTCTTATGCACAGGCAGCACAATACAGTATGTATCGCCATGAAAGCCTTCGACAACACAATGCAGTATATAATGTAAAACCTAAAGAATAAAAACATTGAAATAGAATTAAACAGAAATAGTGTATTAAAAATGCAGTTAAAATTCTTCAGTTTATACAATTCTTAGGATTCTATAGCAATGAACCATGGCAGTTAAAATGGTGCCAAACTCCCATAATTCTGCAGTGTAGACACATCCTTAATGAAATATATATATTTCTAGCCACTAATTCCTTAAAATAGTCCTAAAATAGAAACAGCGCTTAGCAAACAAGGATAGATTCCTATTCATACAACAAACAGGTTTCGGTAAACGTTTTTTATTCAAAACAAACAATCCAATCTCTTTATGTGTGTATCAGTGTGTGGATATATATACATACATAGTTTGTGCCACAATGGCTCCTAAATCCCATGATGGATTTGGACCAAATCTGGCACACATGCCCTTCATTGCCCAACTTAAATACACACTGCTTTGGGGCTCACAGCAAAAGAAAAGAGAAAGGAACAAAGCCGATTGGCTGTGGCTAGGTGAAGTGACCCTCTATCATGTGGCTGGGAAATAAAGGGAGTGAAGCAGATTGGCTGCTGGTAAGTCACATGGAAAGAAATGACAACACAAAAGTATGAGAAGAACAGAGGAAGAGGGAAGAAATAAAAAAGGAGGGAGGGAAGGAAGGAAGGAAATATGAGGGAAATAGAGGAAGGAAGGAAGGAAGGAAGGAAGGAAGGAAGGAAGGAAGGAAGGAAAGGCAAGAAAGGCCAGGAGAAGGCAAGATATACCTTCTCAGAACCAGAGAAGGGGGAATGTAGGTGGGCATCAGTCCTCTGACATCTGGGTAACTCTAGGTAACTATTTTTGTCATAGGCAGGCACATGCAGTTATGACGCGACTAGCAAGTAAAATCCCATTCTTTCCCAGCTCAATCTGTACTGCAACCACACTTCTGCTACCTGACAAATAACATCTGTGTTTCCGCAGACTCCCACTATCTTCCCTGAGCTGAAGCTGCTGAAGATATTCTCTACTAGATGGAGGAAAGGGAGGCTGAATACGCACAAAAAGGCAGTTCAAAAACAAGCTTCTTCATCAACATTTTGTCAACTTAAGTGTGTGTGCACCTCTACCAAGATCAGCTCATTTCTAACCTATCTGGATGTCTTTTCAGTGATAGGCAATTGCCTTTTTATTGTTCACTGTGTTTTATAACTGTTACTCATAGTAATCCTATGCTACCAATGGTTGAGCTGCGTATACTTCTAAAATGGCTTTTTTATGCTGTTATTATGTGGAGTGTTGTTTTACTATTTTCAGATTTCCCGGAAGTACTAAATGTTGAAGAACAGAACATAAAGCTACAAGGTAAATAATTAAAACAATAAAGCAGTCACAGCTGAGTTATGTGAACTCTGGGAGTACAAGTAATATCGTTCCACCCGGTTAACATCAGTTTACTTTAGTTGTTTATTAACATATTTATATCCTCCCCTCTGTCATGGGATTTCAGTGTGGCATACAAATACAATCAACTTAAAGAACCTAGAGCCATTTACATTTTAAAACAATATAATTTTAAAACACATTAAATAATTTACACAGATTATACAGCTCAAAAGTCTGGAGCCATTTAAAACCATGCATATGTACATGTTGGGGGAAAAAGAGTTAGGATTTACTAAAAAGGTATGTTTTAACTTGTAATGGAATGAAACCAAAGTCATGAAAATAATGAGGGTAGGTTCCTACATCACAAAAAATAACTGTATTTCAATGTGTTTCAGCAAACTTTTTATCCAAACAAATAACATGCACACATTAAATGAAATTATCAGGTTGAGTAAACTTTGCAGAATTAAGCAAAAACAGTTTAATTTTCTGAGATCGCTTGAAAGCTTCTTCTAAAGTGTATCTGGGGATTATTTGTTGTCTTTTATCAGCTTCTGTTTCTTATTTGCTTTCCATACATGATCAGTACAGAATTCTAGAGGCAGCTATTGTCTGTTTTGCAGGCACACACAGCTATAGTAGCATCAGAGTGTAATACCATTCTTTCCCAGCTCAAAATGTATTAGGTTCGCAGCCTGGGAGTGATCCTGGACTCATCGCTGAGCCTGGAACCCCAGGTTTCAGCGGTGGTCAGGGGAGCTTTTGCACAATTAAAACTTGTGCACCAGCTGCGCCCGTACCTTGGGAAGTCTGACTTGGCCATGGTGGTGTACGCTTTGGTTACATCCTGGCTATGGCGATTGGCTTTCGACGAGTGAGTCAATATTCTGTGATATGGAAGGATGACGACGAATGACGAACAACGATTTTATTGTGACGACTGACCATTGAAATTATTTGATTGCATTTTGCTATTTTAATGTTTTAGCTTAATATGTAATATGATGTTTTAATGACTGTTTGTGATATTACTGTTGGAAACCGACCCGAGTCTCTCGATAGAGGTGAGATTTGCTAAATAAATAAATAAATAAATAGTTTACTGCAGACACAATAAGATCTGTGTTTCTCAACTTCACCTTCACAAGCCTCCCAGTGCTAATGCTGCTCAAACACATCCAGCTAGACATGAGGATGAAAAGGAGTAAAGTGAGCATTAAAGGTCATTGTAAAAAGAAGGTTCATTGCCAAGAGACTTTGTTAATTCAGGTATCCTTGAAATAACATCAGAAGAGGTATTATTTCAAGCATTATGATCCCAGGCCATTTAGGGCTTCAGGTCAGCCCCCTCCCTCCTGACTTTCAGAAAGAAAGTAAAAACTTGGCTCTGAGACCAAGTTTTTGGCCAACAGTGCAGTGCAATAGGTTAAGTGGAATTATGTGCAATAACGACCAGAATGGCCTTTGACTCTGTCACCAGATTGCGTGATTTTAATTATCTAACATGGTTCTTTCATCTCCCATCTTGCAAAATCTGTCCAGTTGGATAGTATGTTTAATGGTTCTGAGAGCTACAGAAGCATCAACAAGGCAGCTCTCTGGCTTTTATGTTTAGTAGATCATTAGCCAGGGCAATGAAGACTGTTTCAGGATCACACCCTGGAAATATATTTTGAAAGAACTGGGTTGGGGAGGTCATTGATCTCGGAGTTAAGTCTTGTGAACTAGAGGGGAAAATGAACTGATATAGTAATACTTAAAGCATTATACGAGTTAAGTTAGCACCATTAACTACAAAAAAAGGCATGTTAGTGGCAGGAGGATTCTGGAAACTATAATCCAAAAAGTCAAACACACGATTAGCCACCTTGAGTCCCTATAAGGGGAGAAAGGTGGGATAAAAATAAAGTAAACAAGTAAATAAAGAGCAGCTGGAGGAGCCACAATGCCCAAGGTTGTTTTTATGCAGTCATTTGTCTTTATCAATCCACATCGATACACCAGTTTTAGCAGTTTTAATCTCAAGCAAGAGCAGAGCTTTTGTTGATCTTTTAAAGTAATGTGTTTAAACTGTCCATTTAAGATCAAACCATCTCAAAAACTGCATAAAAAATATTATGTACCTTGAAGTCAGCTTCACCTTATGCTGATCTAAAAAAATACAAGACCACCAAGAAATGTTATTACCAAACTTGTCAGTGTCTTTTAAAGTAAGGACTGTGCAAGGAAATAGTTGCAGGTGAAGGGACAAAATGAGGGTGTTTCCCCACTAAATAAGAAGTCTGCACCCTCAATGAAAATTTTCTTCAGTCTCCAAATTTCTAGACATTTACTCACTCAGACCTCCAGCTGAGCATTTAGAAACATAGTTTAGGTAGTAAAAGAAACAGGACAGGCAAAGTGAGTAAGGAAATGTGAGCACAGCAAATTTAAGAGTTCTGGTTCTGAAGAAGTTTTACTGTCTCACTCTCTGCAATGCTGGAAGTTTGAGAATTGAAAGAACATTTAACTGAGAGGCAGAATTCACCCGCCCTTGAAGCTATATTGTGGATTATGAAGCCATGCACAATACGGTTTGTAGCTTTCCTACTGCCTCCAACTTTCCTCAGCTGCTTCAGTGAGTCATAGCTTCTTGTTTGTTGAAAGTAGGATAGCTTCAGTTTAGTCATTCTGGTTTCAAGTGAGAGTTTTAAAAGAGGTTTGATTTTTGTTGTTTTGTGCTTTCAGACTGTTTTTATGGTGACCCTTTCACGGGAGCTGAGTGTCATCCAGCAGGTTTCCATGGCTGAGTGGGAATTAAAACACTCAAGCTACTTACCCATACTGGCTATTTTGATTTTTCTAGGACCCATTTATTTCTCTATGGGGCAGCCCATGGTGTCTGTAAAATTCTTGTCTAGCATCATGTTTCAAATTGAGTCACACACCCCCCCCCCCCCATGAGCTTTCATATCCATTAAATTAAAAATACCATGGTACAATAGTCCTGATAGTGGTATTAATTCATGTATCTTTATTGTTAAAACTTTACACTTGAATGTCTTATTTGTTTGGCTGTTTATTAATTAAAACATTTCCATCTTTCTTTCTATCTAAAGATCACATCACATTGTGGCCAAGATGGCAAAGGATATAAAGAAGGAAGAATGCACAGACTTATTTGCTTTTGCCTACATCTACAAGGAAGAGCAAATGTCCACACTCTCCCCTGGTTTTATCTTCACTTTGTGGAGTGAAAACTACTTCTGCATTTTGAACTCTGTTTCCAGCAAATGAAGTAAGCTGAAGACAAAAGGGGAAAGTAGGGGAATAACCTAAAAACAATGGGAAAGAAAAACGAAATGGAGTATTAATTGCAAGAGCATTTACCCAATCGAACAGTTGAAATGTATTAAGCACTAGAAACAGGGTTAAAAGAAATCTGATTTTTAAATGCCAGTTAAAATATATATTCAAACCATGCCCAAGTATGAATCTGTGTAAAACATAGGCTTTTTGTAAACCACCATGCTTCTACATGGTGCCAAAATGAGAACAACATAGGAATTAGTTGAGACTCTGTGGATCTTATCTACAGCCATCTTTCTGCATGTGTAGGTTTCACTATTGCAGATTGGATTATTCACTGATTTGATTAATATGTTCTCTCTAGGGAGCTCTAATTCCTCTAGCATTACTCTATGGCCAAGCTCCACCAGAGGTTTATCATAGAGTTGTACTGGAGGATTCAGAGATAAATTTAGGAGAGGACAAAGAAACATAAAGGAGTTTCAGATAATCCCAGTCTCCCTATGCACATAATGACCTTCAGAATTGCTGAACTAGCAGATGAGTACATACAAATTCCTTTCTTGCCCCCCTCACTGCCCCCATGGAGTGGGAGAATACATTTATTCTTTCTTTGCAACAATTCTTTCAACTGGGGAAAAGGAAACATTCTCACAGCAACAGTTGTTACAGAAGGAAAGGAAAGTCTGAGAGGAGCAGCTTAATGATTAAATAAATCTATGCCAAAAAAAATCCCCTTCACTTAGAACAGAGTTTGGCATTCTAATGCTGTTTTCACCAGATGAGCCATCAACATGTTCTTATGCTGAATCATGATGATGCAACTATATTAAGTAAACAACACAATGCACAGCGAGAAGGTCATGTTATAATTACTTTGTGGCTCTTTGGGAAAGAGTTTACTGTGGAAGAGAGTTCTTTTCAGCTTTTGAGAATTGCTATCATTTTGTAATGCAAAATTTCAAAAATGAAGGTTATTTTTAGAGGTTTTTGTACCATAGGCCCACAATATTAGCTGGGTTTTGATTCTAGGCACACCCCTGCAGTGGATGCCTAAATCCATGGAGGCCCAAGTCCCATTTTGTACAGTAGTGTAGTAGAATAGCGTCCTTATATAAAATGGCAAAATCAAGGTTTACTTTTGGGAATTTTAAAAAAATGCAAGGCTATGCAAGTTTGAATCAATGGGTACAGAAACTGTGGATACAGAGGGTTGATTGTAATGTAGTATATAAAGGGATGCAAAATACATGTATATCCAGTCAAACTAGTCCTTTCTCAGATGAAAAGAATAGGGGAGAGGGAATTTGCATATAACATAATTAATAGTAATGGGGGACAGATGACTGTTCTTTGCAGTTGTGGTTTTGCCACCACTCATGCCAGAAATGGTTGTTGCTGATGTAATAATCCTTCACTGAACATTAATACAGAATGTAAGATAAGGTATCAGTTGATATGAATATCATAGATGTCTGTTGTGCCCTCATAACAAAAAGAACAATTATCTTCCATTACTATTTTCAAGGGCTTCTTCTGCCAATACATTTATAAGAACACTATAAATGTTTTATAAGAATCCTATGTTTTCCTCCCTGAAAATTAATAATGTGCATTCATGTCACCTATCAACTTATCGCACAGCCATTAATTTGCTAGTTTTCTTAGGCAAGGAATACCCAGATGTGTTTTTGCCAGTCTCTTCCTCTGAAATATAGCCTACAGCAACTAATATTAACTGGCAGCATCCCATCCAAGCACTAACTAGAGCTAACGTTGCTTAGCTTTCAAGCTTAGACTGGATCTGGTGTCTTTAGGATATTTAGGACCTATGGATCACAAAATTAGACAGGATCTAGCGTCTTTAGGATATTTAGAAACTATGGATGCTGAGCTGAGTATACTATCAACTGTACCTTCTCGGCAAGCTCATTTCAAGAATATATATATATATATAGTGTGTTTTTATTTTCATTCCTTCTCTGGAGAAAAACTAGGAGAAAGTATTTTTTATTATTTATAGCATTATTTAAAAACTATGATAATGTTGTGGGCAAATAACATTTCTCATACAGTGCAGCAGTCCTGACATAAATTCATGCACAATCAAACAAGATTTGTTGTGAGGAAAACAGATGGCAGCAAACTTTGTAGAAAATCCCCTAAAATGTTTTGAAACAAATCTTCCTGTCTTTCTTCATCAACGGCTGGTGACTTGTCTGAGTCAGAGACAGTGGGCAAAATCATGTACAGCTGTTTCACCATCAGTATCAAGACCCAGTTAGGAAACCTCCCAAAAATTAAATTACATACCTTTGAACTTTTCACAAGGGTACCGATATTGGCCAAGCAGAAAAATAAAACAAAATATAAAATTCACAAGCAGTGACACCTTTATTAGGTCAATTTCAAAGTATAAAACACATCATGCAGGGTTTCAAAGCTACACGGGCATTTTCATCAGAGAAAGATGTCAAAATATTTGAGTTATAGGACTACACTCTGTCTCCAATATTATTATTTTGGGATTAAGATGGTATCAAGGGATTTCAGTGCAGGCAGAGGCTAGCCGCCATCTTGATTATGTGAAAGGACAGGGAAAAGACAGGTAATAAGTATTCAACTCCATTAGCAACAGAAAGGTAACTTCTTTTGAGCTCCACTGTCCCATGTGCATATAACTACTTCTGATCTGAATAAAGTATTTCTCCCAAGTTCCGATTGTGATGAATGCTGAATAGTCTCAAAGTCCTATTGAAGCAAACAGAACTGCTCTCTTCTCCGTGCAGGCATTATATGATGGTGTTGGCTGCAGGAGCAAAATACTTTCCCCTACGGGACTCGATGTCAACCATCTACACTGCCATATAATGCTGTTTGAAACTGCATTATATGGGCAGTGTAAAGTCATATACTGTGTCAAAGCAATATATAGTGTTACTACATCCTAAGGATAGGCACTACTTTGTACTGCTCTGTAAACCTCATCTATATTAAGCCATTAAATCTGCAACACAAAGCAAACTCTAATTTAAGAAGGGGTCACAGCCTTAAAGCTAATTTCACAGTGTGAGCTATATAATCAAAGAGCTTGTGAAAGAATCTTGTCTCACTGAAAAACCTGGGGTTTTTTTCTCTTTACACATTCTTTATAAGACACATTTTCCTCCAAAGTAGATCAATTTGGCCAAACAAAGTGGTGATAACAGTAGACCAAAAGGATTTTCCCATGGTCCTCTTTCCCTCCTCCCCCTACTTTCCAGCACATTGACCTTAAAATAGCACTGCCACACTATCCTTGACCTCCAGCTCAGTCCCTTAAAGCCAGGAGAAACAGCTGGGATAACCCCGTAATAGATTAGTCTGCAAGGAAAAAAAAAGAGCCCAACATTTCTAAAAGAATTAAAGAGCAGCAGTTAAGAACACACACACACACAGGCTATGTGTTTTGTGTGCAGAAAGATTGATAGAGGGCATGGGGAATTAATTAATCTAAGAAGCTCAGGGGTTTGATCTTGAGCCAGTCATGGAACTGAAAGAGGCCTCCTAAGCCATCGAGTCCTGCCCTCTGCTCAAAGCAGGACCTGCAGCTAAAATGTCCTCAGGAAGTAGTTAGCCAGCTTTTTTTTTCTTTTTTTTTTAGGAGACAGCTCTTGCATTACCTCAAAATTGCAATCATGGCACTCCTCAGTCTTCTCTTCACCAAAGCTAAACATGCCCAGCTTTTTCCTCATCTGTTTTATACTCCACATGTTTTATCATCATACTTGCTGTTCCCTGAACCTGCTACTTCTCTGTATCTTTCTTAAAATGAAATGCCCAGAAATGAATGCAGAGGAGGACCGATCAATGCATGGGTGACACAAGCCCTTGAGATGCTACTCACTCAGAAGTAGATTTTAGTAAATTCAGAGGCACCAACTTCCCTAAGTGTCCACAAAGTTCTACAATATAGTTGTGAGTGCACATTTGTGACATATTGCATGCCATTTATAAATAGCTGCAGTTCTCCAATACAATTCTAGGGTAGACCAGGACCAGAAAGCATGTTATTACACAATGCTGAGGTAATACATGCGGTTTCAGGCAATCATGGTCTAGCAGGGATCCTTTCCCCTGCTGATATGGAGGTCTTACTGTAAGGTGTGTGTGTATGTAATGTCATGTGTCCATTTAATGACAAGGACTGAAAAGCTGCATCATGAGGAAAACTACTTTAGCATGTAATAAATTCTTTCTACTTGAGAAATTATAACATGGGTGGTATAAAAATAAAGTCTTTACTGATAATCATTTCCAATGCTTACTTAAAATAGGTTTAAAAATCAAACATCTATTGATACCAAATCGGCTTTACGAAACAGGCTGGTCTTTCTTTTTATGAAGTATAGCATAAGCATCCTCTGCAGAGTCCACTGTAAACACTGCACAACAGATTTGTGTAAACGGCTATAAAGCTGTCACTAGGTTACTGTCAGATTTATGACCCCAACATAGATTTTTTTTGTGTGTGTCACGAGCAACTTGAGAAAACAAGGAAACTGTACCTCAGTTAGGATACTGAATGTTCTCTAATATGAAGGATCCCATACCACCTCTTTCATGCAATTATGGTCCTCAATGACCCTTAGAAGATAGAAACCTGCATCAGACCACTTTGGAACTGGTTTGATTTTGTTGCCCACCTAGACTCAGTCTGCTCCCCTGTGCAGCAGTGTAGTCTATGCCTAATTCCATGGCAAAGGTGCATCCATAGTGCCGTGTGGGATACATCGCACCATGTTAAAACAGTGGCTATGGCTCTTAATGAGACATGCCAAGTTATCACAGGAGGTCTCTGCCCCACACCACTGGAGAAATTATGCAATTTAGCTGGGTTTTTTGTGGGTTTTTTTCGTGTTAGGAGCAGCTTGAGAAACTGCAAGCCACTTCTGGTGTGGGAGAATTAGCCGTCTGAAAGGACGTTGCCCAGGGGACGCCCAGATGTTTTGATGTTTTACCATCCTTGTGGGAGGCTTCTCTCATGTCCCTGCATGGGGAGCCAGAGCTAACAGAGTGGTCATCCGTGCTCTCCCCTGTCAGTCTTCAGTCCCGGCACAAGGGTTTAAGCCATTGCATCACCGGGGGATACTTTTAGTTAGTATTGCACTAACTGGCATCCGTCAGGAAGTAGCAGCCAACAATGAAAGAACCGAGGCAGTGACATCTCTGGCCCATCATCTGTTTGGATATCAGCCAGCATGGCAACAGCTTAAATCAAGAAACAGCTTCCTAAGATTGAGAGAGGTACTTGCAGGAACACCTCAGCAAGCAAGAACGCAAAAGTGGCAGGTTAAAACCCACCACCTTAATCAGTAACTGAGACCGGACAGGAGACTCCCTCCTGGGCACAAAGAAGATTGGGTGACCTGAACAGGCTACACTCTGGCATCATGAGATGCAGAGCTAACCTTAAGAAATGGGGCTGCAAAGTGGAGTCCACAACATGCAAGTGTGGAGGAGAACAAACCACTGACCACCTGCTGCAATGCTACAAAGCAACATGAAGCCCTGCCATAAGCACAATGGAGGACCTTCTCAAAGCGACACCAGAGGCACTCCAAGTGGCCAGCTTCTGAACAAAGGAAATTTAGAAGAATGCCAAGTTTTTTTTAAAAAAGTGTGTTTTTTAAAATGCATTTTAACATATTATGATTATGCTTTTGGCTTTGTGCAGTTTTTATATTGCTAAATATTTTAATTGTATTTTATAATTGTTTTAATTGTATTTATAATTGTTGAGGCATCGAATTGTTGCCGACTGTGAACCGCCTTGAGTTGCCTCCGGGCCGAGAAAGGTGGTATATAAGTCTGATAAATAAATAAATCAATCTATATAAATAAAAATGTAATGTTCATTTGTGGGATTAACATTACTCAAAAACCACTGGATGAATTGACACCAAATTTGAACACAATACACCTATCAGGCCAATGAGTGATCATCACTCATAAAAACACTGAAAAACACAACAGAAGGGACTTAGAAAGCCAAAAAGAAAAAGAAAAAAAAGATGCTACAGTGCATGCACAAAAACGACTCCCCCGGCAAAAAAAAACACAATAGAATATCCACACTATCTTCCAGACTACAGCTCCCAGCATCCCCTAGACCAGGCCCTTTAGGAGAGGGGGATGATCCAAATGCACTGCTTCCAAGCTGCAAGCTTTCTTCTCCTTGGATTTGAGAGCATCCGAATCCCTGGATACTTCCAGTTTCCTATTCCTGGACTGCAAATTCCCAGCAGTCCTCCAGATAGATAGGTAGATTGATCAGGAGGAATACTGGGAGTTGCAGTCCAAGAATAGGCAAAGAAGGGGAAAAAAGGGAAAGGAAAGAAAAAGGGGGGAAGGAAGGGATGAGGAAGAGAAGGAAGGAAGGAGAAAAGGAAAGACTGAAACGGAGGGAAGGAGAGAGAGGAAGAGAGGAAGGAGAGGCTGGCCATAGCAATGCGTAGTGGGTACAGTTTGTAATAAATAAACTGTGCCCTCAACTGCAGGAAATCAGGAGACGCTTACTTCTTAGGAAGAGAGCAATAACCAATCTTGATAAAATAGTGAAGAGTAGAGACATCACACTGGCAACAAAGATCTGCATAATTAAAGCAATGGTATTCCCCATAGTCCCCTACGGATGTGAAAGCTGGACTATAGGGAAGGCTGAGCGAAGGAAGATAGATGCTTTTGAACTGTGGTGCTGGAGGAAAGTTCTGAGAGTGCCCTGGACTGCGAGAAGATCCAACCAGTCCATACTTCAGGAAATAAAGCCCGACTGCTCATTGGAGGGAAGGATAGTAGAGGCCAAGATGAAGTATTTTAGCCACATCATGAGAAGACAGGAAAGCTTAGAGAAGACAATGATGCTGGGGAAAATGGAAGGAAAAAGGAAGAGGGGCTGACCAAAGGCAACAGGCCCGTAGCGGGGGGGGGGGGGGGGGGGGGCTTGAGGGGCTTACCCCCCCCCCCCCGAAATTCTCAGGGTGGTCTGCGAGAAGGCCTTACTGGTACATTATTTAAACTGTTATGTTTACTCATATCATGATCTGATCACCATGATATGAGTAAACATATGCATGGGGATATTGGGACAATGATACAAAAGGTTTGCTAAGGTAGATCCTGAGCCCCCCCCCCCCCCCCAATCAAAATCTTGGCTACGGCCTGAAAGGCAAGGTGGATGGATGGTATCCTTGAAGTGACTGGCTTGACTCTGAAGGAGCTGGGGGTGGTGACAACCTACAGGGAGCTGTAGGTCACGAAGAGTTGGAAGCGACTGAACGAATGAACAACCCTCAACTCGCTTCTGACATTACCGCAGAATGAATACATTTTGGCCTTCCTTTAACTGCCCTGCGGCTCAATGCTGTGGACTCCAGGAGGGTGGAGTTTGGCGAGGTTTAGGGGACTCCTGAGCTGGAGTCCTGGCCATTGCCCGTACGTTGGGCAGAGCAGGCTGAAGACCTGGTGAAAGCACAGCTCCCAAACCGCACCGCTTATACAACCCAGGGGACCCCTCTGCAACAAAAACCCCCTGAAAACAATGGGCCACGTGGGTAGGTAGTGTTGTGCCAGTGCCTTCTCTGAAGGCGGCATCTCTGAAGGCGCCGCTCGCGCTGTGACGAGACAAAGCGGTGTCCCTCCTCTTTCCCCCCTCCCTCCCTCCCTCCCTCTCCTAAAGGCAGGCACCGCGTGCGTCGAGCAACGGCCATTCCGATCCCTGATCCCGACCCCGCCCACCTTCGGGCGCAGAGAGGCCTCGCGCAAACACCCTCCTTCCTGGCTTCCGTGAAGGTGCGGGGACGCGCATGCGCATGCGCAGAGCCCTCCCCTCGCGTAGGAGGGAAGGAAGGCGTGCTGACTGGAAGTGGCGTACGTGCAGCGCGGAGCTGGAGAGTGGCGGCGCAAGCTCCGCCCCCTCGGCGCGCGAGAGGAGAGCGAGAGGAGGGACGGTGGCTCGCGCCGGCCACGAAGGAGGCGGAGGACGTCGACGGAGCGACCAGAGGAGGCTTGAGGGGAGGAGAAGGAAGGAAGGGAAGGAGGGAGAGAGAGAGAGTGAAGGAGGCCTCTCGGCGGGAGATGAGGCGCTCCCCTCCCTTCCTCCGGCCATGATGAAGCGGTGGCGGTGGCGGCGGCAGGAGGACTGAGGCGCGGGCGAGGAGGCCGCGCTGACGGAGCGCCGCTTGGGGGGTGTGGGAAGAGCACGACGGCCATGATGATGAAGTGAGCCCGCCGCTCGGCGCTTGGCCTTCCGGAGGAGGAGGAGGAGGAGGAGGAGGAGGAGAAGGCCGCCGCGGAGGAGGAAGCCGAGGCGTGGGGCGCGCGCGGCAGCATGGCCAATGACAGCGGTGGGAGTGGCGGCCAAGGCGGCGGCGGGGGAAGCTGCAGCAACGGCAACAACGGCCACGGGCCCAACAGCTGCACCGCCAGCAGCAGCAGTAGTACCAGCGAGCGGGACCGGCAGTACTGCGAGCTGTGCGGGAAGATGGAGAACCTGCTGCGGTGCGGGCGGTGCCGCAGCTCCTTCTACTGCAGCAAGGAGCACCAGCGCCAGGACTGGAAGAAGCACAAGCTCATCTGCCGGGGAGGAGGAGGAGGAGGGGAGGCGCCGCCGCACGGGCACACCAACAGCCGCCCCCACGCCGCCGAGGAGGCCAAGAAGGCAGCCAAGCCTCCTCCGCCTCCCCTTCCCCCTCCTCTTCCTCCCCCAAACGGCGAAGGGGACGCTGCGGCCACCAACAACCACGTTGCCAAAGCGGCGCCTGAGGAAGAGGAAGAGGAGAAAGAGGACAAGGAGGAGGAGGTGGCGGCCGCAGCAGCAGCAGCAGCAGCGGCTCCCCCGCCGGCCCGGGAGGCGGGCCTCCTCTACCGGGACAAGTCCAACTTGACGGGCGAGGCGTCGCTGCGGCGCAACGGGCAGATGAAGTCGCAGGTGCCCCAGCGGCTGGCGCTGGAGTACATCGTGCCCTGCATGAACAAGCACGGCATCTGCGTGGTGGACGAGTTCCTGGGGCCCGAGCTGGGCGGGCGCATCGAGCAGGAGGTGCGCGCCTTGCACCACACGGGCCGCTTCACCGACGGGCAGCTGGTCAGCCAGAAGAGCGACTCCTCCCGGGACATCCGCGGAGACAAGATCACCTGGGTGGAAGGCAAGGAGCCCGGCTGCAAGGCCATCGGGAAGCTCATGAACAGCATGGACGATCTCATCCGGCACTGCAATGGCAAACTGGGCAACTACAAGATCAATGGCAGGACGAAAGTGAGTCGCCCTCCCTCTCTCCCCTATTTAGATATTTGTCTCACCAGAAGCTAACCAATGGTACAGTAATAATAATAATAATAATAATAATAAATGGGTTGTTGTAGGTTTTTTCGAGCTATATGGCCATGTTCTAGAGGCATTCTCACTTGACGTTTTGCCTGCATCTATGGCAAGCATCCTCAAGATGCTTGCCATAGATGCAGGCAAAGGTCAGGAGAGAATGCCTCTAGAACATGGCCATATAGCCCAAAAAAACCTACAACAACCCAGTGATTCCGGCCATGAAAGCCTTCGACAAGACATTAATAATAATAAACTTTATTTATACCCCTCCACCATCTCCCCAGAGAGGACTCAAGGTGGCTAACATGAGGCCAAGCCCAGTACAGCAAAGTGAAATACAACAATTAATAACATCAAATAAGATGCAAACAATAACAAGTATACAGTAAGCAAGCACAACTTAAAATGATGGAAAAATAAAAACAGAGTGGGAAGTTGTCATATATTTAAAAAAACGCAAAGTTTAATAAACTTGGCATTATGCTCAATGCCCTTTGACCGGAATCTGGCCACTTGGAGTGCCTCTGGTGTTGCTCTTAGAAGGTCCTCCATTGAGCATATGGCAGGGTTCAGGCTGCATTGTAATAGGTGGTCTGTGGTTTGCTCTCCTCCGCACTTACATGTTGTAGCCCTATTTCTTAAGGTTGCTTCTGTATCTCGTGGTCCCAGAGCAAAGTCTGTTCAGCGCCTTCCAAGCCGGCCAGTCTTCTGTGTGCGGGGGTGGGGTGGGGGGGGTGGGAGTCTCTCATTTGGTATCAGCCACTGATTGAGGTTCTGGGTTTTAGCCTGCCACTTTCGGACTCTCACTTGCTGAGGTGTTCCAGTGAGTATCTCTGTAGATCAGTGGTTCTCAACCTGCAATCTCCAGATGTTTGTGGACTACAACTCCCAGAAATCCCAGCCAGTTTACCAGCTGTTGGGATTTCTGGGAGTTGTAGTCCACAAACATCTGGAGATTGCAGGTTGAGAACCACTGCTGTAGATCTTAGAAAACTATTTCTTGATTTAAGGCGTTGGCGTGCCGGCTGATATTTGAACAAGGGATGGGCTGAAGATGCCACTGCTTTGGTCCTTTCATTATTGGATGCTACTTCCTGGCGGACGTCAGGTGGTGCAATACCAGCTAAACCAGTGGTTCTCAACCAGTGGGTCCCCAGATGTTTTGGCTTTTAACTCTCAGATATCCTCACAGCTAGTAAACCAGCTGGGATTTCTGGGAGTTGTGGGCCAAAACACTTGGGGACCCACAGGTTGAGAACCACTGGGCTAAACAGTATAATTTCTTCACCACTGTCCTCAAAGGCAGTGGTTCTCAACCTGTGGGTCCCCAGGTGTTTTGGCCTACAACTCTCAGAAATCCCAGCTGGTTTACCAGCTGTTAGGATTTCTAGGAGTGGAAGGCTAAAGCATCTGGGGACCACAGGTTGAGAACCACTGCCCTAAGGGCACCTTTTCATGCAGAGCCGGCAGGGATGCTCTCGGGCTTTATTGACCTCTTGGTATGATCACTCCTCCTCCTCCCATCATTCCACCAGACATGGGCAAACTTGGGCCCTCCAAGTGTTTTGGACTTCAACTCCATCAGTTCTTAACTGATCCCTGGGTATAATCATTCCTCCTGGGATGCTGTGAATTTTCCCGGGATGTACGGCCATGTCCCAGGAAGCGTTTTCTCCTGATGTTTCGCCCACATCTAAAATGAGGACAGTAAATAAAAGAGCAACACTCAAAAAGCAGGGGGATTCCAGACAAGAGTCAATCAGGGCCAGCTAACACCTCCCAACAAAGGATTCCCCCATGCAACAACCAGGCAAGCTTTGAAGCTGCAAGGCCATTCAGTGCTAATCAAGGTGGCCAATTGCAGACAGTTCTTTCTCCTAGCCTGGACATTCCACAGATATATATGTTTGGAAGTGTTGGCAGGCTCTAATAAATTATTGCTCTTCATTAGAGTTTTTTAAAACTGGTAGGCAGATTTTGTTCATTTTCATGGTTTCCTGTTCAAATTGTCCACATGTTCCTCCTCATATCCTTCTACTCCCTCTAAACCAGGCACAGACAAAACTTGGACCCTTCAGGGGTTTTGGTCTTCAACTCCCACTATTCCTAACAGCCTCAGGCCCTTTCCTTTTTGGACTTCAGCCACCTAAGCTGAAGTCCAAAACTCCTGGAAGGCCCAAGCTTTCCCATGCTTGCTCTAAACCATTTACTTCCAGGTATTACTTTTCAGAGCAATATTTGCAAAAGATGGGTACTTTGGAAAATGGGTGGAGGGGGGAATTCTCAAATTATTTCATGGGAACTTAATACATACTTGAATTGAACAAGCCTTGCTTCCCAATAAATAGGCAGTGAGGCTCCTCCGAAAGCGATCAAGCAAATACATTGTATTGTCGAAGGCTTTCATGGCCGGAATCACTGGGTTGTTGTAGGTTTTTTCAGACTATATGGCCATAGTCTAGAGGCATTCTCTCCTGACGTTTCGCCTGCATCTGTGGCAAGCATCCTCAAGCGTCAGGAGAGAATGCCTCTAGACCATGGCCATATAGTCCGAAAAAACCTACAACAACCAAGCAAATACGCTGTTGTTTAATGGTCTGCAAGGGCAGGAGGGTGCGCATATGCTTGTGGCAATCAATGATCTCTCTCCGTTGATTTCCTCCTGCAGCTGATCAATGTAATGATTGGGCTACAGAGGCAGTGATTGTAGTGATTGGAAGGAAGCTCTCGGAAATTAACATTTTGCTTTGGAATCAAATCAAAAAAGTCATAGTGGGTGTGGTCACAGAAATAGTAAAGTGGGATTATTCTTCATGATGAGTAGTCTTCCCACTTGTTAGTCTCATTCTCAGCTATTGGATATAGTTATGCTGAAATCTTTTTTGGGGGGGGGGAGTTTACGAATTCTGTCTGAAACTATCAGTTGCGCTAATTACGGTTGTTTTGATGTCATTTCCTGGTTTTTCTTTTTCAAAATACTGAAAGAATTGAGCATCTATAAACATCAGAAGCCAACAACAACAACAACAACAACTTCATTTGTATAGCAGTCCACCCTCTCCCCGAAGGGACTTGGGGCAGCTTACATGGGGACCAAGCCCAGCATACAAACAAAATTTACCAGCTAAAACACGGTTAAAACATAATAACATATACCACAAACAATTTAATAAAATCAATGAAGAAGTATAAAAACATCGCGAAAGTGTATAAAACCAACCTCAATAACCAGTAACCAGGAATATGGTGGGCATGACAATAATCAAGGGACATATTTCATAGAAAAGATGTTATGCCATACCTCTTTGTTTTAAGGTGCTGAATGTATCAACACAAATGAATTAGGATTGTGGGATTTCCGGTGGTTTGCTTCATGTAAAAATTTGAAGCTCAAAAATGTTCTTGGAGGGTATAGTGTCTGTTACTCTACCTATGTATACTGTTTTGTGCTGTGTGTGTGTGTTTGTAATATAAAATTCACACCTTTAGGAGCTGTGCTAACTATCACATCAGTAGCATTTGGTGCCAGGAGTATAACAATTCTATATATTAATTTAACACTACCGCTTCATGAGGACATCAGTGCACGGTACCTTCTCAGTACCTGTTGTTTCATGCCCTTTATGTTAATGTTTCATGCCCTTTATGTTAATGTAATATAACATTATTGACAGAAGATACTGACCATACAGCAGAAAAAAGATCTGAATTTGAGGGACTGTTGTGACATCAGAAGTAAAGTTGTTCCTGTCCCACGCTTCTACAGATCTTGGAGCCAGGGAGAGGATTGATTATCATTGTACTTATCCATACATTTTTGTTCATGTTCTGTCAGACACCTCTTGAAATTGGTAGGCAGGTTTATTACTGTTTTAGAATATGTTACACAGTTGTTCTTAAAGCTAGTATACCAAAAACAGGTATACAGCCAAATCAAGCAGCTAAAATATTTAAACACTTGCTTTATTAGATAGTTTAATATGCTGAAAGTTAGAATAAAAATATATAGAACATTAATTCTAGTTATTTTTCTATGTGTATTCTTCATCTTCCTAGAGTCTCTTATCAGGCTTATGGTATTGTCAGCCCCTGGATTTTGAAATTCTTGGTGGAAGAAGCTGATTGGATGTGCCTTGGGGACAGGAATGGAAACAGGTCTCCCGCTAGCCCTCGTGTTTTATATATATATATTCACAGTGAGCAAAGAAGGGGCTGTAAAACCTTAATAAATCAGCTTGCAGTGGTCCTCAACCTGGGGTCCCCAGATATTTTTGGCCTACAACTCCCAGAAATCCCAGTCAGTTTACCAGCTGTTAGGATTTCTGGGAGTTGAAGGCCAAAAACATCTGGGGTCCCCAGGTTGAGAACCACTGGCTTAGGGTTTTGTCTGTTTGTAGGTGATGTTATGAATTGGTAGATTTCTTTATTTAATCATGCGTCACAGTTCTGTCTTGTATCCCAGAGCAAGAGTTTGACCACTTAGAACCATTTTTCAATGTTCCACTGAATCTTCGCAATATTCTCCACATCATTATATCATAAAGCTAGCCACAAGCCAAAATGAATTCTTGGACCACAGTAGTTGTTTATAGGAACTCTGCTTCCTCTCTGGATAACTTAATATCCAGAAGCTCTTACAGGTTATAAGTTGAATGGCTGTTACATGGAGCAACACTGAAGAAAGATTCTGGTAATGCTATCCCAGTTGGCCTAGTAGTTTTTCCTGAATTATATACACTCTTGAATGCCTTGAGGTTATCTATGCTTATAGCATTGTGTATGTTGTTCTGAGAACTGATACATCAAGACTTTGATTCCATATATATATTATTGGAGTTACAAAAAAATCCGTCCTCTATTTGCTGTATGAAAGAGCATTCAGTGTTTGTATTGAGAACTACTGTTTATAGGTAACTGTACCTAATTTACCTTATATTTACTTTTCTAAAGTCTAGTGCACCATCTGAAAGTTCTAGTTTTCTTAATATAAGAACTGTGTAGGTTTCTTTTCCCTGTTTCCTACCTGTTAGAAATCGTGTGATTTTCCTCAACTGGACTCACTACTTATAAGATTTCTGTATTGAATTTCTGACAGGTAGAGTTTAGCATCCAGACAGATTTCTATTTTGTGAATAAAATGGTCATTTGGTGAGTGGGTTAGCTAATCAAAATTAACAGAGTATACTCTTTCTAGAAGACAGTTCCAGTTGGATTTTATATCTTCAAAAAATGATGGATCAGCCATTGCATGCATCATCTCAGTTATGCATACAATCTAAATACAGTCGTAGGTACAATCTGAAATGAGTAGAGTACTCCAAAGAGCCTAATTTGAATGCCTACTGTCTCTTCCCACATTCCCATTTTAAGATTGACTTCAATATGAGCCAGTTCTTTTCATCCCTGACTTTAGTATTGTTTAAGATCTTGCCTCAGCAGATTTCTGAAAAACTAAAAAGCTTGCAGAGTATGATACTTCATTTGTTCTAATAAAAGCATTGCTCTAAAATGTATTTCAGAATGTCCCCTTGTAATCCCGTGTCTTCTCAATGATTCAGTTACCCTTTTTGGGTGAACTTCAACATTTGCATACTTATGGTAATATAATTGCCTGTTGTGCTGTCATCTTTCTGGTCACTAAGAGTTGCAGCATCAGAATAATTTTCAGTACCTCAGTGTTTTTGTGCATGTATTAGTTCTGTCCAGTTCATTACTTCACACCAACACATTCAACAGCTTCAACTAATTTCAGAAATTCTCTGGAAAAATGGCTTCAGGATTCTCTGGCAGAATGGTATGTCTCAGAGCATCTACACTGTAGAATTAATGCAGTTTGACACCACTTTAGCTGCCTCGGCTCAATGCTAATGGGAATAGTAGTTTTACAAGGACTTTAGCCTTCTCTGCCAAACAGGTTTGGTGCCTCAAACTACAGCTCCCATGATTCTATACCATTGAGCCATGGAAATTAAAATGATGTAAGACTGAATTAATGTTACAGTGTAAGTGTAGATGTAGGGAAAGAGGGTAGCAGGAGCAATAAAGACAGGAAAGAGTAAGGAAGTGGATTTGACTACATTTGTATCTTCCATCTACCACTGGCTTCAGTCCTACCTACTGCTGGTATATTGGTTTCTTAACAGATTTGCACAGATAGATGGTCCTCAGCAGAACAAAGTTTTCTCACCGCTACTTTGAAGTATCTCCAAGATCCTAGTCTGTTCTTTGTGCTGATTTTCAAAATTGTGCCTGTATTGTAGCTACTGTTTGTTTACTGATACTGCTTCTTCTTGTAGTTTTTTTCTCTCCTGCTGATGGCTCAGAGAACTTCTGTTTGGCTTTTTCTCTACATTTCCTTAGGTACCTCTGTGTAGTGCACATATATATGTTCTAGGTTTTTCTGAAACTCAGACCCTATTACTCTTGTTTGTTTTTTGTTATTGTCGAAGTGGAGAGTGTGTTTATTTAAGCAAACAAAAAAAAAGTCTTGTGCCAACTTTAAGACAAACAGATTTAATATTAAACTTGTAAAGTTCCCCAGAACCTTAGTGATTGTTTTCATTCTTTTGTGTTGCTTCTGTGCTTGTAGTCAGCTTAGAAGGTTAGGTTTTAATTGTCAAATAGCCTCTTCCCATTTGAAAGTACTTCCTCTTCTTTCTTCACAAAATTGATGTGGCTTTTCTGGGTTTTTTTGTTTGTTTGTTTGTTTTTTAGTATCATTTTTTCTGTTTTGCTCAGTTCTCATACTTCACCAAAGTTTGTCTTTTCAATGTAACTAGTAATCACCCACGCACAATACTTCCTAATCTAGATTATATTTATCATTTGGCTAAACATTAGTGTGAGAGTATCCTTTATCAACTTGACTGAAAGTATTGTGTATACTTATGCACATGTCACTATCATGTCTAAGCCGAGGGCAAGTTTTGGAGCCAAAATTATAGATTTTGCTTTGTCCTTGAGTAAATCAAGGATTAAATATAGAGGCATGTAAAAAACTGATCTTTTCTCCTTTTTAAACTCATAGAGGGAATATATGTAGGAAGAGCTAAAGAAAAGGAGAGGATCTGTTTATTTGAACAGCTCTAGTGATGTGTGTGTAAATTATATTGCTGATCTTAAAATGTCTACAAATACAGATATATAAAGGAAGATTGATGAGGACAAAGAATAAGAATGTAACCTGAATGAATAAAAAGGAGGGAGAGCATCAAGGAAATCAACCTGCTTCAATTAGGGAAGGTAATGGGAAGAGGCAAGAAGCTCCTGCACCACACCAGTACCACTACCTTGGCCAAACTAGAAGGGGGTGGGATGGGAAATGGCAGCCCTCCCTCAAATCATTAGTGACATGAGGGTCTTGCAGTAGGCCCTCTGTTAAAAAATGGCCATTGTGGTCTCTCTGCAGAACTTATACAGAAAGCCCTAACTAAAAATGGTTCCATTGCTCCATTCCCCCTCAAGTGCCCAAAATGACTCACCTGAACTCCTCTCAGAATGAAAAAAGATGTTGGAAAAGTAGGGGGACCTGCTTTCATTTCTCGAATTTGAGCGAGGGAAAGGTAGTGGGATGGGAACTTCTTATCCTTGTCTCTTGTCACTGTCTTTGCATTGGGTTCCTATTCTTGCATTGATCTGTGGAAAGCCAACTCACAATTTTGGAGCCATTGCTTGTGGGTCTAAGTAGGGATAAAAAGTTGTTTTTAATATATGAAGAGTAGATGATTACTTATTGGCCTCTTTTTTGTTAAAAGGGACTTTCCTAAACTAATGTAGTAGTGTACCTCTGTGGAATAGCCTCTTTTTGATAACAACCAGAAATGGAACCTAAGGAGTGTTGCTGTGTTAAGAATTAAGCATGTTGACAGAGAAAACTCTAGGGAAGCCTTAGTATTTCTTGTTCCCTCATACTTAGCTTTAATTTTAAAAAATCAGAAATTCAAAGCAAATGAACTGGGGAGTGAGCATAATATAAAGAAAATGATCATTGCATGCTCTCAATTATATTTGTGTCATCTAAAATACCTTTTGTTCTTATTTAAACTCCTAAAACTTTGTTCACCTTTCTTAACTTTAGAGATCAGTAATGTATGCATATGTGTTGTTTGAACAGGATAGTATTTAACCATTGTGATTATACTTGAGAAGTTTTACCTTCTATCAGGTATGCAAGCTTCTTGTTGCCATTCCTTAGTGATGCTCATTTTCAAATGTATACTTGAGATCTAACCCAGCTGAACATACATCAATAAATAAAGGGCAGGATCGAGTCTAGATATAAAGATGACTTGTGACTTTGAAGTTTTGTTTAAATATTAAAACATGCTTTTGAGGCAAGTAAGTTGAAAATAGCCAAGTTGGGAGAAAATACATTTTTTTAAAAATTGTCCTCATTTAGAAAGTGATCTGTTGTTGCCTACTTCAGTCTTTACAGCATTTGCAACTCATGGCTGGAAAGAGACTATTTGAGTTTTGGGATTTTTGTTATAACTGTATTGCATTTAATTTTTGGAGATTGCAGTGTGTTGAAAATATGTTCTCCTTTTGGAAAACAGCTTTTGCATATTGGATTTCTGGTGGCTACATATAATGCTTTTTGAAGGAGTAAATGAAAGAGAGGAAGTGATCTTTTTCCCCTCTGCTGGATAGGATTTAGAACATTCTCCATCTTCCAATACTAATATTTCTAGGAGAGATTACTTAGTACTTGTTTGATTTTGTAAACTGTTAGAAAAGTGGTCTGTCCTCTTAGAAAATAAGCATGTTAATAGGTAGAAGCCACAAGGATATTTTGGTAAGAGGGTCATACATAGATTTTTACCAATGTTCTGGTTTTTATTTATTAATACTACACATTCCAATGTCCACATTATTATCACAGTATGACAGGGAGCAATGTACATTATTGAGAGATAAACTGTGAAATATAGAAAAAAGAACAAAGAAAAATAGAGTACTTAAAGTGAATAGTTGCCAGTTTAGTATACTTAGTCGTCTCTGGTATAAATAAATAAATAAATAAATAAATAAATAAATAAATCTGCACAGGCACTTACATCACTTTCCAGAGAACTTTGGTGGCTTAAGTGAAGAGCAAGGTGAAGGATTTCACCAAGATATAAAAACAATGGAAACCAGGTACCAAAGAGGATAGAATGCACACACGATGGCATACTGTTGTTGGAATCTTATGCGGGATTGTCCTGGCAGATCCCATTCTTGAAAGTCTTACAAAATAAGCTTATTGTATAGGTTCTTGTGGGTTTTTTCGGGCTATAGAGCAATGTTCTAGAGGCATTTCTCCTGACGTTTCGCCTGCATCTATGGCAAGCATCCTCAGAGGTTGAGAAGGTCTTATTGTATGTTGAATGACGGGAATGTTTGTATTATAAATCTGTGCTCTTGGTATCATTAAAGTCAATATTTATGTGTGACACTTTTCTTTTAATTTTTAATGTTTTATTTCATTTTTATGGGCAAGCAGGGGGAAGACATATGGCATATGTTTTATATCTCAAAACATGAACTGATAATGGGAAAACTGGTGCCATTTGAATCAGCAGGTCAAATATACCCAGAAACAGTCTAACGTGTGTTGGCCAGTACAGGGGTTCTCCAACTTTTTCAGCCGCAGAGTCCTTTTTGAAGTAAAAGTTTCTCATGGAGCCCCAAGAAATGAGTATATATTATACTATATTATATTATATTATATTATTATATTATATTATATTATATTATATTATGCAAGAAAAGCACAATCAAAGCACCCCAACAAATGGCTATCCAGCCCTTGTAGTAATAATTATAATAATAATAATAACAACAACAACAATAGCAGAAATCCCAGAGGCCATCCAGTTCAACTCCCTTTGCCAAAAAGCACAATCAAAGCACCCCTTGAGCTGGTGGGAGGGAAATAGGGTATTGAAAGCAAGGAAGGTGTGGGGGAAAGCCTTTTGGGGGTGGGGGTAGCACACTTTGAGAACCCTTGGGCAAGTGTAATACATCTTAGATAATAAAGTAAATAAACAAAAGAAAGTTACCTACCTTTATAAGAAGAATCGGTAATGCTGACTCGAATGTATGAGTGTAAGCCATATTGAGTCAGAGAGAGGACCTTCTCAGACAAATGGTAATAAAATGTAATTAAAATCATCACATTAGAATGATAGGTTTTAAACCGTTTAAAACTTACAGAAATAGTTTTAATCTGCCTGTGTGAGTCTCCTATGAACCAGGATGAATAGTGTCATTAAAGATGTCCTAGAAACTCAGAAACAAAATAATTTTTATTCCTTGATCTGTTTTTTTCCTACTTAACTCTTTTGTCACATTGTACACATTTAAGTACATTTTGTTTGTTAACATTGATGGAAAATTTTGAAAACCACATTTCAGTTTATCAGGTGGTCACATCAAGCTTTTAATTTTCTGTTCCTGGGAATAATTATCATAACATTGTTCTGTGGTAAATAAAAAACCAAACAAACAAACTTCAAGAGTTCTGAATCTTTCACCCCAGTTCAAGTACTAAGATGTTATTCCCTTAGGCAGTGGTTCTCAACCTGTGGGTCCCCAGATGTTTTGGCCTTCAACTCCCAGAAATCTTAAAAGCTGGTAAACTGGCTGGGATTTCTGGGAGTTGTAGGCCAAAAAGATCTGGGTACCCACAGGTTGAGAACCACTGCCTTAGAGCGAAGGCTTCTCCGGGGTATACTTTTGAATTAGGAACTTTCCTTAGTTATATATATATATATATATATATGTAATATAAATATATTGTATATATTTGGAGAACTTGTGAAATAGATAGATATAGAATGATGTGCAATAACCATAGGAACGGCCTGGATGATGCTTGTGGATCACGGGATTAATTGTGAATGTATTGTTGTAAATATTTTGATTGTTTTAATGTATTTTTATTCTCTTTTAAATGTTCATTTTAATTGTACATTGTTTTAAGACATCGAATAGTTGCCTATGTTTAAAGCCACCTTGAGTTCCCTCCAGGGTTGAGAAATGCAAGGTAGAAATGTCATAAATAAATGAATATTATAAATCCGTGTGAAACTAAGTACAATACAATATAAATACAATAAATAAACATAATATTTATTTTGGCTCTGCTAATTTGATTTTGTAATCTTCTTTGAGCGAGTACTTTGCTTGGTCAGTTTTTGACAGGAAAAGAAGCTTTGTAGGGTTTCTCTACCCGAGGAAGGAAATCTCTTTATTTTGACATAAAGGGGATGTGGTATTAGCTGTGAATTATGAAGGAAGTGGAATACTTTTGTATTTATAGTATTCATGCAATTATGCAAGGAATTAGCATTTCTGAAAGTCTTCACATAAATGTATTTCCCATATTTTTAAACCAACAAATATTTGGACACAGGGAACATGTAGCCATTATTACTTGCTTCAGACATAATGATCAACACTAGTTTGTTATGACTGGAATGAGTAGTGGGATCAGATTCTCCCAAGCCAGTAATATTTGACAGTTCTGGAGCTTATGCCTTTATTTAAATTCAGCAAACTACTTCATCTACTTCGTAACTATTATAGTTAATATTAATCAACATTTGGCACTTTGATAATGATATTACCTGAAAGTAGAAGCTTTTAATTTATTCTACCTTGGTCTGTTGCTTTTCCAGAATTTGACAGATGTAATTGATTACAGAAATTGGTACTGTTCCATTATCCAGGCGGAGGCCACCAGGGGACACTAGAGAGAGAAGTATAGTCAATTTTAGGGGAGGGGTTAAGAAGTAAAACCCTTTCCCCCTGTTTTACTGTTATTCCCTCTACTCACGTCCCCATTGTGGAAACAACCCTCGTTTATGAAATGGGAAGTTGGGAATGGGAAAAACCAACAAAAATAGGGAACATTGTTTTCCTCCTTCAACTCCCCTCCCACAAAATGCACCCTGGTGACCTCCACCCGGGTAATGGAAAGTACCCAGAAATTACTGCAATGTCATGATTACTTTCCCCTTACGATATGCTAATGCAGATAATGCAACATCAGCTCTAGATTTTGATACAGAACATATGCCATCCAGTAGTCGCAGTCTGCTCACCCACAGAAAACCATATTTAAAAATCTAGAGCTGATATGGTCTATCTAATGCAATTTTCTTAATAAGCACCCCAAATAACCCCAAGAACAGGCCTAAAAACGAAGACACCAAGAAAAGATTTTTTTTGGTTGGGCAGTTTTATTATTTGTGGACTTTGTTAACTCTTAAGGGGGGGGGGGGGCTGAGGTTGAATTTTTTTTTACAAAAAGTGGAGCGTGAGACCCAAGAAATTGTCCCTAATGGTTTCAACAACAATATTTACTTTGGGGGACTAAATAAGGCTGCTTTCCCAATTCTGGGGTTTGGCAATGGGAGCCAGTAGTAATAATAATAACTTTGGGGGATAAAACAGGGTCTTACGGAGGGCTGCTTTCCCTTTAAAACTGATGTGTGGCAATGGGAGCTAATAATAGTAGTAGTAGTAGTAGTAGTAATAATAATAATAATAGTTACTTTGGGTTACTAAACATAATTATAGTAGCAGTGACATGATAACAATAACAAATGTGTAATTTGTACTGTATATGTAGGAACTGATACTTCTATTACACTATGTAATAATTTTTTTTGTTCCTGAGTTATAAATGTCATTTCCTAATTGATTCTATCATATAAACATTGAAAAGTTTATTAAACTGCAAAAAACTTTGTGCGGATCATCCTGCAACACATTTTGCTATAGTTTTTTAATTAGTATCTCATAGAGTCTCAACAAATGACAACTACAAAAACAAAGTTTCTGGAGTATAACAACCACTCTCAAAATAAGTGCTGCACAATTAAACAGGAAATAACACTTTCAAACTAGAAATAAGATTTTTCTTCAATTTTTGTTACATGATGTTATTTATGTGACTGTTTTATGCTGAGTCATTATGACATCTTGCTAGATAAATGTCATGAATATTTTCATACATCTTGTGTTAGTTGTCTGTTGCTGTCTTATATTTTGTAGATGTAGTAACATACGGCTACATTGTTTTTATTCTGTTTGTTGTTTTATCCACTTTGCCCATACTGTTTTCTTAAAATTATATACAGGGCAAAAATAGTATTGGATATTTTGTATATTTTAGTTTATATTTACCATTCATAATGGCATAATGAATGGTAATACTTTCAAATAACAAGTTCCCAGAAACATTTGACTGGCCTACATAGCATGTTACAAGAGGTTATACTGTCAGAATCTTTTCCCTCACATTCATATTTTCCAAATTTCTACTTAATATCCATTTAAAAAACTTTTTAAAAAACCCTCTGAGAAGTGCAGAACAAGTTAAATTGAATGCAACATATGGAACCTCTCATGGTGTTCTTTCCATCATTATTTTTATGACTGTAGCTGAAAGAAAGGATAAAAAGAATCTTATTGTTTGTAAAAAAAATACTTGTATTCATTCACTGACATACTTATAATTGTCCCTTTATAGCTTCTTGCAATTATAAGTGGTGCTTCTTGCTGTATAGTTGACTAAAATGACTATTTGAAGTTCTCTATTTTTTCCCTAAAATAGTTTAGAGTATGAAAATTCAATCTTTGGAATGCCATTTGTTCCATTCAGTTATTGCAAATAATTATATATGTGTCACTTAGAGGGTTTTTTAAAAATTAGAGTGAAAAGTAGTACGGTTAGAAAAAAAAATGTACTGTATATACTCTAGTATAAGCCTAGTTTTTCAGCCCTCGGCTTACTCTCAGGTAAGGGTCTTTGCGGGAAGACGTAGGGCTGAAAGAAGGGCTTCTTTTAGCCCCATACTTTCTTGCCAGGACTCTCATCTCTCCGCACAGCAACCCAGCTCTCCTCCTCTATCACGCTGTGTGCACCTTCCTCTCCTCCTTTTTCATGCAGGGCACGCCTTCCTCTCCTCTTTCGGTGCAGTGCACGCCTTCCTCTCTTAGTGCCAGTCTTTCCCACTGTTCCTTATTCATTTACACACAGCATTTTCCCCAAAATAAACTATGGTGATTGGAAGGATATATAAGCACATTTAGAAGGTTTAGGAAGGTTAGAATAATGATTTAACCAGAGTTGGTCACTCTTACCTCAAATTACAGTTCTATGTAAATATCCAAAAACATTTAGCCTACTGATGCCTCAATTAATATAATTTTATTGGTCTCTGTTTCTATTTTGAAATTTACCAGTAGCTGCTGCATTTCCCACCCTCGGCTTATACTTGAGTCAATACGTTTTCCCAGTTTTTTGTAGTCAAATTAGGTGTCTCAGCTTGTATTCAAGTCAGCTTATATTTGAGTATATACGGGTAATATATGTTCAATGTAGAGATGTCAAATTTCCCACAATGTTGAAGTTGTGGAGGGGATCAATTTTAATGGGGTTTTTTCCCCCTGAGGTGACTGTGGAATGCATTTTCCAAAATAAAATGTGATGTTGGCATTGATTGAACATTGTGACCTGTAAGGATTCTTTTTTTTTTTTACTTTTGTCGGTTTGTTAAGAGTGGATAAAACAATAAAGAAATAAAAAATAGATGAAACCACCGGCATTAACAAATTTGTGCAAATTATTTCTTCTCCATAGTGTGAATGGGCTATAAGGCATTTATTCCTATAAAAAGAAAGAGGGGATACTAGACCAGTAATTGTGGTGATTATAGCTCTTCCTTTTTGTTAGTTTTAGGACAATTTTCCAAGACTAAACATATGAATAACTTGTCTTTATTGATCATTATAAGAAACTTCTGTAATCTATTCCCCCCTCCCCATTTTTCCTTTCCCTCCCTGGGAAGTAGAGATATGGGTGGGAGCTTTTCTTCTGTTCCTTCATTTTTTAAAGTTAATGTGATTTTTAGTCTCATGTCTAATATCTTACTGAAAAATACTCATGAAAATAAAATGTGTTTCATTTGTGCAACAGATCCATACACATTTGAAGATCCATTTCTTTTCACATGTTCTCCCTGAATTATAGTTGTAGGTTCATGAATTTAAATATAATGTTGATGTTGTTGATATTGTTTTTATCATTGATCTTTTCCACTCAAGATCCAATAGTCTGTTGAGTGAAGTACTTATATAAGTGGAACTGAAAGGAGTCCCTTGCTCCCTTGACACCCTCATGTCCCGTCACCAATTCCTCCAGATAACGGAGTGATCCTCCAAAACCAGCAGTTATTTCTCTTGACTTTTCTTGTTTTGGGGATTTTAAAAACTTCCTTTCAGAAATGGAAGGAAAAGTTATTTTCTATTCATGTGTTGATCTTTTGATTGCAGGCAATGGTGGCTTGTTATCCAGGCAATGGGACAGGATATGTGCGTCATGTCGATAACCCAAATGGAGATGGAAGATGTGTCACATGTATATATTACCTTAATAAGGATTGGGATGCCAAGGTAATTCACTGTTTCAAAGAGGGCTTTGCATGCTTGATCAGCCAATAATTTTTGAAATCATTCCAGTAAATCTATGCATATTCACTTAGAATAATACAACTTCCCCATACTCCCTGATGTGACTCTTGAGAGCACATGGTAAACCATAGAAAGGGCTTGCAGCCAACTTTTGGGGTCAACGGCATCTCATTTAGTTACAGTACAGAAATATTTGCTCAACTGGGAGAGATAATTGACTCTTTTCCCCATTACTGATCTTTTCAGTACTTCACTGCTGTAAACCTTCCCAATGAGAGAAATTGCCCCTAAACTTATATATCTTATGAGTCCAAAGGATTTCTCCTTCTTCATCAAGGTTGCAGTTTTGCTCAGTCCCTGTTGTCCAATCTGAGATGCTGGCTAGAGCCTTGGATCTGGGTTCCCCTGCTATTGATTTTATTTTTGGTATTCGTTCATGGTTCTTTTTTATGAATAATTTTTATTGAAGAAGTAAAATAGTCATTTTTAACAATATTTAAAAACGGGGAAAATGAGTAGGTATATTAACAATCTAGGTAAGAAAAGGAAAAAAAGAAAGAAAAAAAGAGAGAAATTGGTAGGGTATTCATTCATGGTTCTGAGTGGCCATACTGGCATCATTTCTAACATCCTCCTTCTTAGACCCTTCTCCTATCCAATGGCATGGTGTTTTTAAAACATTGCTGCTATTGTCCTGCTGTAGGTAGTGTACCACTTTTGCTTGTTTCAGGACATGATATTGCCAGTTTTCTTTCGGAATCCCTTGAAATCCACTGAATTGGTATGACATCGATTTAGATGTGTGAAGGATTATTACATTCAGTATGTTTAGAAGAAAGAGTTTTTAGACCTGGAAAGGGTTTTACCTATAGAATGGAATCCCTCAGAAATGGGTACTCAACTGTTCCCAATACATTTCAGAGTGGGTTACCACTACCATTTGCCTGTATTGTGGCCAAGGAACCACTGCTTCCTTCAGTCAAGAGTTTTTCCCCCAATAAGGTTTTCTCCATATTCCACAGCTGGACATTTGTAGTTGTTTTTAGTTCTGATAATTCCTTGAAATTGTTGATAGCAGTTGTGAATGTGAAGCACTGTTCTTTTTTTAAAGATAAGTGGAGGTATTCTTCGAATATTCCCAGAAGGCAAAGCCCAGTTTGCTGACATTGAACCTAAATTTGATAGACTGTTGTTTTTCTGGTCTGACCGCCGCAACCCTCATGAAGTGCAGCCTGCATTTGCTACAAGGTAAAATTAATGAATGTTTGCATACTAACTTGTATGCTCACAAAATGGGTGGGAATTGAAACCCTGCCAATACAGTTTTGTTTTTTCTTTCAAACATTGTTTCCTCTCTTTATAGTCAGTCTTGTGATTGTCTTGCTTATTCAGGATATGTAACGTATGCTTCTCTAGTCTTGAAACAGGAGGTTAAACTTGGAATAATTACCATCATTCTGCATTAGCATAAGTTACAAACTAGTGGAAGTCAATAATTTGTCATAATTCAAGAATGTATTAAAATGATGAAAAAAGTAGATTTCTGTGTAGTTGCAAGGTGTTTTCTTCTTCAAGGCATATTGAACCCCAATACACTTAGTGGTTCAGGAGAAAAACATTTAAATTGAATTTATAAAGTCAGTGAATATGAAGGAATTAATCATGGAGGCCAGTTTCTGAATATGGAAATGTTGACATACATTTTGTTCTTTGATTTTGTAATACAGTATTTAAGAAAAGGGGGATAAAAACAATTGAATTAATCAATGTACAGATAACTCTTATTGGTTAACTGGTCTACTCAGATTTGAGACTTAGCCACTTTATATATTTATTATTGTTAGACATGTTCAGTTTTCTGAGAAACGGGTGCCCATTGCTGATGAACAGTAGTGTCATTTGCTTTGCAGATGGCATGCAAAATCTTACTAGTAAGTGGAAAATGTAATAAAAATGTGACATTTACTCAATGTAGCCTTCCAGTTGGACTCCCCTTATTCATCTTATTTTTGCTGGAGCCCCTGGTAGTGCAATGGTTAAACCCTTGTGCTGGCAGGACTGCTGACCGATAGGTCAGCGGTTCAAATCTGGAGAGAGCGGGTTGAGCTCCCTCTGTCAGCTCCAGCTCCCCATGCGGGGACATGAGATAAGCCTCCCACAAGGATGGCAAAACATCAAACATCCAGGCGTCCCCTGGGCAACATCCTTGCAGGACCGCCAATTCTCTCACACCAGAAAAGACTTGCAGTTTTTCAAGTCGCTCCTGACACACACAAAAATCTTTTTTTTTTGTTAAGGCTCTGGTCAGCCTTGTCTATAATGATATTCAAGTGTTTCCCAATTAGTTAAAATCATAAGAGAAATTTTCATTCCCCACTTTATTGAGTCCATTTTTCCTCATTCAACAGATAAAGTGCTACTCCTGTGGGAGTCTGCATGTTCATGATGGATCTGGTAAACCAACCCATCTTAAATTTGCAAATATTTTTACATGAAATCATGCATACCCCACACGTGTATATGACATCATGCATACCCCACACATGCATGCACCATCACCACCATCAAATCATAGATCATATATGTCCCACAAAGAGATCAGAACATCCAGGGGCACATCCCCATGGACTTGAAGCACAGATAGTTCTAGATCCTCCATGTATTTTGGACTTCAACTCCCACAATTCTTAATAGCCGGTAAGTTAGCTGGTATTTCTGAGAGTTCAAGTCCAAAACACTTGGAGGGTTGAAGTTTGCCCATGCCTGTTCTAGATCCTAATGATTGCCACAAGAGGTGGAACATATAGATTCATACATTTTCTATGATATTGCTTGTTTCAACATTCCAGTTTTGGCCAGTACCAGATCTGTGATTTTTTTAATTCAGGTATATAGTCGACAAAAAATACATTTGTGTTTTTATAGTGGCTTGTTGGAGGAAAATCTCATCAAAATAATGCATATCAATTATGCCCCTTTTAAATTTATGAGATCTGACTTGCCTACATTGTCCTATGAGAACCATTTTGTAATTTTCCCCTCAATACTTTTAAACTTTTGGAAATCTGTCCATGGGCCTAATAAAGATGGTTGATTTCTGATATATTATGAACCAAAGGGACTCATTCTGTATATTACTTAGAGGGGGAAATTGTAACAAGTTATTATTTTTCTTTTGAAATGTCTTTCCTGATAATCCTCCACACTGTTGAGATATGAGCTATCAGCCTGTCCAGCTAGAAATACTATTTTTCAAAAAGAAAAATATTGTGGTCTTGAAAGTCCTGTGGAAGATCTCTACAGAAGCCATGATGTCCATTACCACCATATTAAGAGGAGGCAGCAGCACAAAAAGTGAGAAGGGGAGTTAGACATAATCCTTTGTCAAATGTCACTAGAAAGATATTTCAGAGTGTGTTGAAATTTATTTAAAAATGTGTTACTGATTTGTTTCATTCATTCTTTTAAAGGTACGCAATAACAGTGTGGTATTTTGATGCAGATGAACGAGCCCGCGCAAAAGTAAAATACTTAACAGGTAATTTGTTTTTCTGCATTCACATTTTTATTCACCTCCTTATTAAAAAAAATCTCTATTTTGCATTTTTCAGAATATTAACATACAGCAATATCTGCTGAGTACCATGCTCATTACAGAGACAATTAATAACTGAGCTTCTGTGTTTAGAAGTTAAATATAGACAACTTTAATGTCATTTTATTTCATCCCAATGGCTCAGCATCTTTCTAACATCCCTTATTACTAAAATCTAGTTGAATCAGACCACTGTAGATTATGTTGAAAATTCTGATTAATTGGACTTTATACTTGGGATTTGGCACAAATGGATTACTCAATAAATATACTGAAATGCCCTAATTTATTTGTCATTAAAATTGAATCATGTCAACCAAGAAAAAGAGTGTAAGAGAGGCATTGACAAATGGACCAGTGCAAGGATAGAACAGATTCTATGGATGGTAGGACATACTGCATCTGACAGGGTTTCACTGCATCCTCCACATCACTATATTGAGCCCTCAGTATCCATGGAGGATTGGTTTCAGAACCTGCCACAGATATCATAAAGCAAGGATCCTCAAGTCCCTGTTTTGGCAGCAGCATAGGTGTGGACGAGCCCCATATGAACAGCATGAGTCCACTGTACACAATAACAGAATTAGTCACCAAAACCCACATCTCCTATGTCCTTCATGGGCAGCTTCCAAATCCAAATACTGTGGAGGTTGTACCATAATTTGATAGCTGTTCCCAAGATGTACACTGCTTCCTTGTTTGCCATGTGTGGAAATACAGTGGCAGCTCCAACAGCTTTCTGTAATAGGGGAGAGTGGCATAGAAATAGAAGTTAAATATTACCATTCATTAAAGAACACTGCACTTGGCAATATACTTTAAACCAATGTTTATCCACTCCAGTTCCATGGAGCCCCCCTCCATGGCAGAGTGCCTCCTTTCTTCTTCATAAGGAAAATTATAAATACTGTTTTTGTAGTGTGTAGAAATTTAGCAGTGGTAGCAGCAGAAACCCCATACATTGCCCACTTACTATAATTCTCTCTTAATTATGGCATTCACTTTTTCCCATTCAAACTAAAACTAAAGGTAACTATGTTAGCCAAAAGAAAAAAAATGAGAGCAGTAACTCAACTAAAAGCTCACAGAGTATTATGCAAACTTTCACATTCTGCAGAACCGTTACTCAAACAAGATGTTAAAGTCCAGCGGCATGAGGAATTGAGCCTTAAGATAAGGAGACTTATCCAGTTGCAATTTTAATATGAAAAGTGGGAAGAGCCTTTAGTTGTTCAGATTAGGCTGTGCAATGAACTGAGATAAGTTTGTGTACCTGAAACTCTCCAAAGGGGTTTTCAGAAGGAGAAAAGGGGTGCAACTGGTTTCTTTATTAATAAAGCATTATGGGGAACTGAAAACCTTGCCAAACATTTTGTGACTTTTCAGTTGGATCATGAAATGGTATCACTCTGAATACTAATGGTGATACCAATTGCTGTATATACTCATGTATGACTCAGTGGCAAGTTTTGGGGCCAAAATTGAGAACCTTTATATGACTAAATCAAGTTCATATTACAGAAACCCCTCTTCCTCTCTCCACCACAGTGGGGAAGTGCCAAAGCACTCACATTTATCCATACACAAAATAACTCAGGTTTTGGGGGTTGGTTTTTTTGTCAATTTTTAAAAAGTTATTAACAAACATATATATGGTAAGGCTTTTGAAAATTATTAATTTAATTTATTTATTTATTGTATTTATATACCTCCTTTCTCACCCCTGGGGGGACTCAAGGCGGTTTACAACATACTAATGGCAAAAATTCAATGCCAAAATACAGTACACAAAGAATTCATAATAACTAATTACTACATATAACTGTGAACTTAAAATCAATTAAAACCATTAAACATAAGACAATAACATAAGACAAAAGTTACAACATTGTTTGGGCAATTATCTAGGTTGAAAAATAAAAATCAGAGTTAACCAATCTTGGGGCATTGCAAATTATAGAAATGGGGGAAATTAACCAAGGTAATATCCTTCCCATTCAGCCAACAGAAAAACCTCAGGTGTATTAAAGTTTTCCATTGGTAAAGGGGACCTTTCTATCCATGAGGCTTTTGCTGGATGCAGCCCATTGATATTCCTTATTTAATGTATGTTTTCTGTTGCAACAGTTAAGGTGGTACTGACTGTTTTAGAAGATACCACATTTCATCCTTGGGCATCTAAAATGGCTTTACATTCTTGAAGGTATTGAGGTGTTTTGTTAATTCCTAGAATATCTGTGTGTTTAATCTAAATTGAAAGTGACTTCATTATTTTATATATGTTGTATCTGATTTATATGTTGTATCTGATTTAGATGTTTCTAGAACATACATTAGTATAATAATCTCTTCTTAATTTTCTCTTTTTTCAGGTGAAAAGGGTGTGAGGGTTGAACTCAACAAACCTTCTGATTCAAATGGGAAAGACCTTTTATAAAGCCTTTGATCTACCAATTCCTTGGCTCTTCTCCTCCTGCCCCCAAACAGTCCTTGGCGCTGTCTGTAACTTTTGAATGTGAATATTAAGATAAAGGAAAATCAACGCCAAATCAACACTTGGAATAAACCAATCAATAAATAATAAGTTTCAGTGTTGCATCAAATGGATTTTGTAACTGCTGAAGCGTTGTACTACATGATTGTGACTCCAGTCCTGTGACTGCTTATTTGAAGATAAGCATTGAGAAGAAACAGCTTACACATGAAGTGCCCTACATAGTTTTCTATTGATATTTTGCCATTCAGTCATCCGGCTCAATGTTGTTCATCTCCCTCTTCTTCTTCTTTTTTTAAAAGAAAAATGGTAACATTTGAATTTTATTTTTTTGTATAAACCAAGTTCAACTGATCAAAATTGAGCAAAACAAATATTATTCTCCGGAATACCATTTATCTATTTTTGTAAATTTGCTGTTCACACTGTTATCTTACCATGTAAAATCTAATTTAAATAAGAGTTGCCAGTAACTGATGATCACTTTGTCTTTTCACTTAAAATCCCAAAAGGAGCACTTTAATTACCATCTGAACCCAACTGTTTTTGTTTTCATATCTTACACTAATTTGAACATTTTTTAAAAGATTGCTGCTGTATTGTGTTCTTTGAAACTTTTAAAAAACTGAAACAGATGCCTATCTTGCTGTCAATTACTTTGTTAAATTTGTGGTTTTATATGTTGAATGCAGAAAGCAAGTATTCTGTATACTGTCTCATTTGGGTTTTCTAAGTGACTGGCTTGCACTAAGTGAACTTGACGCTATCTGTACTGTCCTTGGTGTTGAAAACTGTGGGTACAATCCATTGGGAATTTCATCTGTGAAAGCCACTTGATAGAAGTAAAAATCATTCAAAAACACAGCTGTGCTTTTTTGCAGCTCTTGCTTTTAATAGGGCTTGTGCAGATGGATTATCAAGTGGAATATGCCCATAAGTACCATCAAACCCCTCTAACCAATACAAGGGCTTTTCTAGGCTTTTAGATGTACCAACAAATACCCTTTCTACTACCTTGATGGGAGACCTCTGTTTTGACTCTTTTAAAAAAAGCTTATTACCTGCCACTGTAGGGCAATGCAACTTAAAATCAGAGATGACATTTCTCTCAGAGCAGTAGTATTCCTTCTCATTTACAGTTGAGCCACTTGATCTTACATAGTGTCAAGGCTGTATTCAGTGCATTAATACTGAAGTGCATCACTACGGCCTTAATAATATAAAGGTTGTCGTACTGCTGAGAAAGTTTAACATTGGCTTCTGATCAATGTGGAGATGTTTTTAGACACAGGAAAACAATTACTCACTTTAAGGTGGTGAAGCAATAACGTTCCCTCAACAAGATATTTTGAAATGTTTGTTTGGGAAGGGATGGCTGTGTGCTCAAGAATAACCCCTGAAGGGAAGTTTTCATTCTACCAGCCTTAGAAACATGAGCCTCCCTACACAATATTTCATCACCTGCCCCTTGATTCCCTCAATTCAATCAGAACAATGTGAGTGTACAGAAATATTTCTGTATGTACAACCTGGAACATTTTTAGCATCTGTATAGTTTGTATTCTTATTAGAGACCTTTTCTATGGAAAGTTCAGTAATTTTTATTAAAAAAAAAACCTTACTATTCATGTAAAACATGAAGAAGGAGTGTATTTAGTGACAACTGACCGAAGAGGGAAATTCAGTATTGTGATAGCATAATTGGGGAACTTGTGACAAGATTTCTGGGTTTGTTTTTTTTGTCCCTTCCCTCTCCCCTACAAAAACAAGCTGTCAAAACTTTTTAACAGTTTTTCTCTTCATCCTGGTAAATCAGAAGAAAACATCTCTATTGTAAGTGCCTCTACAAGCCTGACCAAGGAGTGTAAATCTTCTTTTCTGTCTGGTCTGCAGTGCAATGCACTGTTTTAGGCCTAAAGAACACCATTTCTGACTCTTAACTGCTTTTGTATTTTGTTTAATATGTTAGAAATGCACAACATACGCCTTTACATTTTTGTTTGTCCCTCTGTTCAAAGTATTGATGTCTTACATTTGTGCTTGCTGGGGAGATTTAAACATGTTTAAATCTCTCAGTTTGTTATTTTCAAAAGATCGCCGAATTGGGTCTTATAACAACTGTTTAGAAAACCATTCATGTCAGTTTAGTCTCTAGCCTTGGGCATCACCAAGCATTAACCTACCAGTTGCAGACTGTTTTTAAACTGTCTTATGGCCTGTATGTGTGTTTAGTCCTGGTTAAAGATAAAGCTTCATAATACTATCTTTATTTCATGACATTAGCCAGCTGTAAAACACAAGACTTTTATCTAGCAGGCAAAAAAAAAACAGGATTCATTTGCAGATTTCCTATGAAGTCATGTAACTTTTGAAAAACAGTGTTCATTACTGAAAGAGCTCTCAAGTTGCTTGTAAAGCTAATCTAATTAAAAGATGTATAAAGGTTCTTGAAACAATGTGGTGTTTATTTGAAATTATTTAACATTTTAAAAGTTTACACTACAGTACTACTTAATAATCTGATTGTGTGTATGTGTGTTCAGCGGTCAGTGATGTTGCAACTTGCAGTCGAGGGTCTTCTGCTAGCTTCATTTGTAAATCCTCTTTTTTAATTATCTAGCTGTGATTAGCTATTAAAGAAAATGAGTGAGGGTAAGGGGTGGCCTGTGGAGAAGATGACTGCTAGTAATTTCACCCCCTGCTTTCATGCCTATGCTGTTGTCTCTGTTCACCACTGATACTTTATATCCTTCCTGTGTCATCCTTGAAGTAGCTTTGAATAATAGTAGCTTTGAACATCCCATGTGCTCAGTTTGAACTTTCCTTTCTTTCTCCTTTTGCATTGCTTTCTTATCCTTTACTCTTCTAATCTCTTTCAATCTCCAAACTCTCACCCATTTCCCTCCTCATCTCTCATCTTCAGTCCATCCTTCATTTTCTCCTTCTTCAGCTACTTCCTATAATGCAGAGCTTTCCAACAATTTTATGTTGGCTACACACTTTTTAGACATGCATCATTTTGCAACATCATAACTCAGTTTTACTAGCAAACGGGGGTTAAACGAAACCCTTTGTAATGACAATCTTTTATATTTTCTAAAATACATAATTTATTGCTTATTTGACATCGACACTGGTTTCTCATTATGGTCACACTCCACATCTACACACGAAGATGTTGTGACATGTTACACCACTAGATAGTGTACTTCAGACATCCTATTCCTACAAAATCTTAGGGTGACAGGGGAGGCAATGGAGGGGGAAAGAAAAAGACAACATAGTATACAATAATGTTATCCCTCATATTTTTATTGGGGTGGGAATCATAAAAATTATGTTGACTTTGTTGAGGGTAAGGTGTTTGACATTCTGATACTGTGTAAGGTTTTGCTGTTTTCAGAAGACTGAAACCAGTATATTGGTTCTGAGCCTGCTTTATGTGTGTATGTGCTTGCAAGTGTCATGTTGACTCATGATAACCCCAAGAATTTCTTAGAGGTTGGATGTGAAGGCCTTTTTGCCAATTCCTTCACCATGTGGTATGAATTTGTGGTCCCCCATCCAAGTACTCACCAGAACTGATCCTGCTTAGCCTCCAAACTCAGAAGGGAGCTGGGTGCCTTTATGGTATTCGGTTTTGGTTTTGCAGAAAACAGGTAACATGCATACATTGATTCCTAGCTCTGCTCCCTGTCTTAAATTGCTGCATACATTTTAGCTGAACTTTTAAGCGTTACTGTTTTAAATACAGTAATTTTCAAATGTGTGAAATAATCTGATTCTTTGGACACTCGTTCAACTTCCCTTTAGCCAGTCCTGTTATTTTAAAAAGATTTCCTGTTTTCAAATTGAATGCGACTGTATTGAACTTCCTTGGCAATTTTCCACCTCTGTACTGAATTTGACCATGCTATAGTCACTGTTCCCATTTGATCTGTGAATATAATATAACTTGCCCAGTGTTTTTGCTTTTGACTGTCTATTTGTTGAGAGTAGTAGTAGTATGGTCCTAGTATCAAATTGCTTTTTGAGACCTAATAGAGTCATCTCAGTCTGTGGAAAAGTGCAACTTATGTGTATATTTTTAATTAAAAGCTATGCAAAGCATTGAGCCCCCAGTGGCGCAATGGATTAAACCCTTGTGCCAACAGGATTGCTGACCGAAAGGTCAGCGGCTCGAATCCGTGGAGAGCAGGTTGAGCTCCCTCTGTCAGCTCCAGCTACCCATGCGAGGACATGAAAGAAGCCTCTCACAAGGATCTTTAAAAAAATCAAACATCTAGGTGTCCCCTGGCCAACCTCCTTGCAGACGGCTAATTCTCTCATGCCAGAAGCAATTTGCAGTTGCTCCTGACATGAAAAAATACTACCTCCAATACATCCTTTCTTGTACTTTCTGTGATGATTGTTAAATATTTCCATTCCATAGCAGGTTTCTGCTATGGTCACAACATTAGTGTTATTAATTAGCACTTTTAACACCTTTATCCTTGAATCCAGGAAGCATGTTCAGTGTTGGTCATGCTGCAAAGTAAAATATGCAGGAAGAGTGAAACCAAATACCTGGGAATCAAGACACAAGGGCACTTAAAAATCAGTGAGGCTTCTACCTCTACCAATGGTAAAACTCTGTTTTAGGCTATAATTGGCTGTTTTACTTATACATCACCTAATGTTTTTTTCCAAATGTAGCAGTACAGAGGCTCCTTGACAAATTCAATGCTCTCTACCTAAGAAGAGCCTTTGACTTGACAAAACAAAAGGGACATCCTGGATCTAGTGAGGAATTGCTTTGCTGCTGCAAAGCGAGTTAAACTTTCTGCCCTTTGTCTCGGTTGCCACATGGTCAAAATGATGGGAGTGGCCTCTACTGGCATGAGACAACCCAACAACAAAAACGATGTCTAAGACAAAATGTAGGCCTGTGGCTGTAACCCCATCACTTATTTAATCTATAAGATCTCTTAGCATCTTTTACCTGAAGAAGCCAGTAGAGCTTTGAAAGTGTCATGTGTGTTGTACATGTATTTGGGATTTTATCTTATCCTACTTGTAAATCAGAGGATCCTGTTTTTCCAATAACTCTGAGGCTTTGAGATGTTCCTCAGGTATAGAAGATTGCATCATTGTTGGGGAAAAACATCACCTGACAAACTTCTCTCTGCCTTTTAGCTATTAGAGATAAAATGATTACAACAATAGCACACTCTGTCCTTTTCTTGTGATGTTTCCATGCAAATCACTTGCCTTGGGGGGAATAATCATGTAAGCTTCCACATTCTTCAGTAGCAGAATCCTCATGGATAAAACTACTTCCTCGTTCGCCCATTTCCCCCAAAGGATAGTGCTCAGGTTCACACCTGCACCAGCCTGGTCTGGAATATTCCCAACATGTGTTTCCTTGTTTGTTTCATATCCTGTCCTTTATGTTTGGATTCCCCAAACACAGAAAGAGCAAGCCAGACAATGGGTAATATGCAGGCACTTGTTTTGAAGATGTCGCTTTTCTATGGACTCGGGAATTTTGTAGGCTTCAGAAAGTATGTGCTAGGACATCTGATCTGCAAATTAAAGACAACATGCTATGACACAGGTTTAGCCCTCCTTTAGATCTTCCCACAGCCACCTTGTGTTTGATATGTGATGTTTCTGTCCAAGTTAACTCCTCACAAAACGTGGCTATAGGAAATCCCATGTTTTTTTAAGCTGACATGAAAAAAATTGTCTCTGACAGAAGTGCACAAACTTTGCCTGGATGGAGCACCACCTAGTGTTTGCTTTTAGAAAATAGAACTACTGAAAAAAGTGTTGGGTGTTCGGACTTTAATAAACAGCAACTCTAAAAACATAGGTATGTATGATGTGTCCCAGATCTTATCTGACTGCAGCTGTGCCAATGCTAACACATTCTGGGAATTATGGTCTAACTACATGCGAACTGCTACATGATTCCCATTCCTAATTTATGGTCTGTGGTATAGAAATCTAAAATCTCAACTTTTTGTTGACCTCAGTGCCTTTCATAAAATATGTGTATAATGCATTTGCCTTTCATGTATTCACATGAACTGCTACTTTGGGGGCGAGGGGGACCAAGGTATTGTATTTTAAAGAAAATGATATTCACATTTGAATTTCTTAATTTTGGTTCAGTTTATTCTATTGAATCATAGCAATTATTATGGTTCAACAAAATAAATTTTGGTTGCTATCCTATTAGTGAATTAAAATAACATAAGTTCAGCTTATGTCACTGCAACTAGTTTTTAGTCATTGCACAGGTTAGGATATTGTTCCAACCACAGAACAACCAAAATCCTCATCCCCCAAACTTTTGTCAGATAGTGAGGGGTGGGGTGAATGACATAGCTTAATTCCATTCATCACTTCATGCTCTGAAAAGAAAATTGCCAGGTTGGAGGGCTGTACTGCTTAAAATGTGTTTTGGAGGCTATAATCCCGATACCTAGTTACTGCATATTTTCCTGATACATCATCTCAGCTGTAGTTTTGAACACAGAACCAGCATTTTTGCATCCTCCATATTAACCCCACAAAAAGCTAAATGTCATGAGCTTGCTCTATAAGACAATCACACATTTCCCCAACTGCCTGAAAATCCTGACCATTCTAAGGTTTGATAGGAAGATGAGTTTGTGCAACTAAATTCTAGGGACAAGATATCAGAATGAGTTGGAAAAGATCTTGGAAGTTATTTTCAGACTAATGGTTTCTTTAGAGCAGGATGCAGCTACAACATTCATGATAAATTGGTACCTCATATTTCCAATGAAGCCCACCATACTTGACTCATGTTCCACTATGAAACAGCAGCAGAAATGCCTCCTGTGTTCAAATGATTCCTGACAATCTCCTTTCATTAGTTCTAATCTCAGAGCAATAAAGATATTTGTGCCATCTTTTACATATTATTCCTTCATGTTGAAAAATTCCTGCCGTTATACACCAAGCACTTGTCCACTCCATCCCAACGCTCTTTTGATAGTGGGAATTGAACTGAGTTTACCTTACTATTCTACAAATATATAACTGCCATTAAACCATGAAATTTTTGCCACCATATCTGCACATACTTTTCAATGTATGCCTCATAAGCCAACAATTATCCGTGTTCTGCAACTGTTAAGAGGTGCTGCAGAGGGGCTCCAAACAGAGCATAACAGATTTGAAACTAGATTTTTATACATTTCCTTCAAATATAGATTGCTTTGTCACCCGTCTCCCAACCTCATTTGGCTGGACACACTTAAAGATTATCATATATTGATATTACTTTTACAAGTTGGACTAAATTCAGGACTGTGAAAAAAAGCTATCTGTTTGAGTCTTTCATATCAGAGAAAATGAGGCTAGAATGTTTACTGTTACTTCAAGAATTTCAGATGCAATGTTATCTCTGAAAGCCAGAAACAACTTGCAGTCTTGCAAGAAGTGGATGATTGGCCATGGTGGTCAAGGTAGGCCATTCTAGACAAGCCTTTGGTTTGGTACCATACAGCTCTTCTTTTGTCTGCTTGGGAAATATTTCTAAGTGACAAGAACTGAGTTCTCAAGAGTTCAACAAGAGAGATTAACCAGCTCTGGGTATCTGAGGGATGCTTGGGCAGCTATTTTTCTTTTTCTACTCTGGCAGATGAGAAGCATGGACAGCCCAGAAAACATCAACTGTCCCCAGTTTGCTGCTGGTTTCCTCAGTACGTAAGTACAATCAGCTTCTCCAAGTAGTAGCAGCAAGTAGACTGGTAAAATCACTACTGAATGAAGAACAGGACTGTTATCTCTACTGCTTTTTTCTTGCCATTAGTGGACAACTTGGGGAACTCCAGTTGGCAGCTAGACCTTTTCACAGTACATGTGCTCTGGCAATTACTTGATCACAAGGATCCCTGATATGATACTTGCCTTTTACTTTATCACATGGTAGAACAGTGAGATATATAATCAAAGGGAATGTGCAAGACTACTTGTTTGATGATGAATGTATTTCCAGAATCCACCTAAAAATAACATACTTAAAATTATTGAAACAACAGAAAAATAAGCACTCAATATGAAATTTATTTAAATTATATTGACTGTTCCAGTGTATCCAGAACAGGTAAATTTATTTTGAACATTTACTTTTGTGAAACAGATCTTTCTGTACTTAAGATCTTGTTTCTAAAAAGTCATTACATGCCAGAATTATCAATAGGCTACCGGTTTAAACACAAACTTGCATCTCTAGAAGAAATAAGTATGACTCCTTATATAAATAAATTAGGCTTCCTCCAAAGGCACTTTATCAGGCAGAGTGAGATGGCTTACCATTTGTATGTATGTGTGTATCAACTGAAAGATATCTAGTTAATTAGAAGGTAATGTCAATGGAAAAAATTTTGAAAGTCTGACAACATTGTACCAACTTCTTAACAAAAATGGGAAATCCTATACTAACATTTTCATCACAGACATAGACACAATATTCATGAACTCTACAAGGTCAGAATGTTAGATATATCGAACTAAGATAAGGACAAAAATGGCTATTTCAGAACAATGGCAAACTTAAGTAAAAAGTTTATGTGATTTAGATTTGGTTCTCATGAAGAATTAGGCTATTTTTTTTTCTTTGAGATGGAACAACTCTAAGTTGTTCCATCTCAAAGAAATTTTAACATTGTCATGTGATTAGACTAGTATAAATGTACAAAAATACTCTGGAAACATGTAAAACATTTAACTTGAAAGAATCTTCCTAACATTTCAAGACAGTGGAATGGGCCAATGAACAGTTTTACGGTCTTGTTTACATGGTTGCCAGAAGTATTTTAAAGCTTTGCAAAAACCTTTTGTCAGGATGCAGTTTATTATAAGGAATTCTACTGCTTCCAAATGAACAGCTTGATTCACATGTAAGTAAAATCAGCTGTATTTAAATTTACCCTTATTTTTATCCCATAAATAGCAATCCTCTTAAGCCATCTTGAATGCACACAGTATTGCTTTGCAAAAGAGCCACATCAACTTAAAACTCAGCCTTCAAAAGCAAACGTGCAAAGACACAGCATTCACTTTCTTGTGTCTTTCTAAAAAAACCATGTTAATTTTAAATCATACTTTCTTTAATGAATATACACATTTTTCATGGCTATAGAAATGTGTTCAGAGTTCACTGTATCACTGACATAAAGGTGCAGAGAAAGGCTACTTATTCAAGTTGGAGAAACCTGAGACCTTGAGGTACTGTTGGAAAGAATTTCCATTATCCCTAATCAACACAGCCAAACATGAAGGAAAATGGGATCTGTAATCCACATGTACATAGTTCCTGCCTTATACTTCACACACAAAGTGAGATCATAAACAACATTGGTTCACCCAACAAAATATAAAACCAAAATGTGCAATAAAACAGATGGCTAAACCATGAGGAAGCAGCATTCTTCTGAGTTTAGCTGTGTGAGATCTGAAATCTCAGAGGCAGTTGTCTAAATGTTCATTAATTTTTGTTTCCAAAACCTCAGATTGGCAGACAGGGCAGCAAACCTTTCTCTTTTGATCACTGACAGAAGGCGTCACACTTTTTATGTCTGCTGGTTCAGCCTCGCTTTTCACCAAAGGCTTTTTCTTTATAAAATAGTTTTCAAAGGCAGTTGTGTCTTCCATTCTTGCCCTTTTTGATGTTCCACCATTTTGTGGGCTGTCATTTCTATGGGATGTAATGTAAGATTTAGGTGTTGAAGTAGATGGTTGAAAAATACTTTTTTCTGGTGTTTCCTTTGACAGTAGCTCTGATGTATCATTTGTAAAGCTTGAATTAGATCTTCTTTCAGTTAACTGGATATTTTTAATTGGGGATCCATTAACATTCCTGTAAACTTTTTTGTTAGCAACTGAAACTTTAGGAAGCACGAGTCTAGAAGCAAAATTATTTTTGTCTCCAATGGAAGAAAATGAAGGGGAAACATTGGTAAAGGAAAAGTTATCTTCGTTTTTAGGATTTAGTCTAGACAAATCAGATGGTGAATGATACCGTGACCTCTTGTTGTTGCTGGGACTTGTGGCTTTCTTTGATGATGTCATATCAGTTTTCCCTCCAAGGACATATCCTTTTCCACTAAAAGGAATTATGCTTTGTGTGTTCATTCCATTAGTTGTTCCTGTAAAAACTTAAGAAAAAAAATACTTTTATAATGCTGCAATCTGTTAAAAAGAGTTAATTATGTATCCATGTTATCCCATTAATAATTTCATAAACTTAATTTTAAAAATGCAGTTGTTAACTTGACAAACAATATTGAAAATGCCATGTGTGAACTAACTTTTATGCTAGCTAGGTTCACATAGTTATGTTCAACATCACATATCCCTTCAATGCATGACAGTATTCACAAACACCTGTGACAAGTAGTTAAAGACAAACAGCATCTGGAACAGATATATTAAAGTGTGAACTCTTGAAACCTGAGCTATACGGCTTGGGTTATTTGAGAACTGTATCTCTGTGAACCTGTCACACATCTACGATCACCAGGGGAGGGTCTTTTCTCTGTCCCACCATCTGCTCAAGCACATTTGGTGGGAAGAAGGGAGAATGCCTTTTTTGGTGGCTGCTCCCAGACTGTGGAATTTCCTCCCAAGAGAGATCAGGATGGTCCCATACCTGCTGGCCTTCCATAGACAGGTCAAGACTATTCTGTGTCAGCAGGCATTGGGAAGAGAATGACAAACACACTGTTGGGGAGGTTGTGTGTGGGATTTGCGGGGAGGGGGGGGTGAGATCTGAAATGCAATTGTAATTGTATGAGCATTTTATTGTATTTTAACTTGTATCCATGACATAAATATTTAACTGTTTTTAACTGTTTTTTTACTTTTGTATTTGTTATGTTTTTTAATTGATTGGGTCATGTCATGTTATTGTAAGCTACTTTGAGTCTCCAGGGGCAAAAAAGCAGGGTAAGAATAACGTTAATAAATAAATAAATAAATAAATAAATAAGTACTGTTTGTAAACTCCCGGTATATTCAGCAGGAGTTTGGATATAATCAATGGGAATATGCAGAGCTGGACTGCAATTCAACTGGCTGATTCATCAGCCATATAATAAATATTTTTGATGGTGAGAATTTCATTCATGTTATGACACCATTTTAAAATATGCCACTAACCTCATTTGATTTCTGAATTTTAAAAAATGTATGGCACTGCAGTAATGACACTACAGAAGAATGCTTTCAATTAATAAATCAGGCAGATCCACAAATGACATGCCAACTTTCTACTGAGGTTGGTGTACCAATTGAGATCATATTAATTGGGTTAAGATAACAGAAAAGCAGAACTCCAGACATTCTGGCTTGGATCTTAAGTACAGTTTGGGAAAGAAAGTATAAACAAGAAGGCTTTCCCATCGGTATATTCCTCCTAGCACCATACCCTGCCCAAACAGCCCCTAAAATACAGGAAAGGATTTTCTTTGGATACATTTTGTAAGATCCACTTCAAAAAGATCAGTCAAATCAACAACATTATCAATCAAGATATTTGCTTTTAGATATAATTATCTATATTTGGAATATATGTGTGAATATGTGTACAAATGTGCACATGTATAACATTTGTCAGTATTATTGGAATAATGGTCAATGCTGAGAAAAAAACCCTTTAACAATTAATATTATTATTATTACTATCATCATCATATTTCTTTATATACTGCCTTTCTTCCCATGAGGACTCAAGGCGGCTAACTTCTATCCACACTAAACAGCTTAAAAAGAGCTATACAAAAGTTTAAAAAAACACTTAAAGAATAACAGCGTGGCACAGCTTTGTAGTATAGTATCTAATGTGAACACTTGCTGCCAGAACCATGAAACTTCCCTTTCTTTCCCACATGCATCCCTATTTGAATATAATATTCAAACTTTATTTACTTGTTTTGCGGAGTCTGGTAATTTAGTTCAAATGCTCACAGTGCAGAGCCTATTTGGATACTAAGAATTTCTGTTTAGTAAATACAATCAAATAAGCATACTACATTGAGTCACACTATTTTGAGAACTCAGAAAGTATTCAATTCAGATTTTCCAGGGGAAAAAATCACTGACAAAGATAGAAACAAGACTCAAATACCTTTGCCTTTGGCTGGGACTTCTGCTTGACTGACTGACAGACTGTTCTTTTCTTTGTCTTTCTTTGAGTAGTTCTCTGGTTCCTTGATCTTTATAAATGTGCCTCCACAAGTCTGTTGATGCTCAGACCACCAGTAGTCATTTGCAGATGGTGCTCTGTTCATTGCACGCTTCACATAGCCAAAATATGGTGTTCTTTTTTGACAAGGGCCATTGCAGCGCCACCAGTGCTGGCGATAGAAATCCACCTCATTGTGAAAATTATGATAGACCTATGATTAACCCAAATGAAGAAAAAGGCATCTGCTGTAGAAATTAGCAAAATTATGTGCTAACAAAAGAGTTCATACTGTTAATGTGCTTGCATAACAATTGGATCATGCATATACAGTTATCATGGGGGAAATTATGTGCTGTTGTGATCATGTCCTGTTGTCAGCTTACCATGGGCAATGACTTGAACACTATGTGAACACAATCCTGGATTAGACAAGTCTCAGGCCTGATTCAATATGGTTGTTTTTGCACCCTGGACACCAAAGTTACACAGGAAGACAAGGCTCTATCAAATTAATGGTTCCATGGGAGAATTGGTCCAAAATATATATCATTTGTGTATTCATTCTGGTCATAATACTTAAAAGTTGCAATCTAATAGTAAGCTTCATACAGTTAAATGACAAACTGTATAGTGTTAATATAAACAGTATAGTGTTGTTCTGTGCCTTCAAGTCACTTCAGAATTAGGATGATCCTAAATCTAAAGTTTAGGGCGGGGTCCAGGTAAATTACATTGGAGGGCTGCATCCAGCCTGCGGACCTTAGTTTGGGAACTAATCTGTTGTACTTCAAGCATTGAGAAGTGCCTTACAAATAATGTTTACCGTAATATTTGTGCCAGTTAAGCGATTTATCCGATCCATGTGTTTGCAGAACTCCGGGCCATGAGAATCGTGATCTTTGTCATTATAAGTGACAAACAACAGAGCATGAATCATTTCATGTAAAAGAGTCTGAAATTTTTAAAAAATCATTGGATTAGTTGAAATGTTTATTTCTTAAGCAATAAGAAATAGTTATCTACAATTGGCTTAAAACAGAGATGGGCTGCACCAGTTTAAAATAAACACTTAAAATGTTTCCTTCCATTTTTCTCATTCTCTGGCATTGTTCGTTGTAATCAATATGGCCTTTAACTAAAATCAAAATGCTACAGCTGGCAAACGAGGAGAGGAACAAAGAAGGAGGCAGGAGCTCAAAATCACTCCCAGCTTTATAAGAAGTCAGATTTGTTAGTCTGACCTGAGAATTTGTTTGACCTGACACACAAGTCCATAAATGAGGTGGGCAAGAGTGAACACATGTCTGACTGTGACAACTGTGTGATCTACTACAGTTGGGTGAGAGATACTTCCTCTCTTTAGACTTTTTCTACACACTGGGATTGTATTACTTTAAAGGGCTTCTTAATTTTTGTCAGATCAGAAATGTTATTCTATGATTTTCCTGAAGCTAAAATGTGAGGGAATTTATTTATTTATTTATTTAAGACATTTATATGCCACCCTTCTCACCCCGAAGGGGACTTAGAGTGGCTTACAAGACATATATATATATATACAATATATTATTAGCATAGTACAATATCAGTATTATATATTACTATATTGTACTATACCATTATATTGTAATATTACTAGTAACATCACATGTAATATAAAATATATAATTATATCATATTGTTAGTAGTATTATTATATTGTATTACATTATAATATTATAAATATTATATGTATATACAATATAGTACACTACATTATATTATATTATTAGCATAGCACAGGAAACAAGGTAAAACTGTCTTCTGGCCCCCTCTCTCTTCACTCTGGCCCAGAGCAGCAATTGGTGCTGGGGGAGTGGTCCCTAACTGATGACAAATGCAGGAGACAAGATGGAACTGTCCCCCCCCCCCCTTCACTCTGGCCCAGAGCAGCAGTTGGTGCTGGGAGGAGGGGTCCCCAACTGATGACATGAGGGCTTATTGTTAATATTTTTGTTGTTTTTGAATACAACAAATTACATCAAAACAAAAAAATTCCACCGTGAGCATTTCATTTTGTAATGCTTCTCCTTCTGTAAGTTTCAAAGGTAAAAGATCTGAGAAGCATATTTCTTTGAAATCAAAGTTAAAATATTTTCAATATGCTACATGCATCACACCCACCTTACTTTTTGACAGCTGCTCAAATCACTGGATCCTCTCATTTTAGAGCAATGGTTCCCAACTTTTAGTCTGACAGGTGCTTCAGACTTCAGTTCTTATAATTCCAAACAGCTGGTAAGCTGGCTAAGATTTCTGGAAGTTGAAGTCCAAAACACCTGGAGGACCAAAGGTTGGAAATCACTGTTCTAGAGGATCAAAAATCACTTACAAAATACAGAGTACTACCTTGAGTACAGCTATGCCTCTAAACATCTAAGAACACCAAAAACATTAAAAGCAAAATACACTTTTCAGTCACAAATGCAGTCACGTTATCTAGCAGAGGGAGGGCAAATTTCATAGAATCACAGCCTTCTTAGTAACTGGTGGGAAGGAGTGAGAGAGCTGAACAACAACTCCATACAGATGACATCTGACCCCAAAACTCCAGATGATCTCTCCCAGTGGCTTCATGTAAATGTTAAACAACATAGGGGGGAATACTGATCCCTAGGGGACCCCACAAGTCAATGGTTGTGAAGTAAAGCAGTTGTCCCCCATCAACACCTTTTGGGAACGACCCTCAAGGAACAAAGATAAATGATCTGTTTGTTCTTATGTTGAGGCCGAACAAACTCATATCAAATAGGACATCAAACATAAATGCTCATGTGAGGAGCTAGATAACTATTCATTCAAGGGCCTTCTGGACATATTTGAATGTTCAGGCATGCTAGCTACAATAAATTTACTACAGTTTGTTTGATGTTTCTCTACAAAGACAACCATCAACAGTACCTCTACAAGATCCTTTCTCGGTCGCAGCTTTAGAAGGGGCTCACTAAGTCGAATGGAGCACATTCCACCACGGCCTTCATAGCAGCAAACTCCTGCACATCTAGAAAATAATAAATCACAAACAACAAACATTTGCTTTCAACTGCAACTTGGCTGTTCTGTATTCATAATGCATTAGGGTTCTTACCTTGTTTGAAATAGAAGGTTGGACGATTGTTCTCCTTGGGGGTAAATAATCAGGACTTTTCTCTTTTACAGTAATTTGTTAGAAAATTTAAGATTGTGATTAGTGCCTATTTTTTTCAACACGTTTATTGATCAACAAGGGGAAGCTGTAGCCAAATATTAGTGTGAAAGTGGATACAATCTAATAAGTGTTGTTAGAGTAATGTCAGGTTCAGACATTGGGGAGCAAAAGGTAGGCATGATATAAGAGTTAGGTGTTAACTTGGATCCATAAGTCAATACTAAAAAGTAACTTTAAGGAGATAGACTCCATGTAAAACTTATTCCAGCAACAGAAATCACCTAGGATATTAAACAGCCTGGTTTCCAGGCCTATCTGAATTCGGCTACCCACTCCTGAGGTCTTTTATTCACAAAGGTTTCCTTACTTCTGAGATTCCTCTGCTCCCAAGAAAGATGACTCTTCTAGGGCTTAAGATGCATGTATCACTGACAGTAATTGCCAATGGCTGCATGTTCTTACTTGGACATTTCCTGCATGTAGCTAGATCATTCCTTCCATAAAAGATTGCTCCAGGCACTGCCAGGCAATCAAATGCTAATCAAGGTGGTCAGCTGAAACATTCACACCTAGCTCCAGCAGACAAGAGTCCTTTGTCTCACCCTGGTCATTCCACAGATATATAAACCCTTTTTCCTAGTTCCAACAGACCTCACTACCTCTGAGGATGCTTGCCATCGATGCAGGCGAAACGTCAGGAGAAATGCCTCTAGAACATATAGCCCGAAAAAACCTACAACATCCAGCTAGTATGAGAATTCTGGGATTGTGGTTTAATCTGAAAAGGAACATTTTAGTCCAGACTTGAGAGCCAAGGGTAGTTCTGACTACTGAACTATGCCTTGGGGAGGTGGTTGGACTGGATGGCCCACGAGGTCTCTTCCAACTCTATGATTCTATTGAAAGTTTCCCCACGCCTGGGCTAAGCCAACCCCTTAAAAGAGGTAAGGACACAGCCATAAATCCGAATAAGAAAATGTGTGGGGCACAACGTGTCCCATGAAACCGTACAGCGTCATGCGGGGGCTCCACTTCACCTCCACGGCCTCCAGGGCCCCCCAAAAGAGGCTCTGGTTGAACTGCAGGAAGAGGCCTCGCACGTCCGGGCTGGGATCCAGCAGCTCCCAGCTCTCGTCCACCAGCGACAGCGGCCGTGCCGGCGAGGTGAAGGCTGGGCCGGCCTTGAGGGAGGCCCGTGCGCGGCCGCCCTCCTCCGCGTTCCACTCCTCTTGGAGCCGCAGCGCCAGCAAGAAGTCGCCGTCCATTGGAGCACAGCCTTTCGTTGAGCCCTCCGCCTTCAAATCCCGGCGCATGCGCCGTAAAGCCGAGGGTTTGTTGTCTTCCTGCCTCGGAGAGAGTCGCGCGCCTCGCGTCACTGCGGCGCGGCGCCTTGACGTTTTTTACGCAGCGGCGCACGTAAGCGGCCTTCCGGTCAGAGGCGGCCCCTGCTTCCGGCGCAGCGACGCCTTGCTTCCTCTCCCTCCTCGGCGAAGGCTGGTCTCTGGCGGCTCCGGCTCGGCCATGGCGCTGTCTCTGGGTGAGGTGGCTCCGGGCGGCGGCGGCGGAGGAGGAGCGGGAGGGAGCCGCTTGAGGCGGCAGCTGGAGTCCGGGAGCTACGCGGCCGAGGAGTACGTGAAGCAGCTCTCGCAGCAGTCGGACGGCGACCGGGACTTGCAGGAGCACCGCCAGCGCATCCAGGCCCTGAGCGAGGAGACGGCGCAGAGCCTGAAGCGCAACGTCTACCAGAACTACCGGCAGTTCATCGAGACGGCGCGCGAGATCAGCTACCTGGAGAGCGAGATGTACCAGCTCAGCCACATCCTCACCGAGCAGAAGGGCATCCTGGAGGCCGTCACCCAGGCGTTGCTGCTCCTCCAGGCCGACCGCGACGACAGAGCCGCCGGGGCTGCCTCCTCGGACCCGCACGCCAACCCCTTCCTGCCCCTCTCCGCCAAGGAGGCGGCAGCCAGCGAGGAGGGCCGCCAGCGCACCCTGACCACCCTCCTGGAGAAGGTGGAGGGCTGCCGCGACCTGCTTCCGGAGAGCCCCGGCAAGTACCTGGTATACAACGGGGACCTGGTGGAGTACGACGCCGACCACATGGTCCAGATTCAGAAGGTGCACGCCTTCCTGATGAACGACTGCCTGCTGGTGGCGGCCTGGCTGCCCAACCGCCGGGGCACTTACCGTTACGACGCCCTCTACCCACTGGACGGCCTGGCCGTCGTCAATGTCAAGGATAACCCGCCCATGAAGGACATGTTCAAGCTGCTCATGTTCCCCGAGAGCCGCATCTTCCAGGCCGAGAACGCTAAGATCAAGAAAGAGTGGCTGGAGGTGCTGGAGGAGACCAAGAGGAGCCGCGTGCTGAGCGAGAAGCGGAGGCTGGAACAGGAGGTGCCGGCAGCCCGTGCGCCTCCCCCAGCCCCTCCAGAGGCTACCAACCCCTTCGATGAGGATGAGGAGGAAAGTGGGGAAGGGGGGACCCCAGAGGAAGAAGTGGTGGATCTCTCCCTGGAGTGGATTCAGGAGTTGCCTGAAGACTTGGATGTCTGCATCGCTCAGAGAGACTTCGAAGGGGCGGTTGACTTGCTGGATAAGCTGAATGAGTATCTAGGGGATAAGCCCTTGACACAACCAGTCAGGGAGTTACGAGCAAAAGTGGATGAGAGAATCAGGCAGCTCACCGACGTGCTTGTGTTTGAGCTTTCTCCAGATAGGTCACTTCGAGGTGGGCCCAGAGCAACCCGTCGTGCTGTTTCTCAGCTCATCCGGTTGGGCCAGTCAACCAAGGCGTGCGAACTTTTCCTGCGGAACAGGGAAGCGGCCGTTCACACAGCCATCCGACAGTTGCGCATTGAAGGTGCCACTCTGCTGTACATTCACAAGCTGTGCCATGTCTTCTTCACCAGCCTGCTAGAGACCGCAAAGGAGTTTGAGACGGACTTTGCTGGCAACAGTGGGTGCTATTCGGCTTTTGTTGTCTGGGCTCGATCAGCAATGAGGATGTTTGTGGATGCGTTTAGCAAGCAGGTGTTTGACAGTAAGGAGAGCTTATCTACTGCTGCTGAGTGTGTAAAGGTAAGGGCCCAAAGTGATGAGATGGAAAAAAAACTGTGTTACCCTTAATTACATATCCTCTAGATCACAGCTTCATAAAACTTTGGGTCCCAACCTCAAGCGGGGTTCCCTTTGCTCAATGTTGGAGTCCAGAAACATTTGTCAGCAGTAAACGTTTTCTGAATGTCAGCTAGTGGGTGTTTTGACATTTGCACAAATCTGTTGTGCAGTGTTCACAGTAATTCTACAGAAGATGCTTCAGGTATAGTTCATAAAAAGGAAAATCAGCCTGTTTAGCAAGCCTCACAAGTGCTGATTTCTTCTCACATCTATTGATGCCTATTCTATATATTTGTGTACCCACAAAAAATTCTTAGGTCAAAAGGCGTCATGAGTGGAAACGTTTTCCAAATAGTGTCCTTGAATTTAGAAGCAACATGGAAGCAAAGTATTGAGTCATCTAGCCCAGCTTCCTGAGACAGGATATTATTTTTGTAGGCAGTTATTTATGATGGCCGTGGCTTTGTGTGGTTCACTCATCCCAATGCTCAGCATTACTCCAGTCATTTTTCCTGTTTTGCTTTCTTATGTTTTCTAAAGATCTATTGCTGTTTTTCACAGCAGGATAATACCTGTTTTTCTTGCCTTCCTAACACTAAAGAACCCCGCCCTTTTATCATTTAGTAGATGAGGGAGGACAAGTTATGTACAAACTCCCTCTGTAGCTTGGCTTTATCCCAAATGGTTTGTTCACATACAGAAGTGAGGGTGTGGCTTGCCTGCCGAAGAAAGGCAGTATGTACTGAAAAACGTAGCAGAGAATATAGGGACTAAACTTGCAAGTGGTTGCAATAGTCAGGACAACCTAGCACTTTGAGCACTTAGTTTAATCGCATCTGGAAATTATTGGATGGGTAGAATTATATCCCAACACCACTCCTTTCTCTTCAATTCTTAGCACTGTGGAGTGTGTTAAAGATTGTCTTTTTCTTATGGCTGGAATGGTGGCAGAAATAGAAATAAATGCAGAGTCATGTACTGCTTTCTGCTTTCATGGCAGGTTTCTATTTACAAACTAATGTTAAAGATTTATGGACCTGACATGGCTCAAATTAATGTTGACTGTGCTATTTTGAAATTGATGCAGAAAGCATGTTGAAATTGACATGAGACCTATCACTTTAGGTAAATTTAGTCACAATTATTTTGTTCTATTCTTGTTAAGGGAATTAGGCACAATTCAAGTTTGTTGAAGACCGGCATAGTTCTCTAAGGTGGGGGTGGGGGTTAATCTCTCCTTGAATCTCTATTTTGAGAGAAAGCAGAATAAAAATGAAGCAGAATAAAGCAGAATAAAATGAATAAAATTTTGGGTTAAACCGAGAGAGAAGCTACATATGTTGGCTTCCTTCTAGTGAAATGAAATTCTCCATTTGGGTATTTCCTAGGAGTAATTACTACATATTCTAAGAATATGTCATGAAATCCAAGACCCAAATAAACTATTCTTAAAGGATAACTATCAAATGGTCTTTTAAAAAGCTCTGAGAAGTATATATCATAATATTTTAATGAACCAGAGAGGGAGAGCAATTCTTTATTCAGTCAGGTATTTCCAAAGTTATCAAAGCTCTTCAGTAAATCTTACAAAGTACTAACTGAATACACATGTATGCGTCTAAACATTTTATTGAAAAATATACCCAAACAAACTTGGGTCAGGGTAAGTACTGTGCCATAACTCCTATATAAAAAAGGATCCTTCATCTTCAATGAGTAGGGTGGCAAAAAAGAGAGCTTAGTTTGTACTGCAAGAATTGAAAGAGAACCGCTTCTGACCTTTTTGCATGCCTTGTTGGGGAAGAAGCTGACCCTCTGAAGCAGTAATGGTCCTTTCCTTTCTCCATATAATGACCCTCAACTTATCCAGTGGTCATACCATATCCAGTAGTCATATCAAAATCCATAATCTTGACTCTGAAGTGTGTCCACATGAATATACAGTATATGGTAGTTTCTTTTTAAATATACCTTGATATAATGTGTATTTTCCTGCTGCTTGTAGTAGGAGAATCATATACAGGGTTAGTCAAAATGCATAGGCCAATAAGCCATTCAATTAAATGGCTTATTGGCCTATGCATTTTGACTAACCCTGTACTTTTAGGGCATTGAGAGATCTGTTGTGCAACTAGTGTGAAGGTGTGGAAAAACTAGCATTGTGCCTTTTTTTGTAGGTGGCAAAAGAACACTGCAAGCAACTCAGTGAGATTGGCCTGGACCTGACTTTCATCATTCACACCCTATTAGTGAAAGATATCAAAGGTGCTTTGCAAAGCTACAAAGACATCATCATTGAGGCCACAAAGCACCGCAACTCTGAAGAGATGTGGAGGAAAATGAACCTAATGACACCAGAAGCTTTAGGGAAGCTTCGAGAAGAAATGAGGAGCTGTGGAGTCACCAATTTTGACCAGTACACTGGTGATGATTGCTGGGTGAACCTAAGCTACACAGTTGTGGCTTTCACCAAACAGACCATGGCTTTCTTGGAGGAGGCTCTCAAACTCTACTTCCCAGAGTTGCACATGGTTCTGTTGGAAAGTTTGTTGGAGATCATCTTTGTGGCTGTCCAGCATGTTGATTACAGTTTACGCTGTGAACAAGACCCTGAAAAGAAGACATTCATTAGACAGAATGCCTCTTTTCTTTATGAAACTGTTCTTCCTGTGGTGGAAAAGCGGTTTGAAGAAGGAGTTGGAAAGCCAGCTAAGCAGCTGCATGATCTGAGGAATGCTTCAAGACTAATGCGTGTGAATCCTGAAAGTACTACTTCTGTGGTGTGAACTGCAGTGCCTCAGTCCTTTTCATATTAAACTTTGTATATACATGTATACACATAACTTTTTTCAAACCCCCTCCCAATAGTAGCCAAATCTGATAATGTTCTCTTTAGCAGATAATGTATTGAAAAGAAATGGGAAAGCAAAGAAAAGGAAAACTTAAAAGAAACAATATAGTTGGAAATCCACATTCCCTCCAAAGATCTGGTTGTGCCATTTTAGGTCACATGAGATGGTTTGGTCTGGAACCTAACAAGTTAATCAAACATGGTTGTGCTAATTAGAATATGACCAAGAATAACTACTAATGAATATTCATTGGTTGTGTAGGTGTATAAATGATAGGATACACCTTGTAATTTTATTATATGGCGCTTCAGAAGAAGCCTGTTTGGGAAAGAAAATGCATCCTTGCATTATCTCACTCAAAGAACTTGAGGGGGAAATGGTGAAAATTTTACCACATACTGTATTTCAAGAAGGGTTATCTTCCAGTTCCCATTAAAACCAAAACTATGAATCTCGTTGACAGTGTACACCACAATTCTTGGCAAAAGTAAATATTAATTGCAAAGGGCTAAAGCCAAATATATATCTGATTGATTGGTAGCAGATGATAATTGAATACGAATGTTATGGCTGAGACAGTTATCCAGTGCTTGGATTTTCATGTAGTTTTGCCAGGGTCTTTGCCATCCTGTAACCAAATCTGTTTATTTAATCTTTAAAAATACTGCATTCTTAATTAGTTTTGTTGGATACCCCAGAGAAACAGTGCAGTTCTCTGGTACATATGCTTGTGTATATGGTACAAAATTCCCTTATGCCATACATGACACCACTGCTGATAACTGTAAACCATGATCAGGTTGATTATTTGTTCATATAGCCCAGTGATTCCCAACTTTTGGGCCTCCAAGTGTTTTCAACTTCAATTCCCAGAAATCCCAGCCAGCTTACCAACTGTTAGGAACTGTGGGAGCTGAAGTCCAAAACACCTGGAGGACCAAATGTTGGGAACCACTGATATAGCATGTAGGAATGATGGGATGAAAACATCATTGAGATAGTATTTATTTTTACTTGTTTTCAGTTCAACCTAACACAGGGAGATTTCATGATAAAGAAAAACTATTCATTTGCAATTGATTGTCACAGGGTGAAATAGGTGACTAACCATGTAAACGGAGCAATAAATGTTTAGTTTATTGCAAGTGGAAATAGGGATGAACCCATTTATGAAATGAGGAAGTAAAAGTGTATAAGGATGTTTCACCATAGCAGTCTTGCCTATAGGTCTGTATGCAGTGGTGTTCTGTATAAAGCGGGTAAGTAGTGGGGTTTTTCTTTTCTGTGTGATTCTGTCCAAGTCTAATGGTACAGCATCCCTCAGGACAATGCTGTTCAGATGTTTTTAGTATATTGCTCTCATCACTTCTGAGTCAGTTGGAAGATAACAATAGTCGGAACGTAATTTATCTGGACGGCAGAAAGTTGGGAAAAGCTTATCTCTTTATGGTGATCTGTATTCAACCAGGCTTAATGGCACAATGGTATATATGTTCCAATTGGCCAGTCGTGAATAAAGTGTGAAATGCGGTGTCTGGGTAACATGGTGAAACTGTTAAGGCTGTAATTCACTATTGTTCCCTTTAGATCTACACAGTGGGGATATTGTGCCTTTGGTGGGAAGAATGTACCATTATTGAAACTATTAGAAAGTTTCCCTAGAGAGAAGAGATGACCATAAAGGTTTGGATCTAAGAGTTGCTTGGTTTAATGCATAATATGAGGTAATTCACTGCCTAGTCTTGTATTGTTGATAGCAGCTGGGTGACAAAAATACTTATCCAAGTATGGTTCAGGCATGCCGACATTTCTTAGGCTTTTGTTTAAAAAATGATGGTATATAACATGTAGACAATATTCACTGTGGAATGCCACGGTGGCACATGGGCACTTACACCAAAGAAGATGAGATAAAAATGTATCAGGAAAAAGTGATACAGAAGTCGTTTTTCTGTCTCTACAAATTGTGTTTTTTTTTAATACAGTACACTTCATATTGTAATTTTAGGAGATCCAAGAAACTTCCCCTTCAGTACACATGTTGTAATTTGCGAATCCAAGAAACTGCCATTTCATTAACAGATAAGACTGTCATCTGATGACCAATACATATCTAACGATGATTCTGATTATCTTTGTTTTATTGAACAGTTATGAATAATCTTGATATTTAATAATTTATTGTTATGTTTATTATGCCACACCCAAAGTATATGGAGATCAAATTCTTTATGAAAAAGACCAGTGATATATACTTAAACTTGCCCGTCGGCCTGCAATTGTATGTTAACACAAATAATTGGATTGAAATAAATATGCCCTGAGAATCTTTTGAAATAGTTTTCTTGTGCCTATTTGAAACACAGTATCTTGTGTAAAAGGAAAAGCATAAGCCTCAAAAGTTTTTAAAAATTAAAACTGTAACCATCATCTTTTTATTCCCTGTCCTTTTCCCTAGAATCGGGACTGAATGTGACATCAATTAAATTTTTGCCAAAAGAGTCTTGCAGCATGAAGCCCTAAGGGTCACTGTGACACTCAACAAAATTACTGAAATTGATAGTGGGGAGGAGCATAGCTCAGGTTTTCAAAGTAGTGCTTTGTACGGGTTTGGTCATTGCTGTAATAGTCCAAAGTACAGAAATATGTGTGTGCATATTTTGATGCAATATTTGATAAGGCACAGAATAATCTAAGACTACATTAATTTCAAGTTAAATTTCCTGTAGTAATGGTGAAAAACTAGCAAAGCCCTCTACTAGTGGCTTTTTAGATGCTCTATCCCATATTTGCTTACTGAAGCTGATAGGAAGGAGAGTCCAGCAACTTAGATGCTACTGTCTATCAATATAATAAAACAATGCTGACGTTCTGTACGTTGAGAATGACTCCTTCCTTCATGGAGATTGTGCACGCAGGAATACATGGAGAAGGGAAACAAGGATAAGAGGTATGGAGAACTAAGCATGAGAAGTTGAAGGAGCTGGACACATTCTGCTCGATATAGAGAGAATTGAGGGAGGGCATGATTAATACTTCAAGAGCTGCCACAGAGGGGAGCAGCCAGGCCTGTTCTCTGTTGCCTTAGTGGGAAGGCTATGCTTAATGGTTCCAAGTTACAGGTACAAATTGGCTAGAGTGATACTTGAGTCTTCTTCGAATGCCTTCAAAACTAGGCAGCCCCCTGTTTGAGATTATTTAGAGAGCCTGCACTGAGCAGAGGGTTGGACTCCATGGTCTACAAGGTTCCTCTATGACAGTGGTTCTCAACCTGTGGGTCCCCAGATGTTTTGGTCCTCAATTCTCAGAAATCCTAACAGCTGGTAAAATGTCTGCGATTTATGGGAGTTGTAGGCCAAAACACCTGGGGACCCATAGGTTGAGAACCACTGCTCTATGATTTTGTCACTCTCATGGTTTATAAGCTTTCACTGAGGAACTAAATTAAACATAAGTTGTTTTTCACTGCCTATACTAAGCCTCTAAGCCCAAAGGTTCAGTATCTCTTAAATATTAAATGCTGGATGTAAACAATGCAGCAACTGCACCTTTGTTTCCTGTGTACTGAACTTCCATGGAATGGGTTGGAGCCAGAATGTTCAGCTAGGTATTGTTCCACTGGACTTACTCTGAGCCGTGCCACACTAAAATGAAATGGGAAGTAGCCCAAGTACTTTCCAGTCAATTTTCACGTACTTACGGGGTTTTCTTGGGAGAATATATTCAGAAGGGTTGACCATTGCCTGAGACTGAGAATATGTGATTTGCCCAAGATCATCCAGTGGGTTTTCGTGGTGCATCTTATTTGTGACTACCCCATGAATGGGAGACCTTCAAGATCCCTGATTACTAACAACCCTGCCCAGCTTTTGCAAAATCAGGGCCATTGCTTCCTTAACTATGGGCCCTTCCACACAGCCCTATATCCCAGAATATCAAGGCAGAAAATCCCACAATATCTTCTTTGAATTGGATTATCTGAGTCCACACTCAGGTAATGTGGGATTTTCTGCCTTGATATTTTGTGATATAGGGATGTGTGAATCAATCCATTGTAGTGCCGTCTTCCTCTTTCCCTTCTGCTTTCCACTTTCCTCAGCATGATTACATATTATTGTATATTTTCCATTGAGTCATGGCTCAAAATGTTTCTGAGGCACAGAAGTCCTCACATTCTTAGAAATCAGTGGTTGGACAGGAAATATGTGAGCTAAAGTAAGGGAGGCAAGATTGGAAGAAGGGGAATAAACCTCATACAGTACCAGCATGATTCAAAGAGGCAAAGACCTTCATTATTGCAATTGTCAAATAATAATTGGGACAGCTGTATTTTATGTGCATTTTATGTCTTCCTTGTTACTCTTATTAATTGTGTTTATGTTTCTTATTGAAGCTTGAAATGACACATTAACTGCTTATAGCAGTAGTGCTAGCACCTCCAGCTGAATGAAATTAGCTTTGCCTATCATTTTCATGCTCATCACTTATCCATTTATTTGATTAGCATAATTGCTTAGAAAAATGGTTAATTGGAATGAGACATGTATTTGCTTTCTCTTCCAAGGAGAAGATGATTTCTTGATATTTTATGGCAGGGCATTAATTCTAATATTTCTAATAGCTCTTTAAAACAAGTGGGTTTTTTATTTTGGGGTGAGAAATGGAAATGAAACCCTGCAGATTGAAAATATATATATTTCTGAATTTTCCTTATTTTCTTCATGGAGGAACACAAAGGTTCATTATACCAAGCAGCTCATTCCCTGCTCCCCAAACCAATACAGATAATGGGAATATTTCATAATTGGATGGACTCAATCAAGGAAGTCAAAGACCTGAGTATGAGGGACTGAAATGAACTTTTGATGATAGGATGACTTGAGGGTTGTCTCAGTTTCTCCGATTCACTCTATTAGTACAACACCTACTCCAAATAAGCTGGATTCCAATTGTATTGATAGCCATGTATTTTGAAACCTGAATTTGAACATTTTTCCTTTCTTCCCAACATGCATAAACCCTTAAAGTTTTCCACTCTATTGGATACCTCCCCTATCCAATGCTTTTCCCCCTTTGGTGCCCTAGTAGTATGAGTCTACACTGCTATATAATGCAGGTCAACACTGCATTATATGGCAGTGTAACCCATTGTGAGTGATCATGAGTAAGGGAGAGAAATTTAACCCCCCCCCCCCCCCCCACACACACACATGCTAACAAGTAGAGTAAGATCTCAGATCTTAGGAAATGGGAAATTCAGATTTTAGGAAATTCTGATAACCATTTCCCCCAAAACTGCAAAGTAAAGGTTTTTTAAAAAAGTATACTAATGCCTAAGAAGCTCTTTCATTATTAAACTTGTTGTATGCTGTATTTTTCCATGTAATTAGTATTTTCTTCCACCTGTTTGGACAGCCTCCTGGTCTGTCATTGATAGGGTCACCATAAATTGAACTTGACTTGATGGCAGTTAACAATGACAAAAAGAAAGAACAGAAATAGCTTCATAGGCCACTACACATATTAATATAAAATCGCTTGCTCCTGTAACTGAAGAAATTGGCTCTTGGTAAGCAGATTTATCACTCTCCCACATCAACGCACATTTGAACATTATAAGATTTGAAAGACCCATATCACTAAATCCATGGCTTTGAAAATTTAGGAGAAGGGTCAAGATTCTATTGCATTCCATCCCATCCCCTCAACCATGTAAATAATATGCTTTGTACCCGATTTACAATGGTTATCCGGAAAGTAAGGTTACAAGATTTTAAAATACAAAGAATGAATATCTTTTAATAAAACTTACATGGATTGTGGTATAGGTATTACTTTATTTTTTCACATAATCACCATTCAATTCAATACATTTTGTCATCTGTCAGACGAGTTTTTGATGCCTATGTCATAGAAGTTTCCCTCCACCCTTTTCAGCCAGTTCGTCACTTCAATTTTCATCTTGTCAGAAAAGTGCGTTCCACCAAGGTGTTCCTTCAATTTAGTGAACAGATGATAGTTACTGGGTGTGAGATTGGGGCTGTGACGGGGTTGGTGGCTTAAAACATCCCAACCAAATGAAATCAACAACTCTCGTGTTGCATGAGCGGTGTGGGACATGCATTGTCCTGAAGGAGAGAAATTCCCGCCATCAGCATCCCAGGATGTTTGTTTTGGATGGCTCTATGAAGTTTCTTCATGGTCTCACAATATATTCCATACCCATTTTGTCACATGCTGTCTTGACATTACGTTCTCTCCATAGACTGTAATTATTTCACAATGAATCGCAGCGGCATTCATGCCCTTAGCATTTAGGTAGCGTATCACAACACAAATTTTGCTTTTGGAGGGAAATGGAATGAGGACGCTCATCTCTAACTTTCACCACAACGCCAGTCAATGCTCGTTTGCTTCCACTGGCTTCCTGCTATACAGTAAATTATTATAATATTTATTTATTTGATCAGTCATATGACCATTTCAAAATAAAACACGAGTAAAAAACAAGGCAACAAGGTGATAAGTCAGACTCTTTATTTTCCTGGTTCTTCTTTCAGGAAATCTGCTCTTTTCTTAATAGCTTTCAGAATAAAAAGGCTTACTCTGATTATGCTGGATCTTTCCTGCCCTTGCAAGAGGGATGTCAGAATATCATTTCTGTTGGGGGACCTGCAGTTGGATAATATTGGATGTAAATATCTGTCTCGCAGTTCGGTGTATGCTGGACAGTCAATTAAGAAATGTTCAATGTCTTCCACTGTTTGTTCTCCCCAGACGCAGAATCTCTCACTTCTTGGGATGTTACAGTAACGCCCGGTTTGCACCATAGTACCGAGTTGTTCAAACCTAGCCCTAGTATATATTCTTCTTAAGGGTAGAGGAAGTGGAATAGTTAGGTAGTGCTCTAAATGAATATTCCTTTTGTGGGAAGCTAAAAACCTTGTGGCTGAAGACCTACCTATGCTCTCTAGGTCCAGCTGTGCATAGACATCCCTAATGCGCCGCTTGAGCACTTGCCCTGCCCCCGGACCCAGAACACCCAGAAATTGCAAAGGCAGACCGAATCCAGCCAGCTCAACCTGCTATACAGTAGTGATGCCAACTTCCCCCGTGAAAATTCCCCGCAAGAGCTACATGCTTTGTAACCTTACTTTCCGGATTCTCTCCTGATGTTTCACCCACATCTATGGCAGGCATCCTTAGAGGTATGGCCTCTGAGGGTGCCTGCAATGTCAGGAGAGAATGATTCTGGAACATGGCCATACAGCCTGGAAAACTCACAGCAACCCAATTATTTGGACACCATAATGGAGATGATGCTGAAAGAGATGCAGTAGTACAATCTGCACAGCAGGTGGCAGCATTGTCTGTTATAAATGAATTTGTCTGGCAATTACGGTCTAGCCTCATCAGTAACTAACTGAAAACTAAGAGTCTTGGAGTGTAGGTCATTCCCATATATTGCATCAAGAAAATACAGTATGATCCTCGTATCTGCAGATATTTCATAACCCCCTAGATACTTGAGACTGGACGATAGCAAACTATATTTTGGGTTACTGTGATTTTTTTTTTTTTTAGTGGATTTATTTTTTTTTATTTTTTTTTAAATAATTTTTTATTGTTTTATCACATTTATTACATACTATTACATTTTGTACATCAACCTCTTTAACATGTTGTTTTGTTGTTTTGCTCTGACATTTCCACCCCTTTTCTCTTTTTTTTCCCCCCTTTTTCACCACAGTGCTCCCCTCCACCCGTCTCAAGCCACCATTCTTACATTTCATCTGTCCAGAATTTCATTTCTTCTTGTGACGGTAATTTTCCTTCCTTATTTTTTAATCCATTTACCACAAATCTTCCCCATACAGCATCAAAATCGCTTTGTTTCCATATACCTTTTTTAACCTTTAATATACATGTCAATTTATCATTTATTGCTATTTTCCATGCTTCTTTATACCACTCCTCTATTTGTATATTCATTTCTTTTTTCCAATTCCTTGCTATAAGCAGTCTTGCTATAGTTAGTAAGTTTGTTATCGCTTCTTTATCCTCCTTTTTCAATTGCTTATCTTTATATATTGATAGTAAGGCTATACTAGGGCATTTATCTAATTCTATATTCATTATAGTTTCTATTTCTCTAAATACTTTCTCCCAAAAATTATTTACATATTTACATTGCCACCACATGTGTATATATGTTCCTGGTTCTTGACACCCTCTCCAACAATTTGTTGAGTTATTTTTATTCATGTATGCTATTCTTACCGGTGTCAAGTACCACTTCCATATTAACTTGTAATAGTTTTCTTTAACTCGTATCGATAAATTTTTTAAATGTCTTTGTCCCCATAATTGTTGCCACTCTATTTCACTTATTTTTATCCCTAAATCCTCCTCCCAAATCTCTTTAAGGGTGTACTTTTTTATTTTTTCATCTTTCATTTCAATTAGTATCTTATAAATTTTGCTAATTATACCTCTCAAGTTTTCGTGTTCTTCTACAGTCCTTCCCTTCTGTATTATTTGTTCGAATTGATTGAGTTGGCTTCCACTTCTATTAATTTTTTTTCCAGTTTATTAACCATTGTTCTAATTGTATACAATGAAACCATGACAATTTTATTTCTTTAAACTCTTCCAACATCATTTCCCTCTTCATTTCCACCTTCATCCAATCCCCTATCCTATCTAAGTTTATTTCCCTTACCTTTTTATCCATTACTTTTTAAAAAAAATTTGGGAACTTCTTTTCCATCACTATTGGGGTTATGATTGATCCCTCCTTTATCAACCTCCCCTTATATTTATTCCATACTTTCAGTATGTTGCTCAACATTGGGTTTCTAATTTCCCTCATTTCTTTTCTAGTAAACTGTTTAAAAAATATATTCCAAGTTTCATCTTCCACTTTTCCTGAATCATTACTAAGCCAATCTATTCCCTCTTTTTTGACCATTCCTTCTATAACCAAACTTAATCTACTTGCTTCATAATATTTTTTTATATTAGGTAACGCCAGTCCACCCTCCTTTTGCGATCTGTACCATAATTGTTTATTTAGTCTGTTTCTTTTACTTCCATTACAGTACTTATTAATCATTTGTTGCCATCTAGTTAGTTCTTCTTCTGTAATTTGAAGTGGTAGCATCCTAAATATAAAATTTATTTTTGGAAGTATTTTCATTTTTACTAATGCTATTCTTCCAAACCAGGATAAGCGTATACCTTCGTACTCTATTAACTTTTTCTGGACTTCTTTCCTTAATGTTACTACATTTACTTCCTCTATCTCTTTTAAATCCTTAGTTATTATTACTCCCAAGTATTTTAGTTTGTTCTTAATTCTTATTCCCCTTTTGCTCTGTTCTATAAAATCTTTTTCTTCTTCTCTTGTATAATTAAGTAGCATCATTTCTGACTTGTTCCAATTAACTTGTAAACCTGTTGCTTTCCCAAATGTCTCCAAATGTTCTTTTATTCTATCCATTTTCTCCATTATATTTTCTATAAATAACAATGTATCGTCAGCGAATAAACTCACCTTCTGTTTCTCCTTTTTTCCCAACCCTTCTAAATTTTTATCATTCCTTATATTATTAGCAAACAGTTCTATCACCATGGCAAATAGTATCGGAGACAAAGGGCACCCTTGTCTGGTTCCTCTAGTCACTTTTATTTCGTTTGTCACTCCGTCATTTATAGTTACCACTGCTGAGTTCCTTGAGTAAAATTGTTTTAGTACTCCTTTTATTCTATTTCCCATTCCAAATTTATTCAATATTTCCCTTAATGTCTCCCATTCCACACAATCGAACGCTTTAAAAATATCTAATGATAATATCCCTGCTTTTTCTTTCCCCTCTTTAGCCCAATGAATTTTATTTAATGCTCTCCCTATCAAATTTGACATTTGTCTTCCTTTTATAAACCCGCACTGATCTTCTTTTATGTACTTATACATACATTTATTCATTCTATTGGCTATTATCGCGGACAATATCTTTGCATCCTGATTAATTAATGATATGGGCCTATATGACCCTGGGTCTGTTAAGTCTTTATCAGGTTTAGGTATTAATATTATTAATGATTTCCTCCATGATTCGGGTATTTTATCTCCCTTCATTATTCCATTGTACAATTCTAATAATTTTGGGGTTAAAACTTCTCTAAAGCTTTTATAATATTCTGTACCTAGACATTCTGTACCTAGACAGTATGATCCTCGTATCTGCAGATATTTCATAACCCCCTAGATACTTGAGACTGGACGATAGCAAACTATATTTTGGGTTACTGTGAGTTTTCCAGGTTGTATGGCCATGTTCTGGAGCAGGCAATTGATAATACAATGTCATTGTGCCTGCCAATCAAAACATCCATATTCTTTGTTTCTTACAAGTATCTCCCCTCCCTGTTTTTGCAATTCTGGGCAAAGATTAAACACTGGATAGTTATCAAGCCCTTGCTCCACTTAACTGCATGGCTAATGGATTTCATTCTGGTTGGGAGAGTTTTGTTTGTTTAGAGCAGAGTTTTCTAAACTGTGTGTTGTGACACATTAGTATGTGGGCTGTGTAGGTTTGTTGTGTGAACATAAGAAACTTCTGAGTCTATATTAAATAAGTAATACATCATATATGTTTAAAAATATAAATGAACGTTTTTCATGGAATATGTTGTGTCCCCATACATTTTGCTACTATAATTGATACATGTATTACTTATAAGGAGTTGGTTGCAACATTCCTGCTTCTTGGCAGGGGGTTGGACTGGATGGCCCATGAGGTCTCTTCCAACTCTTTGATTCCTTGATTCTATGGTTCAATCTCCAGTTTGTTAGTAAAATTGAATTACTGTGTTGCAAAATTATGCACGGCTAAAAGTGTGTCGCAAATACAAAATTATAGAATCATAGAGTTGGGAAAGACCTCATGGGCTATCCAGTCCAATCCCCTACCAAGAATCAGGAAAATCGCATTCAAAGCACCCTTGACAGATGGCCATCCAGACTCTCTTTAAAAGCCTCCAAAGAAGAAGCCTCCACCACACTCCAGGGCAGAGAGTTCCACTGCTGAACAGCTCTCACAGTCAGGAAGTTCTTCCTAATGTTCAGGTGGAATCTCCTTTCCTGTAGTTTGAAGCCATTGTTCTGCATCCTAGTCTCCAGGGCAGCAAAAAACAAGCCTGCTCCCTCTTCTCTATGACCTCCCCTCACATATTTATACATGGCCAAAAGATTTGGAAGCTCCTATTTTGAGTATTTGTATCCTGATCATTGGCTATAAAGGCTTTCAGAATGTCTTAGAATGAAACTTGGGCATTTTAGAGGTAGAAGGGACCGTGATGGCCTGCCATGCAAGAATACACAATTAAAGTACTCCTGAAAGGCTTACAAATCACAAATTGGACAGTTCTATGCCCTTAGTCCAAAAAGTCAAGACATACAAGGAAAAGAGGATGGCAGAGGGTAGAAGGGATTATATCCACCTGACTGTTTCTTTCTCTCCATAGCAATGGAAGTTGGACTGGAAGGAGGGCCTTTCACCAACGGAACAAAGCCTGGATGCTTTTCTCTCAAAGTTTATACACATTGTTGACCTGAAATAACAGAAGACCAATGTAATGGCAACTATTTGCTGCCACCTGGCATCTTTGGATGCTTGTTTGCTGGACTTGGCTCTTTTGGAGTCAAAGACAACTTTATAGATCCCACATTAAGAATGAAAATGGATACGGGTAATTTTTTCTGAGGTTTGGTTGTTGTTGATTATGAAAGCATTAGCTCATTCTTTTGGGGAAAAAAATTAAATGCAGCACAACCCCTGTACCCATGGGATTGTTATCTTCAGTTTCATGTATCCATACAAAATATATGCTCTGTAGACATTTTACATGGTTTTTAAAATCTTTTCATGTATTTGGGAAGTTAACGTGGGGTGAAACATATTATAATTCTGCTGTCTGGACAGAGCATATGTTATATAATATAATATTTTTTAAAATAACAAAAACAAAATGAGCATTTGGGCCATATAGAAGCCCTTATAACTGGCTCCCTAACTGCAAAATGCTTTTGAAAAGTAAGATGGGAGAATGGAGGTTTCCACCCCCTGCCAGACTAGGTGTCGATGCCAGAACTCTTTGATGCCATTTCAATGAGACCCAGCCCTCAGCAACACTGGGAGAAGAACATGACCTTTGGAAAACCTATCTTGAGATATATTGAAAGTTAAACTGGAAGAAATGAGAGCAGAATATTTGACCATTGTTACAATTACCTTTTGTTTTGCTTTTTTCACATTACATAGTAATGTGAGATACTCCTGGGGCTTAACCACATATCTGCTGAAACAGAGAAAGAGAAATGCATCCCTTCCAACATTTCATAAATGAAAACTGGGACATACTTGTTTGCGCTACATCAGAGTGCAATTAAAAGTGTGTGGTCAGGCAACCAGAAGACAAAAGGAAGAACACTCAAAAATACTATGTTGAGTAAAAAAATATGTTGGAATTTATGTATTTGGTTTAGAAGGGACACGATTCTGCACCTTCCTCTCTCCCTCGCTGACATAATTGAGTGTGAACTATGTTTGCACTTTGAATTCAGCTTGCAGCAACTGAAGTAAGCTGAGGACAAAGAAGGGACAGACACAGAGAAACTGGCTCCCTAACTGCTTTTGAAAAGTAAGACGACAATTATTTTCCCCAAAAGAACTAGTATCTAGATGAGAGGACTCAAAGTTTCTACAAACAGATGTGTTATTGATGTATAATCACACTAATTAAAATTCATTAAGAAGACACAGATGTTGGAAAATGTACATTTGAAATGATATCCCCTCAATCCTAGCAATTGGCTGGAATATTTCAGAGCATTGTAGTCCAAAAAATAGTTCTTCCAAGCAATTTACACTGTCAGAATTTTGGAATGTAGGTGCATGCATTTATGTATTATTGATCTGTATACATATTACACTATTAGTTATAGAATGCAAATGATGATAATCGTACATTGAAACCACTCCACAATTAAAGATTTGCTTATCTCTGGGCACAGCTCTCCTTTTCTGTATGGGAGCAATCTGAGAGCAAATGCATAGTCTTGAAAATACATGTGTTGTAGATCAATCATCAGAGGCTGATAGTTTAACTGGTTTAACTGATGATTCAGAGAGAATTGTGAGCTTTCCTGTGGCACAAAGTGAAGGGCCCTCAAGTCTGAGAAATGATGGTTCTCTCTGTGAGAAAACTGGCTCGGAAAGTGCAGGGCGTCAAGGGCAGGCAGGGGAGCTAGAAGCAGCGACAGCAGATAAGGAATTGAGTGAAGACCTGAGTGACAAGAAGGATTCCCATGGAAGCCCACATGCAGCCACTGAGATCAACAAAAGTCTTTGTTTACAAATCAGAGCCATAAATAAATTTTAAAATTTATTTATCAAATCTGAGGGTACAGTTGTATTTAAAAACACAAACAAAGTTTTAAAACTTGGCCAAAAAAGATTGCAATGGGCAGAGAGATTACATGGGAAAGTTGTGGAAAAAGTTAACCGGAAATTGAATGATTTTATGGGTGTCTATTAAACAACAAGTTGTTTACTTTAAGGTCAGTTCAGGCAACACTGAGTGTGAGAAGCCTGAGATAATATGTTTAATGTCGGCAGGAACCGCCCCTTGTAACATCACTCTTGTAATCCATTTCCTGTTAGTTAAAAATAGGTGACCAAAGGATGTCACTTTTGGGAATCTGGGATGGTCTACCTCAGACACTGGAAAACTTCGGCCCTCCAGGTGTTTTGGACTTCCACAATTCCTAACAGCCTACCGGCTATAAATTACACTATAAATTATACTCAAGGACATAACTGGGGCAAACTGATTTGAGAAGCAAGGGTATTAGGGTGAGAGAGAGCAAATGAGAAGCCACAGAGGTCTTCTTATCATCCTTAAAGCCAAGGGTTTGCTTTCCCCCAGAGTCTCATTTCCTAGAAAATCAGGCTAGAGGGAGGGGTAATTATCGCAGCTGCATTCTGAAGCACTTTAATGGTCCATATTTTCAGTGCTGGCAATAAACCAAGGACTATTCATGAGAGGTTAGCACCACAGAGTAAAAATGATGCAAACAATAATTGGGGCATTTTGAAGCACTTTTATGGAGCATTTCAAGCAGTTATCTTATGTGAAAATATTGATGTGGTAAAAACTAGATAGAGAAAACATTACAGTTGAGAATTTGTGCTTGAATTTCTGCTGAATATTCATGTTTGCCTTCTGCTGCAATTGGATTAGTATTCACAGAAGCTTGCAATGAGTTTTCTTTCGAACTTTTTCACTGCTTTTCCAATAGCATTTCCACAAAGAACAGAGCTGTGTTCTTGGAGAAGTAAATTCAAGAGGATAGAAATCCAGGATAATTGTGTTGATGGTAAGTAAAAGCCTAAAGCCCACACTGTGCAGGACCTTCGTTAGGCCGACCTCAAGTTTCTGAGCATGCTTTTGAAACCAAACACATTTTTATCAGTCAAAGATATTTCCAGAAAGTATGCAGGAAAAAGGAAGGAGGAAATGAGGATGTCACATAGTCTCTGATGGTTTGAAAGCAAGTCTGTGGGCTATCAAAGGATAATCTGGGTCCTCAGCGGAAAAGGAAGGCGATTAAAGGTAGAGCAATGACATTTGCTGATCCATTTGGGAATAAAAAAGGACCCCCCCCCCTTGAAACCACAAGTCTGTTTCTTGACAATTATGTTAATTGCTGCTATTTATATCAGTGTTTCTCAAAGACATCGCACAGACACATCCTGACCGGACCAGCAGTTAAAACCTAGTTCATCATTGGTGATAACGGGGCAGCAACTTTCATCTCACAGAAGGGAAACAGAAAAATAAAATGAACTCCAAAATCCACAAACAAGAAAAACATAGTGGCCTACCACTATGCAATTGGATTACTCTGCCAAATAGAAAAGCTGGGCTTAATTCCCAGGTGGTCTCCTATTCAACCATGGATTAATCCCAAACATGATTAGCTGGAGCAAGATGCAGCAAACATGAATAGTTGTAGCAAGATAGCTTCTGTATCATATGCCTTCCAAATCAGTTCCAATCAATATGTAGCTCACATTTTAGACAAGCAGCACTAAAGAAATGTCTTTAATTTGAGATGAATCTGCTTCAATGTAATTCATTGTGTGTTCTTGTATCGCAGGAGGTGAGACTGGATGGCCCTTGTGGTCTCTTCCAACTCTTTCATGATTCTCTGAAATGTTCAAATTAATAGTGTGCAATACATTTAGAAGAATGGGAAGAAATGTGGAATAGGAAACTAAAATATACCTACTTATTTGACCTAAAGGAGAAGAGGCTCAAGAGGACGCATAGGTGGTATATAACACTGCATAAATTGGGAAAGGAAAAACACAAAAAACATAAATACAAAATGCTGGAAATGTGGTAAGCAAGAAGAGACCTTTTACCACATGCGTAAGGAGGCAAAATATTACTGGACAAAAATACACAACAAAATACAGAAAATATTGAATATAAAAATGCAGATGAAGCTGGAAACACACCTATAGGGCACAACAGAAGGAAAATTAGAAGAGATTACAAAAAAAACTTATGAATTACATGACAACAGCAGCGAGGATCATATATGCCAAAGTATGAAGACAGAAGGAAACCCTCACTATAGACCAATGGTGGATTAAAGTATGGGAGATCAAAAACATGGACAGATTTAATAGCAAAACAACAAGAAAGAGCACAGAAGGAAACGGACTGGAGTTTAAATACAGAAATACATGAAGGAGGAGAAAAAGAAAAGAAAATGAAACAGATAAGAAGGAAAAGAGAAAGGATGATATGTTTATACACAATTAGGCCAAGGGGAAAGCAGGTGAAGTGATTACACGAAGAAAGAAGGGAAAGAAATAAACCACACCGAAGAAGACTGGAAGTTTAAATGTTTGTTTGTTTGTTGGTCCTTTTTTTCTTTTCTTTTTTCTCTTTTCCCACTTTCCCTTTATATATCCCTTACACCTATATCCCATTTTTTTCTTTTTCTTTCCCCTTTTTTGTTCTTTTTTAGGTGCCAAAATTTTAATCGATGTACACTGAAACAGTAATAAAGATTATTAAAAAATATTAGTGTGCAAATGTACACTGCACAGAAGCCAATGTCCAGAATGTGAATGTTAAGGGGCTATTGTGAATATCTAAAAGTACACATCAGCAAATACAAATTTTCATGTGTCTATTGATTGCCTATAATATAATCTAGTATTTTATTGGTACTTATCGAGAGCTTGGAAATATTACTGATTGGAGCTACAAGTTCCAGAATCTCTCAGCCAATGTGGATGTGCTGTCGCACGCTGGGCCTGAAATAATGTCTGTTTACAGGGCGTGCCTTCTGTATGCCCAACGGGACACCGGGGTGCCTCAGCTGAAGGGCCCCTTAGATTTCCCAACACAAAGTTCTATTGAGTCTCAAAATAAATTCAACAAAGTTCTTTATTTGGGCTTCAATCTTCAAACAAATGAATTAAATTCTTTATAACCTTGGAAAACCCGGTAGTTTTCTCAATCTGCTATCAAGGGCAGGCAACTAGTGGTAAACTGTTCCTTTCTTCTTTAGGGAAATCTTCTGACCCCTCCCTGGGCAATCTTTCTTTACCTTGCTGGTGTAATGCCGCTACTCCCGGCTCCAAGCTACTTTATGGATAGCCCGAGTGGTCCCTTACCAGACAAGGCTGCTGTAGATCTGCCAAGCTGAAAGGTGTCCTTTAGATTACTTCACGAAGGCTGTAGGAACTGTCCTGTTGCCCCAGCAAAGGCTGGCTGTATTCCCCCAGCAAAAGCTGTGTGACTATCCCTTTACTCCCCCAGCAGAGCTGTGGAAATTCCTTTACTCCCCCAGCAGAGTTGTGAGTAGTGAAGCCTTTGTGCAGGTGGGATAGAGAAACCCACACGTCCTGCTGTTAGGCTTCAAACAGTGAGACTGAACAAAAGTCCTCCTTTGCCTCCAAAACCCTGGGGAAAGGGGCAGTTCTAAAGACTCTAACGATGATTGCCAGGTTGCTGGCCCTATGACTGCAACTTGGGGAAGCTACCTGATTGCAAAAAGCATGGCTTAAATAAATTCATTCAAACTAGCAGTGCAAGAAAAAGAGGTTCAAATCTCCTGGCACTGCCGTGCCAGCACAGTGGCCCCTAGGATTCTAAGAGTTGTGGTCCCAAAAGGAATATTTTTCAGGTTCTTTGATAACCTGAAAGCAAAATGAACATCAAATCTAACCTCAAAAAGGGTAAAATATTTAGTTGGGAGGTATATTTTCTAGTTTTCGAACTTACTGGAAGAGAAGTGAAGGTCTACTTGCAATTGCACTATCCTCCCCTCCCAATAATTTCATACCTATTACTATCTCCTACAAAGCCATATTTTTTAAAACTCTTGACTTTGGCATCTGCTGTATGCATAGTATGATTTTAAAAAATGCCATGTGAGAATCTGAATAGGCATATCAATTGCTACATGGAAGTGGCTCATATATTGGGGTTTTTGGGGGGTGGGGTGGGGGTTATGTGTGAAGTTAATCTAATCTAATAAACTAGCAATCTAATGAAGAATAAAAGGATTTAGAAGTGTTTTTCTGTTGCTGTTGTACCAGTTAAAATAAAGTAGGCTTCCACATTAGAGGGAGGTAGCTACAACTGGGAATATGTGATCATATTTCTTAGTGCAAAGGACTCCTTTAGAAAAGAATGGCAGGATTACAGAAGGTTAACAGGAACTTGGGTTGGAATTCATATATGAGAAGTTAATCAGGCTGGTATGTGTTACATCATAGGTAAGAGATATGGCCAATCTGCTTTTCTCGTTATTTGCTTTGACCTTTGGTCCCTGGGGTTCTGCATCCACCAATATGCAATACGTGTTCAGATATGCTTGCCATTTTCAGCAGCAGCACACTATGCTGAACTGAAATAAATTATTTCATGAAACCATACCTTTAAACAGCATTTTATTGCTTTTACCAAAGTTGATCCTCATCTATATAATTCTCTAACACATAGGTTAGAGCTTGGAAAAGTTGCTGTCTCAGACTACATGTTTTATAATTTCCTAGTGTGCAGACATGCAAAGGAATTAGTTGTATATGCTATGCAAAATGCGGGTGATTCTAATAGCCTATGTACATAGAAACCCCTGCTGTATAAATATGTGTTTGTATTAACTTCTATAGATCTTACATTATATGTTAATTGGCATAAAATGAATTTATAATATGCATTTAGTTGATACTTTTAATGTGCTTGGATAGTTTAGTTGTTTACAATTATGCATCCAAATATACACACACAACTGGATGATGCCAGATTTTCATTGTTAAGACTCTTGACATACAGCTAGTTTGGAGAGTTTACATTACAGAATTGAACTGCTGGAGATAGCACTTGAAACAAAGAATTGATTCCAAATGTTGTGTCTACTAAACTCATGAAATCAGAAATATTCATCTCTTCTGCTAGGTCACACCATGGCTGAAAGGAAATGGTTACACTGACCAAGAGCTATGGAGAAAAATCTCACAATTTATGACCCAAACATACTTTGTTCCTTAATGTCTGTGAACAAATATCGCTAATTATTCCTTAGATGTAGAATATGGAAACTTTTTTATTTATTTCGTGTAAAAACATTACATAAATAGGTATAAAACTTATAAAATAGAGAAAGCACAAGGGGTTAAAATTTTTTAGACTAAATATGGGCAACAGCGTCCACATTGTCTGTAGTTTTAAACAATTCTTTCTCTGTGCATGAGGCAGGGCATTGTGGACAAGCATACAGATGCAGAGATGTTTGTTCTGCGCCAGTCACACAAGGTGGGGGATTCTTCTCTGTAGAGTCATTTTGCCAGGTTGTCTCTTGATCTGTCAACTCCACTTCTGAGTCTGTTTGGAAACTTCCAAGTTGACCATTCTTGGTTTACCCTTGGAGGCAGGCCATCATGGGGGGCATCCATTTGGGATTTCCTGGCTTAGTTGCCCAGAGGGATACTCTTGCTGTTGCTGGGGGAACATTAAGAGGAGTGGTGGTTCTCATGAAGCTTTCCCTTGATTTGAGTCTACTGGGAGGAGGCTGATAGCCATGCAGTGGGAGGCTTTCACAGTGTTCAACCTTATTTCTCTCACAGTTAGCAGCAACTTCCCGTCACACATCAAGGGGGCAATGCCAGCTAGTATCAACAGGTGTGGGTTTGAGACATCCTGTGGTTATTCTACATGTTTCGTTCAGTGCTATATTCACCTGCTTCACATGGACAGATTTCTGCTAAACAGGGCAGACATACTCAGTGGTTGAGTAAGACAATGTCAGGACTGATGTTCTTATTCATTTTGGATCTGCACCCCATGCACTGCCAATAAGTGTGGAAAATGAGCACTGACAAAAAAAATCTGAACTCTGGATGGAGGGGCTCTCCTTCCTTTTTCTGCACTAACCGGACTGTTGAGACTAACCTTGTATTAAATACATAACAAACAGATAAGAGTTATTTTATGTATTGTTGAAGGCTTTCATGGCTGGAATCACTGGGTTGCTGTAAGTTTTGGGGCTGTATGGCCATGTTCCAGAAGCATTCTTTCCTGATGTTTCGCCTGCATCTATGACAGGCATCCTCAAAGGTTGTGAGGTTTGACCTCAGAACCTCTGAGGATGCCTGCCATAGATGCAGGCGAAACATCAGGAGAGAATGCTTCTGGAACATGGCCATATACAGCCTCAAATCCTTACAGCAACCCAAGAGTTATTTTAATGTTCAAATTCAAGCAAATGTATACAGCTCCAATTTAAAACCATCATGGCATCAAATTAGGTTCTTCTTCTTCATAGATGCTTACTTGTATAGAAAAATGCAAATGATCTAACCTTGCGCATACACAATATTACTTAAATTAATACATAGGATTTATTAATTAAAGAGCACATGACAAATAGGATATTATTAGAACCTTTATAAGAATGAATCGAAGATCTGTGCTAATATACACATCTTACTGTTGAGGCATAAAATCCAGTTTCAAATCACCTTAAACAGCAGGGTGAACAAGCCAAAGAGGCCCCAGATTTGAGAAGTGGGTAAACCACTGCTTGATGAATGGAGAAAGACATTCTTTAATGTTAAGTGTTTCCCCACTTCCTTTGCCTCTTGCTAGTACTTCTAGCGATTGGGAGTAAAGAAGGAAAATAATTCATTCTGTATTATCAAATTCTTGCCTTCTCCTATGAGTGAATATGATAAACTTGGAAATAACAACAATGGGCCATTTCATGTCTTGATAAAATAATTTCCTTGTGCTATCATTTAACTTAGGAGTAGTGTTTGACTAACGTACAAGAGTAAGATAACATGAATGCCTTTCCAAATAACGTACCAGGTCAGATCTAGGTTTCATTCATGCCAGCTGTAATATGATACATGCTTCAAACGGGAGTATATTAAATGAGGCGGTTTTGGGGGTTTCTTTCTTTCTTGAAAATTCTGAAGTGGGTGAGAGACAAAGAGTGTTTTGTGTAAATGTATGAAAATGAATGCCATATCATGAGAGTTTACTTCATACTCCTAACAATGAAATCAAATTATTTCTCCTGGAGAATATAAAAGAGGAATGAGACGTGAAAAGACCAGGTCAAACAAGAAATATTTTTCATAAATCAAGCACCTTTCTATTCTGATGGAAGAAATGTTACGAGTAACCAGGAATAGTTACAAAGTCCATAAACTATAACTAGTTAAAGCAATATTTATTTATTTATTTATTTATTTATTTATTTATTTACGACATTTCTACCCCACCTTTCTCAACCCCGGAGGAGAATCAAGGCGACTTTACACATAGGCAGCTATTCGATGGCGTTAAAAACATTTTAAAATATAATTATAAAATTCATCAAAACATTTAAAAACACTTAAACTAATATTGTCAAACCACTCTATCCTTAATCATAATCCAGGGCCGTTTCAATAGTCCTTGCACATAATTCTATATCTGTCTATTGCACAAGTTCTCCAAAGACCTCTTAGTTTTATTTCAATTGTATTTAGGAGCCCCTAATATAGTTAAATGAAAAATAAACAAAAGGTAATAGGACATATTTTAAAAACTTGCATCTGAGAAGAATTCAAAGACTTAGTCTGGACCTTATAACTGAGAGAAACAAATTGGTAGCATAGCTTTTTTAGATTAGCCTATGAAATTGGCTTCAGATCCATTGCTTTAAAAAGCAAAACATCTACCAGTTTACATTCACAAACACCTACCAACTTCCACCTTGCAACAGCAATTGGCTTCTAAATGAAAACTCTGCCAGTTTCTCCTCATCACCATCTACTAATTTCTGTCAGGTCTACTGGAACCCACTGTCTTAGATCTATTCCAGAGGTTTTTGCTTCTCTCTTGGACTGGTATCCCTGAATCCCATGTTTCTCAACCTTATTGGAAATGGATATGATACCAGAGTGCTCCTGATAATGATAAAAGATTTTTTCCTTAATTCTCCCTTTTTCTGGGGGTTGATGCTCATCTCCATTTCAAAGCCAAAGAGTCAGTGTCGTCCACATACACCTCCAAGGCCATGTGGCCAGCATGACTGCCTGGAGTGTCATTATGAATAAGGTCTACCTCTTCATATTTGTCATTCAAATAATTGTCGTTCAAATATAGTTGTCACACCATATTTGCTGTTTCGACTTGTATGGATTTAATTATTCAAGGATTTAATTAAATATGTTTTCTCTACAAATATCTCAGCCCTCCAGTGTGACTATATGGTCAACCTCTTCCTGTCATGCTCGAGGACCATAAGATTTCTAAACAACTCTGTAGAAATTTATAAATCCTCCCATGCAGTTCAGTGGAAGTTGAGTTTAGAATAGTGTCGGAAGACCTAGAAATTCCTGGAGAGATATTATCTCAGGTTTAAAAAAATAACAATGTCTGTATTCATGGTTTTTCACTTTAATGCATGTCCTGGGTCCCTATGCCCAGTGAATGTTGAGGGCTGACTGTATTCAGGAATCCTCACAAAATATTCTGCAGATCTTACACATCAGTAGCCCTTTAGCAATACTGGGGTGTCTTGTCACTGACAATTTCACTTTTATTTGCCCTTATAGTACAAACTGTTATGCTAACACTGGGGGAGGGAGACTACACAACAACTAGCTTGATCATCTGGATCAACAAAAAACTACTGTGTTTAGTCCCATGCACCGCAATCCAACACAGCCATGAAAAAGTTCTCGCAATCCACCCTGAAGACACAAAAACTATTCAAATATTTATACTTCTTATACCAAAGCCAAAGTACAGTACAGAGTTTAAAACAAAAACCACACAAGGCAGACAATCTGCCATGGATTCGTTGTTTTGCTTCCACAATTTTTAAAATTCTACTTTAAATAGTTGTTGTCATAATCTATTTATTTCCAGGGTCAAATCTCCTTTTATGTATTGCTAATATTCATCTACTACAGTGGGTTTATTCTCCCATATGATAATGTGTTACAACACATTAATGAGGGACAGATGCAGGTCGCAACTGCTGAACACAATGCAATATATAAAGTGTGTCATTAGAACCATTTCCTAGCATTGGCATCACAAATCCCAGCATGTGTTCTCAGAACTGAAAAATTATCTGTGATTATTATAAAGCATCTACAACAGCCACAGGACTTATGGGAAATTGTCATTGGTACAAGTATGTATGTATATACAGTAGAGTCTTGCTTATCCAACATAAACAGGCTGGCAGATTTTGGAGAAGCAAAATGTTTGATAATAAGTAGGAATTAAGAAAACGCCTATTAGACATCAAATTACGTTATCAGTTTACAAATTGAGCATCAAAACATCATGTTTTATAACAAATCAACAGAAAAAGCAGTCCAATACATGGTAACATTATGTAGTAATTACTGTATTTATGAATTTAGTATCAAAACATCGCAATGTATTGAAATAGTGAGATTCGGACTACGTTAAATAATACAGAATGTTGGATGAGTGAAGGCTGGATAAGTGAGACTCTACTGTATGTGTTTCCAAGTTGCCTGTCAACCTGTGAGGACCCCATGAGCTTAACAGGGCTTTCTTAGGCAACAAATAGGAGCCACGGTGGTGCAATGAGTTAAACCCTTGTGCCAGCTGAACTGCTGACCTGAAGGTTGGCGGTTCGAATCCAAGAGACAGGGTCAGTTCCAGCTTCCCATGCAGGGACATGAGAGAAGCCTCCCACAGGATGGGAACACATTTGGGCGTCCCCTAGGCAACGTCTCTGCAGATGGCCAATTCTCTCAGACCAGAAATAATTTGCAGTTTCTCAAGTCATTTCTGACACGATAAAAAAGGCAAGAAATTCTCAGAGGATGTTTTGTCAATTCCTTCCTCTGAAATATTGCTTACAGCACCTGGCATTTATTGGCAGTTCCCCATCTAAGTACCAACAAGGGATGACTTTGCTTATCTTCCAAGACCAGACAGGATCTGGTGCCTTCAGCACGGTAGGGAGCAGAACTACAATCTTGCTCCAACTCTATTTTATATAAGAGTTACTATTTTTCTGTGTCCTTGTACATAATGTGACCCCAGCATCCATGGATTCTGGCTTTCATGGGGCTCCTGAACCCCCGTGCCAAGGGTCCACTATAATATTTGTTTTATTCTAGTTCCTTTTTTGTAATTTTCTCTGAAACTTCTAATATGATGTTGTTGATCTTCCTTGCATTTCTTCTTTTTACTGCTCTCCTCATTATACCATTCTTTGGGTCAGATTTATTTCCTTTCCCTATACACATTGGTTGTGTTATTGCTCACTCTTGTTTCATGATGCACTTTCTTTTTGCTCTGTCTTTTTTATGCACTGTCGTCTTTGTGGGAAGGGCAGCTATCAAACCCCTTCGGTTTGATTGTCAACACTGCCAGTCTAATAAGAAGACCTTGTTTTTTCCTACTTGTCTTTTTAAAAAATGGTCTGATTGCCTTCATTCTGTTCAAACTAAGTTTTTCCAACAGGACTCTCATTTCCCTATGCTTCCTGTACCATTGGCATAGATCACAAACTTTATAATCTTGCTTGTAATTATCAACTCTTTTTTTCTTTCTTGTTGTTCTTTGTCCTTTCTCGTATGAATCCCACAGCCTCGTATCAGGTGTCTGATTTCATCTATCTGAATAAAAAACCTTGGTAACTCTGTTTCTTCTTTACTTGTCATAATTATAGGTGAAGTTGACCTTTCTCTTTTTCATCTCTTTGTCTCCGCCTCCCTTACTCCACTGGTCCTCGCTTACTCCTTATCAGTCTTCTAGATCTCTTCTGGATTTAATGTATTGTCAAAGGCTTTCATGGCTGGAATCACTGGGTTGTTGTGAGTTTTCCAGTCTATATGGCCATTTTCCAAAAGCATTCTCTCTTGACGTTTCGCCTGCATCTATGGCAGGCATCCTCAGAGGTTGTGAGGTCTGTTGGAAACTAGGAAAATGGGGTTTAGCTATCTGTGGAATGTCCACGGTGGGAGAAAGAACTCTTGTCTGTTTGAGGTAGGTGTCAATGTTGCAATTAGCCAGCTTGATTAGAATATAATGGCCTAGCAGTTTCAAGTCTGGCTTCTTACTGCCTGGGGGAATCCTTTGTTGAGAGGTGGCTAGCTGGCCCAACTCACAACAACCCAGTATCTTCTGGATTGTTCTGTTTCTCTTCCCCTTTGATTTCATATTATCACATCCTCAATTATTCTATTCTAAACACATGTCTTCAATTTTCTTTTGATTGGATCTCCATTTTTGATGTTTCATCACTGGATTTTGATTTATTTCGGATTTCGTTGTTCTGCTAGTGCTTGTTTTTGCTTCTGCTTCAGTGGGCTTTATTTCTTCCCTCTCATTCTTCTTTCCTTGTTCTTCATAACTTTGGACTCTTTTACACTACATAAATATAGTGCTACCACTCTGCTTTGACTGTCATAGTTGCAGTTTAAGGAGAGAGAGCCCTTTGGAGTCATCAGCCAGACCAAACTATAAATCCCGGGATTACATAGGATGTAGCCATAGCAGTGATAATCACAGTATTCTAATTCTGTAGTGTGAAAAAACTCCTTTGTCTTTTTTTTTGTCCTTGTGCCTCCTCTACATTATCCTGATATTTGTCATTTCATATTTTTTCAACCTCACCCTCACCCTGCTTTTTTCAGATTTGCTGTTGTTGCCAAATAAATTATTTAGGATTCCCTTTTTAATTTATTTAATTTATACCATGCCTTCTTCCCTAAACAGGACCTAAGGCATCCTATTTATTGCTTTGTTTTGTATCTCCAGTTCCCAAGTTATTTGTCAGTTCCTTGCATCTTCTTTCTTTCATTCTGCAGTTCTTGCTGTCTGCCCTGGGAGACTCGGTTTGCAAATGATTTACCACTTTTGGGCTGTAGATGAGGACTTTTTCTTACCCTTGTAGTTGCTGCTGCCGACTGGGTATGCATTTCATGGAAATGTTTCCTAATTTGGGCTGCTATTTTTTTGTAAACCTGGCTACTGTTTAGGCTACTTTTAAAAATTGCTGCTGGTGATTAATTGTTAATTAAAGGTTTTAACTGTTTAGTCAGTTTTATTCTTTTCTTCCTGAATTGTAACCTGGGTGGAGGGCAGTACAGGGGTAGAAGTTGTGGGATAAAAACATTTTTGATTTATAAACAAATATATAAAGAGTCAAAAAGGATCTGAAACACTTCAAAAAAGTTAAATTATCATTACAATTAACATTCAGATTATACAATATACCTTTCATGATATTAGATCCTTAATTTATGGAGTTAATAGTTAATTTTTTGTCCTCCTTTTCTTTGCTTCCTAGCATTATTAAACAACATTCACATTTGATGCAATCTGTCACCGCTTCACATTCTCCTAGATCAAACATTATTTTTAAAGTCATCATTGCAGTTGTTGTCATCATACAATCAATCATTTTATTACTATTTTCATATTAATTTATTTAAACCCAGCTCTTTCTCTAACCATTCAGCACAATTGCCAGTTTGGTGTCTATTTTTTACTTTTTGTGTTCACTTTGAATGTTTCAGGTTTTCATAGACAAATTCTTTTTTTTGTTACACTTTCACCACTTTTTTTTCTTCCTCCTGGTCATTTCTCTTTTTCCTCCCCCCATTCTGTCTGGATGTCCTGGGCTTCAGTTCAGTCTTGTCTGCATAGGCTCACTCCATCTGTTAGCCCCAACTTTGGAGATTCACACCTCACAAGCACAATGTTAGATCTTGGCCTCTAACTTAGTGGGATTTATATTAAGTGCTAACATATCAAGTTTTTTTTTTTGTTTTTGTTTTTTGCTCTTTGGCTTAGAAATGGAGATGAGCACCAACCCCCAGAGTTGGACATGACTGGACTTAATGTCAGGGGAAAACCTTTACCCTACCTTTACCTCAATGGTGTAAAATACAACAATAGACTGAAACCATTCAAAATAAACAAAACAGATAATTCGACAATAAAGCAGATCACATGAAAACAATAATAATAAATTAGTAAAAGGTAAAGGTTTCCCCTGGCATTAAGTCCAGTCGTGTCCTACTCTGTGGGGTGGTGCTCATCTCCATTTCTAAGCCGAAGAGCCGTCGTTGTCCGTAGACACCTCCAAGGTTATGCGGATGGCATGTCTGCATTGAGTGCCGTTATCTTTCTGCAAAAGAGGTACCTATTGATCTACTCACGCTTACATGTTTTCGAACTGCTAGGTTGGCAGAAGCTGGGACTAACAGTGGGAGCTCACCCCATTCCCTGGATTTAAACTGCCAACCTTTCGGTCAGCAAGTTCAGCAGCTCAACAGTTTAAACCGCTGCACCACCGGGGGGGGGGGGCTATAAATAATAAATTACTAGATATTAATAAACAATTAGCATATGGACATAATATATTTATGAAAGCCCATTGAAAGCAATAGGACAGAGCCAACCTTAACAGCAGATTCATTGAAATTAAGAGTAAAATTATGATTTGCCATGAAGTCTGGCGATAACCTAATGGGTTAAATAGTCATAACTGTTGGGAGTATGGCCATTCAACTTTAAAATTAAAGTAATGCACCATAGTATAAAGAAACCCTGATGGAATATTCTAATCTAAGCTTTTGGAAAGAGCACAAGCAGACATCTTTCAATCAACTTAATCCCGCCCTCCTCCCACTGCTCAAGCTTAAAACATAGGTAAAGTATGGGTGGACTAGAGTAATAATAACTGCCCTCTTTAGCTCCATCTGAGATTTGCAAATTAGGAAGGGTTATTTAAAATTTTTCAGAATTAATTGCCATGGCAATTAAGGTGGAATCATACTGCTGTGTAGTGTTTAAGGGTCGGTCCTTGCGTTACTATCAGGAAAAGCTGTAAGGTAAAATATGCTGGTAAGTATGCTTTTAGCCTTTGGGCTGAAAGAGATTCCCCATCCTTGCTGTACAGGCTAAACTTTGTATGCATGGCAACATGCCTTTCTGTTAATAATAAACAAATATTGTATTTGCATTAGGTACTGAAATGCCTATGTTTTCCCAAGCTTCCAGACAGCAGATATGAAGTTGCCATGGCTTTGGCCCTTTTGTTTATAAACCACTTGTCATAAATATCTCCCACGTTTGGAAAGCACAATTGGCCAATATAGGTGACACAATTCAGGTTCAGCTGATAGCAAGCCCTAGTCTCCCAATAGTTTCCAGAAATAGCAAGAAAAAAAATAGGAATGAATATACAACCACAGTGGTCTTCCCTTCCTCTTCCCTGCCCCCCAACCTCATTTTTAGCAGTGTCTTTCACTGCTCTGAAGCACACTGTTCCATATATATTTGTCTCATTAATACTGATAAATGGGATAAGAAACTTGGTTTCCCTCTGTGAAACAGGCTGAGCGGTGATACGATTAGACAGCTTTACAGCTAACCCTTGAGGAATGGGGGTGGGGAGGAGAAAAGATGAGGCAGGAATGGCCGGGAAAGTGGAAGCACATTTTGCACAGGGTCACTGGGACGGATGGGGGGAGAGCGGAGAGATCACTCTCATTGTAATGGTCTTTATGCTAGAATATCTCAGTTCCCTATAACACAACAAAGGTCCCTTGCTCATAACTACAGTGGCTTTACTTCTTTCACAGTGGCTGAGATTCTGCACTGGGAAATGGATGTTGGGCAGGTAGCTACGTAATGCCAAAGGTATCCATCAGGATCTCTGGTGCCTTTGGGAGATTTCATGGTTGCAGCACATAAAGCTTCAAGTTTTTATTACCATTATTGAGTTGTAGGTTTTTCGGACTGTATGGTCATGTTCCAGAAGCATTCTCTCCTGACATTTCGCCTGCATCTATGCCAGACATCATCAGAGCTTGTGAGGTTTGTTGGAAACTAGGAAAATTGGGTTTATATATCTGTGGAAGGTCTAGGGTGGGAGAAAGAACTCTTGTCTGTTGGAGGTAGGTGTGAATGTTTCAATTGGCCATCTTGATTAGCATTTGATGGCCTGACAGTTTTTAGGTGTGACCTTCGACAATACATTATCATTATTATCATCTCTAGCTATATTCCACATTTTCTCCAAGACTGCGACATTTTCAGTGATTCCCCAAAGCTCTCAAACATGAAAATGGGTGTACGTGGGATATATTGCTTACAAAGTTGGTTTGGGAAGGATTGTGATAACTGTGTAGCTGAGAAAGCATTCCACTAAAAATGTGAATTAGGATAATAGAGGTTGGACTTTCATGATTGCATTCAGTAATGAGAACTGGCATCCCATGAGTGGAATAAAAAGGTAAAATTTTCCCATGACATTAAGTCTAGTTGTGTCCGACTCTGGGTGGTGATGCCCACGTCCATTTCTAATCCGAAGAGCTGGTGTTGTCCGTAGACACTTCCTAGGTCATGTGGTCAGCATGACTGCATGGAGCACTGTTACCTTCCCACAGAAGTGGTACCTATTGATCTACTCACATTTGCATGTTTTCGAACTGCTAGGTTGACAGAAGCTGGGGCTAACACCGGGAGCTCACCCCACTCCCCAGACTGGAACTGCCAACCTCTTGATCAGCAAGTTCAGCAGTATAACCTGCTAGGAATAGACAGTTATAAATTATGCCAATGTATGTTTATTTGTGATCACTGCATTCAGGCCCGTAGCCAGGATTTCGTTTCGGGGGGGCTGAGTTTCGGGGGGGGGGGCTGAGTCTGAGTGAAAGAGGGTCTAGCCTAGCAAACCTTTTGTATCATTACCCCAATACCCCCATGCATATGGGATATATTGAGTATGGTGATCAGATCATGATATGAATAAACATAACAGTTTAAATAATGCACCAGTAAGGCCTTTTCGTGAACCACCATGAGAATTTCGGGGGGGGGGGGGGCTGAAGCCCCTCAAGCTGGATCCTGGATTTACCATGGGAATTGTCTACATCCCAAAAAAAAACCTGTACCTGCTTCTATTCCGGTGCTCTATGAACATACAACCTATAGCTGTTGTAGCAATGAAAATGCTTCTTTGGGGCTTTCTTGCTCTACAATTGCCAACAAAAAGTGTGTAGATCAGCAGCCTTCCCTGACAAGCAAATCCCTAGCAGATTCCTGTTTGCAAAATTTCTTGTTCTTAGATCCGATAAAGGTGCCCAGTCATGAGATAAAGGATGAATACTCACCTGAATACAAGGCACAGCTGGAGACAGTACTTAAATAAAGTGACATTCATCCTTGATCTCATGACTGGGCATCTTTATTGGATCTAGGAACAAGAAATTTTGCAAACAGGAATCTGCTAGGGATTTGCTTGTCAGGGCAAACTTAATCCGGACAACACAGAGGTGCTCTGGTCAGTCAAAAGGTAGGTCTGGGAATTGGGACTCAGCTTTTGTTTGATGGATTTACACTCACCCCGATGAAGACGCAACTCCAGAAATACAATGTTTAACTTGGAAGACCAGGTTTCTGTAGTGGTCAGGAATTTTTTTGCATATTTAAAACTTGTGCATCAACTGTGCCAGTTTCTTGAGATGTTGGCTCTGGCCACAGAGGAACATGACTTAGTTACATCAAATCTGGATCGCAAACGAAGCACCTGGCAGGGTTGACTTTGAAGAGTGTTTGGAAACTTCAGCTGGTCAGAGCTGCCACTGTTAGATTATCAAGACTATATTATGTTCCTGTTGCGACAGTTCCCCTGACTGCCAAGTGGTTTCCGGGCACAATTCAAAGTGCTGGTTGTGACCTTTAAAGCCCGACATGGCTCGGATCCAGGCTATTTGGTTGATCACATCTCCCTGTGTAAACTTGCCCAGGCCTTGAGATCCTTAGGAAAGGCTCCTCTCGGGTTCAACCTCCATCGCAGGCTCTGCTGCCTCCCCCCCCCCCCCCCAAACGACTTGAGAAACTGCAAGTTGTTTCTGGTGTGAGAAAATTGGCTGTCTGCAAATATTTACCAAGGGACGCTGAGATGTTTTACCATCCTGTGGGAGGCTTTTCTCATATTTCCACATGATAAGTTGGAGCTGACAGACGGGAGCTCACCCTGCTCTCCGGATTTGAATCACCAACCTTTTGGTCAGCAGTCCTGCCGGCACAAGGGTTTAACCCATTGCGCCACCTGGGCTCGGCTAGGCTGGTGGGAATGAAAGGGAGGACTGCCCCTCATCCCAGGGAAGCCAGAATGCCCCCTCCCTGCTGCCTTTTTGACAGGCAGGCTAAAACCTTTTCATTCAGGCTGGCTTTTAAAAAAGGAAGTTTTCAAAAGACCAAGCCAGGGGGTGCTGTAGCTGAAGAGTTTTAAAGAGCTTGTTACTTTATTTAGTTGTATTTTAACCATAGTGAACAATGAAAAACACACAAAACAATTTAATCAAGGGGAAACTTACAAAAATAAACATTAAAACAGAATCAGACTATTTACATTTCTTTTAAATATTTATTATATGTTTTAAACTGTATTGTTTTATTAAAAATTATGAGTTGCTTTCAAGTCCCAATATTGGGATAAAATAAGTTATAACGAATTGTTTCTTAAAGGTTTGATTTTTTTCAAATTGCACTCTATTCTTTTATTTAGAGGTTTGTATTTTTTTAATACTGTCAATAGTTTAATTCTGTTTTAATGTTCACTTTTCTTAAACATATTACTCGTATTGTCCTTTTAAATTGTAAGCCACTTTGAATTCCAAAACAGGATACATGGATAGCAATATAGTGCTTTGATTAATGGGTACAGATGCCTGCCTGGGGATTGGACGGCCCTTGTGGCCTTTTCCAACTATGATACTAGAAGTAATAATGAAGATTATTAATATTTAGCCTTAATTATTAACAATCTATTCTTCTTGGTTGCTAATCAGTAAAGTTTCTTCCAGGGTTGATTAATGTCCTCTAAGGCCCAATCCACTTATATTGCAACAAACTGCATTGTGTTGTCGAAGGCTTTCATGGTTGAAATCAATTAGTTATTTCGGGCTAAATGTGAGTGGTAAAAAATTATTCATTGTCCAGTTTATGTCTGTGTTGGAAGGCTTTCATTACTGGAATCACGGGGTTGAGGTGAGTTTTTTGGGCTATATGGCCATGTTACAGAAGCATTCTCTCCTGACATTTGGCCCACATCTATGGCAGGCATCCTCAGAGGTTGTGAGGTCTGTTGGAAACTAGACAAGTGGGCTTTATATATCTGTGGAATGTCCAGGGTGGGAAAAAGAACTCTTGTCTGCTTCAGGTAATAATAATAATAATAATAATAAACAACTTTATTTATACCCTGCCACCATCTTCCCAAATGGGACTCGGGGCGGCTTATATGACGCCAAGCCCAAAAATAATACAGCAAGATTAGACACAAAACAACAGAAAAATTACATCACAACAAAATACATAAAATAAAACAAGTAAATAAACAGTGCAAAGTAACATAATAAAAATAAAAACACAAAGGGCGGGCCAAATGCATGAGATAAAATGTTAAAACCCTGGGTGAGATAGGAGTAAAAAGTGTATTTGTAAGGGAAGAAAGTGTGCAAATGTTGCAATTGGCCACCTTGATTAGCATTTAATGGCCTCGTAGCTTCAAAGCCTGGCTGGTTGCTGCCAATCAGGACAGTAAATAAAGAGCAACAATAAAAAACGGGAATTCCAGGCAAGAATCAATCAGGGCCAGCTAACACTTCCCAACAAAGGATTCCCCCAAGCAGCAACCAGCCAGGCTTTGAAGCTGCAAGGTAATTAAATGCTAATCTAGGGGGCTAATTGCAACATTCCCACTTGCCTCAAGCAGACAAGAGTTCTTTCTCCCACCCTGGACATTCCACAGATATAGAAACCTCACTTGACTAATTTCCAACAGACCTCACAAGCTCTGAGGATGCCTGCCATAGATGTGGGTGAAACGTCAGGAGAGAATGCTTCTGGGACATGGCCAAACTGCATTGTTGTTTTTCCATTCTCCTTCCCCCTTTCTTTTCCTTCTCTAGAACACGGCTCTACAGCCCGAAAAAACCCACAAGAACCTAGTGATTCCAGCCATGAAAGCCTTCGACAATGCATTGCTGTAGTTTTACAAAGCCTTTAGCCTCCTCTGCCAAAGAGTGGTGGAGAACTCAGCAAACTACAAATCCCAGGATTCCGTAGGAGAGTCGAAGTGGTATCATACCGCTTTCATCCTTCCGCGTAGAAACCAGTCGACTCTCTTACCAAATGGTTTGAAGTTCCCGAGCACGTTGCCTGCAGGAAAGGCTTGGCAGCCGCCTAAAGAACGCCTGCCCGCCAGCCAATAGAAACGACCATCAGCGTTCGAAAGGGAAGCGGGCCGACCAATGGCCGTCAACGGGGAGGAGCCAGGGCCGCTGTGTCCGGCTGGCGGAGGAGCGCCCCCTGCCGGCAGGCCACGCCCCCTTCCGCCCCGCCTCCTCGGCTCTCATTATGTCATTCGGCGGCAGAGCGCTTCGGCGGCCCTAAGAGGAGCAGCAGGAGGAGCAGGAGCAGAAGCCGGGCAAGCAGGCAGGAGAGCGGCTTTCCCGCTGCGGTTCCTGGTGGCTCGCTTCCCGCGCCTCCCGTGGTCCCGCGGGCTCGCCGAGGGGATGCCGCCGCAGCAGCAGGAAGGAGAAGCCGGCTACATCAGCAAGCCGCTCCCCGGCGGAGGAGGAGGAGGAGGAGGAGGAGGAGGAGGAGGCGGCGGCGGCGGAGGAGGAGGAGGAGAGGTGCCGCCGGTGCCCCCGCGCAGGGTCCGCAGCAGCCGGGCGGCGGCGGCGCTGGGGGCGGCCTTGGGCAGCCGGTGCCGGGCTCCTGGCGCGGGGGGCGGGCCCGGCGGGGGAGGCGCGGAGCCCCGGAGGAGCCTCAAGTGCGTGCTGGTGGGCGACGGGGCCGTGGGCAAGACCAGCCTGGTGGTCAGCTACACCACCAACGGGTACCCCACCGAGTACATCCCCACCGCCTTCGACAATTTCTCAGGTGAGCACGCCTCCTCCTCCTCCTCCTCCCCCGCCTGCCTTCGCCTTCCCCTTCTCTCTTCTTCCCTTTCTCCTTTCCCTTTTCCTTCTCTTCTTTTCCTTTCTCCTTTCCCCTTCTTTTCCTTTCCTTCTCCTTCTCTCTTTTCTCGTCTTTTTTTCCTCCTTTCCCTACTTATCCGCTTTCTTCCCCTTTTCCTCCTCCTTTCTTTTCTCTTCATTTTTCCTTCTCCTTTTCCTCCTCTCTTTCCTTCGTTTTCTCTTTCTCCTTTTCGTTTCTCCGTCCTCGTTTCTTCTCCTTCCGTCCTTTCGCTTCTCTCTCCTCCTTTCCCTTCTTCTCTTTCTTCTTCCCCCTTTCCTCCTTTGTTGTACCTTCCTTTTTTCTTCTGCTTCTTCCTTTCCTCCTCCTCTCTTTCCTTCTTCTCGTCTTTCTCCTTTTCCATTCTCCTTCCCCCTTTTTTTCCTTCCCCACTTTCTCCTCTTTTTCTTCCTCTCCCTTCTTCTCCTCGCTCTTCTTTCCCTTTTCCTCCTCCTCCCCCTTCCTCCTTTCTTTTCTCTTCCCTTTCCTCTTTCTCCCTTCCCCCCTCTTCTCCTACTTCCCATTTTAACCCTCCTTCCCCCTTTCCTCCTCCTTTCTTTTCTTCTCTTCCTTTTCCCTTCTCCTGCTTCTCCCTTTCCTCCTCATCTCTTCCCTTCTTCTCCTCTTTCTTCCCCTTCCTTCCTTTTTCCTTCTTCTGCTTCTCCCTTTCCTCTCTTCTCTTCTTTCTCCTTTTCCTTTCTCCTGCTCTCCCTTCTTCTCTTTCTTCTTCCCCTTTTCCTCCACCTTCCTCCTCCTATGCCTCCTCTTCATTTATTTTTTCTTCCCTTTTCCTCCTCCTTCCCTCTTTTCTCCTCTTACTCCTACTTTTCTCTTCCTTTTTCCTTCTACTTCTCCCTTTCCCTCTCCTCTGTTCCCTCCTCCTTTTTCTTTTCCTTTCTCCTTCCCCTTTTCTCTCTCTCTTTTTTCTCATCCTTTCCCGACTTCTCCCCTTTCTTCCCCATCTCCTCCTCCTTCTTCCTTTCTTTTCTCTTTCTCTCCCCCCCCCCCCCCCCTTTCTGGCTTCCTCTTCTCTTCTTCCTCTTTCTTTTCCTCTGCCTCGTGGCGACCCCCAAGTAGAGTTGGAGGTCGGCAGCCATGCGCTTTCTCTCTCCCTCCAAACCCCATCCCTTCTTTTGTGCTTCTAGGAGGGGACAGAGAGCCCCCTTCCTCTCTCCGAGCAATCCCTCCTAGACCCCAATTGTGGTCTGACTTTGGGTGCACCTGCACTAGAACCATAGAGTTGGAGGAGACCTTGTGGGCCATTCAGTCCAGCCCCCCAGCCAAGAAGCAGGAAAATTGCTATGTTTCAAGACATAGGGGATCTTGGGAGTTGTAGTTTGACAATATCTGTGGCTGCCTTGGGCTTTTGCTTGCAACCCCTTTCCAAAGGGGGCGGTGCCCCTTGGTTTTAGTTCTGCAGTGGGGAGACAATTGCTTGGCTCGAATGGAGCTTTCCCCCTTTTGTATTATTTGGTTGTATTCCTCACTGAGGGTGGGAAGACTGGGAGAAGGGAAAGTGGGCATGGCGCTAAATAAAGACCTTGTAAAACAGGCATGGGCAAACTTTGTCCCTCCCTCCAGGTGTTTTGGACTCCAACTCCCACCATTCCTAACAGCCTCAGGCCCCTTCCTTTCCCCCCTCAGCCGCTTAAGCAGCTGAGGGAGAAAAGGGGCCTGAGGCTGTTAGGAATGGTGAGAGTTGGAGTCCAAAACACCTGGAGGGAGGGACAAAGTTTGCCCAGGCATGATATAGGATGAATCCTATGCAACATGCACGGCAGTGTTTAGATTGGGATTTGTTTATTTTATGCAAAATTAGCATATTTATCCATTGAAATATCCAAAATAGGTTCAAATCAGAGAGTAAGTGCCAATGTTGCAATTGTATGCATGTTGCTTCTTCCACCGTATAGACTACTGTAACGCACTCTACGTGGGGTTGCCTTTGAAGATGGCCTAGAAGCCTCAATTAGTCCAACCGGACGGCATCCAGATTTCTAACTGGAGCGGCGTTCAGGGAGCATTCAACTCCTCTGTTAGGCCAGCGCCACTGGCTGCCAGGTTGTTACCAAACACAATTCAGAGTGCTGGTCTTGGCCTATAAAGCCCTAAATAGTACTGGTCCAACTTACCTGTCCGAACGCATCTCCTCTTATGAGCCAGCAAGAGCTTTAAGATCTGCTGTGGAGGCCCTGCTCTCAGTCCGACCCCCTTGATTAGTGGAGATGAGAGACAGGGCCTTCTCCATGGTGGCCCCTGGTCAAGGAAATCCCTCCCCAATGACATCCGGTAGACTCCTATCTCTTCTGGTTTTCAGGAAAAAAAAGTTAAGACATGGCTTTGTACACAAGCGTTTGAAGAATAAATCATTACAGTTTTGACACAGTCTGAATAAGGATTATGAGCAGGGTTTACGGATGAATAAATTATGCACTTCATAAGTTTTAATTTTGTTATTCTATGTATTTTTATCGCTTAACTGTTTGGTTTTATTTGTTTATTTACCTTATTTATACCCACCTTATTTATTTGTTTACTTATTTACATTATTTATACCCACCTTATTTGTTTGTTTATTTATTTACCTTATTTATACCCACCTTATTTCATTTGTTTGTTTGTTTACCTTATTTATACCCGCCTTTCTCTACCCTGAGAGGGAACTCAAGGTGGCTTACAAATGGCACTTACACAGTGCCTCAAAACATACAAAATGCACCTAAAATGTTTTGGATTAAAATTGCAACACAATAAACACGATTAAAATATATTCAAGGTTAAAACATGCCAACCAGAGTTCAAGGTCTAAAACCATTCCATGATCAATTGCACATAATTCCACATTACTGCACTGCCCTATTATTTAAAGCCTGCTCCCAGAGCCAGGTTTTGACTCTCCTCCTGAAGGCTAATAGGAAGGGGGCTGACTGATGTCGCTACGGAGGGAATTCCACAACTGAGGGGCCACCACTGAGGAGGCCCTGTCTCTTGCCCCCACCAGATGCGCTTGTGAGGAAGATGGGATTGAAAACAGACCCTCCCTAGACAATCTTTGGTCTCCGAGCTGGTTCATAGAGGAAGATATGTTTGGACAGGTAGCCTGGGCTGGAACCATTTTGGACTTTATAGGCTAAAGCCAGTTTTACGTCTTACGTTTTAAGTGGCATTGAATTTTGCCAGAGTTGTAGGCCACCTTGAGCCCCCCTGCAGTGGTGAGAAAGGCAGGGTATAAATAAAGTAAAGTAAACAAATAAATAAATTTTTGGAACATTCACCCTTATTGTCATTATATTTTCCCAGCTTGAAAAGAATATCTCCCGGATCTTTAAACAGTGGTGAGATCAGCATATGGCTTGTGTATTACTACTCTTGAAGCCTATCAGTGGCAGATGTTTGATGTTTGTAGTGTAACTTTCAGAGGCATTTCTTAAAGGTCACGGGCATGTAGCAGGTTGGATTTGTCCCAAGATCAGAGGCCCGATCTTGAGAGCGCCGTGCCCTTGGATCATGCTAGTCCTTATTTTCCCCAGAACGTCACACTTTCCTCTCATCTTGGAAAATCCTCTTGGCTTGTCTTATAATCCTTATCCCTTTAGTTGGGTTTAGAAGGGTGAAAACTTAAGCCCCATTCCCAGCCTTGCCTTGCCTTGCCCCCTTCCCCCACCATCCTCTCTGTGTGTGTATGTCTCTCGCTCTCCATTTTTGTAAACAGAAAACAAGTGTGGATGGATGAATGGATGGCTTTCTATTCTTTGCCTCATCAATGGTTGTAATTAAATCACCCCTGTCAGTCTCCCCACATTTTTCTAATGAGATTGATAAGTGAGAAGCTGCTGGATCATTATCATTTCTGTTATCTTTGCTTTTGGGCAATCAGGATTTCAGTTTTACTTCCCTTTTTGCAGAAAAGATGGGTTCATATGGCTGAAGGATGGTTGGTAAGCATTTAAAGCCCCATGCCTGGAATTAAAGTAAAGTTTTCCCTTGACATTAAGTCTAGTTGTGTCTGACTCTGGGGCATGGTGCTCATCTCTATTTCTAAGCTGAAGAGCCGGCGTTGTCCATAGACACGTCCAAGGTCATGTGGCCGGCATGACTGCATGAAGTGCTGTGACCTTCCAACAGAAGCGGTGCCTATTGATCTACTCACATTTGCAAGTTTTTGAACTGCTAGGTTGGTAAAAGCTGGGGCCAACAGCAGGAGCTCACCCTGCTCCCTGGATTCGAACCGCCAACCTTTTGGTCAGCAAGTTCAGCAGCTCAGTGGTTTAACCCACTGTGCCAGCATTATTAGGCCTCACTACCTCTGAGGATGCTTGCCATAGATGCAGGCGAAACGTCAGGAGAGAATGCCTCTAGAACATGGCCATATAGCCCGAAAAAATCTACAACAACCCATTATTAGGCACATTCATATCAGAAAATTGCATTGAAAGTATCACATTAGCTCTAGTTTCTTAGGCTCCTTCCACACAGCTGAATAATATCACACATTTTCTGCTTTGAACTGGAACATATGGCAGTGTGGACTCAGATAACTCAGTTCAAAGCATATATTGTGGGATGTATTGTTTCATGGCCGGAATTACTGGGTTGTGAGTTTTCTGGGGCTGTATGGCCATGTTCTCGAAGCATTCTCTCCTGACGTTTCACCTGCATCTAAGGCAGGCACCTTCAGAGGTTGATCTCACAACCTCTGAGGATGCCTTCCATAGATTCAGATCTCACTACAACCTAGGTATTGTGGGATTTTCTTCCTTGATGTTCTGTGTTATATGGCTGTGTGGAAGAGCCCTTAAGTATAATTATCATGGTTTTCTATGAGTGAGCAGATGCGACTGATAGGTGGCATGTGTTCTGCATCTCAAAAACTATTGATAGGCAAAAACTGGTGTCATTTTTGGATTCAGCAGGTCAAACATATTCCAAAACAAGTCTGAACATTTGTGGCACCAAAATGTATGTTGGCCAATAAGTATGCTTGTGTGTGTGTGTGTGGCTTTCCATATATTCAGGTATCCCTGAGGCATTAAAGAAAATACCTAGTTGAGCTGAGGAGAGGCAGATGCAGGGGCTTGTTCTTTGTTGTAATGTCAAATGAGGCCCACTTTGAGCAACAGGGTCTTTAATCCTTGAGTCACCCGAGGTGGTCTTTGTTGTCCTTGTGTATTTTGAGGTCATTTCCACATCATGTCACTCTAAAGTGAATCCCAGGAGCTGTAGGGTATATTTCAGAGGAAGGGACTGGCAAAAACCACCTCTGAGTATTCCTCGCCTAAGAAAACCCTGTGAAATTCACAGGCCACTATAAATCATCAAGTGACATGAACCTTTTAATGCAGTTTGCTTGACAACATTTGTTCACAGGGCTTTTGCCATTGCCCTCCTCTGAGGCTTCTCCACTGCCATATAAAATCATATAGACTCATATAATCCAGTTCAAAGCAGATAATATGGATTATTTGATTTGATAATCTGGATTATATGGCAGTGTAGAAGGGGCCCGAGAGTGTGACTTTCTCAGGGTTTCTGTGGCCAAGTTGGGGATCTCCAGAGTTCTCGAATGCATCCACACAGCAGGTTGTAGTTTTACAAGGTCTTTAATCTTCAGTGCTAAATAGTGCTGGTCCCTTACCAAACCATAGCTCCCATAATCCCACAGCATTGAGCCGTGGCATTTAAAATGGTATCAAACTGCATTAGTTCTGCAGTGTAGATGCATCCTCGGGCGCCCTCGTGGGGACCAGGGTGAGCTTCTGCTATTAGGCTTGGCCTCATGTAAGCTGTTCCAAATCCCCATTAGGGAGATAGTGACAGGATATAAATAAAGTTGATTGTTGTTGTTGTTATTATTATTATTATTATTATTATTAGGCCCAGCTCCTGCCAACCTAGCAATTCGAAAACATGCAAGTATGAGTAGATCAATAGATGCTGCTTCTGCAGGAAGGTAACAGCACTCCATGCAGTCATGCTGACCACATGACCTTGGAGGTTTCTATGGACAACGCTGGCTCTTTGACTTAGAAATGAAGATGGGCACAACCCTCCAGAGTTGGGCGCAACTACACTTGATGCCAGGGGAAACCTTTACCTTTACTTAGATGTATCCCCAGTCCAATACTGAAACCGCTATACAACATTGGCTCTGAGGTGGTCTCCCTCTCCCTTAAACTGCCTTCTATCCTTGTGATATGCAGCCTAATCAGATCCGTGCAGTTTTTGGAAGTAAGTTTCATAGAGCTCAGTGGGAATTTAGTCCTTAGTGTACATACTTTGAGGAACTTAGAGGTGTTCAAAGCTTTGTGATTAGCATTAGATGCCTGGTTTCACAGAACAGCTCTTGAGACTGTATTTGTTTTTCCCAGGGCAGGTTATGGCTGCCTGTTAAACTGCAAGGGGGTCTGCTTTATAGTCAAATGTTGCTGATTTTAAATCGCTGGAGGGAAGCAAAGATTTCCTGCACCGTTGCAAATTGAAGCAACAAAGCTAGGGAAGCTGGGCATTCACAGCCCTACCAGAAAAAAAATAAGCCAAATCCAGAAAAGGAAAAGTGAACCAAACCAAGCCTCAAAATGTGCCTTTAAACAATGGAAAGAGCTTAACAACAGACTTGTTGGCACCAAGTAGTTTTGCCTGCGATTACCCATCGTGCTTGGGTTTTTTTAAAATCCCTGAAATGATAAATTCTCTAGTCTGAATTGAAAAGGAGAGAGAGGAAAAGAAGAGGAGCTTCCCTAGGGAGAGCATGTAAATATTTGCATTGTCTTCTGTGTGATTTAAAACAAGGAGAGGTTGCAGGGTTCCCTTTGTGCCAGGGCTTTGAAAACACAAACGTGACAAGAAAATCAATCTTGGAGCAGGTTGGGGCAGTGGGGAGGGAAACCCAGCTTGGGTGGATGGGACGGCTCTCCTGTTGTGCCTCTTTTTGAAATTTGCTACTCAGTAGTTGGGGTAAAATGAATTAAGAAAAAGCCCCAAAGGGACTATGGAAGGGATTGTGAGCAGGCCCTGCAATGGAAGAGGAAGAGACTGACTTTAAGCTTTGGGCTGTTAAATCAGAGTTGGTTCAAAAGTAAATGGGAAAAGACACAATGCTTCATGAATGGCTAAAGTTTTGACTTGTCTTCCCCTTTCTTTCCTTCCAATTCAGCTGTTGTGTCCGTAGATGGCCGACCAGTGAGGCTCCAGCTCTGTGACACAGCCGGCCAGGTCAGTAATACCACTTGATGAATTTAAACGTTTCCACTTCTCATTTAAATTAATGTCTCTCCGAGGTAGGTGGGTGGAGCTGTGCTAGAAAGTAATGTCTGAAGTCCTTTGGAGAAGACTTTCAGACTTCCCTAAGACTTCTCAGGTCTCTGTCAAGAGATGTCCTGTGATGTTTGGCTTTGTCAGCTCAGCTTTCTTCCTGTTGCTCCTTTCAGTTTTCTGACAGGCATTGAGCCTGCTCATTTTTCCAAAAGGAGTCCCAAGTGGCGCAATGGGTTAAACCCTTGTGCTGGCTGAATTGCTGACCGAAAGATCATCATCATCATCATCACCACTTTATTTCTTAATTAGTCGCTCACCACCAAAGTGCTCCAAGCGACTTACAATTTAAAATAGCTTATACACAATATAAAACATTCAATATAAAAACATTCAACATAAAAAACATTCAGCAGTGACTATGGCAAAATTTGATCCGATTACTTAAATGCACAACCAAACAGCCAAGTCTTGAGCGCCTTTACAAAAGGTCAGCAGTTTGATTCCAGGGATTTGGGTGAGGTCCTGTCTTTCAGCTCCAGCTTCTCATGCAGGGACATGAGAGAAGCATCCCACAGGATGGTAAATTATCCAGGTGTCTCCTGGGCAATGTCCCTGCAGACAGCCAATTCTCTCACACCAGAAGCGACTTGCAGTTTCTCAAGTTGCTCCTGACACGAAAACAAAAATATTGTTATTTATTTATTTACAGTATTTATATTCCACCCTTCTCACCCCACTGGGGACTCAGGGTGGATTAAAATGCACATATAAATGGAAAACATTGAATGCCAATTAGACATACAACGTGTATATATAGACAGACGCAGAGGCAATTTAACATTCCAGCTTTTTCCGGCTTCATGGGGGTATTCTCGATTCCGGCCACAAGGGTAACTGCCACTTCACCATCCATTTGCGACACCGGGTCCTTTGATGGAGTACTTCCTCATTCTTCTACATGCTGCAGGAAGGTTTTACGGCATTGTAAATTAGTTAAATTAGCCTCCCCGCATAAAGCGGTACCTAAGTTTCCTACTTGACAGATGCAACTGTCTTTTGGGCTGCAGAGGTCGACAGTAAACTAGTCTAATGGTCGGAAGTTCACTTTGACCCAGGCTGGCTTTGAACTCATGACTTCTCAGTCAGTAGTGATTTTATGCAGCTGAATCCCAGCTAACTGCGCCACAACCCGGTCCTGGAACTAAAGGCTTCTGGAATTATACCTGAGCTTTCAGTGTTCTTTCCTGGGCCAGTTCCCAAAGTGGTATGAGAAACTTAGGATGCAGCAGGAAACCTTCCTGTAGCTCTGCGCCCATATTTGCTGTAAACAGTTGTTTCAAGATCACCTTGCATATACTAGGAAAGGCTTCTGTGTGGTCATCTCAATCACCCCAGAGGCAAGGGTAGGAGCAATGCAGCAGCAGCAGTTCCTTTGTCACCAGAGTAATGCAAGTATATTAGCCACACCATGCAAATTTAGCAGACGGTCTCCTCACTTTCTTAGGGCTCTGAACTTTGTGATGACTGTAGTGACAGCACATTTGGTTGCAATGCAGTTGTGATACAGTCTACACCAGGCATGGGTAAACTTTGGCCCTCCAGGTGTTTTGGACTTCAACTCCCACAATTCCTAACAGCCGGTAGGCTGTTAGGAATTGTGGGAGTTGAAGTCCAAAACACCTGGAGGGCCAAATTTTGCCCGTGTCTTGTGTACACTCTACTAGAGTCTTGCAATTTCACCTGTATGAGTCACCTCTTGCCTCATTGACACAAAAAAATGTCCACTTTTTAGTGGCATGACATCATCAATCGTAGTATCGATTGTTCTCTTTGGCAGTGGGGTTGTGTGCTCTTTAACTGGGCAAATATTTGCAATGCCAGCCCTTGCAGAAGAAGCACACAGCTGCAGTGTGGTGGTACAGCTTGCTCTGGTTCTCGCCCTGCCTTCTTGGCCCAGGGTCAGGGCTCTTTGGCTCTTGCTTGCTTCCGGAGGGGCTTAAGGTTGTAAAGCAAGTGAGCTAATGAACCCTGCTTTCCCTGACTCTTGTTTTTTTTCCCCTAAACCTCTGCTTCCCTTTGCGAGTGCCCCTGAAAAGAAATGTATTCAAGTGGAAAGGGGGCCTGGGAGTGATTCCTTGAACTGTGTGTGCCATAGAGCTGCTTATTCAGGAGCTTTCAAATCAAGATCTCAAACCCCTTGCCCGAAATTAACATGCAAGTGCTAGTTTGGCAACAAGGGACATTTCAGATTGTGCTTTCTCCTTGCAGTTGTTAATTTGAGACCTTCTGAGGAACATGCTGAATTTTAATTAAAGTGCCACCACAGCAGAACTAAATCTTGTTTTGTTTGGCTTTTTGTTTTGAGGCAGTGACTGCTGTGTTTTGATTCTCCTGTCAGCATGAAAGCAAGGTGTTAATCTTTGCCTCCATTTTCTTTCCTCACCTGCAGTTCTTGGGAAATCGCTCATGGTCTTTAAGGGCGCTGTGTTGCAAATTTCCTTTTTTGTTGTTAGATAGCCTTCTTTCCTGGAATAGTAGGTTGAATCCACAAACAAGGAGGTGGGGTATTGATCTGCAGAAAGAGTTATCAGTGACAAGGTTGAGTCAGGGAGAGGCAGGACAGGGGGCAGGGGACATAAAATGTCCTTTATTCATGGCGATCAAAGAAGTCTGAAGTGTAACTCATTCATAGAGTTGGAGTTGGAAGGAGCAGCCGGTGATGCAGTGGGTTAAACCCTTGTGCTGGCAGGACTGAAGACAGACAGGTCGGAGGTTCGAATCCTGGGAGAGTGCGGATGAGCTTCCTCCGACAGCTCCAGCTCCCCATAGTGGGACATGAGAGAAGCCTCCCACAAGGATGGTAATGCCCTGCTCTGACCAATTCCCTGCAAAATGTCCTCAGAAGCACTTTAATTACCCGCTGGGTTGCTCTCCCTGCCTTATCCTTTAAAACCCTCCTGCTTAGATACATCCTACCTCTGCTCATGCCCAGTGTTTATTTTAAAATTTTAATCTATTACATCTGGCCCGACCTTAAGGTTTTTAATTTTTTTTTGTGTTACTGTTTATATGGGAGTTATATTAATTGTATTGTTTTATTTGCTTACTGCTTTGTTGTTTTACTGATGTGTTGTTGGGTTTGGCCTCATGTAAGCCGCCCCGAGTCCCGAGGGAGATGGTGGCAGGGTATAAATAAAGTATTATTATTATTATTATTATTATAGAACATCAAAACATCCGGACATCCCCTGGGCAACGTCCTTGCAGAGGGCCCATTCTCTCACACCACAAGCGACTTGCAGTTTCTCAAGTCGCTCCTGACACAAATTAGATAGATAGATAGATAGATAGATAGATAGATAGATGTGGCAATAATAAATATGAATCTAAAACTGCAAACTCAACTGGACTGTATTAATCTGGTTTCTTCCAACACAACCGGGCACATCAGCACTGTAGAATTAGTGCAGTTTGACATCACTGTAATTACCACGGCACAATTCCATAGAATCATGGGAATTGTAGTTTTACAGCAGCATTTCTTAACCTGGGGATCGGGACCCCTGAAAGGGTTGCAAGGAGATGTCAGAAGGGTCACCAAAGACCATCAGAAAACATTTTCTGTTTGTCATGGGGGTTCTGTGTAGGAAGTTTGGCCCAATTCTATCATTGGTGGGGTTCAGAATGCTCTTTGATTGTAGGTGAACTATAAATCCCAGCAACAATAACTCCCAAATGTCAAGGTCTATTTTCCCCAAACTCCATGAGTGTTCACATTTGGGCATATTGAATATTTGTGCCAGCTCCAACATTGTTTGAGTCCACAGTGCTCTCTGGATGTAGGTGAACTGCAACTCCAAAACTCAAGGTCAATGCCCACCAAACCCTTCCAGTATTTTCTGTTGATCAAGGAAGTTCTGTGTGCCAAGTTTGCTTCAATTCCATCATTGGTGGAGTTCAGAATACTCTTTGATTGTAGGTGATCTTTAAATCCCAGCAACTACAACTCTCAAATAACAAAATCAATCCCACCAGTATTAAAATGTGACTGTATTTGTTATTTGTGCCAAATTTGGTTTAGTGAATGAAAATGCATCCTGCATATCAGATGTTTACATTCCGATTCATAACAATAGCAAAATTACAGTTATGAAGTAGCAATGAAAAATAATTTTCGGTTGGGGGTCACCACAACTTGAGGAACTCTATTAAGATGTTGTGGCATTAGGAAGGTTGAGAATAACTGCTTTAGAATCATGGGAGTTGTCGTTTTACAAGATATTTGGCCTTCTTTGCCAAAGAGGACTGATGCCTCATCAAACTACAAATCCTGGGATTCCATAGCATTTAATCATGGCAGGTAAAATGGTGTCAAACTGCATTAATTCCACAGTATAGCTGCGCCCACAAGTAATTATGTATCTTTGCTTTATGCTAGATTTTTTTGCTTTACTTCCTATAAGAAGGTTTGTCTAGATTTAGTATAAAATCTCCACTGATGCTGTTGATCATGCAAAAGTGTGACCTTTTTGCACCCACAAAGTCAACAAGCCACATTGATAAACAAGTCTTGAGCTGCCTTGGCTAGAGTGAAGGAGGTCAAAAGGTGCTCTCGGCCTCTGCCCCGTCCCCTTTGAAAACAGGCCATTCATTCACCAGTCTCTCACAAATCAGCGCAGTGGAATCACAGTGCAAGGACTCCAGGTCATGAGCAGATTTTCAAAGAGCAGAAAATAAACAAATGTTCCAGGCCACAGAGTGACATTGGGTATCTCCCAAAATTAAGATACAATGTAGAGGAGGTCTAGACCAGCATTCCCTACTTGACAACAGTGCTTTAGGGAAATTAAGGCTTGTAAATTCTTTTTTTTTTTCAGGGAATATGGCATCACTTGCCATCTCTCTTCTACTCTCCTGTTTCCTCTCAGGCAGTGGTTCTTAACCTGTGGGTCCCCAGGTGTTTTGGCTTACAACTCCCAGAAATCCCAGCCAGTTTACCAACTGTTAGAATTTCTGGGAGCTGAAGGTCAAAACATCTGGGGACCCACAGGTTGAGAAACACTGGCCTATGATATTTTTATTTGTGTATTCTGAAGTATTTGGAAATGGCTTTACCTGTTCTTGCAAAAAAAAAAAAAAAACCTTGGTAGATAGATAAAGAAAAAAAGCTAGAAATACTTAAGGATCAACATAGCCACCTCACCTTTGGACTGTCTCAGGAGTATTGCTATAGAGACTGTCCTAGCAAAGGCTTGCACTCCATGGATCCCAACACTAGTGCTTAGTTTCCAATTTTCCAACCCCAAATCTGCAGAATGTGTACCTCTCACGTTATCAAAATACTTTGGTTTTATTTCTATTATTCTTTTGTTCTTCTTGACTACAGCCCCAACTATCTGTCCTGGGATCCAAAACATGCTTAATACATCAGCCCTCTGTATCCATGTATCTATGGATTTCATATCTATGGATTCTGCATCCACGTTTGAAAATACCCCTCCCCCAAAAAATCAAAAAGCACATTTTGATTTTGCCATTTTATATAAAGGGTACCATTTTACTGTGCCATTGAAAATAATGGGATTTGAGCATCCAGATATTTTGGTATGTGTCCCTATATGTGTGTGTCCTGAAACAAAACCCTTGTAGTTATCGGGGACCCAATCGGTTTAATCAATGAATTATTTCCATCAAAGTATCAGGCTAAATTATTCATTCGCCAGTTTATGTCTCAGTGTTGGAAACAGACTCTCCTGGATTCTGTGCAATTCATCCTGCATGTTCCTTAGTTCTTTACATATTTATATTACCTTTTCTAAGTTTGCTTATCACATGTAGACTACACCAGCATACTCCTGCTTCCTCTCCAGTATCATTAATGAAAATACTAACTCAAATTCGACCCAATACTAATATTTGAGGATTGCCTTTGTGCAAGTTACAATGTAAAAAAGCCATTTTCTTGAGCCAGTTCCTGTTTGTGCACACCACCTAATGCTGCATTCCCTGCCTGCATTCCAGTATTCCTTCTGTATGGCTAAGCTGTATGCACAGCAGAATCATGCTGGCTGGTCCTTCTGGGATTGTGCCAATCACGCAGGAAGTGGGTCTCATGCTTGGCACATCATGATTCCTCTTTCCTTTGCAAAGCTTGCCTGTCAGGGTGGGAAGTTCAATTTAGGGGTTGTTTAGGAATAGCTATGTGTATCAGCTTGCTGCCTCAAAAATAAATCTGATATATTTTGCTATCCAGTCCTTTGCGGGAAGCAAGAGACCATGAGTTAACATGATAATTCCTTCAAATTTGACGAGCTGGACGGTTTATCCCATGTTCTGCATTGTGGAGCATTGATGGCGCTCTTGTTGCTGAGCAAACTGTCTCTCTGAATTCATGTTGCTTTTTCCTTTTGTGCAGGATGAATTTGACAAACTCCGGCCACTCTGCTACACCAACACAGACATCTTTTTGCTGTGCTTCAGCGTTGTGAGTCCTTCCTCTTTCCAGAATGTGAGTGAAAAGTGGGTGCCTGAAATCCGCCGCCACTGCCCCAAAGCACCGATTATTCTCGTGGGGACTCAGTCGGACCTCCGGGAGGATGTTAAAGTCCTCATTGAGCTGGACAAATGCAAAGAGAAGCCTGTGGCAGAGGAGGCTGCTAGGCTCTGTGCTGAGGAAATAAAAGCCACCTCTTACATTGAGTGCTCCGCTCTGACTCAGAAAAACCTCAAAGAAGTCTTTGACGCAGCCATTGTTGCCGGCATTCAGTATTCGGATAGCCAGCAACAGCCAAAGAAATCTAAAAGCAGGACTCCGGACAAAATGAAAAACCTTTCCAAATCTTGGTGGAAAAAGTACTGCTGTTTTGTATAGTGGATTTTGCAGAGGCCTCAAAAGGAAAATAATTTCTGAAAAGATGGCAGTCTGATACCAAGAGCTACATTAGCTCAATATCTGTATTCCAGAGTGCAAAGACGATACCCTACAACTATATCTGCTGCTAAAGCCAACGGTTTATGTGGAGGTTGGGGCAAAAAAACCAACAACAACCCAAAACAACCCTGTTCTGTTTGTCAGGCTGAGGAGTTTCACTGCTTGAATCAGAGTTGCCTCTTGTCAAGAATGACTAGTTCGCTTTCTTGTGACGTTCAAAGCTATATTAAAAGCAAAGGCTGTTTGTAGAAGAAGGAGCTAGAAAAATGCCTCTGTTAAGGAAGCTGTATGGATACAATGGAGGACTCTGGAGGAATGGAGCTCTGCAGGTGGATTTTAGTTATCGTGTGCCTCATGGGACTTGGTTTGCAAGCCAGCTTTACCCCACATGGTCTTTGAAAATGATTTGGCGCATTCCAGAAACATCTGTAGTATTGGTGAATTAGCAGAATCTGCACACAAAGTCAACGTACAACTATTAGGGTGATGTGCCTCCTTAGTGCGCAGTTTAGGGATGTTTTAGTCCAGTGAGCTGCTTACATAACTGTATCTTTATGGATCCCTGACTGACTGATCCCTCTTGTATGACATGAAGTGCATGCCTGATGACTTTGCAGAAAATAAAATGATATTTTGAATAGCAACGGGGCTGCTGTACAATTTATAGAGATTCCACAGCAGTTCACTTTTTAATACGTTTATAAAGGATATTATTTTCTACTTCTTAAAAGAAGGCTCCAGATCGCTGAGTAATACCAGCCTCCTTACCACTTGGTGCTGATCTGCCTTCGCCAGTAGTCAAGGATGATGATACTTGTAATCCAAAACATTTGGCATGTACCAGATTGTAGAAGCTGGTCCATGTCGTCATGATTATTTTCCATCTAATTACATTAGCTTTCTTTCCATAGTCAAGGGCCACACAGTTATGCATCTCAATGGGTTATTCCAATACTTGTCAGTACACAGTAGGCCAGTGGTTCTCAACTTGAGGGTCTCCAGATGTTTGGGCCTTCAACTCCCAGGAATCCTGTTTGTTCTTTATTTGTTCAGTCACTTCTGACTCTTCATGACCTCATGGACCAGCCCATGCCAGAGCCCCCTGTCGACCGTCACCACCCCAAGCTCCTTCAGAGTCAACCAGTCACATCAAGGATACCATCCATCCATCTTGCCCTTGGTCGGCCCCTCTTCCTTTTTCCTTCCATTTTCCCTATTCCATTTTCCCCAGGAATCCTAACAGCTGGTAAGCTGGCTGGAATTTCTGGGAGTTGTAGGCCAAAATTCCTGGGGAACCACAAGTTGAGAAGCACTGCAGTAGGCACTCTACTTTTGCAAGAATTGGGGGCAGGAAAGTGTTAAAACTTTTTTTAAAAAAATCCACTATTTTGTCTAGAACCAGGTATCTAAGAATCTGGTTCTATTGAAGTTGGTTCTATTGAAGTTGACCATAGAGTCGCAGTGGAGGACTTAAAGATTCCTAGTGAGAACATACTAATCAACCCTGCAGAAGTTGAATGAGGTGTTGGCAAACTTGGGCCCTCCAGGTGTTTTGGACTCCAACTCCCACCATTCCTAACAGCCTCAGGACCCTTCCTTTTCCCCCTCAGCCGCTTAAGCTGAGGGGGAAAAGGAAGGGTCCTGAGGCTGTTAGGAATGGTGGGAGTTGGAGTCCAAAACACCTGGAGGGCCCAAGTTTGCCCCTGCCTTAGTTAAACCCACAAAAGTGGAGGGCTGATTGCAAGTCAAAATGGAATTTATAAGGCTCGTCAGTCATAAACATTAAAGCAGGAGTGGATGAGAATGTTTATTTCAATTAGTTTTTTAATTAGAATTTCAACATTTCAATGCCTTAGAAAGTGGAACTGACAGGTTTTCCTCAACTGAAGCCTAAATCCAGTTGCTGGTCTCAACTGTAAGAAAATTATGGAATCTGTGATATTTGCATACCCATTGACTTCTCATTCAGCAGCTGATTGGGTGACTCTACTCCAGTTGAGACCAACAATTGGATTTAAGCCTAAGAATTCCACCCACCGAAGGTGATGGAAATTTCTTGCACGCCAATATGTATGGCATTGCAGTATTTAATTACATGGCCATGTCAGTTGGCCCAGATTCATAATATACTGGAAGGCTTTTCTACCAATTCTCACATAGCAATTAAAATGTTTAAAAAGTGATGGAAATTGCAGCCTGCCAGGGGTTGTAGCTGCTTAGACTATAAGCTTTGTTCAAGTTTGTATGGTTTTCCATGTCACCTTGGACAAAATGAACAGTGGTTGGACGTGCTGGATATATTTTAGTGACTTAAATCCTTTTTCACACCACTCGAAGAAAACAAATGACAGCAAAACGGTTTCCTTTTGTGATAGATTAAACTGGGGAAGAGTCTGACATGTTGCAGAATGTTATCTATCCCAATACCTGTCCGTATGAATCCCTGTTCTAATTACAGTAATGCAGATTCTGAATTATAAGACAAGGACACATGTAGGCGAAGCAGACTTTTTTTGAATCCTGACATCATCGGTGTGAATGCAAGAGCTTTAGGTTAATGTCTCCTTTTTTTCTTTTGTATATCATCTTTTGTATAAAGTCCCTTTGACTTTAAAGTGGCCTTTGGAATTGTTCAGTGATTGTCTTATGTTGCAACTTGGTCGTGGGTTCAGAGGTAATAGGGAATCAATGGTTTCTTGTTGGCTTTATGAGCAAGCCATGGGAAACCTTGGTCAGACTGGCTCTCCCTCTGTTTCTTCCTTTTTCCCCTTTTATGAGAAAGAGAAAGGAAACATCTGGTTTCACTTTAAAACTAACCACAGTTCCTTGTGGTGTCAGAATTCAGGGAGGAGTAAAAAGGTAAAGGTTTCCCGTGACATTAAATCTAGTCGAGTCCGACCCTGGTGGGTGGTGCTTATCTCCATTCCTAAGCTGAAGAGCCAGCATTGTCTGTAGACACCTCCAAGGTCATGTGGCCAGCATGACTGCATGGAGCGCTGTTACCTTCCCGCAAAAGCGGTACCTATTGATATACTCAAGCTTGCATGTTTTCAAATTGCTAGGTTGGCAGAAACTACGCCTAACTGGGAGCTCACCCCACTTCCTGGATTCGAAGCGTCAACTTTTCGGTCAGCAAGTTCAGCAGCTCAGTGGTTTGACCCATTGCGCCACCACAGGGCCCCTCAGGGAGGAGTATTTTGTTTAAACTCTAGTTAAGACAAAACTAAAGTGAAACCATTGTGGCTTGTTAGTCTTGACTATAGGAGCCCCCGGTGGCACAACGGGTTAGACCCTTGTGCCAGAAGGACTAACGACTGACAGGTCAGAGGTTCGAATCCGGGGAGCATGCAAATGGGCTCCCTCTGTCAGCTCCAGCTCCCCATGCTGGAATGTGAGAGAAATCTCCCACAAGGATGGTAAAACATCAAAAATATCTGGGGATCCCCTCGGCAACATCATTGCAGACAGCCAGTTCTCTCATACTAGAAGCGACTTGCAGTTTCTCAAGTTGCTCCAGACACACACACACACAAAGTCTTAACTATGCAATCAATTTGTTTGCAGTTTTTGACTGCACAGAGGCCCTAGCCCCAATTAATGTGGAGGGTTGATTGTAGTTTACTTTAAAGAGACCATAGTTCTTTGAGTTTAAACATCACAGGGAAAATGTTCATTCAGCATTGAAAGTGAATGTTAGCAGTTTGTACTCAACTATGTCCAAAAGCAGAAGGTGAGAACAGATGTGAGTTCAAGGCTTCCAATGGATCTTTCATGTAGCAGAGAACCTGGATCAATTTTGGATGGGAATATGTCCTAAAATGTATTGATGACTCTTCATTTTCCTTTTAGGCCTGTCAGGATGTGTTCCATGTTTTTAATGTAGCTTTACATCGACTCATCTCCCCTCCTGCCCAAATAAAATAGAATTGTTAAATTTTTATCTTTAATGCATACAGAAAATGTATCATTTAAAAATAAATTGAATAATAAAAAATCATAATTCACAGTGGTATGCAGTTTCTTTCAGGTGGAAATTGTGAGAGATGTATATTTAATTTGTATGAATTGAACTCTTTATGCATTATGTTAAGGTATCCCCTCTTCATAAACATGTTCAAAACATACATAGATTACAAAAATATAGTAAGGATAAGATACAATAATGTGGGAAATTCAAAGGTAAGCAAGAAAGTGCTGATATATTGATTTATTTTCCTTCCTGGTATTTCCTAGCAAATATTAGATATTAGGGAGCTCAACCTGTTCAAATTCAGGGAAAGCAGATTGAGCTCCCTCTGTCAGCTCCAGCTCCCCATGCGGGGATATGAGAGAAGCCTCCCACAAGGATTGTAAAACATCAAACATCCAGGTGTCCCCTGGGCAACATCCTTGCAGACTGCCAATTCTCTCACACCAGAAGCTACTTGTAGTTTCTCAAGTAGCTCCTGACACGGAAAAAAAAAAAGATATGTGTTAACATGTTTATGTGTTATTCCTTCTATCAGTGGCGATCATGTTAATGGAGCCTCAACCAACAGGAATGCTTTCCTTTTCTAGTGTAACTACCCTGTTCTGCATAGCATGGAGGATCATATTCATAAAATTCAGGAAGGTCACAAATGGCTAACTTGCCATTTCAACTTTTAGTTAAATGGCAGAGAACTCAGGTTATATTGTTTACTAAACTTCATAGAACCCTCCAGCCATCTTATCCAATGGTCTTGATGGGATTATGGGAGTTGTAGTCTCCTCCAAATTTCTAGTGGCTCTGAGAGATCATGTTTCTTTGAAATACTATCCTTCTATGCTGTTTTCCCATTATAAACACAGGCCCATTTATCTCACTCTATTTGGTCTATTGGTCTACATACAGAGAAGAACTGTTATCTGAAAACTCACTTTTCATTGGGAGTCTAACCAAGACTTTCGCCATGAGCAAATACCATTGACAACAAAAGTTTTGTAAAAAGTAGTGCTAGAATTTTCTCTCACAAATACTGTACTTTATTGTGACCAAATGAAGTATTTTCCTAATAGGTAGAATCACCAGCGTAGTAGGGAAGATGGATAATAATAATAATAATAATACTTATTTATATCCCACAACATCTCCCAAAAGGGACTCGGGGCAACTTACAAGGCACACAAAGTGCAGTATATAACAAACAGTACATAAGCATAAAATAATATCACATAAAAATGATAAAATCAACCACTATCAACACATAAAATAAAATAACAAAATTTAAAAATACGGAGCGTCTGTAATTAAAACAAGCTGCTATCATTTCACAACTAACGTGCCAGAGTGTCAACCTCATATGGGTCCATTTCAGCCTATTCAAAGCCTTTGCTAAAATAAGCCATGGCCTGATCTAGCTGAAGAAAATCTTGAGGTATACCTACAGTTTGGAATGCCTGACACTTAGGAGTAATGCCTGTTGAAAGCTTCAGATCTTCCTTACTGAAATCATATGACTCTTGACTCAATACAAATATTTTGGCAACTTGCAGTGTCACAGTCTGGAAAATCAGTTTCCCATTGCACCACAATTGTATGTACATGCACTTGGCTCCATTTGGTCCCCAATAAATGCATTATGGATAGAATTTAACATCTGTTTTTTTGCCCTGAATTCTTTATAAAGTGCTTTGGCATTACCTCCATTTGTACAGACATTGATTTGAATGCAAAGTTAGCAGTTCCCCTACTCCCATATTCTATAAAATGGGAATAAAAGATGGTGACTTCAAACCAGTTACTAATTTTAACTAGAATAGAGTCATTGATTCCATAGGATTTATAGAAATGATTTATCATGTAGCGACGTGTATTCCAAGGATCTGCTCTAGATGGGACTAGCAATTGAATCCAGAATAGACAATGCAGTAGAGTCTTGTTTATCCAACATAAACGGGCTGGCAGAACATTGGATAAGCGAAAATGTTGGATAATGAGGGATTAAGGAAAAGCCTATTAAATGTCAAATTATGTTATGATTTTACAAATTAAGCATCAAAACATCATGTTCAATACATGGTAACGTTATATAGCAATTACTGTATTTACAAATTTCGCACCAAAACATTGCAATGTATTGAAACAGCTGTAGATCCGGGTGGAAGGCAAACTGCGTTGGATAACACAGAATGTTGGATGAGCAAAGGTAAGTTAAGAGAGACTCTACTGTATTCTAAATCTAAAATCGTATAAAAGCACAGTTCTTGCTGGAATTTGAACCTTTCCTATCCTGCAATCAACTCACAAAAGCACAAAGACAAGACTTTAAGTCCATTATTTTGCTTCCTAAGATTTGTAAAACCATGTTTGAATTGTAGTCTGTCAACAATTTTTTTTGGGTAAAGAAAAATGTGATAAAACTTGAGAATGTAATCAGATGTCAACAAATGAAATTATTTGACAGCAATGTGGATTTCCTTCTACAGCAGGTATGGGCAAACTTTGGCTGTCCGGGTGTTTTGGACTCCAACCCCCACAATTCCTAACAGTTTGTAGGCTATTAGGAATTGTGGGATAACACTTTAGTCCACAATGCAAATAACACTTTTAGTCCGCAATGCAAATTGTAGCCTGTACTTTAAAATGGAAGCTTTCTGTGTGGATTAGATAAGCTATTTTTCTTCCCCAAGATAAATCCTGGGGGTTTTTTCTGCTTGGTCTACCTGTTTTACCAATCGCTCTTCTCCCCATGGACTCCCCCCCCCCCAAAGTCTGGAGATCTCTGCTTACGTAACCCTCTGCCAGCATGAGGCCACTTGCATGGCCTGAGGGGTGCATTTCCAACGCTGCTGTCAGCTTCATTGTTGGTGCCTAAATTGCACACTGTGTTTCCTTCTCAAAACCTTAAAATAGTTCTATACAGATTACATGGCCGGTTCTAGTGCTTTGTGGAATGGAAAAGGCTGCACTTTCATCGCAATCTAAGTCTGGCAAACTCTCCTTTAAAATAGTCCTCTTCTGTCTGAATCTTGGCATGGACAATTAATTTACGTATCTGGCATAACCTTGGAAAGATGGATGTCTAAAATCTTAACTCAGCCTTAAACTCAAAATGTTAGCCTTGAGCAAATCCTGCTTTTTAAATTTCAGTTTCCCATTCATAAAACAAGAATGTGAAAAACCTTTATGGAGATCATTGAGAGAACATTGTACTTACATCAGGTTGGGCACACACTGGACAAGCAGGTCAAAGTACATTTATTTATAATGCATATGTTATGTAAAATACCTGCCTATAAAATATGGGTGGAGGAGACTTGGTGGCTTTCCAGAAGTTGTTCATTTACAATTCTCATCAGACCTCACCGTTGGCAACAATGTCTACAGCTGATGAAAACTGGACTCTAGAAACATCTGGAGGGCCAGATGTTGTCTATAGGTATTTGTGATTCCTGTCAGGGACATAAAGCTCAAGACCCCATTTACAAGGAAAACGATTCTGAGACTGCAAAGATAAAGAAATTTATGTGGGGCTGTTACCCTTCCTTTCTATGCTGTTGCCTTTTTCTTTGCCTGCCTGCCATAGCATAAGCCCTACAATGTGGGAGAGAGAATATAAAATGAGAAGACATCGCCCAGACTCATAGAAGTTGGCTCCATCCAATTTTGGACAATTCCTGTCTCAAGAAAGACTTCATCAATGTACTAACAGAAAGAAGACATGGTTAAATTTATTTTAAACCAAAGTGATTTATTTAAGTTGGAATTACAGCACAATTCATTCCTCAGAATTAATTAATTATCTGTTACTACTTACCCGGTGGTGCAGTGGGTTAAAATGCTGAGCTTCTGAACTTGCTAACTGAAAGGTTGCAGGTTCGAATCTGTGGTGTGGCGTGAGCTCCTGCTGTTCACCCCAGTTTCTGCCAACCTAGCAGTTTGAAAACATGCAAATGTGAGTAGATCAATAAGTACCATTCTGGCAGGAAGGTAACAGCACTCCATGCAGTCCTGCCAGCCACATGACCTTGGAGGTGTCCACGGACAACTATGGTGCTTCAGTTTAGAAATTGAGATGAGCACCAACCCCCAGAGTCGGACACAACTAGTCAGGGGAAAACCTTTACCTTTACTAATTAAATGATCCATCATGGTAAAGAAGTTTGAAAGAAAAAGAGTAAGGATTGAAAAATAACCAGGACACTAGTCTAACTATACAGTAATTTTAGGGGGGTTAATGTGGTTTAGAACCTTTGGAGATGAGCACTCTGGAAAACATTCTTCCCTCATTTCTAAAAACTTAAGATCTGTAATACAGAAAAAGACACTTCACATCTATAAAGTTCTCAAGAGTTCAGAAAGTTGTTAAAACACTTGAAATATATGTAAAATAATTATTTTTTAAAATCCTTTATGACCATAATTTTAGTCAACTTTGTCCTGTATTCTACTAAACATTTTTGTCTCAGAGACACGTCTGTCCAAACATGTAATTATATTAAAAGCCACATTTATCAAAACAGGTAAACTTTCACATGAGGAACATGAACATGAAGAAGAACTTCCTGACTGTGAGAGCTGTTCAGCAGTGGAACTCTCTGCCCCGGAGTGTGGTGGAGGCTCCTTCTTTTTAAACAGAGGCTAGATGGCCATCTGTCAGGGGTGCTTTGAATGCAATATTACCACTTCTTGGCAGGGGGTTGGACTGGATGGCCCATGAGGTCTCTTCCAACTCTATGATTCTATGATTCTATAGGTGTAATGAACCTGCAGGTGGCACAGTGGGTTAAACCACTGAGCTGTTGAACTTGCTGACCAAAAGGTTGGCAGTTCGAATCCGGGGAGCAGGATGAGGTCCCACTGTTAGACCCAACTTCTGCCAATCTGGCAGTTCGAAAACATGCAAATGTGAGTAGATCAATATGTATCCCTTCTGTGGGAAGGTACGGTGTTCCATGTAGTCATGTCGGCCACATGACCTTGGAGGCGTCTACAGACAACGCCGGCTATTGGCTTAGAAATGGAGATGAGCACCAATCCTCAGAGTCGGACATGACTAGACTTAATGTCAGAGCAAATCTTTACCTTTACCCATATTCAGATCTGTTTAATTTGAGCTAACCTGAAGATATGCAATGAAACACATAATTGAATGTGTTTAATACATTCATGTTTAAAGCAATGTTTTCTTTCACACTCATTCCCTCTTCCCCAGATCTCCATGAGAAGAGGCTGGGGCAGAGGCTGTGAATGAGGTTCCCAGAATTGCCTGTATGATTATTAATGGGATCAGGATGAGCCATGTAGTCCAAGCAACATAATGCTTCCAATCTTTTGAGATGGAAATGGATAGGGACTTTCATTGGATGAGCTTTGGTTTACTTTTGTTAAATTCCAAGTCTCTAACTTGGAGAGATCCAAAACTCCAACCATCACCCAAGTCAAAAAAGAAGCACAATTAAAGCCCTGGCTGACCATGCAAAAAGAATCTGCGAACCCCACCTCCTCCAAGGCGAACTGAACTACCTAAACTGGGCTTCACAGGCCAATGGATACTCCACCACAAACATCAGAAGAGCTGCAAGACCAAGAACAAGCCATGAGAGACAAAGATCCACCCAGAGGAAAAGTGTTCTTGCCATACAACCACTGACCGCATAGGGAAGATGAGGAAACACAGGCAAAACGTCAGGAGAGAATGCTTCTAGAACATGGCCATACAGCCTGAAAAACCTACAACTCAGAGATCCAATTTGACTTCAACTTTAAAAGGCCCGTTCTTTTTTATGCTTTTTTAAAAAAATGTGGTGGAAAGTTAAGACGTCTGAAAGGCATGCTGTTTAGCTTGGCACCTTGTCCAAAGAAAATATGGATAGGGACATGTTTGAAGTGTCAGCAGTTTTAATTTCCGGCAGGTACCCGCTGCAGAGGAATTACATCAGATACAGCATACATCTTTAAGGAAGCAGGGTTCAACTTAATTCATACATGTAATCTGAGACCGATAAATCTTTGAAATGTAATCAGGACTTGCTTTGTTTCTTATAGGACGTTGTGCTGACCGGACAGGAAGCCCCAATTCCTATTTGCTTCTGAGCATTCTACAAATTCTGCTTCTATCCTGAAGCTAAGGATATAATTTTAACTCCATCCTCACCCTCCAAATCATTTTGCAAAAAGCGCAGCTAAAACAAAATGTATGTGTTTCAGACTCTGGAAGCTGTCCCTGTGCCCATCTGGACATTACCACGTATGGCTTAGTCTCTCCGCCGTCTTGCAGTAACTTTGCACATGTGCATGGTGGTGTGATCAAAAGGTCTTTTCAACCACCCTGTCTGAAATATTGGGTGACGTGGGAGCTGAGGCTGATAAGAAGGCATTGAAGTAGTCCATTGTAAATAAGCGTTCTCGGGAACACTAAAGCCTTTGTCATTTTCTGATGGATGAACATTCCTGAAGTGGAATTTTATATTAAAACCACGTTCTTTAAGCGTAGCTAGCAAGGAGGGAAAGGCATGCCAAAGGTTTGATTCATGGTAGTATTGTCTCACCACACAGCGACTTGTGGCTTGCAACTTCAAAATGGAAATTGAGTGAGGACTTTTTCTTGTAAAAGAAACTAACATAAACCAAGCTGCATGATTCCTTCTTTGAAAAGGCTGCCATTTTATAAGATTAATATACAGTAGAGTCTTGCTTATCCAACCTTTGCTCATCCAGCATCCTGTATTATCCAATGCAATCTGCCTCCCACCTGGATCCACTACATGTTTCAATATATTGCGATATTTTGGTGCTAAATTCGTAAATACAGTAGTCACTACATAACATTACCATGTATTAAACTGCTTTTTCTGTCCATTTGTTATGAAAAAAAATGATGTTTTGGTGCTTAATTTGTAAAATTATAACATAATCTAAAGCTTAATAGGCTTAATCCCTCCTTATTATCCAACATTTTCACTTATCCAACATTTGGCCCATTTATGTTGGATATGTTGGATAAGCGAGACTCTACTGTACTCCCAAACTGACAATTGGTGAATTTGGTAGGTTATGATCAAAACAGCTCTAAAGTTAAATTCTTGCCCTTCCCCGGTAATGGATAAGTTTTCTTTCACATACAAAATTTGTAAATTTTGAGGAAAGATTATAAACTAACTCTCTCTCTCTCTCTCTCACTCTCACCGATTCATAGTACTGTAGTTCTTTGATTCTAAGATACTGTTAATTGTAAGATGTACAATAATTTCAGAACTATAAGCAGAATATATTCCACAATTCTAAGATCACCCGTTTTTAAGAAATGTTTATACGGGGGAAATGTGTAACTTACAATTGAAGAAATATCGTATACGTTCAATGTTGGTGTTACAGCAGGGCTGCTAGGTGAACCTATACTCCAAGCTGGTTCTTCAGTGAACTCCTACCTTCACTACCTGCAAAAGTCACTCCGTGGAAAAGATATCTTGGCAAAGTGTCATGGAGGGACCTCTCCTCCATTTCTTTTCTTATTCTGCATTCAAAAACATTGGCTGGAGTTCACTATTGTGGCTATGAATAGTCTAGAGTTCCAGAATCTGGAATTAACAAACAACACCTACTTCAAGCAACAGCAGTCTGTTCTCCAATCAGTTGGGTTGCAGAAGATTGACATCCCCACCTCTTTCTGCCAGCGACTGTTGCATCATGATCAGCAAAGGTGCAGACCCCTGTTGCTTGCAGCAACTGCTGTCCAGAAAACCCAGAAGCTGGGCCTAACAGCGGGAACTCACCCTGCTCCCCGGATTCGAACTCCAACCTTTTGGTCAGCAAGTTCAGCAGCTCGGTGGTTTAACCCACTGTGCCACCTGCAGATTAATTACACCCATGTGAACGTTTACCTGTTTTGACAAATGTGGCTTTTAATATAATTGCATGTTTGGACAGACGTGTCTCTGAGACAAAAATGTTTAGTAGAACACAGGACAATGTTGACTGAAATTATGGTAATAAAGGAATTTTAAAAATATTTATTTTACATATATTTCAAGTGTTTCAACTTCGTAACAAACATCATAGTATTAGTTGGGGCGTGGTATAGTTGAGTCAGAACATAGCACTGAAATACCAAGATTTCTTGCCACACTTCTTGACCTTGTCCATCAAGTTCACCCTAAATCTGGTTGCAATGTTCATTGTAGCAGCAAGAAAATGGGTTTGCCAGAAACATATTGTAATGCAAAATATTTAGCTGTGGTTTGCTTTTAAGTGAGCAGTTACGAGCCATTAACTTTACAGAATACCTGCATTTAGTGGTGATTAAAATAAACTGGCTTGCTAAGTAATGAAGAACAGGTTTCTCTATGATACAGAGGAAAGACAGTTCTGATAAAATATTAGATGGTGATTTTATGTTGTTTGTAGATGTGCTGTCCCCCCCCCCCTTTTCATGCATTTCATATTTGTCCAGCCAAATTTCAACTGTCCTTTGTGTTTGTTTCATATGAATGTCATCCAAATAAATAATGTGTACCAATACTTTGTAAAGGTGTACACCTGCACACATAGTTACATGTATGTGCAGAAAAAGGAGACAGACTAATCACTGCTAGGTTACTATTACTGTTCTCTACTACATTAGCCAGAATCCCTCAGCTAGCATGGGCCATGCCCTAGGTTCTTAGTTCAACATAGCTACCAGAATTCTTGGACATTATGTCCTATGGCCTCTGGTGGCACAGTGGGTTAAACCACTGAGCTACTGAACTTGCTGACCAAAATATTGGAGGTTCAAATCAGGGGATTGGGGTGAGCTCCAACTGATAGGCCCAGCTTCTGCCAACCTAGCAGTTTGAAAACATGCAAATGTGAGTAGATCAATAGGTACAGCTTTTACAGGAAGGTACTAGTGCTCCATGCAGTGATGCTGGCCACATGACTTGGGAGGTGCCTATACACAACGCCAGCTCTTCCACTTAGAAATGGAGATGTGCACCATCCTCTGAGTCAGACACAACTAGATTTAATGTCAGGGGAAACCTTTACCTTTTATTATGTGCCATGGAAAATGTTATGATAAGATCAATGTTTTCCACTCCAGATTTTTGTTTTGCTCTTCTAGGGAAAAATACAGAAGTGAGGGAGATTTTTTTTCCCAGGTAGGAGAAGAATGACTGTCAAATGAGAGGAAAAGAAACAGCCACTTATTGCAACAGAACAGAACCTGCTTCTTTTTCCTTGGCACTCATGTACAAAAAAATTGAAAAGCATACAAAACAAATGACATGGGAAATGCCTTTTAGAAACAGAGTGAATTGGCAGCTCTGATCACCTCCATTTTCAGGAACATTGTTGGATTTTACAAGTGAAAGAAAATCGGAGTGAGTACTTCCTAACCCTTCTCTATTCAGCACTGATTTATTTTTCTCATTACATTACATAAGCACTATAAATCAGCAGCTGTGACAGCTACATTAAGTAGTTTTTTGAAAAAAGCCCCCAACCTATCATATCACACTATTATTTGTTTCTTGGTCTATAGAAGTGAAATGCCTGGGTAATGAGAAGCGGAAACTGTTATTATATCTCTACCCTGAAGCCTTCCCATATTCTGCCTATATTGCAATGGACTAATTAAAATTTGTCTGCTTGGTTTGCAAGAGAACATTGTCAAGAAACCAGACAGCTGAAAAATCAGATTAAAGGCAGTTCTGTTTGTCCTACACCTCTTTGATTAATACAGTCCCTTTTATCACGCTGTTGTTTGATTGACTTCTTGGTGCTGTTTAGCCCTGATATCCCTCTGCTTGCACAATGAAATTCTGCCGCATCCTCTTTGCAAAGAATAAGAGTCTCACAGATGTGCAGACAGGAACACAGCAGAAAAGGATAAATGTCTTCAATTCATCATTAATAAGCTAAATTTGAATGGAATTATATTTCTATTAGAAATGGAAAGATTTCACTAACTTATGCTTTTGTGTGTGTCAGGAGCAACTTGAGAAACTGCAAGTCGCTTCTGGTGTGAGAGAACTGGCTGTCTGCAAAGACGTTGCCCTGGAGACACCCAGATGTTTTGATGTTTTACCATCCTTGTGGGAGGCTTCTCTCATGTCCCCGCATGGGGAGCTAAAGCTGACAGAGGGAGCTCATCTGTGCTCTCCTCGGATTCGAACCTCCAACCTGTCAGTCTTCATTCCTGCCGGCACAAGTGTTTTACCCATTGCTCCACCACGGGATCCATTACACTTATGCTAAATTGCCATTTGAATTTAAGTTTAATCTGCATATTAAAATCTTACCAAAACACAACTGAAAAAATATAATCCATTATATTTACACCCCCCCCCCCACACACACACACACGCACACACACACACGCACATACAAACACACAACTTTTCCGTTTTGGTGTTGGGAGAAAGGAAACAGCTACATGAATGTTGGAAAACCCATTTTTTCACCTGCCTAACAAAAAATAAAGCACAACCCCTCTCTCTTCTTTTTCTCCCTCCCTTAAAATCTCATCTCTTAAAAACTTCATTTTTCTGAATGTATGTAGTCTTAAATTAAAACTTGTGCACCAGTTGCGCCCATACCTTGGGAAGTCTGATCTGGCCACAGTGGTCCACGCCCATGTTACATCCCGAATAGACTACTGCAACGCACTCTTCCTCCCGTCTTCAGATAACACCAGAAGACAATTCATGGCTCGGAGAGCTAATGGCAAAGCGCTCTGGCTTAAAGAAATGGGGCATTACCATCAGGAGGGTAGTTGTGGACCCACAGATACGCCCCTTGTTTGCTTCCGGGGTTCCTTTTCGCCATGCTCCATCAGGTCCCCGTGTGAACTCCACAATTAGCTCTCCGGTTAGGGCCTCCCCCTCCCCCCCTCCCGGTTCATACCATTTTGAGACCCCATCTGCCCCAGTCGCCCCCACTCAACCAGCCACACTCCTTCGCTCGAGAACACTTCCCTTATTCAGCCCACTCAGCTCCCTTGATGTTTCATTATCTACCTCATCATCAGAAACACCCCTACCTAACGCCCAAGGGAGATTATTCCCCAGCCCGACTTCTTCCTCTGAGAGCTGACTAGTTACAGATCCTGGCCATGTAGGGGGTGGGAGGGTCCCAGAGGAAGGGGGTGCCATTCAAGTCGTGTGGGGGAGGAGAATAGCGGGCCACCAACATCCCAGGGAGAAGCGCAACAGAGTTCTTGCGACCCTGGAGAAGGTAGGTAGTGGTAGGCTCCATGGCAGCCCCCTTGGTCTTAAGGTCCTGCTGATTAATGCCAGATCCGTTAATGGGAAGACCGCGGCCATCGAGGACTTGATCCTGGATGAGAGGGCGGATCTGGCATGCATCACCGAGACCTGGCTGGACGAGCTGGGGGGAGTAAATCTCACTCAGTTGTGTCCACCAGGTTTCGGAGTGCATCAGCAGGCCAGACAAGGGGGGCGGGGAGGAGGGGTCGCAGTAGTCTTTCGGCAATCCATCGCCGCGATCAGATGCGCTGTTCCGCAGGCTTCTGGGTTTGAGTGTGTCCACTTGAAAGTGGGGAGCCGTGACAGTGTGGGGTTCCTGCTGGTGTACCGCCCACCCCGCGACCCAGTAGTTTCCCTGTCTGAGCTAGCGGAGGTGGTCTCTAATTCGGCCTTGGTCTCCCAGCGCCTGGTGGTGCTGGGAGACTTTAACATCCACGCCGAGACCACCCTATCTGGGGCAGCTCAGGACTTTATGGCCACCATGACGACCATAGGACTGTCACAAATAATATCTGGCCCCACTCATCAAGCTGGACACACTCTTGACCTTGTTTTTGTGGCGGACAACGAAATGATCAGAGTGGAAGATCAAAACATCCTTCCAGTGTCATGGTCTGACCATCATCTGATCACATTTAGACTTACTGCGACCCTAAACCTCCGCAGGGGTGGAGGACAAATTAAGATGGTCCGCCCTAGGAGACTGATGGATCCGGACGGATTCCTGAGGAATCTTAGGGTTCTTCCTGCCTTGGAGCCTGGCGATTCTATCGACGCCTTGGTAACTCTCTATAATGGGGAGATGGCCAGGGCGTTAGATACGATCGCACCTGAACGCCCCATCTCGTTGCGTCGTGACAGGCCATCTCCTTGGTTCACCGAGGAGCTGGCTGTGATGAAGCATACGAGAAGGGGGCTAGAGCGCAAATGGAGGAAATCTCGAGATGTGTCTGATCGAACACGGGCTAGAGCCTCTCTTAAGGCATACTCCGTGGCTATACGGGTGGCCAGGAAATCATTCACGACCACTCGTATAGCATCTGCAGCAAATAGATCATCGGAGCTGTTTCGGGTCGTGGGAGAACTCCTCCACCCACCTGCGGTGGAGGAGGTCCCTGACGACCCCACAGCTCGGTGTCGCGATTTCGCACACCATTTTGCAGATAAAGTCGCCCAGATACGTCTCGAGCTCGACTCCAATTCCATCGCAGTGCCAGGAGAGGTGACGGAGGCACCTGCTTGTCCAATTTGGTGGGATTCTTTTAGGCTTGTTCTTCCTGAAACCGTGGAGGAGATTCTTGGGGCTGTGAGAGCGACCACCTCATCTCTAGACCCATGCCCATCTTGGCTCATTAAATCAGCCAGAGGGGGGTTGCTTGACTGGTTTGTACTGATTATCAATGCATCGTTGGAGCAAGGAATTTTTCCATCTAATTTGAAGCAGGCCGTGGTTCGCCCACTTATCAAAAAAGCTTCCCTTGACTCCACGGTGCTGAATAACTACAGGCCGATCTCCAACCTCCCCTTTTTGGGTAAGGTGCTGGAGAGGGTGGTCGCCTCTCAGCTCCAGGGTTTCCTAGACGATACCAACTACCTAGATCAGTCACAGTCTGGTTTCAGGCCTGGTCATGGCACCGAGACAGCCTTGGTCGCCTTGGTGGATGACCTCCGCAGAGAGCTGGACAGGGGGAGTGTGACTCTGCTGGTTCTCTTGGACATCTCAGCGGCTTTCGATACCATCGATCATGGTATCCTTCTGGGTCGTCTCTCCGGGATGGGCCTTGGGGGCACGGTTCTGTCATGGCTCCAGTCCTTCCTGGAGGGACGAACTCAGATGGTGAAGCTGGGAGACGCCTGCTCTGACCCCTGGCCTTTGTCCTGTGGGGTCCCGCAAGGCTCTATTTTGTCGCCCATGCTTTTTAACATCTACATGAAACCGCTGGGAGAGGTCATCCGGAGTTTTGGAGTTGGGTGCCATCTCTACGCGGATGACACACAACTCTACTACTCCTTTCCACCTAATTCCAAGGAGGCTTCTCAAGTGCTAGACGAGTGCCTGGCCGCTGTGTCGATCTGGATGAGGAAGAACAAGCTGAAGATCAATCCCGACAAGACAGAGGTCCTCCTGGTCGATCGTAAACCGGATCGGGGTATAGGGTGGTCACCTGTGTTGGACGGGGTTACACTCCCCCTGAAGCCACAGGTCCGCAGTTTGGGTGTCCTCCTGGATTCTTCGCTTACACTTGAGGCTCAGGTGTCGGCGGTATCCGGGAGGGCCTTTGCGCAACTGAGACTTGTGCGCCAACTGCGACCATACCTCGTGAAGGCTGATCTGGCCGGGGTGGTCCATGCCTTGGTCACCTCTAGAATGGACTACTGCAATGCGCTCTACATGGGGCTGCCCTTGAAGACGGCTCGGAAACTTCAGTTGGTCCAGCGGGCAGCAGCCAGGATGCTAACCGGGGCTCATTATCAAGAGAGGTCTACCCCTCTGTTTAAGGAGCTCCACTGGCTGCCATTTATTTTCCGAGCCCAATTCAAGGTGCAGGTGCTTACCTACAAAGCCCTAAACGGTTTGGGACCACCCTACCTGCGTGACCGCATCTCCATCTACGAACCCACACGCTCGCTCCGGTCATCTGGGGAGGCCCTGCTCGTGATCCCACCCACATCGCAAGCGCGCTTGGTGGGGACACGGGACAGGGCCTTCTCTGTGGCGGCCCCCCGACTTTGGAACGCCCTTCCAAGAGATCTCCGACAGGCCCCTACTCTAGCTGTTTTCAGAAGGAAATTAAAAACTTGGCTGTTCCGTTGTGCCTTCTCTGACTAGGAATCCCCACCCCAAGTCCTAGTAGCACCTTAGCATAACTAATCGTCGCAGCACACCGCACTTTTAATCCTACGTGCCTCCTGCCACTCAGCACTTTTAACCCTGTACCCCATTGCGCCGGCCGAACCAGTTTTTAACAATGTCTTGATGTACTGCCATTGTCGTTATTTTGCTTACTGTTTTGATTTGCTTTGCTATTGTTGTGTTATGTTTTCTATTGTATTGTGTTTTGAGGCTTCGGCCTGTGTAAACCGCATCGAGTCCTCCGGGAGATGCTAGCGGGGTACAAATAAAGTTAATAATAATAATAATAATAATAATAATACGTGGGGTTGCCCTTGAAGACTGTTCGGAAACTTCAACTGGTCCAGCGAGTGGCAGCCAGATTGCTTACCAGAGCGACATACAGGGAGCACACCACCCCCCTGTTGTGCCAGCTCCACTTGCTGCCGGTTCAGTTCCAAGCACAATTCAAGGTGCTGGTTTTGACCTACAAAACCCTGTACGGTTCCGGTCCAGTGTATCTGTCCGAACATATCTCCCTTTACGTCCCACCCCGGAGTTTCAGATCATCTGGGGAGGCCCTGCTCTCGACCCCACCACTGTCACAAGTGAGGCTGGTGGGGACGAGGAGCAGGGCTTTCTCAGTGGTGGCCCCTCACCTGTGGAACTCACTCCCGGGGGAAATTAGGGCATCATCATCCCTCCTCTCCTTCAGGAGGAAGGTAAAGACGTGGTTGTGGGACCAGGCCTTTGGGCAATCTGACAACTAGATAAGATAATCAGGCGAGTATGACCAGGACTGACAATGTGGAATTGAAAGTGGAACTATGAGATAGCGAACGCTAGCCGTTATGAGGAGGAATTGGGTTTGTATTGGTTTTATTGATTTTATTGGTTTTTATACTTGCAATGTAGGAATTGTTGTCTAACTGTGAATTGATGCTATTTCTGTTTTTTACTGTTATGTGATGCGGGCATCGAATTGTGCCTTTGCTTTTGTAAGCCACCCTGCGTCCCCTTCGGGGTGAGAAGGGCGGGGTAGAAGAAACCGAAATAAATAAACAAATAAATAATGTGGATTCTAGTAATTCATCTTGAAATGATCTCAAATCATGAAGCAATATATATTATTTGGATCTTGAACCTGAAATATTAGAATTATTCAACACTGGGTGTTTAACAAAATGGATAATCCAGTTTTGGAAAATCAAAAGGAACTAGGATGGGAAAGAGCAAATTGGTTGACTATTTAGTAGTTGCTTTCATCTGTTAATCAAACAATTAATAACTTTTGAAATCAAGTTAATGAAGAAATGCCAATCTAACTCAAATGTCAATCCCCTCAAATCACTCCAGTAGGTTCAGTTGGTCATAGGGGTTCTGTGTACTGAGTTTGGTCCAGATCCTTCATCAGTGGTGGTCACAGTATCTCTGGATGTAAATGAACTTCAACTACCAGAAATGAAGGTCAATTTCCCCCAAACCCCTCCAGTATTTTCAGATGGTCATGGTGGTTCTGTGTGCCAAATGTGGTCCAGGTCCATTGTCACTAGGAATCACAGACTTGATGCAGGGTGAACTACAACTTCCATCATGTAGAGTCAATCCCCCAAACTCCTCCAGTATGTTTAGTTGCAGATTAGTTCTGCTCTGTTGTGCAGACAGAGTTGAAAAAAGTAGGAAAGGGTTAAGGGAGAGGCAGTTGGTGGGATCATGCAAATTTCACACCAATGGAAAGAGTAAGAAACACTGGGATATCTGTGATGGAGGGAACACATAAAATCTAGGATGAAATTGTCCACAAATGATAGCATTCCTTGGGTGGTGGGCAGTATGGTGTTTGGGGAGGACATTGGCAGAGGTTGGGCTACATGTTCACTTTGTTTTTTCTGTAACCTGAAATGTCATTGGAGGGAGGGCTTTGATGGCTCCTCAGCACTGTGGGTTAAAGCTGTTTGTGGAAGTGGGCACCCCAGCCACACACACACATTTTCACTTTTATTATGTGGATAGATTGAAAGTGACACTTTGTCCGAATTGTCTGGCTTGCATGCTGTCTGCCTGTATTTCTTGCTTGGCCTAACCTTTCCATAATGATGGTCCTGGTAACATGTTGTCTCTTCCTCCTTTGCAGAATGAATCACATCTGCACACATGTTCATTCCTTACCTATATGCAGCAATCAGCTGGGGTGATGTTAACAAAATATACATCTGTGGTTTTTTTGTTGAGAATGATTAACACTAGGAAGAGAGGGCCCAGAGGTGACAGGGTTGATAAGAAGGCACCAAATGCTTACGTCGTGGAGGAAGGGCATGATCTTTATGCTCTAATTGAGACAGAATTCTGCCCTGTTTCAAAGGACTTTGAAGTACCTTCCGGATTATCTTCTCCAGAAGATAACAGATGACAAAGAGAGGAAAGGGCGGCTCTTTCTCTAAACGGTTACGCATTTATCTAGCTTGCTTAACTGTAGCTGCCAGACAGAAATGAGACCCAGATGTGTGACCCACAAAGGAGGCACAAGGAAATGTTAGACAGAGAAGAAAAGTGAAGTAATACAACATAACATCATGTATCCAGACCTCCTGGGTCTGCATCTTCCTGTGTGCAAGGTACGTATATATGCCTGCTGTTTGTATCATTGAGTTAAGTATACCAGACTTCCCGAAACTGCAGTTGAAAAGCTTCCCTCACAATGTGGGAGATGCAAGAAGTTTAAATGCTGTCTTCAGGCTTTTTACTCTGGGGAGCATGTCAACTTCCTATGTCTCTTCAGGTTTTACAGGCAGATATGTAGATAGTGGATGGACCCGTACTGCAAAATTATAGCGTATTGATACCACATTAACTGCCATGGCTTCCTGAGCCACAATTCTGGGATTTGCAGTTTTGAGAGATATTTGCCTTTTTATGTCAGAAAGTGCCACAACATACAAATCTCAGGATTCCATAGGATGGAGCAATGAGAGTTAAAGTAGTATCAAATTGCTATAATTCTGCAGTGTGTATGGTCTGATGGACAGGTTTTACTTAAATCCAAACCAAAACTAGCAGCTTTGAACATTTGACTATGACTTTGGAGACCAGGGTTGGATTCCCCACTTAGCCATGGAAACCCAACTTGGGCGAAGGTCAATCCCATTGGCTTTAGGGTTGCCAGAAGCTATTAATGAAGATACACAACATTTCCATTAAAACAATTCTATATCTTTAGATCAATCATTTGCTGCTGCCATTGCCTCTGGGATTACTTTCTCAGGTTGGATCTACACTGTCATATAATGCAGTTTCAGAATGCAGACTGACTGCATTGAACTGAATAATATGGCAGTGAAGACTCATAATCCCGTTCAATGCAATTAATCTGCATTCTGAAACTACACTATATGGCAGTGTAGATCCAACCTCAGTCTTGTTTAAGAGAAGTAAACGAATAGTACATTTGTTCATACACATCCTGTTTAACAAGGTGAGCATTAAATTGGTGCATTTTAAGTTCAGCTATCACATTGGTTCATACTTTACACACACTGGAATGAGATATATATATCTCCTTCTTCTTGGCTTTTTCATCTCATTTTCTGCCTTCTAGCTGCAAATGTCTGTCCATGTCAGCCCCATAATTCCGTAGGGTTTTCCTGGGCAAGGAATGCTTGGAGGTGGTTTTGTCAGTCCCTTTCCCCTGAAATACAGCCAACAGCACCTGATATTCACATATAGAATGTGAATTTCAAAAAGGTAGATACTCAGTACAGTACTAAAAGGGAGAAAGACTGTCTGCAAGATTGCTGTGACTTTCATTTCAGTGTGTATTTTAATTTCTCCATTAGAAGCTGCAACCTGATATTTCTTTCTCCTGCCTGCACCACCCCCAACCAATCCTTCTAGCTAGCTACAGCTGATAAAGATTACTTGGTGCTGGGTCAGTCTTGGCCATATGTAGCCTCATTAGCTAAGTAAAAGGCTCATTTATTAGCCATTCGGTAATTGCACAGGGATTGCTGGGGGTCACTCAGCAAGTAGCCAGTTGGATAACAAAAGCCCTGATGTCATTTATGCTTTGCTTCCTCTTCTAAACTATCAGTGGGGGATGCTCACTTAGGCAGTCAAACAAGCTGCGATGAAATTGTCTGAAGGCACTTTGCCTGTGGTTTGCTATTATCTGTTCCCTGGCCGAAAATTGAGCTTCCTGACTGCTCTCCAAGAATTGACACAGAGGTAAAAGACTTGCCGTACATGGTTTTCAGGGGGTATTTGCACTTCCCAAAGGGGCTCAGCAAATTATTCTACACAGAAATACACTTGGTTTCCAAATCTTTGATAATTTTGGTTGCCTATCTCTGGACATGTTGTTTTTATTCATTCAGTTGTTTCTGACTCTTTGTGACCTCATGGACCAACCCACGCCAGAGCTCCCTGTCGGCTGTGGCCACTCCCAGCTCCTTCAAAGCCAAGCCAGTCACTTTAAGGTTACCATCCATCCATCTTGCCTTGGTCAGCCCCTCTTCCTTTTTTCTTCCATTTTCCCCAGGACATGTTCTACCCTGTCAATATCCTCCTTGAATTGCAGTGCCCAGTGTTATTCCAGATGTGGTCTGACCAAGGCAGAATCAAGTGAAACTTTGACTTCCCTTGAAGGGCGCTTCCAGAATATACTTAAACCCACTTTCAAGCAGGTTTAAGAAACCCTCTTCAAAGCTGGTTTAACCCCCCTCCCCCCACAAATGGGCTTTCTCCATGCCACACCAAAAACATTCGGGATGGCATCAAACTACCCCCAAAAAACTTTAAAACAAAGGAAAACTTATCAGGATCACCAGTAGGCCTCTCTGCAGACCTCCTGGAACGTACCAAGGATGCACCAGGAGGCAGGGTGGGTGGAGGTTGAGTGGCCCAATGCCATCCTGAAAAGCCCATTTTTGGCGGGGGATATGGGGCCTTAAACCAGCTCCGAAGTGGGTTTAAGTATACTATGGAAGGACCCTAAATCTGTCTGCTTCTCTCTTGAGAAGTTGAATTCAGTCATTTGTGTCCTTTCTCAGGACAGAGTAACATAAAACATGCTTACTCTATCTTTCATACAACATCTATCCAAATATTTAAATATTACTATAATATCACCTCTTCGTGATCTTATTCAACAACTGAAACAAAGGCTCCTTCTATACTGACATTATAATACATCAATGATAATCAAATGGGAAGCAGTTGGGAGAAACCGGTTTCACTGTGCAAGTGATATGTTTGCCATGCCTGGAACCAGTTTGAGGCCAGGAAGGTGATTACATTGAGAGATGCATATCAATGCACCAAAGGTATACAGGTGAACAAAGGGTGGAAGTGACAAGGTGGATCAGTTATCCCCCTGCTGCCCAGGCATGCTCTTGGGACACTTTTTGGCAACCCCTGTTTTGGAGTATATAATGCAATCAGCAAGGGTGGGTGTCTGCCTACAATGCACTCCACATTTTGCAGTACTGATTTCACCCTGAATCTGGGATACATTGGCATCTGCTGCAGCACATTATTTGGCTGAACTTGGACTTTCCTGCAACTTTAAAATATGCATCATATACCCTTAAATGCCTGCTAAAACATACATTACAATGTGCATTTTTGGCTACCACTGTTTCAAGTCATTATAATTTCAGTGTAGGTGAGGCCATAGTTCCTAAACCATTCATCGTGATATCTATTTAAATAAAGGCATATTTCATTTAACAAAGCCACTTATGATAATATTTTTGAATCATGGAATTATTATTTTATAGTGATTATTTTAAAAACCTTTAAGCACAATAATGTGTTCAAATTTTTTGCAAAACTGGGTATGCCAGTTGTATTCCCCTGCTTTTGGGAGGGAAGCCTTTGAAAAATTCAGCATGCAAACTGCTTTTAAACTGAGGGAAGCTGATGTTGAACCTAACGGACTATTTTGGAAACTTGGATTTAATTCTCTGTTCAGCTCTGTGTTATGCAAGTGCCTCCCAATGATCATTAGTGAAGATGACAAACATCTGCCACATCCAGATCTTATTCTTGATCTCTCCCAAGGGAGAAAACGTGCTGCCCTTGTACTGAGATGTAGAGAAACACTTCATCTCAAAATAATCAGGACATGCTTCATACTGAAGCTTTATTGCTGATTTAATTTAAATATGGTCTGAAGATAATATTTTGATAATCAAATGGTACTTCTTGAAAATGGGACAATTAAGCCAATTCATTACCATTTGCTGCATCATGGATTCAGCATGGCAAACAAACCGTAATGTGTTGATTGAGTCAGCATAATGTTATCCTCACTGATATCATAGAATCACAGAGCTTGGAGGAATCCCCATGAACCATCCTGTCTTATCCAATTCTACCATGCATCAAATCACTCTTGATGGATAGTCACCGAGAGTCTCTGTAAAAATATTTAGCGAAGGGAATTCCAGAACATGAGCTATCATAGTTGGCCCTCCAAATTTAAGGCCTTAATTTTCGCAAATTTGATATTCACAGATTTGATTAATATGGTACTTAGAATCATCTGAGTCTTCCAGTCAAATGCATCTTATATTCATTCATACAACTTTGTTAATTGAGATATACCCTGATCTATTACAGTTGCTAGTTTTTTCTCTCTACATAGTAAATTGTTTCTAAAAAGCTTCTGGTGGTGCAGCACTGATAAAGGAAAAATATACATTTTGGAAGCAATAGTAATTGAGTTCATGAATCTCCTTATCCTTTATTAAATACTAGCTTATGTATCCAGTGTTGTCTAGTATGCATTTTCTAATGCTAATGCTATTCATTAGAACTATGCATTGTTAGCTTTGTGCTTTTATGAATGGTCCCATTGGAAAAATATATAGCTGTATAATAAGACTTTTATAAAATTGTATATGTGATGGGTTGAAATTCCCATCAACCTGAGAACTGGCCAGCTGCAAATCTTATCAGGCCCAGATCTGGCTCACTGGAACTTCTATCAGCTCCAGATCTGTCCAGCTGCAAATCTCATCAGCCCCAGATCTAGCTGTATTGGAACTGGCAATGATGTGGTTCTCCAGATGTGTCTGGACTTCAGCTTGCATCATTGTCTATCACTCCCCCCCCCCCCCCCCAAAAAAAAAAGAGAAATCCATGACAGTATTTTAAGTTCAGTCATAAAAGGTACATGCACTAAATTTGGTTGAGATCCATTCTGGGTAGGATTCATAAAACTCTCCAGATGTAGCTAGACTCTAAATCATATCATACTCCATAAGACCTCCCCTCGCAAATCCTGCCAGTATTTTAAGTTGGACCATAAAGGGTATATGTGCCAAATTTGGTCCAGATATATTGTGGGTGACATGCTCACAGCACTCCAGATGCGGCTGGCCTATAACTTCCATCATCCTTTAGCAACCCTCCCCCAAACCCTGCCAGTATTTTAAGTTAGGTTATGATGGGTATGTGCACTGAGTTAGGTTATGATGGGTATGTGCACTGAGAGAAATCCATGACAGTATTTTAAGTTCAGTCATAAAAGGTACATGCACTAAATTTGGTTGAGATCCATTCTGGGTAGGATTCATAAAACTCTCCAGATGTAGCTAGATCAAGATCCATCAAGCCATGTAGGAGCCTTTGTGGTTCAAATCAATTGACCAACTAACCAACATATATACTTTGATTGATGGGGGAGGGGGCTCCTCTAATGAGGAGATGCTGGTGTAAGATGCCTATACATTCACTCTGTGATTTAATTTTTATACTCAATGGAGAAATGTGGACTCTTTTTTCTCTCTCTCCCAGTACGCTTCATGCAATCTGCAGAAGTGATGGTACCAATTAGGACTCTTTTGAACTTTGCACTGGGAAAAAGAGCTCTTATTTTTGACCCCAGGTTATCTTAGCTGAGAGAGCTGGGTCTAGTTAATCTAATTTTCCAGGAGTGATACATTCTCACACAAGGTCATCCTATAGATTTCATGTATAGCAGAGCTTCCAACTTTTTACAAAGGCATTGAATGTCCTATAAAAGAGAAAGAAGGGTGAGTAGAGTTACATTTTTGGACTGTGGCTCCCAGAACTCTCCAGCATGGGTTCCGGAGCATCCTCGATTTTGGTGGTTACTTGTAGGATATTGGGGTCTGTTGTCCAAAAGAACTGATTTTTTTCAAAGCACCGAGAAGGATATAAAATCATTTGAAAACATGCAAAATTTGGTTCATTGACTTAGGGTTCATTGACTTCTTGTCTCTGATTTCTTAAAGAAATTACTGAAGTTACATTGGATATAATGCACTGATGCACTATAACTCTATTAAAAACAAACATCACAATTATAGGAAGGAGGAACGGATACTTTATAGTTCTGAAATGTTTCAGAATTGTTGTGAAGTCTTGGCTCTGCCTTTTCCTCTCCTCTCCTTCAGTTCCCTCTGTTCATAGGTTTTCCCAATAGTGCAGATACCCTCCTTTGTATTAGTTTTGGGTGGAGCTTAACATCCCCCCAGAGGCCAGCCTTAGTTGGTCTATTCCATTTCCCTGTATAGAGCTCTCTTGCTGGACTCCTCCTTTTTCTACAGTCACTAGAGGCTTGGGGCATTGTCTGGTATTCTAGGTCCTAGCAATTCAAAAACAGGCATCCTTAACTCCTGCATTCAACAGTATTTTTATACTAGCCGTTCAAAGGACAACAGAAGCTTATGACCAGCTTCTGCTTCACAAGAAAGAAGACTGAGACAGTATATAACCATCGATTTGCACCAGAGCCAGAAGACTTCAGAGAGATGACTGCAGCCAACAAAGTCTCCTTTTGTAATGTATTAAGTTACCTTATGATAGTCCCGCGTGGAGTCAACCCTTTATTCCTCTTGTTTGTAGTAAACTCATTTTGGTTATCTTTTCACCTTGCCTAAAGTGCCTCTGTCTGCTAAGGGTCTTAATCTTAACAGAAGGTATACAGATAGCCTCCAAGTAAAACCAGACACCATAGTTTTCCAAAGGCTCGGGCGTGCCATCACAATTGTTGAGAAGGAAACCTTGATTGAAAGTAAGCTGTGTTTTGGTGAATTAGGAAAGATTCTTCTTTCCATGGCTCCTGGCAGTACAAATAATTTTCAGTCAAATTAAGAAAAATATATTAAGAATAGCACATCAAATAATAGCAGCCGACAATACAAATATGTTTGATCATGTCCATCAGCTGGATATTACTGTCTTATTTGGCCTGAAGCTCTCACTGATAGAAAACAATTATTTTACATGCCATAAAGAAAAATTACACTCGGTTCTTTATAGCTTGCAGTTGTCATTATTATCATCATTTATTTATATACTGCCATTAAATGTATATTGCACTTTGCAGTCAAACAACCAAAAAGTACTGGGTCTGCCAAAGGCTTACAATCTAAAATATATGTGTATGTGCATACACACACAGAAGGAAAGAGGGATACACATCGCAAAATGATACAATTGCAAAACAAATCATTCAGATAAAATGCAACCATGATAAAAGCAGCATATAATACTGGGAAGCTCACTGACCAATACATGTCATCAAAATATATAAGACAACAAAACAGCATTGAACAAGAATCCCTAAACATTTGTAAAAATAAATGTTACAACTGAGATTTAAAAGCAACAAGGGAAGGAGAAGTCTGCAAATGCTCAGAGTAGCCGTTCCCAAGCATATTGGAGAGCAAGTGAGAAAGGCTGAAGTTGAGCGAAGGAAGAAGAAGCCCTAGTGAAAAACCTAGATTTCCTAGAATGCAGATCTTTAGAAGGCTGGTGAAAAGAGGAAAAAGTTTCAAAGACAAGGGGAGTTAGGTTGTGTCGTTTTTCACAGGACTTCATCAGACAGCCGCTAGGCTCCGTTTCCATGCACTGTGGAAATAGAGCACCACGGAGGCCATAACATGGTGTAAGGGCACTTTTGGGTTGTGGACCAAATCCCAAACAACAGAAAGCTGTTTGGAAAGAAGAGGAAAGGTGCAGTAAGCACGTGGTATGGCTGGCCATTCCAGAAGATGGGAAAAGACAGGAGGGAACAGGATAAGCCTTCCCTCCACTCCCCCTCCCCCCGCTCCATCTGATGAGGTCCCTTATTATAGCCTCAATTTGCTATAATAAATTAAAGGTATAAGACAGTTGATTTCTTGTTAAATTCTTTCCCATGTATTTCATTTTGATCTCTTTGAAGAAGCTTATCATTTCCCCATTTTTTGCCTGTATCACCTTTCTGAAATAGTTTAGGCTGGGAGATTTTGGCCTCCATTTTGTAGTTCTTCTCCTTTCCAAGAGTGATTCCATTGTAGAATTAATGTATCTTGATACCACTTTAACTGTCATGGCTCAATACAATGAGATCATGGGAATTGTAGTTTTACAAGCTCTTCTCTATCAAAGAGTACTGCTGCTTCACCAAACAACAAATCCAGGATTCCATAGCACTGGTTCGTGGCAAGTGATGGCAACCTGCATTAGAGTGTAGATGCACCCATGTTTCAAGAGCACAGAGTCTTTCACCATGAGATGTCATAGAACATTTAGCATCTCTAAGTAAACCTACCTCTTATATTTCTTTACAACAAAGACTAAGTCTGCTTTATTTCTCTGCTAAATCTTGTACGTGGGAGCTACTGGTGGTGTAAAACTGGTTGTTGCTCATCCTCTGCTTTTTAAAAGTATGTTACTTATGAGATGCATTACTATTTATCATTGAACATTGTATTAGTTTAATTCCATAGTGGAGGAACAAACTTATTTTTAATTCAGGATAACATTTACCATTTTGGGTAACTTGGGGATTTGACAGCATAAAATAAGATAAAACCTTTTAAAAATAGAAAATTATATTGATATATAGGAATAAAATACCCTTCCTCAACTTGGTGGCTTCTGGATGTGGCCAATGCTTGGGGTTGATGGCTTGAGGTCACTAGTGGTGCAATGGGTTAAACCCTTCTGTCAGCAGGACTGAAGACCAACAGGTTGGAGGTTCGAATCCAGGGAGAGTGCAGATGAGCTCCCTCTGTCAGCTCAAGCTACTCGTGCAGGTACATGAGAGAAGCCTCCCACAAGGATGGTAAAACATCAAAACATCCGGATGTCCCCTGGACAGCATCCTCGCAGACAGCCAATTCTCTCAAACCAGAAGTGACTTGCAGTTTCTCAAGTCACTCCTGACACACACACACACAAAACTAGTTTAGAATTAATAATATTCAGAGTCTGCAAATAGGATTATGTGCATATTTTAAGAGGGGCTGCTATACAAATGAGTGATGATGGTGGTTCCAAATCCTGTTCCAAAAAGAGCCTTGTTTCTAAGTGGAAACCATGAGTCAATATAATCATTATAGATGAGAGGGAAATTAGCCTGTTGGGCACACTACCTCAATTAATTTTTAAAAAGTCTTTAATTAGAACCTAGGATATTCACTTGAACTGGGATCAATTCAAATGCCCTTTCCATCAAAGGACTACCCACTGAATGTCTGTTCTCTCACAATCTCACAGTTAGCTTTGTTGGTAGTGCAAATGTATGCATCTTTACTCTTTCTACAGTTTTGTCCAAAATATTTTTAAAGTTGTTAATTTTTCTGACAGCTGTAACTTGCAATGACAAGCCTTCAGGCTGCATGAAATTCAAAAATTGCTTCTTTCCCTGCCCCCTCATTCCTCCTGTGCCAATTTACAGAGTCAAATTCATGGCTAGGCCACAGAGAGCCTTTTGGAAACCGGACACCTCCTTTGAATATTACACAGGAAGCTCAAGAAGAGCAATAATGAGACATTTTGCTTCATTTCTTTACTCTTGACCGCATTTTTGAAGTATGTAACAGCGAATATCCTGCTCAAAAGAAGTTTTGTGCTACAGATCGGACAATGATATGAAAACTATCTCAAGTTTCAGAACTTTTGTTCTGAAAATCTAATAAGCTGACCCTAAATTATGGCTTTTTCTGTATCATATTATTATCATCGTATTTTGATACTGTTTTAACTGCCGTGCCTCAATTCTGGGAAATCCTGGGATGTTTAGTTTCACGAAGTATAAAGAACGCTGTGTCGGAGAACTGCAGTATCTCACCAAGCTGCAAATCCCAGGATTTCTAGAATGAAACGATAGTGGTTAAAATGTTATTGGAGTGCTACCGCGTAGTGCGTTTCATGGTTTTTTTGTGGTCTCAGACATCCTTACAATAGTCTTATATGAGAGACCACTATTATTTTGACATATTGCAGATGGGCAATCCTAGTATAGGTCACAACTTAGTGTTAAGAAAACATTTCATGGTTTACATACTTGTGGATGTTGTGAGCCTCCAAGGCATTTCTACATTAAAGTTAACTCTATAATAGTGTTTCTAGAGTGTGAGGGTGTCCAAGATCCTCTGGTTGGTTTTCATGGATGAGTAGAGAATCAAACGTTGGTTCAATAGCTACGTAACCATGTGTTCTTGTTGTTGCTCTTGTGCATTCAAGCCATTTCTGACTTGTGGCAGCCCCAAATATTATTTTTCTTTGGAAAGATTTGTTCACAGGGGGTTTGCCATTGCAGTCCTCTGAAGCTGAGAGAGTGCTCAAGGGAACCCAATGGGTTTTGACAGCTGAGTAGGATTCAAATTCTGCTTTGCATAATCATAACCCAACTCTCAAATCACTACATCAGGGTGATTTTCTGCCATCTGTTGTTGTGTGCCTTCAAGTCATTTCCAACTCATGGCAACCCTAATGCAGACCTGTCATGAATTTTTCTTGGCAAGATTAGATTTGAGTATTTTCCATTGCTTTTTTTTTTGAAACTGAGAAAGTATGACTTGCCCGAAGTCAGCCAGTGGGTTTACATGGCTGAGAAGGATCAAACCCTGGTTGAGCTGTTGAACTTGCTAATCGAAAGGTCGCAGGTTCGAATCCAGGGAGTGGGGTGAGCTCCCGCTGTTAGCCCCAGCTTCTGCCAACCTAGCAGTTCAAAAACTGCTTCAGCGGAAAGGTAACTGGCCACATGACTGTGGAGGTGTCTATGGACAACGGCAACTCTTCACCTTAGAAATGGAGATGAGCACACACCCCCCCCCCCCCGAGTTGGACAGTTAATGTCAAGGGGAAACCTTTACCTTTAGTGTAACATTGCAACTATTGCACCATACTGGCCACTGTTGCTATTTTTTTTAAAGTCTTTTTAAAATGAAGAAATATTTGTATGTATGTTGTATTTCAAGAATTCAACATAAGAACCATAATACTTTTCTTGTTAGCACCTTTTGATTGGGAAGGTACTTAATGAAAGGAAGGACAAATTTTCACATTGTCTTGGACCAGCCCTTCTTACAAATGCAGGGACATGAGGTGTGAAAATCCCGGGGCACTGAAACTGTGTCAAAACTCCCAAGAGGCGAATGAATGACGCAGATAATAGTGGCTCCAATGACTCATCCGACCTGAAGGGGCAGGGAGCTGTTTTCTCCTCACGAAGTCACTGCTTTTACACAAATAGCTCTTGACATAGGCTACGTGCAGTTTGGCCAAGCCAGGCCCAGTGGCGGTCTTAATTCGGAAAGCCCCAGGTCTCCAATTACAAGCCTTGGGGAAAGAATTGGAAAGGAGGGCTGATAAGGCCATAGCTCACTATGTCCAAGGTGAATGGCCATCAGAGAAACAAAAGCGGGAGAGAGCTGCAAGTAAAACTCCAAAGGATCATTCACTTTTAAATAGGGGGAAGCACTTGACTCTTAAATACAGCTTGGAAACCTTCCTTTTGTGCTCTACAATTCCCAATATTCTGGCAATTTGGAGTCTGGAAGAATATTTTTACCAAGCACAGCTACTGCACATTCTCCCCAACTGCTTTTCCATGTCCCGAGAACAAGTACAAGCCTAGTGAAGGCTATGACTTAAATCCTTTACCAGGCATGTTTATGTTATATTAACAATTCCTACTGCTGTATTGTCGAATTAACAATTCCTACTGCTGCCCCTGGGCAGAGAAGTGGCAAAGATAGATAGCTATCCCTAACCTCTGGCATATAAGGTTTCCTTCTCAGCATTGCTCACAGATCGGAGTCTGCAAAAGAGCAGACACATATACTTGATCACAGGATTATTCATAATGCTTCTACAATGGAGAATTTATGCAGTTTGACATCACTTTAATTGGCATGGCTCAATATTATGGAATCATAGGAGTTTTACAAGGTCTTTAGCCTACTCTGCCAAGGAGTGCTGGTGCCCCACTAAACTACAAATCTCAGTGTCAAACAGCATTACTTCAATTGTGTAGATGTCCCCTCAATCATGGACTTATAAAGGAACTGTAGTATAGAAAATGAAATGCTAGCACTGAGCTCTGCTTACAAATCTCTTTTTCTCTTGTAAGCAACCTTCTCTCTTGTAAGCAACCTTGTTACATCCCGAATAGATTACTGCAACGCACTCTACGTGAGGTTGCTTTTGAAGACTGTTCAGAAACTTCAAGTAGTCCAACAGGCGGCAGCCAGATTAATCACCGGAGCGTCATACAGGGAGCACACCACTCCTCTGCTACATCAGCTCCACTGGCTGCCGATCCAGTTCCGAGCACAATTCAAAGTGCTGGTTTTGACCTTTAAAACCCTCTACGGCTCCGGCTCAGTGTACTTGTCTGAACGTATCTCCTTCTATGTCCCACCAAGATCTTCTGGGGAGGCCCTGCTCTCTGCCCCACCTTTATCAGAAGTGAGGCTGGTGGGGACGAGAGACAGGGCCTTCTCAGTGGTGGGCCATCGCCTGTGGAATTCACTCCCCGGGGAAATTAGGTTGTCAACATCCCTCCTCTCCTTCAGGAAAAAGCTGAAGACATGGATATGGGACCAGGCATTTGGGTAGTCTGGCAGGGTAACAAGGTAATGATGACTAGAGTTGGAAAGGACTATGGCAATGCTAAACGGATTGACGGATTTTAGAACACGATGAACGCGGGCTTTAGAGCAGTTTTAGTTGATATTGTATTGTGTTATATTGTACTGTATTAATTGTCTGTTTTTAACCTACTGTGTTATTGTTATTGCATTTTATTGTAATTGTGGGCATCGAATTGTGCCGGATGTAAGCCGCCTTGGGTCCCCTCTAGGGGGTGAGAAAGGCGGGGTAGAAATGACTGAAATAAATAAATAATAAATTCTGCTACTCCAAGTATATCTACATCAGTGGTTCCCAACCTGTTTTGATCAGGGACCAGTTGACCAGAGACCACTCTCCAACATTAGTACCAAAAGGGTTACGAATCGGTTTTTGGTCAACTTTAGATACAGTTTGGTTATTTGGAGCACTGATTCAGAAAATTGCATTGGATATATCACATCAGCTCTAGTTTCTGATAGAGAATGTATATCATCCAGTAGCTGTCATCTACTAACCCATAGAAAACAATATTTAATAATCTAAAGCTGATGTGGTAATAGTAATCTTTCGTGGGGAGTCAGCTTCTCCTCTCCCGATATCCCTGTTGCCTCGGCACTATAGGAGGGTTTCACAAGACCAGCCGTTCTTGTTGCCGCATTGTTTTGAGACAACGGTGTAATAATAGTGAGGCTTCAGACCATATTTTCATTCTTGAGGACCACTGGTCGTCCAAGGACCACAGGTTGGGAACCACTGATCTACTTTCTCCATGATGCATGGAAATTCTTCATATATGTCACATTTGCGTACCAATCCAAATTAAATACTTTAAAATGGATACTTTATCTTGAACATGCACCATGATTATTCCGTTTTTGTTGCCACACATATTTCTGCATAAGAGTTCTGTATCACCAAAAACCCACATCTAGCTGTTCTGGTGTGGTTTTTGTAATGCAGGACAATCACATTTGCAAAGACTCACACTTTCTGATATGGGAAGGGATGGCTGATTAACTTTTGTGAGGTCAAGCACACCACAGTTGGGAAGCTATTCACTCCAGATTAAGCACCACAGCAGAACCCCAGTTTTTCTATCTTTAATTAGATTAATCTACAAACAGACCTTTGTGCCTGCTCTGTGACATATACAGAGCCATTCTCTGTGAAAAACAAACACAGTTGCTTTTATTTGGCTAAAGCATTTACACACATTACCATACAATCAGGGAAAACAACACCCAAAGCCTTCCACAAAGGGACAGTTGTACTTCTTAGATGAAAGGCTGCCGGGAAGACACATGGCTATTGTGGGTTTAATACATTTCTTTAGGACATGAAATGCCAGTAAAATTTAATACTCTGTTCAAATGTTGACAGATGTTGCTGAGATACTCTCACAAAAAGGAGACACCATAGAGGTCCTCTAATGGGGCACAAAGATAAGCTTAATAGGAATGTAGAAAAGAAATCTTGGACTATAACTGTCAGAATCTTTCATCCAACATAGCTGGTGAGTGAAGGATTATGGGAGTTGTGTTGTAAAAATGGCTTTACCCAGCTTTGCACCTTTTGCCACTTCAGCAGGATGTAGAATAATACAACTTGCCAGATATTGTTGTATACCCAGCATCTCTCATCATTTACTATCCTGGCAAGGTCTGATGGATATCCCATACTGATCAAATCTGGATGACCAGATGTTCTCCACCTCTGTGTTGTCCTATAAAAATAATACAGGCTAAGTATTCCTTGTCTGGAATTCCAGAATCTGAAATACTTCAAAATCTTCCACATGGGTGGCTGGGATAGTAACACCTTTGCTTTCTGATAATTCAATGTACACAAACTTTGATGGATTGTCACCTTGTTGTGGCGAGGGGGTTTATGTGTTCCTCTGAACCTGCAGGTGTAACCACTGGAGTCATGCACTCGGGGGGGGGGGGGGCAGGGGAGGTTCCAGACCGAACACAATCTGAATTCTGAAGACCTCAACAGCAGATCAGGTGGAAGATAACATGGTACATGCTACAACAGCTGTGGAGGCAGAAGAAGGCTGCGACAGTTGAGAAGTCACCATCGTCATGTTAATCATGCCACTGGTTGGGATCCTCACTCTGTGAAAACTGTGTTGATCTGCTGTGTACTGACCACCACACATTAAAAAAACTCACACACAGGCATCTTCCAAGAATTTGGAAGACCCTCATACTCTGACAATGAGGTATTGGCTAAGAAGAAAAAAACACAAACTTTGTTTCATGCACAAAATTATTACCAATACTATGCATTAAAGTTCCTTAAGGCTATGTGTTTAAGGCATACATGGCACATAAATGAATTTCATGTTTAGGTTTGGATCTCATCTGCAAGATATTTCAACTTGTTCATACAGGCAAATAAAGATATTCCAAAACCAACATTATATACAATTTTCTAGCAGAATGTTGTTTAAATTACAGCTATTCCATAATGCATCCTCTTCTAGCCACCCTGAGTCCCCATGAGAAGATGGGGCAGGATATAAAGATTTATTATATTATTATATATTATTATTAGGAGCCCTGATGTTGTTAGATTACAACTACCAGCATCCCTTGCCATTAGCCATGCTAGTAGGAATGATGGGAGTTATAGTTCACTATCTGTGAGCACTTCTTTAGAGTACCACGGAATTGACAGAGAGGCAGACACAAAGAGATGTTGCCATTTTGAAGTTATTACTGCACGGAGGTACCCATAATATCTGGAGTAGACAAATGTATTTGCAAGTTTTCAGGGAGATTCTAATTTGATTAACATTGGCTCATGGTTATGCTTACAAGCTGTAAAGTTTGGGTTTTTTTTTTAAAAAAAGAAGGAGCTGGCACAAGGCTGACCTATAAATCATAATTCTTGACTGAGCTCACACTCTTTGGGTGGCCTCCATCCACCCACTAAACTTTCTCATATTGTAGTTTTACCATTTATTGTGGGGCCACAGCCAGCTCCACATGTTACAATATGCTGAGATCTATAAATACGTTTTGAGACTCTCAGACAAAAATTGTTATGGAATAATCATTTTGAGACTAGCCCTATCTGAAGACCGTTTCTGCACTGCTCGCCAAAATTAAATTAATTCCTTGTTATTGTTCTTATAATTCCTCCCACATGTTGAAGGATTTGTAAAATGCAGCCATTCAAACTGTATTTGAATCTGGCTTTGGTCCCACAAAGGAGTGGTATTTGCACAGCTGACTTCTTAGCTCATTCAAAACAATCAAAACTGTATTTAAAATATTCTGTGGCATTACTTCTGCTTTATAGTGATCGTGGCGTCTTTTCCAGCAATCACCCGGCAGAAATGTTTTGCAATTAAAAAAAAACCAGATGCGCTCTCTAAATTGAGAGAAATAGCTACCCTACCTCAGAAAAAGAGAGTGTCTGCAACTCAAATGCTTGCATAGTCTCAGGCCAAAAAAAGTTGGCTCAAATGTAGTAGCATTATAATAAAAATATTATATCATATTAGGAGTGTGTGCATTCAGTCTAGTGCCTTAAATCTTGAGTTGTCTAAGGGGTCCATGGCCACAAGAGGTATTTATTTACACGGAAGTTCATGGTGAAGTAAAGGTTGAGAATCACTGTCTTAAGTGTAAGGTGATAGGAACAAGGAACTGTGTACTATAGAGTCTTAGTTAACCAGAACCTATGGACAAATGCCAGATAAATGTAGTTTTTGGTTGCTTGAGTTACTATTAAAATGGGCCTAACTACCTTTTTCTGGCATATAAGACTACTTTTTTACTCAGGAAAATCTACTCAAAAGTGGGGGGTTGTCTTATATGCCGGGTGTTGTCTTATGGTGGAGGGAGTGCAAAAAAGGCTGCATCCCCGCCATATGTTGTTGGCACATGAAAGCAGCAAGGGTGGCACTGTACAAGTATGGTAGAAGAAAACCCATTCACCAGGATTCATGGAAAGAAGTGACTTAACACGGCCCCGATGACGAGGTGAGGGGGCGCCTCACCAGGAAGGTGTAAGTGAAGGGTGAAGCAAGCTGCAGGTGTCTGGGATGCCCGGGATATGGAAAAAAGAGATGGAGTGGCTCTGGGCCCAGAAAAGCATGCCTCTTTCACCCATCTGGCCTGCCCTTGTATCCTATTACTGTACCTCCTTCTCTGCCTCTCAGATCTCACTCCTGAGGACTCCAGTGAAGCAGCTCAGGTGCGCATATGTGATATCTGAGAGGCAGAAAAGGAGGAATGGTAATAGGAAAATGACCATATTGAAATCAAATCCGATGTTTTTTAAATTTTTATTTGGTGTGCATTGGAAGAGGAGTAGTCTTATATGGCGAGTATATCCCAAACTCTATATTTTAACTGAAAAATTTGGGGGTAGTCTTGTACGCCGGAAAATACGATAATATTATGCCACATACTATACCATACCATAAACTCTGTATTGACTTGATACTAATACTGAAATACAGCAATTAAAAGTAAATAAAGATAAATTGATGTAACACTGTTTTACTGTATTATAAAAATAGATTTGTGAATGCCGTATTATGTCTTTGATTTTTTTTGCTGGTTGCTTAAAAGTTCTGGTTTCTTGAATTCTGGTTAGCTGAGTGTCTATAAGATAGGCATATGGGTTACCAATATGTATGTTGGCTGTATTCTAGCCTGAAGAGCTAGCGAGGTTTAGTCATTTGAGCATAGGACCACAACTCTGGAGACCAAGGCTCGGTTGCTCACTAGACAGTGGAAACCCACTGAATGACCTTAGATGAGTCACATACTCTCAGCTCCAGAAAACCCAGTGATAGGTTTGCTTTAGAGCCACCACAACAGCATATTTTAACCAAAGTAAAATATTTCTGCTGAACACATTATTATTCTAGATTAAGCATAGATACAAATTGATGTAATGATTAGACTCTCAGATGACTAGTGACTCAGATTACAAAAATATCAACTTATCCATGAAGTTCACAGTGGACTGTGGGCCAATTCTCTTGGACTCAATAAGTGGTGTATGAGTTTGTGTGTTAGGGACAATGATAGCTGAATATGGTTAATAAAAGTCTGCTGAAAGATGCATATTCTGCAAGGTTGTTGATTATGCATCTTGCCTCTTATCACAATATGCACATTCTCCAAGGATAACCGAGATTATGCATTGTGCCTGCATAAATGTACATAGTTTTGCCAAAACAGGCACATTCCCCAGGGCCTGCTGGAAGGTATCTATATTGACTGGGAGATATACCCAATTGCGTCTGCATATATACCTTTCCCCACATAGTCTGGTGAACTTGTACAGTGGCCGGTTGCTAGGTGTATTTGCTGTTCCACTCACAGCGTTACCCCAACATGTATGATTGATTTCTGTGGGAGAGATTTAAGCTGATGCTTCATTTCTTGTCTATCGAAATCGCTGGGGCTTTGGCCTGAGCTGGCTCATTAATCTTATCGATGCATGCTGATATGTCAAGTTATATAGGATTTCTTTTTTATTCCATTCCTTTCTGTGGCTTTGCCGTGGCCCTGAGATTGCATTCTGTGCCATTTCCTACATCTTCTCCTGGCAAAAAGCACCTGGCAGTTGTTCAAGAAGAAAGTTACTGCGGTCTCAAGAACTATTGTTCTGTTCATCATTGTAATAAATCCTTGTGGCCAGTTAACATATTGACCAATGCAGCTCAGCAGAGGAGAAAACGTTGAGGCAATTAATCTGAAATGACATTCTCTAAATGAGTAATTCCTGCTTGTTTCTTCAGCATGAATACATCATTAGGAAATGAACATGTTGCAACACAGTGCCTTCTTTTCCCTTTTCTTTTGTTGTTTTGTTCAGAGTCACAGCTGGCAAAACGGGACCTCCGCTTGGAGAGCTTGGCGGGGCAAACAAATAGAATTCCATCAAAGAGGGGCCCGCTTTTACTTTTTTAGTGAATTATATTTGTGGGCCACTGGGTTTCACTCCTAGATCAATGACCAGCTGGAGCATCTCCTACCTCAAGGGACAATTTCTAATTGGGATAGGAGGCCCAGGGCTACAATGGAAAATAGAAATGGCAGAAGCAAAAAGACTTTCTGTAGGATCAATACTTTAGGTAAAACTGTAGCACCATTTAAAACTGTGGAAGAGTTCTCCCTCTCTCACATTATTTATCTCTCATTCTTTCTCGCTCTCACATACAAACGCAAACACACTTGTTCACAGTTTTTAAAATATGACCCAGAAATTATTTTTGCTTCCATTCTCAGAGTCCCACAACCACTATGGCCAACATGCTGACTGGGAAATTCTGTAAGCTGCAATCCAAAGAAGTCACTTCCCCAAATTCTTGGCTTCCAGGAAAGCAGATCAGCACTTCCAAACTTCCACAATCATTCTAGTACTGCTGACATTCTTATACAAAGTATTTGGAACACAGATATCTATAACTAAGATACACAAAGTATTATGTTGTTGTTGACTGCTGTCAGGTCTACTTCAATGTATGGCAACCCCATAAATAAGACATCTTGAAGTCCCTCTGTCATCAACAGCCCTGTTCAGGTCTTGCAGATGCAAGTCTTTCCTTGGCTTCCTTGATGAAGTATCCTGGGATGTAGACTTCCTCTTTTTTACAGCAGCAGGTTAAATCACTGAGCTGCTGAACTTGCTGACTAAAAGGTTAGTGATTCGAATCTGGGGAGCAGGGTCAGCGCCTGCTGTTAGCCCCAGCTTCTGCCAACCTAGCAGTTCAAAAACATGAAAATGTGAGTAGATCAATAGGTACAGCTTCTGCGGGAAGGCAATAGTGCTCCATGCAGTCATGCTGGCCACATGACCTATGAGGTGTTTATGGACAACTCTGGTTCTTTGGCTTAGAAATGGAGATAAGCACCATCCCCCAGAGTTGGACACAATGATACTTAATGTCAGGTGAAACCTTTACCTTTACCTACCTGTCCAAGTAGAGGTGCAGTGGCACAATGGGTTAAATTCTTGTGCCAGCTAAACTGAAGGTTAGCAGTTTGAATCCGCGAGACAGACAGGGTGAGCTCCTGTCTGTCAGCCCCAGTTTCCCATGCAGGGACATGAGAGAAGCCTCCCACAGGATGGTAACACATCGGGGTGTCTCTAGATGGCCAATTCTCTCACCAGAAGCGACTTGCAGTATGTTCTCAATTTCTTCTGATGCGATCAAAAAAACTTGTCCAAGCATCACTCTCTGTATTTATCTGAAACCCATTTTAGCATGAATTTGCATGAATTATAATCTATTTCTGTCCTGGCACAGAGTATAATCTTACTTGTCAAAGTGTTTGTTCTTTCACAGCACTCTGTTTATGGTCTAATTTGCAATTTCTGCAACTAATTCATTTTGATCCCAGCCGAACCTGAACCTTTTAAGATTATATTCCATGCATTTGAGAAGTGGATGAAAATTCACAAAAGACTGTGTTAATAAAAAGGTGGTCAGATGCCAAAAGCACTCTTTATTTCTTGTTTGGCACACACAAACACAGGTACCTTTTGAAACTATTTCAGAGAGTCCATCTACATTGTAGAACTAATGCATCACTTAACATCACTTTTACTGCCATGGCTCAATGCTATGGGATCCTGGGAGTTGTAGTTTGGTGAGAGACCCTCACTATTTGGCATAGAAGACGAAAGACCTTGTAAAAGTACAATTCCTTGGATTCCTTAGCATTGAGTCATGGCAGTTTAAGTGCCAAACTAGATTAATTCTATATTGGAGATGCATCCTTGTAGCTTCCTATTGCTCCAATCTTGGTGTGATCTTTGCAGGAGACCTGCTGGGTGGGAGGGAGGTAAACATATCTAACTTATTCCAAATTATAAATAACAGTGAGGATTAACACGTGTGCAGGGTTTTACAACTTTTGACCTCAGGTTTATTTAAGAGGGGAAACCACACACACTGTGTGTATCAGCTGTATCAGAATAACTCATAGATAGGAAAGGGGAGTTCTGGAAAGCAAATAACACCGCTTAATTGGACATCACTTTTACAACACCCAATTAAACAATAAATAGTTTAGGTCACAGTAGGGTGACCCACACATAGAACATTATGTAAATTTGGGTGTGCAACCAAAGGTCTCTTGCAACGTGGCAATAAACTACAGTGCTCATGAGGTAAGGCACTAATATACCTTTCCTCTGGTAAACAGTAATTGTCTCCCAAGGACCTAAATCCTGTTGTAACTCTCAATTAGAGAAGATCAGCTGAATCAATGACATCAGTATCTTATCAACTCTTACCAAGGGATTCAATGAGTTCTCTTCGTTTAGGATCAACAACTGATTCCCTCCCAAATGATAATTTCACTGTACAATTAAAGCACAGATGTTTTGTCATTGTTATTGAAAAATGATGTCCCATCCTCCCTTAGCAAATCCTGAACATCACCTTTGAAGTTTGTGTAATTTCTATAGTCATCATGTGGGATGAAGAGCAGGCACAGTGTGAAGTCTTGGCATTGCCTTTTCCTCTCCTCTGCTTTAGTTCCCTCTGTTTATAGGCCTTCCGAATAGTGTAGACACCTTCCCTTGTATTAGTTTTTGGGTGGAGCTTAAAATGCCCCCAGAGGCCAGTCTTAGTTGGTTTATTCCATTTCCCTGTATAGAGCTCTTGCTGGACTCCTCCTTTTTTCTCCTACAGAGATTGTCTGGTATCCTAGGCCCAAGCAATCAAAACAGGCATTCTTAGCACCTGCTGCATTTAGCAGTATTATTATACCAACAGTCCAAAGGACAACAGAAGCTTTTGGCCAGTCTAAGCTTCACAGGAGGGAAGATTAAGACAGTTTGCAAGCAACAATTTATAATCCATCGCTTTGCATCAGTGACAGAAGATTTCAGAAAGATGACTGTAACCAGCAAAATCTCCTTTTGTAGTGTATTGTTTTAAGTTACCTTATGATAGTTCTGATTGAGTTGATGCTTTATTCATTTTGTTTCAGTAAACTCATTTGGTTATCTTTTTACCTTGGCTTGGGCATACCATCACACACAGTTTGAGATTTTGCTTGATTCTTTGATGGTGTCATTACTTTTGCTTGATTTGGTGTTGTACTTATGTGTTTTTATCGTATTTTTAAAATGAGGAGTAGCAACAGGTTCTCAAACTTTTAAAGCTGCAGAACCCTTTTTGAAGAAGAAACTTGGACACAGGGACCACATTACCAATGGCAGATGGGTGGAGAACTAACGGAAAAAAATGAACAAATTCCTATGTACACTACACATATATTATTTTGATTGTAGTGCAGAAAGAAAGAGCAATACAATATTTGAATTGAAGAACAATTTTAACCAACATAAACTTAACAGTGTTTCAGTGGAAGACCCCAGGGGCCATCCAGTCCAACCCCCTTTATTCTGTCATGCCGGAAAACTCAGTCAAAACACCCTCAACGGCTGGCCATCTAGCATTTACAATAATGATAATGAGAATGAGAATAATAATAATAGGAGCAACCCCAGTTCAACCTTTTTCTGCCATGAAGTAAAAGCACAAATCAAAGCACCCCCAACAGATGGCTACCCAGCTTTTGCAATAATAATAATAATAATAATAATAATAATAATAATAATAAATATAATAAACAAACGCATGTATGCATAAATGCATAAATAAATTATTTTTTCTAATACAATGAATTCTTACTAATTCTGTTTAAAGTACTGGTATGCAAACTATAGAAAAGGAAACACGACATAGGTATGTCATATTAGATTGCCATTTGCTTTGAAGGTTTTTGAAAAGGCAAATATTGGTATTTATATCTTTCATAGATTTTAAAAATGATTTTAATTGTTTTAACTATTTTTCATATTCTTGTGGGTTTTTTCGGGCTATAGAGCCATGTTCTAGAGGCATTTCTCCTGACGTTTCGCCTGCATCTATGGCAAGCATCCTCAGAGGTTGAGAAGGTCTGTTGGAAGTAGGAAAAATGGGTTTATATATCTGTGGAATGGCTGGGGTGGGGCAAGGAGCTCTTCCCTGCTGCAGTTAGGTGTGAATGTTTAGCTGATCACCTTCATTAGCATTTGAAGGCCTGCCTGAGTCTGGGAAAATCTGTTGCTGGGAGGTGTTAATCTGTGCCTGGTTTTTTCCTCTCTGTTGTTTAGCTGTTATAATTTTAGAGTTTTTTTAATACTGGTAGCCAGATTTTGTTCATTTTCATGGTCTCTTCCTTTCTGTTGAAATTGTCCACATGCTTGTGGATTTCAATGGCTTCTCTGTGTAGTCTGACATGGTGGTTGTTGGTGTGGTCCAGCATTTCTGTGTTCTCAAATAATATGAACAAGCCACGAGAGTAAAGATGAAGATCCACCCAGAGGAAAAGTGTTCCTGCCATACATCAAGGGAACCACTGATCGCATAGGGAAGCTGATGAGGAAACACAACATACAAACAATCTACAAACCCACCAAGAAAATCCAACAAATGCTACATTCAGCAAAGGACAAGAGGGATCCTCTCACCTCTGCAGGAGTCTACCGTATACCATGCAGCTGTGGACAAGTCTACATAGGGACCACCAAACGCAGCGCCCAGACACGCATCAAGGAACATGAAAGGCACTGCAGACTACTTCAACCAGAGAAGTCAGCCATACCAGAGCACCTGATGAACCAGCCTGGACACAGCATATTATTTGAGAACACAGAAATGCTGGACCACACCAACAACCACCATGTCAGACTACACAGAGAAGCCATTGAAATCCACAAGCATGTGGACAATTTCAACAGAAAGGAAGAGACCATGAAAATGAACAAAATCTGGCTACCAGTATTAAAAAACTCTAAAATTATAACAGCTAAACAACAGAGAGGAAAAAACCAGGCACAGATTAACACCTCCCAGCAACAGATTTTCCCAGACTCAGGCAGGCCTTCAAATGCTAATGAAGGTGATCAGCTAAACATTCACACCTAACTGCAGCAGGGAAGAGCTCCTTGCCCCACCCCAGCCATTCCACAGATATATAAACCCATTTTTCCTACTTCCAACAGACCTTCTCAACCTCTGAGGATGCTTGCCATAGATGCAGGCGAAACGTCAGGAGAAATGCCTCTAGAACATGGCTCTATAGCCCGAAAAAACCCAGAAGAACCTAGTGATTCCAGCCATGAAAGCCTTCGACAATACATATTTTTCATATTTATGTGCTTAATTTTATTTTAATGTTTGTATGTTTTTGGTTTTCCATTGTATATTTTTAAACATTCTTAGCCACTTTGACTCACTTTTAAGAAAGAAAAAACAAACAAATAAAATAAATACAAATAAATACCTAAGTTTCCAGGGAGGTGGCACCTTAAAGACGAATAAATTTGATTTGGTGTAAGCTATTGAGACTGAAGCTTGCTTCATGAAATATATTGATTTTTTTCTCAGTTGGCGAATTATTACACACATGAGCATTTGGGAAAGATGTAATTAGTGAAGTGAGAGGGAACGGAAATGTAAAAAAATTCAAACAGTTATTATAATAGATTAATAGTATCACAGATCTCTTAGCACTCATAAGGTAACTTGCATGTGTGTTGTAATAAAAAGTTGAAGGAGACCAAACACAATAAATCAGATTGTATTCTTGTTATAATAAAATATTTGCACAATAGCCATGATGGAGATCATGCAATTACTCCTGTTTATTCATACTTTAATCTGTAATCAATGGATAATCATTTTCACTGTGAACTGCCCTGAGTCCCCTTCAGGGTTGAGAAATACCACAAATAAATAAATAAATAAATAGCAGAAGGCAATATACAGTGCTGTAGACTTTAGTACTCTCTCTAATCTTACCAGACTGTCAAACTAGATCTGTGTGGACTTCAGAAATACAGAGATAATAATTATGGGAGAGTATATAAGATTTGATCTTTGCACAAACAGAAAGATGATTATAGTACAGATAGTTTATAGAGCAAGACATTCAAACAAAAGGCCTCAGGCCTCTTAGCTAGCCTGAGGCCTTTTGTTTTGGCAGTGATAATGTTCATTTCTGAAATTTCTAGGACATATCAAAGAAATATCTGTAGATGGAATAACTGTTTGTTTGACTATTCTGTAGGTGTTTGAAGATCAGCAACTTGTTGCAGTTACACAGTTTGTCTTTTGTTTTGTGGTACAATGGGTTAAACCCGTGTGCTGGCAGGACTGAAAACCGAGAGGTCGGAGGTTCAAATCCGGGGAGAGTGTGGATGAGCTCCCTTTGTTAGTTCCAGCTCCCCATGCGGGGATATGAGAGAAGCCTCCCACAAGGATGGTAAAACATCAAAACATCTGGGTGTCCCCTGGGTAATATCCTTGCAGACGGTCAATTCTCTCACACCAGAAGTGACTTGCAGTTTCACAAGTCGCTCCTATTCAGGTCCTATGAATATCTATGCCAAATTAATCCCATGGAATTCAACTTGGCTGCAACTTGGCTGCTAGTTCTCCATTTCCATTGATTCTGCATTCACCAATTCATCCAACCACAGCTTAAGAAATTCCAAAATAAATAAAGCCCTAAACCTTTGTTATGATATTGTATATCAGTGATGTCTTTTTTACTATGCTTCTGTATATAAAGGAACTTGAGCATCCATAGTTTCTGGTACTAGGGGGGATCCTGAAAGCAGTAGATATAAAGGGACCACTGTAGTTATTTATATAGGAGTAAATACCACTGATGATGGTATGATGAGAAGACAGGATAGCTTGGAGAAGGTAATGATGCTGGATGAAGGGGAGGTTTCTTCTGAGTCAGGGGCAAACACAGATCAGCAGCACGAGCAGTCTGGCACTGAGCAATCCACCTCTGCAGAGCAGCAGCAGCAGCACTAAGGAGATAGGGATACAGCGTCAGAACAGGATCAGGGACTTTAGGAAGCAAATCAGGAAAGAACTAAGTATTCCAGTTAGGTGGCAATTAAGAACTGATGCCATTCAACCAAGAAGATCTAGTCAGTTGGCTGAGATCACTTGGGAAAGGGGCATAAGTAGCTGGAGCCTGGATCAGTTGGGTGCTGGAAGTGATGTTGGTAAAATTATTACAGCCTGAATTTCTGCTGGTGAATCTTTTGGCTTGTAGCCTTGCTGTTGGTTACATTACTTGGTTTTGAACATTTTGGAAAAGACTTTGGACTATTCTTGTGTCCCACTTTTTGGCTGACTGCTGTGGATGACCTCAGACTGCTATGATACAGCATGCTGTATAGAAGTAATTTGGTGGACAGGACTCTGACACTACCCTGCTTTCTCAGATGTAGGTACAAGACCTTCTCTTACTCCCAGCATTGAAACAAGTCATCTGCCTATTCAGTCAGACTTTATATGTAGGCTGGGAAAGTAACACTGCCCTCTTTCCCATACAGGCAGCAACATGTCTTATGGTGACTTTGAAGGAGACTCAGTTTATTTTATTTATTTATTTCTTGCATTTATTAACCGCCGCTCTCAGCCCTAGGGCGACTCGTGGCGGTGTACAATACAAAAAAGACACTTTACAAAGCAATCAGGACAACAAACTAACATCACTAATACACAACATTTAAATTACACTAAAAATCCGCTGCGTCATATTATGGAATCATAATCAATCTCGTAGTCGTAAATTCATTCCGGTTGTCATTTCCAGTAACATAGCACTCAGTTGAAAGCCTGCTCGAAGAGCCACGTCTTCAGGCCCTTACAAAAGGCCATGAGGGAGGGCGCCTGTCTGATGTCAGCAGGGAGGGAGTTCCACAGCCGGGGGGCCACCACCGAGAAGGCCCTCTCTCTCGTCCCCGCCAGACGTGCCTGTGAGGCAGGCGGGATTGAGAGAAGGGCCTCCCCAGATGATCTCAAGGTCCTCGTGGGCTCGTAGGCCGAGATGCGGTCCGTAAGGTATTTTGGGCCGGAACCGTTTAGGGCTTTGTAGGATAACACCAGCACCTTAAATTGGGCCCGGTAGCAAATCGGCAGCCAGTGGAGCTGGAACAACAGTTCTTATAGCTGCTGAAAATATTTTGTGTGTCTTTACCAAAGACACACAAATTACCAAAGTCAGTAATTTTCTGACTTATGGTGACCTTAAAGTGAACCTATCATGGACTTTTCTTGGTAGGATGTATTCAGAAGGGCTTTGCTATCATCTTTCTATAAGGCAGTGGTTCTCAGCCTGTGGGTCCCCAGGTGTTTTGGCCTACAAGTCCCAGAAATCCCAACCAGTTTGCCAGCTGTTAGGATTTCTGGGAGTTGAAGACCAAAACTTCTGGGGACCCACAGGTTGAGAACCACTGCTCTAAGGCTTAGAGAGTGTGATTTGTTAAAGGCCACTCAACAGGTTTCTATGGCTGAGCAGGGTCTCCAGAGTCTTGATCTAACACACAAACCTCTGCATCATGCCATCTTCCACCAAACATATGCTCTTCATTTATTTCAAACCTTACTCTGTTCAAACTGCAATCTCAGGTCAAGCGGCAGTGTTTGAAAACTGAAGCTGAGAAGGAAAACACTTGTGAAATTATACAATTATGAGCTACTTAGATAAACTAACTGCATTGAGAAGGTTTAAGTATTCTCTAAACTTTTACTGTGTTTGGGGTCAAAATGATTGCAGAACTCAAAGAAGCAGTCTTGTTTGTTTGTTGTATGTCCTTTGTGTATACTTTGTGTGCTTCACTTCTGTCTCTGGAAAACCCTTCCTGCATCCTCCCCCAAAGTGTGTCAGGAAGTAGCCTGACAGCTGCTTCTTGAGTGGATGCAGGTGTGCATCTACAACATGCAGGCATTAGAAAAGAACAATTACTACATCACTACAGTATTACGACAAAACTCAACCCCTACCCTCACCTTCATGCCCAATAAAGGGTAAACACAGAAATATTTTTCACTATATGATAAAGCTTCTCTGCACAGTGCCATCCAAATGGTACACAACAGACCAGCATCTTAACTGGTGGCATATTTCCAAGCAATGACAGTTCTAGGAATTCCTTGGTTGGTTCTTTGTTAGGGGTTTTTTCTACCTTCTCTATCTTGGGCTAGACCTGAAGATATCATGGCTAGCCCAAGATATCTTCATGCTGTAGTACTGAACTAGAAAGTATAAACATGTTCTCCTCAAAGCTGACCAGGTTATGTTTGACATGGAACAGATCCTCCCACAGTTGGGTCTCTCTGTGTTCCTGGCGGTGTAGATCCATTAAGAACTAATTAAATAGCAGGCCAAATTATAGCAAGTGAATTCTGGTGCCTTTTGGCTCTAGGACCATTCTTTTAAGACAACCACAATGAAAAAGTGACACAACGAAAAGGTGACACCAGGATAAAGTCAACATTTGTTTTTCCTTGGGGCCTCTCACTGTGCTAGATCTTGGGAGAATCCTGGGGGCTTAGTAACTGATTTCCATCACGCTGTAACAGAATAATTGTCACTGTTATTGGTTGACAGGGTTTGGACTCAACAGAGAAGTACATGAGCAGCTACACTTCAAAGGCTGGCCTGTAAAGGTCTCTTGCCTACAGCCAGTTAACAGTGGAAATGGGATGTCAAAAGCAAAAGCAGAGAGCTTGATGTTGCTCCAAAACTACAACACAATGTCCTCTGGTGTCATGGCTGGCAGCAACCCTAGAATATAGATATTTGATATTCTTTGTTAATGGATGGCTAGAATGCTTAATCATTACACTGCTGTCAAGATTGTTGATATCACCATGAAGCTCTGATAATTCCGATGGTCCTTGGGTATGCCATATCTCTCCTTGTAGAATCCTTTGATACACTATTATAATGTTTGCCCTTTTTTCCAGGGCCATGCAATAATGGCATGGGAAGGAAACAAATATCTGAGTCACTAGTGTGGTCCATCAGCTAAAAAAGCTAATGCAATAATAAGCTGTATCAATAGTAGTATAGTGTCCAGATCGAGGGATGTCATAATCCCATTCTATTCCGCAATAGTCACACCCTACCTAGAATACTGTTTCTATTACTGGGCACTATAATTCAAGAAACACATTGAGAAGTTAGAATGTGTCTACAGGAGCATAGCCAAAATACTATTGAATGTTTATGAGTGGTGTGTTAAAAATTGCTTTATGTCTTGTATAAAAGGCTGCTGTACAAAAATGAGACACTATATGATAATCACAACTGCTCTCTTGGACTCAGAGCTATCTCAACAAACATGCTGACTGTCTTGCATAAAACAGCTCTATTATGACCTCATGAGATGAAGCCCTTCCCACAACACACATCAACTACTGGCTAGGCACCATGGTGAAAGAGGAGAAGAAGTGGCATATGCCGGAGCGGCGGCAACACGGGACCCCCATGGAAAATGTATGGCTTTCAGCACCAGGGACTAGGATCCAAATCATCAAATGAAGTGAATTCATAACTGTGAAAATCTATGACAAAATAATCTGCAAAACATTGTCTTGAGCTATGCTTAAGGTGCCCTTTGAATTCATTATTTTCTGGTTCGACATCTGGAGATTACTTATACATCTAGCCTGCAAGAATCTGACTAGCGACCGTCAGAATTTAAAACCCATTTGAAGATCTATGTCTTCTAGCAGGCCTAGCCAGTCAGTTTCAATCATGAATTTTAAACCCATGTCTTGTGCCCACTATATTTTAATCATTGTTCTGTGTATTCTAATATATGTATTTTGTAGAAATACATTTTATATGTGTAGTTTATATAATGATTGTGTTTTTAGCTATGTTGTAATCCACCTCAAGCCGTGAGGAGAAGTGGGTAAGAAATAAATTTATTATATTATTGTTATTATTATTTATTATTATTGTTGTTATTGTTATTATTATTATTATTATTATTATTATTATTATTATTATTATTCTGTCTTGTCTGCTGATTACCTAACAGGTTTCTGAATGTCAATGCTAACCCACATACTCACTTTAAATGTTTAGCTTGCAATGTAGGACAACATTCTTTATATTCACATGAACACAGGCATGTAGCCGGGGGGGGGGGGGGGGGGGGGGGGGGGGCTTGAGGGGCTTCAGCCCCCCCCCCCCCCAATTCTCATGGTGGTTCGCGAAAAGGCCTTACTGGTGCATTATTTAAACTGTTATGTTTATTCATATCATGATCTGATCACCCTACTCAATATATCCCATATGCATGGGGGTATTGGGGTAATGATACAAAAGGTTTGCTAGGGTAGACCCTCTTTCACTCAGACTCAGCCCCCCCCCGAAACTCAGCCCCCCCCGAACCCCCCCCCCCCATGAAAAAAACTAACCCCCCCCCCCCAAATCGAAATCCTGGCTACGGGCCTGCATGAACACATATGAGCTCACTTTGAATCAGGACCATTGTGCACACGTAGGGGAAATTGTAAATCCTTCCTGGCCAGATTTGATTTCAAAAATTAATCCCATCTCATGAGAAGGGTTTAAATACAAGAACAATGGAAACTCTCCCCCATCCTTTTTGGAGGAGTGGGAAATCTTGAAATTAAACCCCCTGCAGGAGGTAGAAAGTTTAATTCTTTCCCCAAAAGAAAATAGTAATGTACACATTTATTTCAGTGTTAAAAACAGAATTAAAGAAATGGACCCTAAACAACACAATGCGAAAACAGACATGTTTTTTGTTCCTCTATAATAGTCTTAGGGAGACTTACTGAAATATATATCTATATTGGGAACACTTTCTTGTTTGTAAAGCTTGGTTTTGTGAGTTATATAAAATCGTGGAGTTCGTCCATTGCTGCATTTCCTTCTTGTGGTTTCCCCTTTAATTTAAATACATTTCTGCTTTTTAGAAGTCTGTAACACCCTTCTGCCTCCACCTACATTTTAAAGATTTAGTATAGGGTGTAGTTTAGCCTTTCTATCCCATTTTCTGTCTCTGGCCTTCCTCTATCTGCCCTTCCTTGTGTGTTATGAACTGTGATGCTAATGCTCTTTTCTTTTGGCAACCGTAGGGATATAATCCAGTCGACATCAAAACCCTGCCAATTTCTGCAGGGAGCCCACTGGGAATTGTAAAAGCAATGACGTATGTGATTGCACATATGTCTGTGCGCATCAAACTGAAATCAGCTGTCGGGTGTCTTTCTTTCTCAGATTAATAATACACAGGGCATGGCTTCTAAGGCCATTCATATATGTTTGCATCACCATTGATAAACACACTCAAGCCAGAGACGACAGAAAAGACAGGAAGCTCAGCAGGGATACTTTTGCCTGCAAAGCAACTTGTGAAAACAACTGAGCAAGTCCCTGATCTCCTTCCAGATGTTCTTTTTAACAGCACACTTGTTTACATTTTCCCCAACGCTGGAAACTGTGACAGATTATTTTTGTTGCAGGGCCTTTGCAACATTTTGTAGGTGGTCTCGTAAAGGGAAGGAGGTATTTAACCTTGGCCCACCACCTTCTCCTTTGCCCCAACTGTTTATGTAGTGTCGCTTGGTACCAGTTGTTTCAGATACCAGGGATAGGCCAGAAGACAGCACTGCTGACAAAGCTGCAGGTCAGCTGTGGCTGGGCTCTGTAGCCTTGCAATTTGTGCTGAGGTAAGCAAGAGGAAAACAGGACCCTGAACATAAATCTACACAGGCGGTCAATGTATACATAGAAGTGAATGTATATATGAGAGGTATGCATGAGAAGTATGGGATAAAGGTCTTATCAGCATCCATTTGGGTGGTCGGTCACTGCACTCCTAAGTGGCAAGAAGATACACAAAACCCTAATAAGAAATCCAAGAAGATACTTTTGGTTGTTTATCCATTTATTTTGGGGATTATAAGATATATGTTGTGATTGCCTCAAGCGTACAGACACTGGTGGATGCAGAGAGTCTCATCATGTGAGAACCAGCCTTCAATGGTGTATGCTTGAAAATGCAAGTGGGGTGCATCTACACTGTAGAATTAATATAGTTTGATACTATTTTAACTGACATGGCTGAGTGTTACAGAATCATAGGTCTTTGGCTTTCTCTGCCAAAAGTGCCAGTGCCTCAACAAACTGCAATTCCCGTGATTCCATAACAGTAAGCCATGGTAGTTAAAGTGCTGACAAATTGTATTCATATGGTAAATCTCTCCTAATAATAATCATTATTTATTTATTTATTTATTTATTTATATTCCACCCTATCTCCCCGGCGGGACTTGGGGCTGATTCCAAACATAAAAGGCAAACATTCAATGCCTGAACACAACAACAATACAACCATAGTAATGAAATTTGGCAACCCAACATATAAAAACAAATTATGATTTAACAACTAAAATTAAATAAAAAACATAGCCTGTTATATCAGACATAAGACAAAACATCCAACAGAAGCATCCATTTCCCAGTTCATTGAGGGCAAATTGATTGCTTCTAGGGTCCTTCTATACTGACCAATAATGCAGGTTATCAAAGAAGAAAATCCATATTATCTGATTTAAACTGGATTATCTTAGAATCTCTTCACATGACCCATGCAGAGCATGCTGTTTTACTGGCAGTCACATGTGAAAGGGAAGACTCATGGGGTGCCTCATGATGCCCCATGTGCCCGCCCTCCTTCCCCATCACAAGGTGGGGATGGAACAGGGCAGGTTGGCACCCTGTTCCCACCAGAAAGGGTGGCAACACATATCATATGGGGAAATGGGGAGGAAAGTATGGGTATCTCCATCTGAGGAATGTGGACGAGGTCTGCCAAATGTCGTCTGATGGCACTCTGCAAGTCCCAGCCAAAAGTGCCAAATGGGGCTATTTTGCCCCATGTGAAGAGGTCCTTAGTCTACACTGCCACAAAATCCAGTTCAAAGCAGATAATGTGGATTTTATGCAGCTGTGTAGAAGGGGCTCAAGAGTCTTCTTGGCAGAATTTATTCAAAAGAGTTTTGCCCTGCGTTCCTCTTAGCACTTCTCAATGCTACCGACTTTACCCAGGTTTCCATGACTAAGCAGAAATCAGAACATTGCTCTCAGAGTCCTAGGCCCCTTCCACGCTGTCCCTATATTTCAAGATCTGATCCCAGATTATCTGATTATCCCAAATTATCTGGCAGTTGAGAAACATATAATCCAGTTTAAAGCAGATAATCTGCAACCAGATCCTGGGATACAGGGCAGTGTAGAAGGGCCCCTAGAGACACAGCCACAGAATTTAGTAGTGTTGCAAAGTCTAAAAATCAATCTAGGCAGACCACCCCCCTCCCCCTTTAGCATCTTCCACTACAGATGGTGGGTTCATTCTACTTATCAGTGGATTGAGATGTGACTGTGCAATGTTTTTTACATTGTGGGAATGGCAGCCTGTATCTTTACTATTTCACCTCTGAGAAAGACACATTGTATGCTAACTTAGAATCATAGAATAATATAACATGGGCCATCTAGTCCAACCCCATGCCATGCAGGGAAAGCAGGTCAGCTATGGCTTCAACATGATGCTTATTTCACTGTTTTGATTATTGTAGTACAGTTGGCCCTCGTGCCAAAAGATCAGGAGTCCCTGGTGGCGCAGTGGGTTAAACCCCTGTGCCAGCAGAACTGAAGACTGACAGGTCGCAGGTTCAAATCCGGGGAGAGGTGGATGAGCTCCCTCTATCAACTCCAGCTCCTCATGCGGGGACGTGAGAGAAGCCTCCCACAAGGATGATATAAACATCAAATCATCCGGGGGTCCCCTGAGCAACGTCCTTGCAGACGGCCAATTCTCTCACACCAGAAGCAACTTGCAGTTTCTCAAGTAGCTCCTGACACGACAAAAAAGCAAACCTTAATTAATTTTATATAAGCACAGTTTTACTATATTTTGAGCATGCATTTAGACATCTACCAGGGTCCTGGAACCAAACCCCAGTGGATAACAAAGCTCATGCATATAGTTTGAACTGACTAGTTGAATAGAATATTTTATTAGTTGAATAGTGTGAGATTGCAGCTTTGAAACACTGTCACATATTTTAAAAGTTGATTTGATTTTTGAATTTGATATGGTTTATTGTTTAGGTTAATTATTGTGTTGAGGATTATTCTGTCATTGTTAGCCGCCTTAACTTTTCTTTTAGGAGGAGAAGCAATGTACAAATATTAATTGGAATGGAATGAAGTTATAAGTAAACAAAGATGAGTGGAGAAAAAACTCACATCTTCTGAATTTCTGAAGAGTTAAGTGCTGGGGTTATTCCAGAGGGATACCTTCTACTGTCAGTGCTCAAGGCATTGAAGCATTTGTTTTAAAAAAAAATTCTTAATGGACTTTTAGTAAGAAAAAGATGGAAGCAGCAGCGAGGAAATGCTTAAAATAGTGAGACACTGAAAATTGTTCATTTTCAGTAGTAGTTTTTCAGTAGTGGTTCTCAATCTTCCTAATGCCGTGACCCCTTAATCCAGTTCCTCATGTTGTGGTGACTCCCAACCATAAAATTATTTTCATTGCTACTTCATAACTGTAATTTTGCTACTGTTATTAATTGCAATGCAAATATCTGATATGCAGGATGCATTTTCATTCATTGGACCAAATTTGGCACAAATGCCCGATATACCCCAATTTGAATATTGGTGGGTTTGGGGAGGGGGGTTGATTTTGTTATTTGGGAGTTGTAGTTGCTGGGATTTATAGTTCACCTACAATCAAAGAGCATTCTGGACTCCACCAATGATGGAATTGAACCAACCTTGGCACACAGAACTCCCATGACCAACAGAAAATACTGGAAGGGTTTAGTGGGTGTTGACTTTGAGTTTTGGAGTTGGAGTTCACCTACATTCAGAAAGCACTCGATGATGGATCTGGACCAAACTTGGCACAAATACTCAATATGTCCAAATGTGAACACTGGTGGAGTTTGGGAGTTGTAGTTGCTGGGATTTATAGTTCACCTACAATCAAAGAGCATTCTGAACCACACCAAAGATAGAATTGGACCAAATATAGAACCCCCATGACCAACAGAAAATACTATGTTTTCTGATGGCCCTTGGTGACCCCTCTGACACCCCCCTCACAATCCCCAGGTTGAGAAACGCTGATCTGAAGCAACATTTTATTTGCTGCACTCACATCCTGGTTAGTCTATTTGCCTGCCCCTCTCCCTTGGATTTCTAAAGTCTGTGTCCAAATGCTCAACTGAACTTTTCAGTTAGTAGAATGCTAGATATTTGGGGGCTGAAGGAAATTTTCATGGAAGGTAACAATATTCTTACTTGAAGGGACAAAGACTCATTTCCAGTTTTCAGTAGCTACATCCCTGGAACTCATACACTGAGGTTGTTGTTGTGTCCCTTAAAGTAACTTCTGACTTGTTGTGACCATATTATGGCAGTTTCTACAACTGGGGGTGTGACTCATCCAAGATCACCCCAATGGGTTTCCATAGCTGAGCAAAAAATTGAATCGAGATCACACAACCAATTCCCCCCCTCTCTCTGCTTAGCCTGGTTAGTACTTGGAAAGGTTTGTGTGTGTGTGTGTCAAGAGTGATGCGAGAAACTGCAAGTCACTTCTGGTGTGAGAAAATTGGCCATTTGCAAGGATGTTGTCCAGGGGATGCCCAAATGTTTTTACCATCCTTGTGGGAGGTTTCTCTCATGCCTCTGCATGGGGAGCTGGAGCTAACAGAGGGAGCTCATCTGCGCTGTCCCTGGATTCGAACCTCCGACCTCTCGGTCTTCAGTCCTGCTGGCACAAGGGTTGAACCCATTGCACCACCGGGGACTTCTTGGAAAGGTGACTGCCAAGGAATGCCTGGTGCTCATGGCTATATTTCAAGAGGAAGAGCTTGGTAAACCACATCTGAGGACTTTCTGCCTAAAAGAAAACAAACTAAGAAAAACATATTTTGTTTTAAAACAGTTAAAGTAGAAATTCACCTATACAAAAAAAGACCGTTCTGTCCAACTAATTAATCATCAATTGCCTAGTTACCTCTTTTTAAAAAGGGTGTTAACCTACTGGTGAAAGGAGAACTCGAGCAAAGGCAACCCTAGACTTAAAGAAAAAGAATTATTCAAAGAGGTTGAAGCTGGTTCTCTTTTTCCCCCAACCAGTCAAGCTCTTTTCATTTAAAGGGTTAAGTCCTTTTTTTCTTGCTATGCTGACGAGCAAGATAGGGCAAGCTGATGTTCCTTGAGTGATCTGTCTAGACATCAGGAGGAAATTTGTGGGAAAAGAAGTAGGGGAGAGTTGAGTATTGGCCTAATGAGATGCCATCATTTTCAAACAAAGCAAGATAATTCAGATCCCAATGGAAAAGCCTGTTAGTGTGAAAAGGGTTTCTGTTGAATTAAGCTATGGGGGGAAACCTGTTTTGTTTTCACTTAACATCCCTCCCCCCAAAAGCTAGACCTTGTTCCCCTGCCACTGAAATTTGAGAGGTAAAGCTTTTTTTCTGGCATAAGCAATAGGTGATGGGGAGATTGCACCCAGCAGTTTTCATTCTTGTATTAAAACTGTAGAACCCGGTCAGTTTTGTTAATGATGCTGTGCATCTTCTCTGGGTTTTAGTGAGAACTTTAAAAGAGCTACACAAAGTTCCCAAATACATTGCAATAGGCTCTATGGATAACTCCTTTGAAGTTTATCCAAAACCCAGAGTGGATTCAGCATTGCCACAAGACATAGAAGCCACTAGCTTCCACTGATCAAAAAGCAGAAGGATATGGCAACAACTCTAGTACAGTTGCAGGGATATTTTCTGTCATAACCTAGCTCTTTCCAGAAGTCAGCTGACTGGCTCTAATTATTTCGAAGCCCAACATGAATGGTCATTGGTTTCCCTGGTCCTTAACAGCCTTCAGAGACAAGTCTGGTCTCTATCTGATGGGGATGAGGACTGCAGTGTCCTCATAATTGCTGTGATATGGAGCTGACTCTTTTATACGTCCATAGTTATTGCAACTAACTTAACTGCAAGAATCAGTTTTAGAAAGCACTAGAGCTCTTTAGAAGAGAATTTCTAATTCTTGAAAAAAATAATCGAAAAAAGCAAGAAATTGGAACCTTCCTGGAAATGGGAGGAAAGCACATAGAGAGGTCGTTAGGTGAAGGAAACAAGGAAGATATGTTAACTAAATATTGTCTTTTTGAAGCTCCAAAATGCTTTAGCAAAATTCTAGTTTTCACCAAAGGAATAAAACACTGCTAAAAGTCAGCACTTCATAAAAATGACATCATCCCCTCTTCCACTTCAGTGGTTTCAAGACTGCAAATATCTACCAAGATCAAAAGGAACATGGGGCTTCTTCCAGGTAGATCTTCTGAGCTGGCAATGTAATTTTTTTAATTGTTTCAGAAGTGAATTGAGAATACTGCAAGTCACTTCTGGAGTGAGAATCTGCTGTCTACAGAGACGTTGCCCAGGGGATGTCCGGATGTGTTACCATCTTGTAGGAGGTTTCTCTCAAATCCCCGCATGGGAAGCTGGGGCTGACAGACAGGCGCTCACCCCATCTCACGGATTCAAACCGCTGTGACTACTCCCAGCATTCACCTTTGTACTGTGGTAGATCTCGCTATGATCGTTTCAGTGATGGTGGATTCAGGGATGAGACATTGGAGAAATTTGGTTTGTGCAGGAATAGGGCCAGACACTTCTCTGATCGCCACCATTGTGGACTTATGCTCGCACACATCATGAGCAGAACTGTTCCATTAAGCTTGTGCTATGGCACATAGCCTACAAGTACAGTTGCCTGGGAGGGGGACATGTGAACTGTTTCTAACTGGTTCTTATTACCAAACTGATATTTAAAGTACATCAGTGCTTAATGCCTGTTTCAATAAGAGGAGAAAAGCATTTTTGGAAGGTTTCTCCCCCTCCCCCCAAAATAAAGAAATAAATGAATGGGAGATTTGGACACACTTTAGCAATATATCTTCCTGGATGACTAGCCCAAATGTTTCATTTGGCATTCTTTTCTTTTGGATTGCTTTCATGGTGGTCTGAAGGACTCCTATCAGGGACCTGGGAGCTACCTTCATTAATATAACCAGCATGGTTTTGACTTACATTTGCCTGTAGCTTACTGAAGCCGATTTGCCAAACCACAGGTAATAAATCAAAAGGCAATTTTCATTAGAACGTGTAGGTCTTCTGGTGTATTGTTTTCCAGGGGGCTTTCTTGGCTTGGAATAATTTGAGGAGAGGAGAGCTTCTGGCTAAAATGGAAATGAGGGAGGAACATGATCCAGAGGTGTTCAAACCCTCCAGTGATCCAATGGATTTGCTTAGAGACATTTAGATTTCATCTCTTTTTGTTCTGTCTGGCTGGAAGTTTCAATAAACATCAAGTGATTTGTTTCAGCTAAGAGCTCTCCATTAATCTTCTGCAATAAACTTCCTTCAGAAACAGCTGGCTGCGTCCCAGGCTACCAAACCCAAAAATTCTTCATTAAGGAATACATTTAGAGTTGTATATCAAATCCTCCTTTTTTCTTTTTTCTTTTTTGAAAAGTATTATTTTATAAACCCTTGTTTTAAAATTGTGCTTTTAGATTTCAAAACAAGCATCCTCTGGGTTTGAAAGGAGGGGGGCTAGCTGTAGAAAGAAACCAGGCATCTTGGGGTGCCATCAGCTCAGGAATAAAAATAACAGTGAATGTTGCCAACTGAAGATATATGTCAGAGTTCAATTATTTGAGCATAAGCCCAACTGAATTAAATGGAGCCTGCAAGTAAACTTGTGGAGGATCACGCCCGTTTGGGTTGGTACTTCCTTCAGTGGAATGAAGGTTGTATCCTATACAAGACTTTCTACAAGGGCTTCATTTAATCTATTTCAATGACATTGACTCATCCAGAGCTACTGATGGCATATAAACCACATATTCTCTATTAATATGTACAAATGAAAAATGCATTGGGCAATGCCATCTTAATCAACTCACTAAGATTTTCAGGGACAATGGAACTAAATCCAGCTGTTGGTCTCATTTATTATAGATCAGCTGAATTGTAGTTAGATTTGGCCAACTCTAAGTCCCACATAGAGTTGGGACTTAGAGTTGGCCAAATCTACATAGGTTATGTATCCATCAGTGTAATTTAGTTTATTGTCAAAGGCTTTCATGGCTAGAATCACTGGGTTGCTGTGTGTTTTCCGGGCTGAATGGCCATGTTCCAGAAGCATTCTCTCCTGACATTTCGCCTGCATCTATGGCAGGCATCCTCAAAGGTTGTGAGGTTTATGAGGACCTCACAACCTCTGAGGATGCCTGCCATTAATGCAGGTGAAACATTAGGAGAATATGCTTCTGAAACATGGCCATACAACCCAGAAAACACACAACAAGCCAGTGTGTAATTTAGAATTCCAGCCAGATTTAAATGGAATAGGAATTTAGTGTTAAAGAAATGAAACTATGTATTATTTACCCCATTTATATCCCAGCCTTCTCACCCGGAAGGGTACTTGGGGCAGCCCACTGCAAAGGCACAATTTGATGCCTTTAAGTAATTTACATTACTTAAAATCACATAGTCCAAAAGCATATTCCAGGAGCCATTCCAATTGTCATTGTTCATTATTGCCCTGAGAAATCATTGTTGTACTGAGAATCATTTTGCACATGCTTGGTCCCACAACCAGGATTTAAATTTCTTCCTGAAGATCAAGAGAGAGGGAGTTGATCTAGTTTCCCTGAGGAGGGAGTTCGATAGCCAAGGGGCCACCACCCCACCAGTCACGCCTGCGAGGGGGGTGGGATCGAGAGCAGGGCCTCACCGAAAGATCTTAACCTCCAAGATGGTTCATAGGGGGAGATAAGTTCGAACAGGTAAGCTGAACCGGAACTGTTTAGGGCTTTATAGGCTAAAGCTAGCACTTTGAATTGTGCTCGGTAGCAGAATTCTACCTATCCAATCATTAGTATCAAAAAGATGCAACATAACTTCATGTGCCTGATGTTATGCATTGGATGTTCCATGGCATCTCACCAAAGAATAGTGATATTGGCAACCAAATGTGCATTGTCCATGGATGTACAATATGAATCTATGTGTAACATTGCACTCAATTTAGAATGCACAACAATATGCAATGATGCCATATGCCTAACTTGTAATTGCCAACTGATTATGGATGCTATGCTAAAGCCAAAGAAGTACAACCACAAGAATAAGGGAGCTTATATCAATGTCCAAGACCAACAGAGTCTCGGCCAGTTTTTGGAAGGATTGGTTTTTTAAAATGTGTTCTAACAAAGTTAATTCATTACAGAACTACAGCAAAGCTCTTGTAACTGTAGAACCACATTTGTGGTTTTATTTATCCATGCCTTGAAAAAAAAATAGTTTTTCTAGGAATCTGTTAGGTCATCTAGGTGATTCTATAGTATGATTCTCTCAGAAAATACCATATAGTTGCATTGAAGAACTTATTAAACTCCTTGAGATGATACTCTTCTACACATATCTACGTTCTCCAATGCATCCTGAGACCAGAAGTCATCTAATTTAAAGGCATTCAGTCGCATCTTCAGTTTCAGGTAAAGGCAGTCTAGTTCAGAACATATTTCCCACAGATATGAGGGTTTCACTGTGTTTTAGTTCACTGAACATAATATTGAATGTTACATTAACTTAGTATGGTAGAATACCATAGGATAATAACAATAACTAGAGGTTTTCTATTCCTGTTCACCAGGTAAACACTTGAAACATCCACAGAATAAGGGCTTCTCCTTTGGCTGGTAACTGACAATGTGATTCACATTAAAAGTGGTAACAGAATTGATTAAGTTAATCAATTGCATTGTATTGACAGCCATTTGCATTAATGATGTATTGCCAGTTTTTGGTGGATGATCTTTTTTTTCCCCTGAGGAGCTACACAAATGGTAGTGAAGAGGAGGAGAGACTGGATGTGGCTCACACATTTTTCATTGCTTAGCATTGCTTTTAAAAGTTTAAACAAGACCAGACCTGGCATACATCTTGATGTACTCTTCTCAGAGGCAAAATTAAGTAAAACAAATGTCTCACTTGTCTACAAAGAACATAGTTTTCAGTTTAACTATTCAAATGCAAAATAAAAAGCAAACATGATTAGCTAGTACCTTCAATGTTGAACATTTTCATTATTGTATTAAAAGTGGTAATCTGACCACTGCATAATGCTGAAGGATCTAGAGAAGTGGTTCTTAACCTGTAGGCCACGGACCACAAGTGGCCTGCGAGGACAAAAGTCTGGTCTGCGAGCCTCCCTCCTCTTTATTTTATTTTATTTTGTATTATTTCTGCTTCTTTCAGGCTGCCTGCCACTCCTTCCCTGTAGCTGACCATGACATATGTTCTGTATCAGAAACTAGAGCTGATGTGGTCTATCCAATACAATTTTCTGAATCAGCCCCCGCAAATAACCAAAGCAAATATAAAATTGACCAAAAACTGATTTGTAACCCTTTTGGTACTAATGTTGGAGCGTGGTCCATGGTCAAAGCGGTTTCTGATTACGTAGTCCCTGGTTGAGTGGTCCCTGGTCAAGTAGCCCCTGGTCCAAAAAAAAAAAAGGTTGGGATGGGAACCACTGATCTAGAGATTCAAAGACTCATGTTTTCTTGCAGGTGGGGCAGATAATTTGTGGTTTCTCCATTTCTGCAGGGGTTCCGTGTCCCTAACCCCAGCAAATGTGGTGCTCTGATTGTGATGAATGCTTCTGTGGGATCTCTCTCCTTCCCTCTCTTCCTCTCTCCCCCTCTCTCTCCCAAATTAGCTGAGTGGTATTGGATGGGTATTGCCAAATGAGGTTTTTTTTTGTCGTGTCAGGAGCGACTTGAGAAACTGCAAGTCGCTCCTGGTGTGAGAGAATTGGCCGTTTGCAAGGACGTTGCCCAGGGGACGCCTGGATGATTTGATGTTTTTATCATCCTTGTGGGAGGCTTCTCTCATGTCCCCGCATGAGGAGCTGGAGCTGATAGAGGGAGCTCATCCGCCTCTCCCCGGATTCGAACCTGCGACCTGTCGATCTTCAGTCCTGCCGGCACAGGGGTTTAACCCACTGCACCACCAGGAGCTCCGCCAAATTAGTATTAACACTACAGAAGGGGGCAATTCTGGCAAGATTATGAAGCTGCAATAGAAGAGAGGAGTTTTGATTGCATAGCACTTTTGTAAATAGTATAGTTTTAACAAGAGAGACTGATGCGATAATTTAACAGAAGCCATGTCTCTGGATTTGCAAGACCGGAGCAGAGCTATTGGGATAGAGTGACTTGGAGGTTTCTCTTTCATGGAGTCACCATAGGCTGAGGTTGACTTGACAGCCAGCAACTAACAACAATGACAACAAACCTCTGCTGGTTATGCAAATATTCATCTTTTCAGTCCATGTGATGTTGGTGGAGTTTTTTTTTTTAACCATCTCTTAATACTTAAATGCTGTAATTTCAATTCGTTGGTACTCAGAGTTGTAGTTTTGTGCAACAGATTTCTGAAATCCAAACAGAGCTAATGGCATAAGAAAGAAGAAGCACTGTTGACCTTTTATTTGGCAGAACTGCTGGGGAAAGGGGGAGGCAGGCTAGAGGTGACCAGAAAGCAACTGAGCAGCTGAGGACATAGCCTTGAGGCCTCTCTTCTGCTGCAGTACAAGCTCAGCTGGAGGGGTAGTTACTGGAAGACAGGCTAAATGGGGACACTAACACCCCCCCCCCCATAAATTTTTTTGCTTCCCTCCCAAAATTTTGGGCATTACAGACAATGAGACATTGAAAATAGTTCACACCAAGAACTCGTGCATTTCTTGTGTTCACATACATTTTCTTGTACCTTTCCCCTTTGTTTTGCATGCCTAAATTGTGAGTCTAAATATGTGGTTCTCTACCTGTGGGCTGCAGACCACTAGTAGGCCGCAGGGATGAAAATCTGGTCCATGAGCCTCCTTCCTCTTTATTTATTTATTTATTTATTTATATTATTTATTTTATTTCCACTCCTTTCACACCGCCTGCCATTCCTTCCCTGTCATTGACCAGCCCTACCCCTTTGGATAGACCACATAAGCTCTAGTTTATTAAATATAGTTTTCTATGGGTGAGCAGATGGCAACTACTGGATGACATATGTTCTGTATCAGAAACTAGAGCTGATGTGGTCTATCCAATGCAGTTTTTTGAATCAGCACCCCAAATAACAAAACCAAATCTAAAATTGACCAAAAACTTATTCATAAGCCTTTTGGAATTAATGTTGGAGAGTGGTCCCTGATCAATAAAAGGTTGGGAATCACTGATCTATATGCGCTACTGAAGGTTTAAGTTAATGCAATGCTACAAATATGTGGGCTGAAGACAGTTCATTCGGGAAGGGTGGGATTCTTATTCAGGGACGATGTTTTCATCCACCTTCCATCCATAGCTATACCTATGAGTTTAGCATAAGCCAAGAAATATATAATGGCTGAGAAAGGCAGACTCTTTTATGCCTTAGAAATGTTTCAGAGATTTATAAAATAGATTTAGATGTTTAATTCTCCTGAGATACTTCCATAGACTCTCTGGAGGCAACCCCACATAAAGATTTATTTCAAAAAAAATGAAATTTTGATGTTTCCAGGCATATTCTAACCTTTAAAAATTCCCATGGACCTCTCATGACATACAGCATCTTTGTGGAACCTAACTATAGGAGCCAGATTCTAGGGCTTGTATCACAATATTGAAACTTATCCAAGTTGTGAATGGAATTTCCATCAACACATTTCCAAGAACCACACAACCAACATGACAAACCAGGAAGGATTTGACTCTGGAGTCTAAAGAGATGCATTTTATTTCTAATGCAATATTATATAGTCAGAGCCTGGCCCAGCAAAACTGTGTGCTATTTCATCCCCTGAGCCAGGAAAATTGCAGTTTAAAAGGAATTTATTATGTAATGTAACTCATTGCTCAGCCTTTTCCTCCTGTCTAGATGATTTAATACACTTACTATTAACTATATTTCATTTAACAATTTTAAAGTACATTTTAGTAATTTTATATTTCTAATTACATTGCTTAGTTCATTTAGTTCTTTAAAAAAAAGAAAAGAAGAAGACTTAAAATAAGACAGTGACCAAAAATGAGGCGGGCGGTGGGGGAAATCCCTTCAAAATGCCTCGAGGAATTTTAATGCAAGAAGAGTATGGTAATGAGAAAACATACTCTATATAAATAAAAATGTAATGTTCGTTTGTGGGATTAGCATAACTCAAAAACCTCTGGGCGAATTGACACCAAATTTAGACACAATATGCCTATCAGGCCAATGAGTGACCATCACTCATAAAAACACTGAAAAACACAGCAGAAAAGACTTAAAAACACATGGTCAAAACTTTATAGATATATATACACACACACACACACACATAAATATATACACACACATATACACACAAAACACATATACACAGACTGGGCCTCAGCAACACGTGGCAGGGAATGGCTAGTGAACAAATATTACTCATTATATGGAGGAAAATAACAGTGTTGCCAATTGTTGCAAAATTTGCAAAAGAAATAGCAACAGTAAGTTCTCCAAACTCTGGTGAAGACACATTTCTTTTTGCCTATCCAGAATCAGACTAAAGAATCCTAGTACTTTGAGATGTCCATTTCAGTTGTTATGAAATAAACACGTGAGGAAGGAAAACATGTCAGCCCACCCATTCCTCATGCATTTCTGTCATTCTTCTTACTTTCTGGAGTCCCTCTTCTATGTGTTGAAGCTTACCATGCCATGCAGAAAACTGGTTTATCTTATATCTGCAAAAAATATCAATTTATTGTCAAGTCTTCATTTACCACAGGTAATTGTTAGTAAACTCTTTGTCCTCCATCAGCTTCCTGAGCCAGAGCCTGATGTACAGTTGGCCTGCCATATTCATGGGCACTGTATCCATGGATTCCACCATCTATAGCTTGAAAATCCACCCCACCCCCCAAAAAAAAACCCTCCAAAAAAGCAAATCTTGTTTTTGCCATTTTGATATACCATTGTATATAATAGGACTTGAACACCTACAGATTTTGGTATTCACGGGAGTCCTGGAACCAAACCTCAATGTATACCAAGAGTCCACAATGTTTAAGGGTTTTGTGTTGGTTTTGTTCTCAAGTCTTTAAAAAAGTTTTTTTTAGGTTGTTGTGAGTTTTCATGTGAGGTTTATATATCTGTGGAATGTCCAGGGTAGGAGAAAGAACTCTTGTCTGCTCGAGGCAAGTGTGAATGTTGCAATTGGCCACCTTGATCAGCATTTATTGGCCTAGCGGTTCCAAGGTCTGGCTTCTTACTGCCTATATTTTAAAAATGTTGAAATCGTAACAGTAAATAAAGAACAACACTCAAAAACAGGGGAATTCCAGACAAGAAACCGTCAGGGCCAGCTAATCACCTCCCAACAAAGGATTCCCCCAGGCAGTAAGAAGCCAGACCTTGAAACTGCTAGGCCACTAAATGCTAATCAAGGTGGCCAATTGAAACATTCATACCTACCTCAAACAGACAAGAGTTCTTTCTCCCACCCTAGACATTCCACAGATATAAACCCCGTTTTCCTAGTTCTGATGTTTCCATGGATGCCTGCCATAGATGCAGGTGAAATGTCAGGAGAGAATGCTTCAGGAACATGGCCATACAACCTGGAAAACCCACCACAACCCAGTGATTCTGGCCAATACATTGTGTCACATTAAACTGAAACAAAAAAGCAAGGGGAATGTGCTTGTCAAAGCCTGAGTACCAGCGTGAGCCTAAAATGTGATTCCCATCAAATAGTTCTGAAAATGTTATTGTGCTTCCTCTCCTCTCACACATATATGCAGCCTTAAATAAAGCAGGAGCAATTTGAAATATACTCTTCCCAACCAAACCCTTACTGAATGTAAACAAAAGATTAAACCGAAAAGGTCCAGATGTGCATGGTATCAATTGCTGGATTACTTTTTTTTTGCTGAAACGGAAACTTTATACATTTAAAATAAGCCACATCACTGAGAAAAACAAACCAAGATCTGAGGGTTTTTTTTTAAAATGAGGAAAGGAATAACATAAACAAAGAAAGCAGTCACCCATTGATATAATAAGGCACTATTCTATAGCAGGGTTGGGTTGACTTCAGTCTTATGTGGTTTATTTTAACAGGATAATTACCAAATAAAGTGCAGACATGTAGACCACAATATGAAACAAAATTCAAATTCCTATGTAACCTGGTTGAAAAAGTAATTTGTGGTTGAAATATTTGCTTATAATTTTCAGTTAATGAAAACTCTCCTCTCAGAGGGTGAGAGAAGGAAGAACTCATATGGGAACCAAACCATTCATTTGAAGCTACAAGGCCATTAAATGCTAACCAAGGTGGCCAATTGCAACATTCACACTTGCCTCAAGCAGACAAGAGTTTTTTTCTCTCACCCCGGACATTCCATAGATATATAAACCCCACTTGCCTAGTTTCCAACAGACCTCTCAACCTCTGAGGATGCCTGCCATAGAAATGTGGGTGAAATGTCAGGAGAGAATGCTTCTGGAACACGGCCTATAGCCTGGAAAACTCACAACAACCCATTCATTTAAAGATAAAATGGCTTCTGTGAGAGTTATAGTTTAGTGAGGCACCAACACTATTTGTCAGAGAAAGATAAAAGGTAGAAAAATTACAATTTCCATGATTCTATAGCATTGATCCATGGTAATTAAAACAGTGTCAAACTGCCCTGATTTTAAAGTGGATGTGCATGCCTAGAAAGAAAATGTCCCATTTCTTGGGATACATTACTTAAAGTTGAATAAGTGCTGGTTAGGTCATGTGGGAATTCCCCCTTCATCCTGATAACCTTTTTTTAAAACATAGGTGATCTGAATGTGTGCAAAACAATTCCTACAGTAGATAATAAACATGAAAAAGGCCATGTTGTCTACCCTGATGAGTAGGAGTGCTGTCTGGCTCCAAAACATCTGTGTGTTCTTATTGCGCAGGGAAGTCTCTAATCCAATCCAGAAAGTGATTTCTTTTTCAGAATGGAGGCCTTCTGTCTCCTCCCCTCTTGCCTCTTTCTCTGTCATCTTGGTTGCAAGGCTCAGTTTCCTACCAGATGCAAACAATTAGCTGTGTAAGCCAGGGGTCCATCCAGGGGTGAGGTGGAAAGAATAAAGCAGAGCTGTCACTCTGGTGCTCGTGACATGGAAAGGCTGGGGGAATGATGAATCACAAGCTATGGGGCTGGAGGCTGGCTCTCTTTTGGGTTGCTGGCCACAATAAGCAGATAGATGGAGACACAATGAAGCCACAAATAGAAGAAGCGCACGTCCTAAGTACAACAAGCAGCAACTGCTGTGCAATTAATGGCATTTCTAGCTGTCAAAGTAGCCTGAGCCCTGCTTCACATTTCCATTGGAAGAGGTGCTAGGGGATAGGTATTGGATAGAGCAAGTCAGGAAAGGTCCCACTAAGAGCTCGGCAACACGGATAATGAGAAACATCAAGGATAGTGCTGGAAACAGGGAGAGATTTCCTTCAGGAAAGGGAATTCTTGCTCAAACAAGGAGACCCAAAGAAACACAGCTGTGGACAGAGGGAATGAAGTTGACATTCATGTCAAAAGAAGGAAAGTAAGGAAGGAAAAAAAGAAAGAAAATGTGTTGTCGACTTGCTTAGTTTCCAACAGACCTCACAAGCTCTGAGGATGCCTGCCATAGATGTAGGTGAAATGTCAGGAGAGAATGCTTCTGGAACATGGCCATACAGCCTGGAAAACTAATAACAACCCAGTGATTCTGGCTATGAAAGCCTTTGACAATATATTCAGAGAAAATTAATTGGGACAGTCCTTGTCAGATCGGACAGGTGATGTTGGACTGCAAATCCTATCAACCTTACCTAGCAGAGACAATGGCAAGAAACATCTGAAGGTGCCTGTTCTTAAATTAGGCAGAAAGAGGTGGTCACCTCAGCCCACAGATACTATGGGAGAAAACTGTGGTTTAAATAGTCTGCCTTGTGTTCCTTGCGTAGTATGCTGTCTTCAGATATGGTGGAAGATACTGTATCCTGTCAATTTGAAAGAGGAAGACTTGCAATCTTGGGTTTTGTTTTGCTTTTTATTTCAGGAAACAAAATGTCTTTCTTGGAGTGATCCCTGATAGCATCATCTTACGTGTGACCATGAGATCATTTATCAGTGACTAGACTGGGATTGTCACTATGTTCTTCAGCAGCTACACACCTCTATAGCGCAGACTCTTGATCCTCTAGTTGAAAACATTGCCTTTTTGGGGACCACAATCCCCAAGCATCTGCATCATTGATTGTATTTGAAGGAGTTTAGGGAGCTGTAGCTCCAGAAGGTGATCTTGCCCTGGATTTTGCTGCCACTGTGATGCCCATTATTATCAAGGATGGAAGGGCTTGCTCTTCCATTGTTGTCTTTCTTCCTGCCATCACCAATTACACAGTTGTTTCTTAAGCTGAGAATGCAGTTTTCAGTGCTAAGATGAAGATTTATTTATCATATAAGGAGCAAACCAAACAGTTGTATTGTATTTAAAAACACACAAAGTTTGAAAACTTGGCATTCTATTAAATGTCTTTTGACCAGTAGCTGACCACTTGAAGTGCCTCTGGTGTTGCTATAAGAAGGTCCTCCATTGTGCATGTGACAGGGCTCCGACTGCATTGCAAAAGGTGGTCTGTGGTTTGCTCTTCTCCACAGTCGCATGTCGTGGACTCCACTTTGTAGCCCCATTTCTTAAGGTTGGCTCTGTATCTCGTGGTGCCAGAGCACAGTCTGTTCAGCGCCTCCTCCCAAGTCGCCCAGTTTTCTGTGTGCCCAGGAGGGAGTCTCTCATTTGGTATCAGCCATTAATTGAGGTTCTGGGTTTGAACCTGCCACTTTTGGACTTTTGTTTGCTGAGGTGTTCCAGCAAGTGTCTCTGTAGATCTTAGAAAACTATTTTTTTTATTTAAGTCATTGGCGTGTTGGCTGATGAAGATGGAGACTATGGATTGGAGCAGAGGCCACTTTCAGAGGAGATATTCCTATGCAAAGAAACAAGCTACATCTTGGATCTTTGAGGGAGCATTCAATATGTGGCAAGCATATTTATGAGCCATGCATAGATACATAATTCAAAACCACATTTCTTTTCTCTTATCAGAACACCTCGCCTAACAATGAGTCCTGGGAATTTTTTGAAACTAATGAGTTCTTGGCTGATGTGAGCAAAGCACACCTGTTTATGAAATAGTAACATTCAACTCTACTTCTCATGTTACTTATAAAAGAGATGAACACCAGCTTGGGAGTTATATCTTTCTCCAGGAAAGAGTATCACAAACCTGAACAATAATGTCTTCTTGCAGTGACTGCATTTCTGTACTTGCTTGGGATAGCTGCTTGTGATCATCAAGAACTCCACGATAGTATAGAAGATGTAACCTCAAACTATAGTATGACACAGCTGGACCATGATTCCCATCACACAAATATAATGTTGTTGTAATATAATGTAGAATTTTTACTTCCTCACTTTTATTTGTTTCCTTAACCCAGGTATTAGAATTGTGTGACTCTACAGATTGGGTTGTGCAATAATAGCCAATGATGAGGAATGATCGGGCCTGCATTCCAACAACATTTTATAAAAGCTTTCATAATTACCATCGCTGACTTAATGCAAAAGGGAAAAAAACTCTTTTTAGCTTAAGGAAAGAAATTACATTTGGAGTTAAACCTCCCAAATGGGGCTTATAAAACTGAGCTCCCAAAGCTCTACCCTGATCTCAGCTTCAGGCACTTTGCCAAGACTTGTCCTCAGAACAAGAACTTTGTTTATGAAAGGGCTATTATGCCTCAAGAGTCTTCCTTGCAGATGGATACTTTGATGAGTAGTGACAACTCTTGCTTGTGCGTTCAACTCTAGGGGCTTTGGTGATGAACCTACTGCGTCTTCTAACTCAGTCTTCAAGGGCTACCATCTGTTGGGAATGGGATGCTCTCACTCTTCTAGGAATTCATAGTGTCTAGATCCAGGGAAGTCATGCTACCCCTCTATTCCGCCTTGGTTAGACCACACCTGGAGTACTGTGTCCACCACAATTGAAGAGAGATATTGACAAACTGGAATGTGTCCAGAGGAGGACAACTAAAATTATCAAGGGTCTGAAGAACAAGCCCTATGAGGAGTGGCTTAATGAGCTGGGCATGTTTAGCCTGCAGAAGAGAAGGCTGAGAGGAGACATGATAGCCATGTATAAATATGTGAGAGAAAGTCATAGGGAGGAGGGAGCAAGCTTGTTTTCTGCTGCTCTGGAGACTAGGACATGGAGCAATGGCTTCAAACTACAGGAAAAGAGATTCCACCTGAACATTAGGAAGAACTTCCTGACTGTGAGAGCTGTTCAGCAGTGGAACTCTCTGCCCTGGAGTGTGGTGGAGGCTCCTTCTTTGGAGGCTTTTAAACAGAGGCTGGATGGCCATATGTCGAGGGTGCTTTGAATGTGATTTTCCTGCTTCTTGGCATGGGGTTGGACTGGATGGCCCATGAGATCTCTTCCAACTCTATGATTCTATGATTCTATATATATATGTATATGTGTGAGTATCACCCCTGACAATGTGTTAACATTAAAAACAGCTGTAAATATTTTAATAAATACATAAGAATAAATAAACTCTTTACTGCTGATTATGTAGTAAGCCCACTTCTTTTCCTTTCTCACCAGTTTTTTTTAATGATCTCGACTCAGATTTCACTTGTTTTACCCTTTACCCACTCAACCTGTAACAGGGAACCTCAACAATTACATTGGAAAATCAAAGATAGTTAGACACAACACTAATCACATTATTTTCCTGAAGGCCACAAAAACAATGTGTGGCACAGATACTAAAGAGCTCAGTTTATTAGCTGCTCTGTGAATTGTTACTGGACTTGAATACCTTTGTATTCAGTGATATCTGAGGAGTGCCTAACTAACACTGCCATAAACCTGAAGGGAAAATCACACTCACAGGTTCTGTCTCATTCAGTTAACATAATATACTATTCCCCACTACTGTTCAAATTAGCACAGTGACTACAAAAACTAATTATTTCTTCGTTTGCTTCTCCTTGCTATTAATATTTAGAACATTCATTTTGTCAGTATAGAAATTTGGAAACTGCCCAAGGCTGACTTTGGGCTTTGTCCATATTTTGCCATGTGTGAATATAAAGTTGTGATTTGCCTTGGCATTGCTTATAAAATGTCATTATTGAGATGTATATTGCTAATTGCAACAAATACTGCAGTTTGCCCAACAGTTCTTACCAGCCTGTATTCTGCAGAGATCCCACTGTGTTGAGGAAAAAGGCAGGAATTCAAGAGATCTATAGGTGGTATGAGATATTTATTGAACATTTTTTCTAAGTGGTTGAAGCACTTTGGAGTGTTTGCTTTCGTTAGCTCCGAAGGCAGAAAAAGGATAATCTGATTAGCCAATATTTCATATGGGTGAAAGGAGGGATGTCTGAAGCTGGAAGATAAGGGAATGCTTTACCTAAGGAAAGACTAGCTAATGAGCTAAGAATTAAGCTTAGACATGAAGCAGTGGGTTGCAGCTCACCACTTGTGTTCTTAACTACTTTGTTACCTTTCCAACAACCTCTCATGCATGTACTAGGTGGGAATAACTTAGACAAGGCATGAGCAAATGCTAAGGCTATTTCTAATACAGTAGAGTCTTGCTTATCCAACATAAACGGGCCAGCAGAACGTTGTATAAGTGAAAATCATAGAATCATAGAATCAAAGAGTTGGAAGAGACCTCATGGGCCATCCAGGCCAACCCCCTGCCAAGAAGCAGGAATATTGCATTCAAATCACCCCTGACAGATGGCCATCCAGCCTCTGTTTAAAAGCTTCCAAAGAAGGAATGTTGGATAATAAGGCGGGATTATGGAAAAGCCTATTCAACATCAAATTACATTATGATTTTACAAATTAAGCATCAAAACATCATGTTTTACAACAAACTGACAGAAAAAGCAGTTCAATACACAGTAACATTATGTAATAATTACCGTATTTATGAATTTAGCACCAAAATATTGCAATGTATTGAAACAGCTATGGATAATACAGAATGTTGGATGAATGAAGGTTGGATAAGCAAGACTCTACTGTAATTCTAATAGTCCAAGGCTGTTTCTGCACTCCCACTATATGGTGGTGGAGAGCGGAGGGTAGAAGGTTCAGTGAATTGTTATTCCTGCTTCTTGGCAGGGGGTTGGACTGGATGGCCCATGAGGTCTCTTCCAACTCTTTGATTCTATGATTCTAGGATTCTATGATTCTGGATGCTTTCTATACTAGAAATTCCCCACTTAGATAGGCCACAACTCCAAAATAATGTTTAACATGGAAAAACACTTCCTTTATGTTTTGTTTTGTTTTGTTTTGTGTTGTGTTGTGTTGTCTGTCTGGCCACGGAACCTACTAAAAATGCCCATGAATTGGAAGCTTGAGAGATCACAATCTTTCACAAGGGAATAATTTAAAACACACACCAATTGGACTTAATAGCAGCTTTCCCCCACATGCACGCATATTGGAGGGCAGCCAGCTAATTTAAAAGATACAAACCAGGCAATATGGCACTCAAAGCTGTCCATCTCTACAAGAGATGGAAATGACCATTGGTTTTGGAAGAGATTAGCTGTGAAGAAGCTACTGTCCTCTAGTGTCTAACAAATGAGGTGGTAGCTCCTCTTTACGCAATGGTAGGACTAACACTATTCAGGAGCAGCCAGTGGATTCATTATTGCTGTGTGTGTGGGATCCTCTCTGCATTACACCACTAATCTTCTGCACTTACTCCAAATTGAACAGTGTCTGCTGATGTTCCAAACTAGTTTAGCAACAGGAGAACTCCCATTCAACTTGAGGGAACTTTGGGAGAAATGGCAATGAGTCGCCCTTGGGGGCTGAGAATTGCGGTATATAAGCGCAGTAAATAAATAAAAGTCCAGAGTTTGTCTCTGTTTGCCCATGTTAACTGATCCAACAACCTTTCCTGGGAGTGACAGAGAGGCACACAGAGAGACAAACTCACATCCAATATTCAGTCGACCAACTTGTGAAACTCTCTTATAGTGCCAAGGCTTATTAAATATGGTTTTCTGTGGGCGAGCAGATGGCGACTACTGTATGGCATATGTTCTGTATCAGAAACTAGAACTGATGTGGTCTAGCCAATGCAATTTTTTGAATTAGCACCCCAAATACCCAAACCGAATCTAAAGTTGACCAAAAATTGACTCGCAACCCTTTTGGTACGAATGTTGGAGTGTGTTCCCTGGTCAAGTGGTCCTTGGTCAAGTGTGTTACAGTAAGTTGTAGTAGGACCAAGTATGTGTGTGTTGAAGAAAAACCTTATGATAATTATTATGTGCAGCTGGTAATGAAGGTCAACCAGCAATCTTGGACAACACCCAATAGGGTATAACTGTATGGGTTTTTAGAATACAGTTCTGGAGAGTGTTTTCTCTGAGGAGATCTATGCTCAAAAGCTCTGTTCTGAGGAGCAGGTTGGAGAGAAGCCATTATGCTGCTCTAAAGAGGCTATGGTGGAATCGCTGTTTGCTCAAGGTTTATGTTATACTTAAGATTTATGTCATTTAACTTAAGATGAAGATGCCTTATTTTGTGTAATTTACAAAGTTTCTTGCACTGATTGTTTTTTGTATGCAACATTGCAAGTTTGTATTTAATGTATTGTCGAAGGCTTTCATGGCTGGAATCACTGGGTTCTTGTGGGTTTTTTCGGGCTATAGGGCCATGTTCTAGAGGCATTTCTCCTGACGTTTCGCCTGCATCTATGGCAAGCATCCTCAGAGGTAGTGAGGTTTGTTGGAAATAGGACAATGGGTTTATATATCTGTGGAATGGCTGGGGTGGGGCAAAGAGCTCTTTTCTGCTAGAGCTAGGTGTGAATGTTTCAACTGACCACCTTCATTAGCATTTGAAGGCCTGCCTGAGCCTGGGAAAATCTTGTGTTGAGAGGTGTTAAGATGTACCTGGTTATTTCCTCTCTGCTGTTTTGCTGTTGTAATTTTAGAGTTTTTTAATACTGATAGCCAGATTTTGTTCGTTTTCATGGTCTCTTCCTTTCTGTTTAAATTGTCCACATGCTTGTGGATTTCAATGGCTTCTCTGTGTGGTCTGACATGGTGGTTGTTGGTGTGGTCCAGCATTTCTGTGTTCTCAAATAATATGCTGTGTCCAGGCTGGTTCATCAGGTGCTCTGCTATGGCTGACTTCTCTGGTTGAAGTAGTCTGCAGTGCCTTTCATGTTCCTTGATTCGTGTTTGGGCGCTGCGTTTGGTGGTCCCTATGTAGACTTGTCCACAGCTGCATGGTATACGGAGTCTCCCCGGAAGATCTCAAAGTTCTGGTGGGTTCATAGGCAGAGAAGCGGTTAGATAGGTAGCTTGAGGCGAAACGTCAGAAGAAATGCCTCTAGAACATGGCCCTATAGCCCGAAAAAACCCACAAGAACCTATTTGTATTTAATCTCTGCTATTAAGAGAAAAGATTTTTTTTTGTTCATTTCTACTCTTGTCTGTGTGTCTTGTACATGGGACGTGGCTAAGATCCGCTTGCTGCGCATCAAAGTGGTCCTTGGTAAAAAAAAAAAGTTGCAAACCACTGCTCCAGTGTGATGATGTCCCCAGTGTAGTTTGGTGAGACACTAGCCCACTCTGGCTAATAATTTACTATTACTATATTAGAACTATATGAATAAATTATATATTCTGCAAAACTCCAAATCCCAAAATTCCACTGGAAAGAAGCATGACTAATACTTTATATTGTAAAATATATCAGAGAATGTGGCTGTCATTCACAGTCGATGTTACTGGGCTACAAGGAGCTGCTTCATATATATTCATGCGGTTCATACATTATGGGATATTTAGAAAAGCTGGGGGATCTGTTCTGCATTGAGACTATAGACTAATTTGCATTTCTACCAGTTGGTTTCTTCATTAAACATTCCCTTCTTTATCCCTCATTCCCAAATACTATGAAGAAATAGAAGAGGGGGGAGACTTCCTGGGAGGAGAACACAAAAGAGGAGGCATTTGCATTGAAGCCCCCAACTGAGATCGCAATTAAAGGCCTGCTATAGAGGAAAGTGCTCCAGCGGGCTGCCACTGACTGTGGGCTTGGTTTATGACAGCAGCAGCTGACACACAATGCTTCAGTTCATTCTCTGACAGCTCTTTGTTAATAGTAGCCAATGTACTGCGTCTGGTTTCATCCTCCATGCCCAATGTTTTACCACCATCCCAATCTGCCCCATTTCCAATCATAACGTTGGCTAAGGTTGAGTTGTTTTAAGAGGTTTCAATTTTGTCATGTTTATGCTGTTATTTGGAACAGGGCTTTCCTTTGGCTATTCCTGTAATATTCATCCCAGCAGTTTGTCACAAATTGGAATTGCCAAATATTAAAGCTGTCTGGTACTGCATTGTGGCTTTTGACAATTCAGGAAATTGTCTGTTATACTAGCGATAAAATGAGTTATAATATCTCCATGGGAAAAATGTTAACAGCTGGACAAAATCGACATGGACTTCTTGTTTGTTTCTAGGTCAAATACAACCTATCCCAGGAAGTTCAAAGTCCCATTGTCCACAGCCCTGTCACAAGGAGGAGGGGAGCAGCTACCATGGCCACAGATATTGGCTGTCACAAAGTGGGAAAATAATTAGTAATTTAGCTTTACTGTGGGACAGAGGGAGAAGGACCTGCAATATTTTCTTCCTCAGGCTTGAAAGTATCTTAATTGGCATAGACAATTGATTACTATATTTTCTATTGAGATTCACACACACACACACTAACTTGGTCCCATTTGCTACACAATTATAGTCCTTTGTTCCCCTTTATTTGATATGTCTCTGTGCTATTGGATCATGAGTTTGGGTAAAGGAATAGCTCTCTCTAGCTAACTGTATAGTCCAGGGTTCCCTAAGGTGTTGTTGTGACAGTTAAAGTGCTATATATAGTGCTTTAATTGTGTAGTATGAATGTGCCCCTTGACTTTAGGAGTGGGGAATACTGTTAGCTATTTTCCCTATGAAGTCCTGGGTCTCCCATGGCTTGTGAGAACACAGAAAAAGACAAGAAACCAAATACATCACAAAGCCTGGAATAAAGATCTTGCAAGCATCAGGTTATTGACCACAAAGCATTTTCTCACTGAATTACCTGTTTCAGCAAATCCATTCATATAAACTGTCAGTTCAAGGCTTTTATACTCACCCTTCTATATCTGAAGGGCACCAGGATCAAGATCTGGAAGCAATGTTGTTGTTGTTGTGGTTGTGGTTGATGATAATGATGTTGTTGTTGTTGTTGTTGTTGTTGCATTTATTTATACCCTGCTTTATCTCTCCCACAGGAGACTCAAAGCAGCTGAACATAAAAACATCAGCATACAATTTTAAATATACAAATATGCAAACATCAACACATGATTAAATATAAACAGTATTTTAAAATCCCCGGTTGAAAACCATTAAAACATGTTCAAAGTTAAAAACCACAGCACCTCCTGAATTGACCTTCAAAACCTTCTTCTTTAAAATCCTGTCTGAATAAAATGGTTTTTATGTCCATAGCCAGACAGTGAATTGGGCCCAGACTGCATGTTATAGTTAGGCACAAAAATGCTAATAATAATAATAATAATAATAATAATAATAATAATAATAATGGTGATCCCAGTGGTGATTGGCACACTGGGTACAGTGCCTAAAAACTTTGCCCTGCACTTAAACATAATCAGCGCTGGCAAAATTACCATCTGTCAGCTGCAAAAGGCTACCCTACTGGGATCTGCATGCATTATTCACTAATACATCACAGTCCTAGACACTTGGGAAGTGTCCGACGTGTGATCAAATACAAAAGCCAACAAAGTGATCTTGTTTGCTGTGTATTAATCTTGTATGTATCAAATAATAATAACTTTATTTTTGTACCCCGTCTTCATCTCCCCAAAGGGACTCGGGGTGGCTTACATGGGGCCAAGCCTTGAACAACACAGTTGTTTCTGGACCACTTGTACAGCAGGGACAGTATTGCAGCTTCCGAACACCATGGGGGAGCATGCTTACAAACAAAAACTTTGCTAGACCTTACTTTCAGGGGAGGCCTTATATTTACAGCTCAGCAAAACAACAGGGCTGGCATATGCCATCTTACTGACCTATTCAACAGGTGCCTGCTTACTGTCCAGCTCCCATACATTGTGATCTGCTGGTTTATGGCCAGGTATTACTTCTTCATGTCTTTCTTTCTTTGTGCCATCACTACAATGGCGATCTGACACTTATATATAACTTGGGCAGGTAGTTGTGCTTATTGACTGGGGAAGCTAAACAGCATATATATAGCATCCCCAGAGGTTGTGAGGTCTGGGGATGCCTGCCATAGATGCAGGTGAAATGTCAGGAGACATTTCACCTGCATGAACATGGCCATACTGCCATATATATAGTCAAAGACTTTCATGGCCAGAATCTCTGGCTTGTTGTGTGATTTCCAGGCAGTATGGCCATGTTCAAGAAGCATTCTCTCCTGATATTTCACCTGCATCTATGGCATCTATGGCAGGCCTCCAAGGTCATGTGGCTGGCGTGACTGCATGGTGCGTCATTATCTTCCCACAGAAGCACTACTTATTGATCCACTTATATTTGCATGTTTTTGAACTGCTAGGTTGGCAGAAGCTGGGGCTAACACCTGGAGCTCACCCTGCTCCCTGGATTCGAACCACCAACCTTTCGGTCAGCAAGCTCAGCAGCTCAGCGGTTTAACCTGATGGACCACCAATGAGCTCAACTTCTGGGGTACGTTTGTGGAATGGGTGACTTCTCCTTGCTGCTTCTCATCCCAAAATTTTATTGCACAAGGACCCTTATTTGTGGAAACTAGTTACTTATGGCAGAAAACGTGTTTGTACACAAGGCCAAGTTCTTATATTAGACCTATAGCCACTATGTTGTTGCTGCACTCTGTCCCCCAGCCAACACCCTTACCCAAAATTCACCTTAAGAACCAAGCTGTCATACCAAGTGATATTGGTGAGTAGGAAGGATATTGTGTGTCGCCAATTAAAATGTAGTTTGTGTTACTTCTGAAACTTTTAGAATTATTCGTAGCCTGTTAATATTGTCTTGTTATTCATAAGATTTGCCAGTGTAATCAGTAGCACTCAGAAATGTGACATGGATATGATTAGTTATTTATTTTTATTTGTTCCATCATCATGATTGTTGTCATTCATATCCTTGTTAAATAAATTTTAAATTACAAATGTCCAAACCTTCCAAGTAGGATATGTATTTCATAGTCATGGATTTGAAATCAGTGGATGTGCTTATCACTTAATAAATAAATAAATAAATAAATAAATTATTGTGGGACTTTTGAATCCAGACTGACAATGTTTTGGAGCACAATATGCTAAACATCACGATTGTGGAAAAGAAAAAAGTTTAGATTATCGATGTCGCCATACTGGGTGACAGTCACATGGAGGAAAAACAACAGGAAAAACTCAGCCGTTATCAGGACCACAAAATCAAACTGCAAAGGCTCTGGCATAAACCAGTACAGGTGGTCCCAGTGGTCATCGGCACACTAGGTGCCATGCCAAAAAGATCTCAGCCTGCATTTGGAAACAATAAACATTGACAAAATCACAATCTGTCAACTGGAAAAGGCCACCTTACTTGGATCTGCATGCATCATTTGAAAATACATCAGACAGTCCTAAACGCTTGGGAAGTGTTCGACTTGTGATTTTGTGATACGAAATTCAGCATATATATCTCGCTTGCTGTGATATACTGTGCTTTTGTGTCAGTAAAATAATAAATGTAGATCTGATAAGCAACCATTCCCTGGCTAAATCTGCTTGTGGTAGAAAAATGACAGGAATAACACCTTTTCAATCTACATTTTCATGTGGCAATTCACCTCCCAGCAAAAAGTCATAACACCTGCTCGGCCTGTTTCTTCCATCCAATTTCCTTTAAATTATTCAAGTATATCAACTTTGATGCCTATAGGCCATGATGATGAGATCACTGCAAGATTGTAAAGAGGGGCAGCAGCGCTGTCACTTATAATGAAAGAAGGCAAATTACATATTTATGAGCAGGTTAATAAGTGTTCCTACAAGACCTTTGATGTCACTTCTCCAATTTCTGAAATTAAAATTCCAGCCTTTATTTGGTCATTTCAAGAGGACCTGCTTTTGTTTGCATTGCCAAAACTATGTCATATAAGCATATGCTCTATATGTGAGAAATGAGAATGAAGACAGCCAGTGTTGAAGATAGGAGGCTACGGTTTGATTACAGAGGCATTATAAGGGCAGAGTGGGAGGGTCTGCCTCACTGAACAGATGAGTGATACTGAGGTGATATTAGTTTGTGAAGGCCCCCTTAAAGTGAAAACTGCATCTTCACAAGGGGAAAATGAGAGTTTGTACTATAGCTGGAAATGTAAGTTGGTCATAGTCTGTGGAAAAGAAATTGCAAGCAATCTAAGGTGGTAAGTGATAATAAAGAGGTTGTTCTGCTGAGATTTGGCATTGTTGCCTTTTGCTCTGGGAACTTCACTGACTCCTTTTCAAAACCCACCCAAGATGGTGATACTCAGTAGCACACAACAGGAGAAAACCACCAAGAGTACAGATTGCTAGACTTTTCTTCAGAGGCTGGTACAAGGAGAGTTTGCAAAAATAACATAAATCACCATAGGAAGATCCAAAGTCTAGTCCAGTTTTCCCGGCCTTGGAGAAAACAGGTACATCATACTGTAGAACAGTATTTCTCAACCTGGGAGTTGGGACCCCTGGGGGTGGGGGTCGCCAGAGGCCACCAGAGGGGTTGCCAAATACCATCAGAAAACACAGTCTTTTCTGTTGGTCATGGGGGTTCTGTGTGGGAAGTTTAGCCCAATTCTATCATTGGTGGGGTTCAGAATGCTCTTTAATTGTAGGCAAACTATACATCCCAGCAACTACAACTCCCAAATGTCAAGATCTATTTTCCCCAGACTCCACAAGTGTTCACATTTGGGCATATTGAGGATTCGTGCCAAGTTTGGTCCAGATCCATCATTGTTTGAGTCCACAGTGCTCTCTGGATTTAGGGGAACTACAACTCCAAAACTCAAGGTCAATGCCTACCAAACCTTTGTGTTGCCAACATACAATGTTTGGAAAGCTCTGCTCTAGTGGTCTGCCAGACTACAAACCCCAGGATTCTATCAGATGAAATCAGATCAGTTAACATAGAATGATAATGCTGTAACTGTGTAGTGAGAACTGGCCCTTTATCTCCAGCTTCCATTACTTCTTTGGCTTGTGCTACTAAAAATCTCAGCACATGCGTCGTGAGCACATACCAAAAATGTTTGTTGATATCTTCATATTCTAGCTGCAGAAATTATAATTGCTATGCTCTTTTTATATTCTTACTACAGAAATTATAATTGCTATGCTCTTTTTAAAGAAGGATCTAATGGGATCCAAAGGAAGGTATCTTTGAAGCACTAACCTATTTTCTGGAGGTCCTTCTCTAACAAGCTGCAGTCTCCTAATCCTTTTCTTCTTTCTCCTGTATGTTTAGAGAAAGGTTACTTCTATTTTAAACCATTTTGCACTTGGAAATACAACCATTTAGTACAGTCTTTTCTTTGATAATCCAGTAGTAAACCCTAGTAATCCAGTGAATCCAATAAAAAGAACTGGAAGCCAAGCTTTCTTTTACTCAGGTTAATTCCCCCTGCCTCCTTCACAAGCCTTTGGATATTTTACCTTCACTTTTGGAAGTAAAAATAAGCCCAGAACATGCTCAAAACACTAGGTACCGGTGTGTGTAGGAGAATAAGTTTTAGATGCAACCCTTTCCCATGTCTGTCTTCTCCTTTCACTGCAGATGTTTAACTTGCAATTGATAGGGGGTGATAAAGAGATGCGTTTGGACAGGTAAGCTGGACTGGAACCATTTAGGGTTTTATAGGCTAAAGCCAGCACTTTGAATTGTGCTTGGTAGCAGACTGGCAGCCAGTGGGGCTGAAGTAACAGGAGGGTTGTATACTCCCTGTACGTTACTCCGGTGAGCAACCCTACTGCAAAATTTACATCTAATTAAGCTCTGAAAACAATATTTACCAGATCATACCTTTTGGTGGTTCTTGATATATTCAGCCCATTTTAGGCCTGCAAATAAGTAACTGTATCCTGTGAAGTAAGAAAAAGTGTCCACTTGACATGCCAAGCAATTCTATCCCTTTGCACATAGAAATTATAGCACCCAATCTTAATGCCAAACACGAATTTGGGAGGCTCTGCTTAGGTAGAGACTGGCCAGACCCAAAAAGAGGATGTGGACCACCTGGCGAGACAGCAAGCACCAAAAAAGATTTTTCCCTAAATTTTCACAAAATAAAGTTTCACCAAGTTGAAGGAAAGCCATCGAGGTTTTATCTCATTCCAGCTGAAATGGATGACGACTGCAGTTTTCTGCCCGGGGAACCGACATACTGGCTGGGCAGGGAAATACAACATTTATAGAACTGTCACATTCAAATCTCCCGCGCCCGCCTCCTGATCTTCATTTGTTTGCCAATATGCATTTGTAGAATGCCTGAATCAGGTTAAAATACAAATCCCATCTTTCAATGATATTAAAGCATTCTACAAATGCATATTGGCAAACAAATGAAGATGAAGTCATCTTTATCCCAAATGGTTGGGACCAGAAGCATTGTAGATTTTGACCCCCCCCCCCCCTTTCAGATTTTGCAATACAGTACTTGTGTTTGCACATGTATAATTGGGGAGACTGTGAACTAATAAGTTCCTGCCACCCTTCTTCCTGCCTAGCAGCCACTTCACAATTGGCAGTGTGCTGGGCAGGATATGCAGCATGACTGGAGAAGAAGGAAGAGAAGGAAAAGAAAATGGCAGCAGTTAGAGGATGAGGAGGCAGAGACACTGGGGACAGCAGGAGTGCAGGGGAAGCAGGCAGATGGAAGGAGGGGAAGCAGAACTTGACCCTACTCCTCCTCATGTCTCCTGGTTGAGAACTTTCATTGAATGAGTGGCCAGTGGAGAGGAGCCCCAGGCTGTCTGACCTTACCACAGTGGACACAGGCCATCCCCCAGGAGGAGGCATAGAGTTGGAGGTTAATTATCTTGGTGCTTCAATGATGGTGGCAGTTATGACAATGCGGAGTCCTCCTTCTCAGTCTCCCCAATGATCTCCAAATTTTCTGGAGATTGTGGCAGGGGTTCCCACAAGAATGAGGAAAGTTGGAGAGGTCTGGTTCCACTCCCCCTCCTTTGTAGCTCACTGGCCTCACTTTACTTTCACCTCCTTTTGGTGGTGGAAAGGGGTGTGTGCCACCCTTACTAGTCTGAGTATAATGCAGATGAGAGGAGAGGGAGCAGCGGCAAAAGGATTTTGGTCATTTTTAGGGTTCTGGATAAGGGATCCTGTAACAACTGATGGGCCATGTGGTTTCCACATCTGACTGTGGTCCTTCAATGTTTCTAAGCAAAATAGAAAACTCTCTTTTCAACAGCCTATTTGGTGGGAATGACACATGACTTCCAAGTGCATATTTACTGAATATAAGATGTTTGTGTGGTGCTTGTTAGGGTGAATAACAGATAAGGAGTGAATAAAGAGAACTTATAGAAAAACAAAAAAATGGGTGACCCTCATCAAATCAGAGCAGTGTAAAGAATTACGTAATGCTCGGCAGCTGGCAGCCTTAATGGGTGGGAGGGAAGGATGGAGCCCCCTTTACTCAGAGAACAGGGGCCTTGTGTTACAGGAAGCTCAGCACTGTCACTAATCCTGCTTGCGCCTTTCACATCATGAAACCGTACATGATTTCAGGACAATTTGCCACAGTTGGAACCATGGTGAGGAAAGCTATAGTGCAGCTGGCAGCTCAAGGGAAGCTGAACGAAGGGAGAGACCAGGGGGATGGGGAGGATTTCTTCAGTTTGTCTCCTTAAAGCTATTCAGGCTTTCTTGGAAAAGCACTACTTTGTTAAATTAGAAAAACACCATCAAGGGTTGCACTTCCTTCCCTATCAAGGGAGAAGTTTAAATGAATGAACAAATGAATGCAGTGGTTTGCAAGGTTTATACTTCCACTGGAGAAATGAAATTCTGCTAGAAAACTAAAGAGAGAACTATTGTATAAGAGATATATACAGGGGGGAATTATGCACACGTGAGACTTCCTAAAAGTTCAGGTATATATTACAAACAACTAAAAGTTGGAAAGGTAGGGACAAAAACTTGGATTGGATTAAAGTGCTTGTGGAAAGGAGAGGGGACAGACACAAGTGTAGCTTTGCTGAGAATTGTCTCTGATTACTGGTCCATCTAGATTCAGTATTGTTCTGATCTGAGGAGAATGTACAGATTCAAGGGGATGTGGGTCTCGTAGGTTGCTTCTGCCTTGCTCTTAAAGAAATACAACAGCAGGAGTTATAAATTTGCCTTCAGGCTGAGAAAGGTGGTATATAAATATAGTAAATAAATAAATAAATAAATTCCTGGAATGCAAAGGTATCAGATTCAATCTCATTTTGGAGGCTAAGCAGGATCAGCCAAGATTACCTGTCCGAACATATCTCCTGCTATTAACCATTACGAAGCTTAAGATCATCAGGAGAGGCCCTGCTCTCGATCCCACCACTCTCACAAACGCGGTTGGTGGGGACGAGAGACAGGGCCTTCTCGGCAGTGGCCCCCCGTCTATGGAACTCTCTTACTAAGGATATCAGGTTGGCTACCTCCCTCCTTTCCTTTAGAAGACAACTGAAGACCTGGCTCTAGGGCCAGGCGTTCAATTAGAGGCCAACGGCAATAGGAAAAGGAAATTTGGATTTTGCGATACGGATTCTCCCAGCTCGGCTTAGTTTTACTGGCACGTTAATCTATTAATTTATTGTTAAATTTTACAGATGATGTAGCATAATGTTTTTAAATGATTTTATTGTAAATTGTATTTTTTATAGTAATTATGCTGTTAGCATCCTCTGATGCTCATGTGAGGCCACGCTGAGTCCCCCTTGTGGGGAGAAGGGCGGGATATAAATATATGAAATAAAATAATAAATAAATTATCATTTGTATTGGATAACACCAGTGAATATTAGGTACTCTAGGCTATATTTCATAGAGGAGGAACTGATAAAACCACCTCTAAGGTGTTTCTTATGTAAGAAAACCATACGAAAGTCATGGGCGTCACCATAATCTCAACAGGTGACTTTGAAGGCACATAAACTCATTTTTAATAATCCTAGAAAAACCATTTAATAATAAGGGCAAAAAGAAAAACCACTCAAGTATAGGGACGTCTACAAAAATATAATGCTAAATCAAACCAAAAGTCTGCTGAGTTTAGAATTTGGTTCCCACAGTAGTGAAAAATCTATGGGAAGCCCACAAACACAATATAGAATCATAGAATTGGAATAGACCTTGTGGGCCATCCAGTCCAAACCTCTGCCAAGAAGTGGGAAAATCACATTTAAAACACCCCAAACTACACTTTCCTCCCTGTCGTGGAGGAGAAAGAGGAATGTGAGTGGGGACTGCTGGGCGTCATGTGATGGCGCACGGCAGGCCACGTCCTTGCTGCAATAATGCCCCATGTTAAGATTTCGTAGATGTTTGTCTGTATAAGATTCTTTTCATTCGGTGCCTTTTAGAAGGAAAGGTTGACCAAATCCATGAAATGCAAAGTTCCTGTTTCCAACTTCTATAGACAAGGACCACTGACAAGTGTTGTTATGGCCACACTCAATGCAATTGTCTTTTTCTGTATAACTATGAATATTACAGGGTCTTCCTCAGTGTGTGCATAAAATAAGTACAATCTAGCCAAACCTAAGAGATATCTAGCTGCATTTGATTTCAGACGGCCTGTGTTTAAAGAACAGGTTGCCCCAGGGAAAGCCACGTACCACAGTGATTGAGTCAAGAGCATTCAGCGGTGACCGAGCATAAGAGAAAAGGCATAATAGCCGAGCAGCATAAATTGTAACAATCTGAAGGCTAAAGCAGTAATAAGGGTGACTATGCACACAGCATTAATGATTCATTAAAACCAGCCCACCATACCCCAAGCAAAATATCCTTTTCATGAAAGCAAATACCTACTTCCAAATCAGCATGAGAAGCCCTCCTTTCGCCACAATATGAATGAAGTCATGTTTTATTCATGCCAAATGAAGATTTAATTGTCCTCTTCGTATCTTTTCCCTGTGCAAGCCATAGCTATTACAATTATCTGGCATTGCCATTTAGTGCTTTGATCTCTCAAGAAGGGTTTCTTTTTCCCTGAAGTACTCTTATTTGGTTTTGGCCAACTGAGTTGCTTTGTTGTATCTTTGAATAAGAACGTATTGGTTAACTGATCTCTGTTGTTAAAGACTCGTCTATAGCAATGTGTATCTGAGTTTAAATTTCAACAGTAGTTATACTACTACTACCACTCCTACTCCTACTCCTACTGCTGTACATCAGACTAGTTGCTTTGGCAAAATAATGCTCCAAGTCAAGAGCATTATCAATGATCCCTTGAGCATCACTCAAACATTTTGGCAGTGTTTGAAAAATCTGCTTTAAAAAATACAACTCTAATATTTCCCCAGCCAACATGCTGGCTGGAGGGTTCTGGTTTTTGTAGTCCCCAAAGTTATTTCCACCATGTTCTTCCTATAAGAACTTTAATAGATGTTTGACAGAGACCAATATGGAAGGCTCCACCCTCATATTTAGTGACCCCTCTTTTTTTGCACTAATGGAAAGCAGTTCTACTTTCAAGGCACCCAGTTTTCACCCTTAGAAAAATTTCTAAAAATTCAGTGGTGGTGAAAGCAAGGTCTAATATGCCACAACTGAATAAGACAGACACTTTTGCAGAAAGATTGGCTTTCATTTTATTGGCTTTAATTTTCTTATGTGAAGTTGGTCATGCTTTAAATAGATTTTTTCTGAACTTATCACAAATGTAGGATCCAGCCACTTGACTCCAAATGAATCTTTAGTTGAACTAAGAAAAAACATGTTGTTTTCAAAGTTGTATTGTTTGTAAAGTTCCTTTTCGAAGGATTTGCAGACACCATATTTCATACTCTTGTAGTTCTCAAAAAAAATGTCCATGAATAATCCTGCAAGGGTCACATCCTTTTGGGAAGAGAGAGCATTGTGTCTCTGTGGTGATGCAACCAAGCACCCAGATGTGAGAGTCAGACTAGATTGTATAGAAGTAGTGATTATCCAAATGTAAACATGACATCTATGCACAGAACTCAGAAGCCACGAGTTACAAGAAACATCATTCCTTGTACTGATACTTTTTTTAAAAAATGAGGCTATTCATTTATCATATATAAAAAATAATGTATTGAATAGAAACAGTTAGGTTTTGAATTTAAAAAGTGACACTTTCTAATTACTTTAATTGTCATCGCTGAGCCTGGAACCCCAGGTTTCGGCGGCGACCAGGGGAGCATTTGCACAGCTAAAGCTTGTGCGCCAGCTGCGCCCGTACCTTGGGAAGTCTGACTTGGCCACGGTAGTCCACGCTCTGGTTACATCCCGTTTAGACTACTGCAACGCTCTCTACGTGGGGTTGCCTTTAAAGACAGCTCGGAAGCTCCAACTAGTCCAACGCTCGGCAGCCATGATTTTAACAGGAGCGGAGCGCAGGGAGCATACAACCCCCCTGTTGCGCCAACTCCACTGGCTACCGATTTGCTACCGGGCTCAATTCAAAATGCTGGCGTTGGCCTTTAAAGCCCTAAACGGTTCCGGCCCAAGCTACCTATCCGACCGCATCTCTGCCTATGAACCCACCAGGACTTTGAGATCTTCCGGGGAGGCCCTGCTCTCGATCCCGCCTGCTTCTCAAGCATGGCTGGCGGGGACGAGAGATAGGGCCTTCTCGGTGGTGGCTCCTCGGCTGTGGAACGCCCTTCCTACAGACATTAGACTAGCACCATATCTAATTCCGCAAAAAAGTGAAGACCTGGCTGTTTGAGCAGGCGTTCGAATAATTAGTGCAATGATTGGTTAATGAACACTGGAATGGAACAATGGATGACAAATCTGGAACATGTTTTTGATGACGAGATGACAGTGAATGGGTATTGTAGTAACTGTTTATTAATTGTGTAATGTGTTAGGTTGTTAACTGTTTTTATACTATAGCACTGAATTTTTGCTGTTTGTATTTGTTGTGAACCACTGTGAGTCGCCTTCGGGCTGAGAACAGCAGTATATAAGTAAGGTAAATAAATAAATAAAATACTTTGTAAAATTACCTCTAAAAGGCATTTTTGGCATTTTTGAAAGACTGAATTCTGATTAAGTTCAGCAAATGGGTCCATTACTGCGGGAACCATGAGTTTATTCGTGGTTTAAGGTTGATTGTCTTCAAATGCTCAGAAGTGCATGGCAGGTCCACAATATCTCTGTCGGATATAGAGCTCAGCTTCAGAAGAGCTCTCGCAGATCAGCCCTGTGACGGTGCGAGTGGTGCCATCTATGTGTAGAACTGTTAGTTGCAAGATTTAAACTGTGGTATCATGCTTAATCCTGCCTTTTTACCCTGCTTATGTATAGTTGGATTGATTGGTTATTTATAGCTGTCAATCAATGTTGTTTGCACGAGTTGAATTACTTTTTCAGCTCAATTGTTTGGCCCCACCTCTTCCTGGAGGAGGGGAGTGCTTCCCTTTTTCATTCTGCCATCAGAGTTTCTATCAGATGGACGTGAGTAAGAGACTTGGCTCTAATAGCCCCTGATTAAATTACCTCTCAGCACCAATTCTGAGGGTTTTTTTACCTTTGAGACTTGTGCTTCATGTTCAGACCAACCTGAACGACATTGGAAGTCTCAAGCACCTTCCAACTGGTTCTTTTGGCACCAGAGGAAGATCCTGAGTCTTCAAACATAGGTCATTTGAACTGGGGTTGTGGATTGCTCCAGCATTCACAGCCATTGAGGAAAGAGGAAACTTGGAAAAGCTTCTCAGCTTCAAACTCCTTGGACCCATGACTAACTGAGACTGTAACGTATATTTTCCTTCACCCCTCTGAAGTTTCCAGCTCATTGCTTTAAAGAAATAACTCTTTGTGACCAATAAAACTTATTTTGAGTTATCTACAGTGTTTTGGGTCTTTGACTAAAGGAGGGCAAGAAGCAATCCCCTGGGGAAAAATGTCACATCCATGCCTCTTTCACTAAGAGCTATAGCCCCCAGGCGTGACGGCACAAGCCCAACTTTGTGAGAAGCAATAAAACTGAGAGCACCTTCTTTGTCTACACAGTAACAAATGCACTAGTTACAGTATTCCTAATTCTGACTGGAGTTTTAAAATAGTATGTTATTCTCTTCTACATTTTAAAATTACATTTTAAGTTATCACCATGCTGTTTTTTTTCCCCCAGTTTGGTCATGGAGTAGCCTCACAAGTACTTTTTCGAAGTGTGATGGGAGCCACCAGGCTCCATGGCTGAACTAAAAAAAAAAACCTGTTGCCACCGCCGAAGTCAAGCCAGTATGAAGAGGTCCACAGAGTTTATTTATTTATTTACTCTATTTGTATCCTGTCTTTCTCTACCCCAAAGGAGACTCAAAGCAGTTTTACATATGGCAACTATTCAATGCCTTTGGACAACAAACAGTTAAAATACACTTAAGTTAAACAATCAAAATTAAAATTGCCCTGGAGGAGCTAGCAAATTCTGAGAAAGGTATCGTCTCTAGACATTTTGAGGCAATTCCATAGTAACTTCTGTGGCAGAATGTAAAATAAACCAGGTGTAGTTCATGTTTGATCAGCCCACACACTGCTTGCCAGAGAAAGAAAATATGCTATGCAGGTGAACAGTAAAGAACAAGTAGTTTACTCTTCTTAGTTCAGAAACACATATATACAATACGATCAGTTGCATCAACTCATTTAATGTCCTTTTAGAGAGATTTAAAATGGTATTTCTTTGTCCATATGAGAGACCTTCTTTCAGCAGCCAAGAAGTAAATCAGTCTCTCTCTCTCTTTCTGCACCTGCATAGCTTGAGCATGAACAAAAATGTAACAGTATCTAAAAGTTCTAGGCTCAGTCATCATCCCAGGCATTGCCCAACCAATCAGCTTCATGCATCTTTTTTTGCAGTTGACACACACACACACTCTCTCTCACTGATTCCTTTCATGCTCCAACAACTTCCAGGAAAATCATACTATAGGATCACCTGGAGGACCCAGTAAATTCCTAGAGGGGACATATTTTTTCTGAGGCACAGAGGTGAAACCACTGGTATCAGTCCCACAGGTACCAGAGAGGGAGGGCTGTACTTCTTGGTTATCTTGGAGCTCAGTACATTTGTTTTATGAAGAATCTCAATGGCCCGAGGTTTAGGGAATTTTAATAATGTTTATTGTAATTTATTAATCTGTTTTTGAAATGTATTATGTGCTATTTGTTTTCCATGGTTTATGATGTTTTGTTGAAGTTTTATGCTATTTTTTTTTGCTATTTTAGCCACGTTTGCTGCTTTGAGTCCCAACCACGGGAGAAAAGTGGGATAAAAGTAAGTAAGTAAGTAAGTAATAACAACAATGGACTTTTAAAACCATAAAAAATAGAGGGACCAATTTGTTTTTAAATGTCATTTTCTGACCTTCAAGACTCATTTTCAAAATTACAGGGCTCTTTTTCACTACAGGCATACATTGCTAATATGGTGGATTGGGTTTCAGGCCATTGCCATAAAATGAACATTGCCTTAGAGCAAATCACAGCTTATAAAAGTGTGTGTGTGTGTATCTCCTTAAAACATGTCTATACTATTTATTGAGTGCACAATACTCCTAGACCTAATAAATGATACAAAAGTAAAATAATGAATACAAACATTGCCAGAATATGGCATTAAGACAAACATTGCAAAAATGCTGTAAACAGACTCAGCCTGGGTTTAAAAACAAAGCCAGGGTAACAAAATGGCACTAGACTATATAAATGAAAAGTGCCTTATCAGTAAACCACTTAGAAGCAATGTGCCTTTAAAGTGAAGATGGCCTATATTACTTTCTGATTTCCCAAGCTCTCTTAGTCTGAAAAGGTAGTGGCACTAGTCTTCAAAAGTTATCCGTGCTCCTTTAAGCATCTTCTAGCCGTTTGTGCTCATTAAAGTAGCATTGATAGCAACTGAACAGCATAAAAGAACAAGGAAAAGGTCATCTTTTCAGTTTGCATGGTCATAAACTCATGCCTTAGTTTGTCTCTTTACGAACCTTTATTGAGCTTGGTTGGAACATACCAATTTATTCCCGGCAATAGTTAATGTGCAAATAATGGCTATTCTTGCATAGTGTTTTTCAAGCTTTGAGGATTTAATAGCCATTTACTGCTGATCTCTGCCTTGCGACGCTAATAGTCTACTTAAAAATATTGTTCTTGCAAACATTCCCAGCTTTTGCCTTCAGCGAGGTTCCACCCAGTTGCTGTATCAGATGGAAGAAACGGTGTTTTCATTGCAAGGCAGCACAGTTGTGTCTCTGGTATTTAGTGATGATAAATCCTGGGTGGTCTTTCGGTTCCCCACAAGTAAGAGCTTTGTTTTGATCCACACTTCCTTTTTAAAATTCAGAATGACTAGTAGGTGATGGATAGGATACAATGAAGAGGAAAGCTGTGAAGGAGGCCAGGAGTCAGGGCTCCTGCACCATTAATACAAAACAGAGAATTTTGACAGGCATTGTTTCTCTCACCTACAAGACACTGCGATTTCATCAACAGCTCTTTTACACAGCATGGGGAAGTTTTGCCTGCTAAAGGAGCTCTGTTGTCCATTAAAACTGTTAGTTTCCCACTACCGAACATCCTCCTTTGCAGAAAGCAAGCAAGAATATCTTTCTACAGTGTAATAGTTTTCCTGTACAATTCCTCAATATCTCCGTTCAGCATAACACTGGCAGAAGATAATGGGAAATATAGTTCAATACATATGGGGGAATGTTGGTTTCAGATTAACATGGAGATGACTATATCGGCAAAGGAAAGATAGCTTTGGCTCTCTAATCCTTACGTAGATTTTCATTTTATGTAAATGTAAAAACAGCAATATATGAAGAAATAGAGAAAATAAAGGGCACCATCCCTACTGGGGATGTATTGCTCAGCCTGTTTTCAAAGAATATAAGGAGCTGTCATGCGACAGCAATACCATCAACTCATCTAGCTCTGTATCATCTGCGGTGATTTGTAACAGCAGATCAGGATTTTTATTCTATTAAAGGGTGAAAAGGGCCAAGTTTGCAGCTTTTTTCCTGAAACCTGCACCTTTCCCAGTTTACCCCAACATGCAAGAATGAATAATTTCAGCAACTTCCAATACATACATAAAATTTTTCTGTGTATTTTTGAGAAGCAGTCATGCTTATGCATGGGGGGAAATCAATGCAAACAGATTAACGAAGACCACAAAAAGATAACTAAAAAGATGTCTTCCTCAAGAGATCCCTAAATGGTTCTGGTCCAGCTTACCTGTCCGAAAGCATCTCCCTTTATGAGCTAGTCAGAGCATTAAGATCAGCTGGGGAGGTCCTGCTCTCAGTCCCGCCACTGTCACAGGTGTGATTGGTGGGGATGAGAGACAGGGCCTTCTCGATGGTGGCCCCTCAGCTATGGAACTCTTTCCCCAACGAGGTTAGGTCAGTCCCCTCCCTCTTGGTGTTTAGAAAACAACTAAAAACTTGGTTATGCAAACAAGCATTTGGTGAGTGACAACAATAATATAGCAGATGGATGACAACCTCAAGATCAGTGCAAACTTGTGCGCCAGTTGCGCCCGTACCTTGGGAAGTCTGACTTGGCCACGGTAGTCCACGCTCTGTTTACATCCCGGATTGATTACTGCAATGCGCTCTACGTGGGGTTGCCCTTGAAGACTGCCCGGAAGCTTCAGATGGTCCAGCGCTCGGCAGCCAGGTTGCTAACGGGAGCGGCACTCAGGGAGCATACCACTCCTCTGTTGAGCCAGCTCCACTGGCTGCCAATTCGCTACCGAGCACAATTCGAGGTGCTGGCTTTAGCCTATAAAGCCCTAAACGGTTCTGGCCCCACTTACCTCTCCGAACGCATCTCCACCTATGAACCTGCATTTTGAGGGCATATTGCTGAGAGTTTTCCTTATTCTGGGAAGGCACACTGGAACAACCACATTTTCACGCTCCTCCTAAAGACTGCCAGAGTTGGGGCATGTCTGATGTCCTTGGAAGTGAGTTCCAGAGAAAGCCCTCTCCCTCGTCCCCACCAATCACCCCTGCGAAGGAGGTGGGAGTGCAAGCAGAGCCTCTCCAGATGATCTTTTCTGCTTTGCACAACGTAATCCACCTGCCTGCCTGCTTACCTTAGTAACAGTAGCCACACATTTTCCATATAAGGTAATGGCCTGTATCTGCCACCTATTATAACCATTTCAGTTATCTGTTGGTGTAACATGACAAAAAACAAAACTTATGGAAAGGTACAAAAGCTAGAAGCTACTTCCACTTAGACAGACGGAGGTATTACTGAAATATCAGTACCGAAAGCCCCCGGTGGCGCAGTGTGTTAAACCCCTGTTCTGGCAGGACTGAAGACCGACAGGTCGCAGGTTCGAATCTGGGGAGAGGCGGATGAGCTCCCTCTATCAGCTCCAGCTCCTCATGCGGGGACATGAGAGAAGCCTCCCACAAGGATGATAAAAACATCAAATCATCCAGGCGTCCCCTGGGCAACGTCCTTGCAGACGGCCAATTCTCTCACACCAGGAGTAACTCCTGACACGACAAAAAAAAAAAGTATCGAAATATCAGTCCTGTGTCTCTGCCTTTAGCTCAGCAGAGTGTTTTGAATGTTGAAACACTTGTGAATGTTAAGTAGCATTTTCACACCCCCTACTTTTTCACAAAGTCAATAAAAAGGTATGTGAATAATGGGTATCTCATAGAGACTAACCCTCTGATAGATGCAGTGAACTCCAAGAAGCAGCTTGGGAAATTTGTAGCCAGATGTTTTTTATCCGATTGAGATTTGCATCAGACTGTAAACCTGAGTTCCCATGAAAGTTAATACAAGAGAAGATTCGGTACTAGTTAGCTCAGTGCTTAATATATCCACAAATAGAGAGAAACCTGGTGCCATTCACTCATCAGGAACACAGGGGTGTTCTGCTCATTTCTTCTTTTTCAATCAACACAGATGTAATCTGTGAGTTTTTTTTGTTGTCGCCTGTATTTTATTGAGTATTGTATGCTTGACAAAGATGAGAGCTTTAAGATTAAGAGTTTCCGCTTGGCTTCTTTCCCAGTCTGGTGATGATACTGAGTGTCTGCCTCAAAGAAAACAACTTTAGAGACCATAAAAAATAAATCATACCCTGGTAATGAGCAAATGTTGCTGATTTAGATTTAGTGGAGTATTACACATGAGGAGAGCAACAGATGGATTACGTCCAACAAGTGACCTTTGGGGTCTTCCGTTGATTTTTTTCTGGTTTAAACTGTTTCACAACATTCAATGTTTTCTTTTCATTTCCACCCTCTTTGTGAACACTCGGTTTCTCTCATGCCATTAAAAAAACCACACCAAAGAAACGGCAAGGCAAGGCATCAGGGGATCATGAAAGAGATATGAGAAGTCTCTCATGCATGCAGATCACTTCATTTAACTTCCAAGTCATTTGGAAGAGGCAATCAAACAAACCCCTTCAACAGGCAATGTTAGAAAAGAAGGACACTTTCCAATGGGAATTGCAGAACTGTGTCACCTCCCAATCCCCCAACTCTCCAACACAGCATTTAAGTGAGAGAAATAGCATGAGCTAATTGTCCTAGATGCATGTCACATTTTTCATATTGCTAGAAGATAGGACAGAGGCGAGGCTTAGAAATGGTTTAAAATGTAAGCTGTTTTGATCATTTATGATCATGAAATATCCCTTAGACTCCCTTTATGAAAATGTGGAACAGAAAAGTCCTGTTCATACAGGTCTCCTAGGCCACATCTACACTGCTTTATAGTACAGTTTGAACTCCATTATGTGATCATTGTAGGCCCATATAACATAGTTTAACCACACTGAATCACATTATATGATCATATAATGCAGTTTCAAACTTCCTTATTTGGCAGTATAGATGGGAACTTTCTTGAAAGAAATGGTAGTTTTTGCACTTGTGATTGCTGCTCTCATCCCTAAGGAGAGGACAATGTAGATGAAGCCAAATATGTATGTTGAGAAACAGTGCTATCATGCAGCTGATCCACTGGCTGCGGTTGTACAGCGGGTCAGACCACTAGCTGCAGGAAATCTGCTGACTGGAAGGTTGACAGTACAAAGCTACGAGTTGGGGCAAGCTCCTGACTGTCAGCTCTAGCTTCTGCCAACCTAGCAGTTCAAAAGCATGCAATGGAAGTAGATTAATAGGTACTGCCTCGGCGGGAAGGTAAAAAGCCACCCCATGCAGATATGCAGACATGTCGGCAACATAATCGAAGATGTCTATGGACAACAGGCTCCTTGGCATGGAAAAATAGAACAAGAGCAGCACCCTACGGCCGGAGATGAGCATCACTTCCAGATGCCGGAGATGGAAAAAAGGGGAAAAGCTTTTACCTTTGTCTGTGTTGAATGTCATTGTTCATTGTGTGTAAAAGGCTTGGAGTCCCTTGGGAGAGATAAAGCAGAATATAAAAAATGTTTTTTATTTTATTATTATCATCATCATCTCTGGTTGGAGGTTATACTCTTCTCTAAACATCCCTATCAACCCTGACTTTTAAAAACTAACTAAACATGTACAAGTACAAACACATCATACACTATACAATTGCCTGTTAAAGAAATATCTCTCTAGGGCAGTGTTTCTCAACCTGGGGGTAGGGACCCCTGGGGGGGTCACGAGGGGGTGTCAGAGGGGTCACCAAAGACCATCAGAAAACACAGTATTTTCTGTTAGTCATGGAGGTTCTGTATGGGAAGTTTGGCCATTCTATCATTGGTGGGTTTCAGAATGCTCTTTGATCGTAGATGAACTATAAATCCCAACAACTACAAGTCCCAAGTGTCAAGGTCTATTTTCTCTAAACTCTACCAGTGTTCACATTTGGGCATATTGAGTATTCATGCCAAGTTTGGTCTAGAGCCATCATTGTTTGAGTCCATAATGATCTCTGGATGTAGGTGAACTACAACTCCAAAACTAAATGCCAATGCCCACCAAATAATTCCAGTATTTTCTGTTACTCATGGGAGTTCTATGTGCCAAGTTTGGTTCATATCCACCATTGGTGGAGTTCAGAATGCTCTTTTATTGTAGGTGAACTATAAATCCCAGCAATTATGACTCCCAAATGACAAAATAAATCCCCCCACCCAATTCCACCAGCATTCAGATTTGGGCGTATTGGGTATTTGTGCCAAATTTGGTCCAGTGAATTAAAATACATCCAACATATCATATATTTAATTACAATTCATAACAGTAGCAAAATTACAGTTATGAAGTAGCAACAAAATAATGTTATGATTGGGGGTCACCACAACATGAGGAACTGTATTAAGGGGTCGCGGCATTAGGAAGGTTGAGAACCCCTGCTCTAGGGGTTCTCACCCAGCCAGCATGACAACTGATTCTAGCTTTTCCATGATCTGACATTTGCAAATGAAATGTCCATCCTCTGCCAAAAAGTGATATTTTAGGTTTGTTTTAGCATCAGCAAGCCTTAAATTAGAGTTCTTTTTTATCCTCTCCATACAGCATAGATGTATGTGGATGATCTACATCCATAGCCTGAAGTGAGAGTAAGCTAGTAACACCCACTTGATTTACTTGCAAACAGTTATTCATTGTATTAACACGGCACCTCATTGCTGTTGTTAAAATGATGTGTCAGAATGATGGATGTGCAGCACCTGATTTGATTTTTGAAGCCTTCTATACTCCGGATCACATCTGTGTCATATTGATGGAGGGATAAGGAATAAGGCATTATTGAGTCCTCAGGGCAATTCTTTTATAGTCTTGCATTAAACTTGACTTCTGCCAGCCTAAAACCAATATGTCATTTATTATATTTGAACCAATGCCTGTTGCATAATTCAGCCCTCCAAGCTGTCACCTCTGCTGGCCCAGCACTTGAGAGTCTAAGCTCAACATATTGAAATGTATGAATTGACTAGAACAAATATGCAATAAATATGCATATGCTTTAACTTTGTTCCTAGGTTACATACAACTAGGGTCATTTTAAAATTAGGATGGAGGTTGTGAAAGGGAAATATGGAGAAGGCAGGAGAGAATAAAGCAGAGTGAAGAAAAATAATATCTGCCCGCAAATATTTTTATAGGCTTTTCTCCCATTTTGGGGAGACAGAAGTTTGCTTTTGCTCTACATATTGATTGATATGGAAGAGACCCCCATAACAGAATATTATTCTATTCTCTCATTCTGCAGGTTTATAGGTTTTATCTAAATCCAGTTACAAGTCTGGGCTAGGAAGGCACATTGAACAAATAAGCGTTGTTTTGCTGGTCTGGAACTGATTCAATTAATCCACTTTAATTTGACCAGCATCTGGATTTAAGCCACTATTCTTTTTTTATTTCAAGGGAAATAAAAGCCCCCTTTTATTTCAAGGCAGCTTTTGATATTATGTGACAGGAGAAACAAGATTAATTCAAACTTAAAGAATTTGTAAAATCACCAAACCCAATGTACTTACTGTGTAATTATGATTCTATTTTTCTTTTCCTCCCTCTGTTCACTGACCTTATTTTTCCTCATGGGATAAAACACACCTCCATTTGAGTTTATAAGAGATATGGTTCAAGGAAGGCCCAATAACTCAATTTCCTAAGCATATCAGAACTCTATGAATGCTGGAAATCTGTGGTCAAGTGTAATAATGTTTTTTGAAACTGGGGATATGAAAGCAAATTTGCCTTGGCAACTGGGAAAGTTAACATTGGTGTGTGTGTGTGTGTGTGTGTGTGTTTCTGTTTACAAACTTAGAAAAATACCTTTTTTCACTATAGCTCATACTAACCCATTTACCTGGGGAATCTGGGGGTTTGTAATCCAAAATAACCTATCCAAACTCTAGTTTGCTAGAAATTCTATATCCATCCATATTCAATATTCTCTACCTATAAAGAATTGGCAGGGTTGGCCCCATTAATCCTCTGTCATCCTGCTTTTTCAGCTGCTTTTAAAATGTCCCAATTTCTCCCTTCACCTCCTACTTCCCCCCTTTGTCCCCAGATTACTTCCATTGCTGCAAACTGCAGTAGTTTTATACTCAACTCTGTATGTCAGTAACCCAGGCTTGCTTTTCAAACTTGACTCAGGAAAGAGTAGACTGCTACAGTTTCTTCTGGCTTGTGATTTCTTCCCGACTAATACCTTTTGCCATCTTTACTACACGTTATGTGGCCTTATATGTCCTAGTTTTCAGCTAGAAACTAGCATGTGAAGGTATGCTTATTCAGTTCACATGTACTGTTTATATGGGAAATTGAGAGAGAACTGAGGACAATCCATTGGTACATGTACACAATTTTCTGCGACACCTGCACACGGACAGTCTCCTATAATCAAATATGAATTTTAATTTTTAAACTGTATTTTGGCTTATACTCTCTAGTTCAGGCATTCCTAACAGCCACAATTCCTAACCTTTGGCTGTTAGGAATTGTGGGAGTTGAAGTTTGTCCATGCCTGCTGTAGTTGATACTTGGGGTGATTTGGACCCTGGGCTTTTTTCCTCTACTAATCATAAGTTTAAGTGGCCCTGTTAGACTGGCTGTGGTGTGTTGGGCCACACACAATTCCTCTCCTGATTTGGACAACCCATTCCTTTTGTATGCTCCAACCATCCCAGTTTGGCAGGGACAGTCCCAGTTAATCTGCTGCTGTCCACCTTTTCCAATTGATTCTGAAATAACCTAGTAGTGGGACAGAGCAGGAATACAGTCTTGCTCTTCGTAGTAGAATCAGGCAAAAGCAAATTGTGGAAGCCTCTCCTGGCTTCAGCTTCTTCATTAGTAATTCTTGCTGTCTTAACCACACTGATGTTGGTGGCCACACATATCCTCATTTTTGTCTGTGACGGGTTGTCAACATGTCCATCTTCGTCCATGCCACACACACGTTTACTGTTACTCATACTCATTCATTCAATTAGTTGATCTTTTTGAGTGTCAGGGACATCTTTGCCAAGGTATGTCGGGTTCCTGCTATTCTCCCTTTCCTCGCAGAGCCCTTCGCTTTGGAGAATCCTTCTCTTTTCTGTTGTTGTTTTTCATAGACAAGACTGTTTGTAAGACAATAGGCAGGGGAGAATGATTATTCACCCTAAAGTAATTGGCAGTGTTCTGCCAAGGGCCTGGGAGAGAGCAAAGGTCATTCTTTCCTCCTGCACATTTTAGACTTTTGATGACTTTCTGCCCAGCCATGCTTCAGAAAGGAGTAACTTTGGTGTTGTTTCCCACAGATCTTGGTAATGCAATATCTTCTCAGGAGAGAACTCCCTTATTTGGTAGTCATTTTAAGACCCAGAGCCTAAAAAAAACCAAAATAGTAAAGTGATATATTTTATTGACTCCAACATATACTTCTTTCAAAAAAGTAAAAACATGTCTTTTTCATAGAAGAGGGTTTTTTTTTCATTTTAAAAATGGCTTGACTTCATATAGTAAATAGTGACAAAAGCTGATGCTACTATTTATCATATAAAGTCAAGCAATTTTTAAAATGAAAAGAAGATATGCCAGAATGATGTAGTGGTTTGAGTACTGGACTAAGGACTATGAAAGACCCACTGCCCACTGGGTGACCTTAGGCGAGCCACAGTCTCTCAGCTGCAGAGCAAGACAAAGGTAAACCTCTTCTTAACAAATCTTGCCAAGAAAACCCTGTATTAGGTCACCATAAGTTGGATGTTTTTTCGTGTCAGGAGCGATTTGAGAAACTGCAAGTAGCTTCTGGTGTGAGAGAATTGGCCATCTGCAAGGATGTTGACCAGGGGACACCAGGATATTTGATTTTTTACCATACTTGTGGGGGCTTCCCTCATGTCCCCACATGGGGAGCTGGAGCTGACAGAGGGAACTCAACCTGCTCTCCCAGAGTCAAACTGCTGACCTGTTGGTCAGGAGTCCTGTCGGCACAAAGGTTTAACCCATTGTGCCACCGGGGTCTCTTAAGTTGGAAATGACTTGAAGATACATAGTAATAAAACATCACCTTTCTATGGCGTTTTGGAAAATGATTGTTGCAGAGGATACTTTGAATACCTAAAAAGTCTATTCCTGATTATGTGGAAGGGGAAAATTAAGGAACAACTGGATCAATTTTTGGAGACACCTATGTATATATGTATCTGAAGATTTGGTCTGAAAATTGATATAACATAATAACTTAATTTTTATACCCCGCCACCATCTCCCCTAGGGGACTCGATAATAAATAATATCTTGTTCTTAATTTATTTATATTGTGGTACTGCCCTTCAGCCAAAAAGGCTCCCAGCATGGCTTACAAATTTGTCAATTTTGACAATTCTTGATACTCTAGTTTATCTAAGTAAGACAAGACACACAAGGAAAAGGAGAAAGCTGTAGAATAGGAGAGCAAGTCCAGCAAATACAGTAGAATTTTGCTTATACCACTGTTCCGTCTCCCAGGAGACTGGTTTATATTGCTTTTTTGGTTGCTTAAATTGGCTGCCCCTTGCCTTTCTCTTGAAAGCTGCTGCAGCCTTGCAGGGCCTGGAGTTTGCAGCCAAAGGCGGGGGGAAAGCAGTGATTGGCCTAGGAAGCAGCTCTTAGAGCCCGCCCTTCCTCCTGGGGAGACTTTCCATTTTAGAATCTCCCTGCCCTATTCAGTTCTAAAGAAGCAATTGGATGTGCTGGAGGCCAAGAAAAGGTAGCTCTGAAAAAACCACCGCAAAAACAATTGAGTTATAGTTAGGTAAGCCTAATTGAGGACAATTGAGAATTGAGATAAGTATAATTGAGATATCATCGTTAAGAATTGAGAGAAGTTAAATTGAGTCATAGATAGAATAGAATTGAGTCATAGATAGAATAGAATAGAGTTTTATAGAGTTTATAGGGAGATAGGCTGCATTGCATTTCTCCAAGGCTAGTCTGGAGCCTAGATATTTAGGGAAAGATTGGTTCTTTCTATAGATAAGGGCTCTGGATTAGGGTGAGGGATTCCTGGACCCTTTGCCTCTTGGAGAAGGCTGACTCAGCAACTGGTGGAGAAGGAATATCTGTTTGATTTTATCTATTGACTGTTTGATTGCAACTTTGAAAGAACTGTACCAAGTCTGCAAGACTTTGAAATAAATATTCTTTATTGACGTTCAGAACTTGCAATAGATTCAATTGCTGATTATCTCAATTTTCTCCAGAAAGCCCCAGCGGTTTACCCAGACATAGGGACAGCACATCATAGTTTGTTTTTTATAAAGCATCTGGGTGTAACGGCACAACCACCTTAGCTCCTCCAACGTTCTGTATTATCCAACACTGATCTGCTCCTGTTTCAATACATTGTGCTAAAATCGTAAATACAGTAATTACTACACAACATTACTGTGTACTGAACTGCTTTTTCTGTCTATTTGTTCTAAAACATGTTTTGTTGCTTAATTTGTAAAATCAAAATGTAATTTGATGTTTAATAGGCTTTTCCTTAATCCTTCCTTATTATCCAGTATTTTCACTTATTCAACTTTCTGTTGGCCCGTTTATGTTGGATAAGTGAGACTCTACTATACTGTCTTTTCTCCTCTCTTTCTGAGGCCAAGACAGTGGCAGCTAGGCTGGAGGGTGGGGGGTCTTTCCTAACCTTGATAGAACTATGGCTACCTTAATTTCTCTCATTTATATCCTGCCTTCCTAATTTCTAAAAAAAAATGATCAAGGTAGTTTCAAAATTAAATTTATAACCAACAGATTGCTTAAAATCTGAGTCCTAAGAGCAGGATAGAAATAAAGTAAAGTAAAGTAAATAAATAAGTTAAAGTGCAACACTAGCAGCAATAGCATCTGGAGGAGGAGATGGTGCTGGTGCATAATGCTCCCCTTATGGAATGCTGTGCTCCTCCTCCACCTTGGCAGCTGTTAAGTCCTGCAAAGGGCTCCTTCTGCTTACCAGTGAGGAGGAGACAAGGACAGGGAAGGAAAGGAAAAACAATTTGGGTGATGACTAACTAGTAGGCCTCAGTTGGGAGAGGGGAAGAAGCAAGGCTATGCTTGCAGATGACATGCAACTCCTTGGAACCCAGAGCAACCACATCATCATCTCCTGAATTGCCTTCACTCTCCTTCCCTTCTTTTCCTACAGTAAGCAGCAGCAAAGGCAGCATGGCATCCACATTTGGTGGGATATGAGAAGCAAAAATGAAGTACTTTGACCACATAATTAAACCCCGTTTAAGGAGCTCGACTGGCTGCCGTTCCTTTTTTCGGTCCCAATTCAAGGTTCTTACCTACAAAGCCCTGAACGGTTTGGGACCCGCCTACCTGCGTGACTGCATTTCCGTGTACGAACCCACACAATCTCTTAGATCACCTGGAGAGGCCCTGCTCACGCTCCCACCTCCTTCGCAGGCGCGATTGGTGGGGACGAGGGAGAGGGCCTTCTCGGTGGTGGCCCCTCAACAGTGGAATTCGCTCCCTAAGGACATCAGACATGCCCCAACGCTGGCAGTCTTTAGGAGGAGCCTGAAAATGTGGTTGTTCCAGTGTGCCTTCCCAGAATAAGGAAAACTCTTAGTAGTATGTCCTCAAACGTACTTTAATATTGATTTAGGATTGTCTGCACGCCCTTATCTTTCTTTAAAAAACCCTATCCTAGTTTATCCTACCTTGTTCATGCCCAGCATTTTAAATTTTAATTATTACATTTGTCCTGGCCATAGGTTTTCAAATGCTGTATGTTATTGTTATTGTTTATTGCTTATTGTGTATTTGTTTGTTTTTGAATTTTATTTTAACTGTTTTGTATTATTTGTTATCGCTTTTGTTTATTCCTGTGCTGTGGGCTTGGCCTCATGTAAGCTGCACCGAGTCCCTTGGGGAGATGGTAGCGGGATACAAATAAAGATTATTATTATTATTATTATTATTATTATTATTATTATTATGAGAAGACAGGAAAGCTTGGAGAAGATAATGATGGTGGGGAAAATGGGAGGAAAAAGGAAGAGGGGATGACCAAGGACAAGATGGAGGGATGTTATCCTTGAAGTGACTGGCTTGACCTTGAAGGAGCTGGGGATGGCGAGCTCTGACGTGGGCTGGTCCATGAGGTCACGAAGAGTCGGAAGCGACTGAATGAATAAACAGCAATAACAGTCCCAATTAGTCCTCTGCCACCCTGCTTTTTTAAATATCCCAGTTTCTCTATCCTCTTCACTTCAGTGGTTTGCTTTAGCTTGACTAGTCTAATCCCTCCTCACACCAGCAGACTTCTCTCCTTATTCCAACCACTTCAAGAGTACAAAGAGGTTTTCTATTAGTCCTTTAATGAAGTGATTCTTCTAGGTCTGCCTTTAACTTTGCCTCCAAAGGAGACTTGAACTGCATACAGTTTAAAGAAATTACTGAATGCCCGATTTTACTTACCGGTACCTGAAATCCATTAATCTGAAAAAATACAGGCAATCCCAAAGTTGCAAACATCTGACTTCCATGTGATTCCTAATTACAAACAGGGCTGACACAAAGAAGTGAGAGGAAATCTATCCCCAAGAAGGGGAATTCGCTCCAGTAAGAGTTATCATGGAAAAAAGTGTCTCAATTGAAACATTCTCATCAATTTCTGTTTCCACAAGCAAAATCCAATTGCCACAGGGACAGAAAGTTAGGTGAAACCTTCTGAATAGGGACACAGAAAGCAAAACAAATGTTACAGGGGTGTTAACCCTTCCCTATACTATCCAAAATGGGGAAAAATGGCTGGAGTTACAGTTAAAATGTATGGTTACAGACAAATTCAATTTAAGAATAAACCTACAGAATCTATCTTGTTTGTGACTGGGGACTGCCTGTAAGACCAGTTATCTATGCCAAATTTTAGGTAACTACTAGGTCTCATGCTTAAACCTATGCTGGAGGCAAGCACACACATATTTTCTTTTGCTATTATAGCTGAATTATGATGGCTAGTGGCGTCCTCCTTCAAGAAGAAAGGAGAGAGATTCACCCTCCTCTCCTTGTTTCTCTGCTACTGTTGTTAATTTCCTCGGTTCTTAATGTACTTATAAAATGATCACAGGCTTTACCCATCAATCATTTAACAGAATTCCAAATATTAAAGAAAAGTTAAACATTGGTAGTGCAAGAAAGAAATGACAAAGAGTACAGAAAATATCATGTGTTTATTAAATTTAATAACTACTACTGCAGAACAAAAATCCATCAAAGCTTCATTTACATTGCTCAAAGCATCTCCATAAAAATCCTGAAAGGGACATTATCATCCCCATATTAGATGGTGAACTAAAGCTGAGAAAATTGTGCTTGCCAAAGACTCCATGGTGAATTTAATCCTGAAGAAGGATACATACTGGAAATACTTTTAGTTGTCATTTTTATCTAGAACAGGAATGAAGAATTTGTGGATTGGGTTTGCGTGAGTTTTCCGGACTGTATGGGCATGTTTCAGAAACATTCTCTCCAGACATTTCACCCACATCAATAGATGTGGGCAAAATGTCAGGAGAGAATGCTTCTGAAACATGACCATACAGTCTGGAAAACTCACAGAAACCCAGTGATTCTTGCCATAAAAGCCTTAGACAACAATTTGAAGATTATTTTTAAAAGGCAGCCATTGCTAAAATGATGTGTCTCCATAACCATTTGTCCCCCAAACCATTTTGTTGTATCAAGATGTATTGATACCAATCTGGGTTTATGTTATCCCACAGTTGCCCCAAGGTTTGCCTAGTGCAAAGCCTTTTATGCTCATTGTTCCAAGCACTTCCTCCTTCAGTGTGGTTTTCCAGCCTGAAGCCAAAAAGGTTGAGGGGGAGAACATGCCAGTTTCTCCAGACTTATAACTACAAATGATTATATACTTCTGTTGGCAAAAGAAAAAATTGTTCCAAGCAGGGCCATAGCCAGAAAATTTTTGGGAGGGGTTGAAATTTTCGGGGGGGAGGGGTTGAAAATTTTGCAGGGGTGGGGGGTTGAAACCTGCCTCCTAGCTCACGCTGAAGCAAAGAGCACAGCAGGGGGCAGAGCAGCCTTCCATAGCCTGCAGCTCCACCCCTGTCAACCATCTCCACCAAGTCTGGCCTCCTTAATGAGGACATTCAACACCCCCCCCCCCCAACTTGGTTGCTTCACTACATCGGCTATTGCTGCAAGTAATGACAGTGTGAATAAATTTTCAATATTTGCCTGAGATAGTGCTTGCAGTTCTGGAGGGACTCTTAATTTTTTGCATCTCATAGACTTAGCATGGGGATTTGGTTAACCAGTTAAAATTCATGAACAAACCAGGTTTTTTTTAAAATCTGAAACATTTCGGAGGGGGGGGGGTTAAACCCCTAAACACCCCCCCCCCCTCGCTACAGGCCTGGTTCCAAGCATTTAATACCTTATTGAATAAACTTGCAGACATTGACCACTGAGCCTTTTATCTTTATTATTATTTATTATTTTTATTTTTACAATTTACTTCTGTGTTCTGTTATATTGATGTATTGTATTGCTGGGCTTCGCCTCATGTAAGCTGCCCCGAGTCCCTTTGGGGAGATGGTGGCAGGGTATAAATTAAGTATTATTATTATATTTCTCTTTGTGTCACATTCCCACTTGATTTGGATTCCAAAAGGGAGAAAAAACAATATGGTTTTCAAGGGTATGGGAGTTTCACTTAGAATAGGCGGCCAGACCTTTGAAGAGTTAACTATGGGACTACAACTCTCAGAATCCCCAGCCAGTATTGATGATAACCTGGCTGACTGAGAGTCTGTGTGTAGTACTCCAAAGAAAAAAGTAACTGTCCAAGCTCTGTCAGCTTCTCCAGACTGCTTCTCAATTACAATAATTGTGAAAGCTGATACTTTTTTCCATCTTAAGAACAAGAGATTTGTATTTGTGCTTATGTTTGTAGAAAATTTCAACAATAAATAAATAAATACTTAAATAAATAAAATGCAAGGATCAATTTAAGTGTGTGTGTGTCTGTGCGTGACTGCATAGAAGGCAGGATGTGCACTGACTGGAAATTGAATTTAATGTGAAATGCCAGCAAGGCCATTTTTCTTTTTGTGCGTGTGTGCTTTGAAACAAATTTGTCCTTTAAATGCTTTTATCTTACACACAAAAGCTAATCACCACTCCAGATTAAAATGCAATTTATAAAGCACATTCGAGGATCTGAAAGAAACCAGAAAGGATGTCCTTTCAACTGTAATTGCATCTTATTTAGATAAGAAAAGGACAAACTTCACATGGCCTTTTGTGACCCAAATGCCGCTTCACTTTTTGTATCTGATGAAGTAGCCTAGCCTATGATGCATATTTACGATATGCTACCAACTAGCTTAAGCTTGGGTGCATCTACACTGTAGAATTAATGCAGTTTGGCATGATTTTAATTGCTGTGGTTCAGTACTATGGAATTCCGAGAGTGGTAGCACCAACACTCTTCCCTGCCAAACAGTGTTGATGTTTCACCAAAATATAACTCAGAAGATTCCATAGTACTGGTGTCTACATTAATTCTGAGTCTCAAAGGTGCTAAACGAGCCCTTTGCCTTTATAGCAAGTATAATTTTAACCATTTTTTTAGATTGGTTTGTTAGTATATTGTTTCGTTTAACTGGCTCCATACTGCGCACTTTGACGCCACTTCAACTGTCATGGTTCAATGTTATAGAACCCTGGGATTTGTCATTTGAAGACCGCAACAGCTAGTTTTAGAGGAAACACCTGTGCTAACTGAGTGGTCCTTGCTCAGACACCTTTGATAAACTTTTGCCCTTCTTCCCACTTTGAAGAGGCCACCCATTGCAAAATCACCTTTGGGAAGATAATGCCACAATGCGTTTTCCTAAGAATTCATCCCACAAGGAGGGAAAAATGGGTGGAATCATCTTGCATGGCTAGTTCGTTTTATTGATTAGCCCATTGGCCATATCAAAACACTTGACAAACACACTTGCCACACACTAATACAGTATACAACCCACATTATAACCAAAGTTAAAATAAAAATGCTGTCTTGTATGGCATTTCATGGGGTCCTGTCTTTAAAGAAAATGGAGAATTTTCTCACCCACATCACACAGGACCACCTCTTCCCCTTTTTAGCTCAGTCATTTCAAATATGTGGTTGTTTATTCATTCATTCACTTCCGACTCTTTGTGACCTCATGGACCAGCCCACGCCAGAACTCCCTGTCGGCTGTGGCCACCCCCAGTTCCTTCAAAGTCAAGCCAGTCACTTCAAAGATAACATCCATCCATCTTGCCTTTGGTCGGCCCCTCTTCCTTTTTCCTTCCATTTTCCCCAGCATCACTGTTTTCTCCATTTCAAGTATACCAGATCCTTTTTGAGGCACCATTTTCCATGGGATCATTCCTCTTAAACCCACACATTAACCAAAACAGGCACACTTTTAAAAACACTTCTTGCAATGGGACCCACACCATCTTTAAACCACTAATGGAAACAGAAGGAGTATTAACAGACCTCCCACATGAACGCCCACACTGAAACATTGCAAAGTAATCAGACCAATCTACAACTTCTCATCACAAGGAGAAATACCTGTTTTTAAGCTTTTTTATGCACAGGGAGAGGAATGGAGTCAATTTCTGCCCACCTTTGAAATCTTCCCATTTCTACATGCTGCGGAGACGGAGTCCCACAAACAATCACCGGAAGTAGTTCTGCATTGTTTGATGGGCTCTGTGGAAGTCTGTCTTTGGTGTGTAGAAATGGAGGAAACCTTCCATATGACACAATGCTTTCAGTACAGTTTCCAATCCTCTGTATTCCTTCTGTCCCCTGTGGGAAAATTATATTTGGGGGGGGGGGGCGGGGGGAAAGCCCCTTCTGCTACAAAACCATTAATAGTGTAGGAACCCACTCCAGTTTTCAATCTAGTAACTATAGGTAACCTTAGATTTCCCTGTAGGTTATGGAACCAGATGTAGAACATTAGCTATGCTTTAAGGAAGAATGGGTGCTGAATTTTCCCAACTACCCTCTTGATCTTGTAATGTAACATCATTATGCAACATTATTTCCTTCTTTCCATTAAGTCATTGGTTGCCACTTGCTAACTGAGAGAAATATTCAGCATGAAAATACTGGCTTGTTGTTGTTGTTGTTATGTGCTGTCTCATGGTGACCCTGAGACAACCTATCACAAGGTTTTCTTGGCAAGATTTGTTCAGAGGAGGTTTGCCTTTGCCTTCCTCTACTCAGCACCTAAAATACAGGATTTCCTGAGTTAAAACGGGGGTGGTTGGCTACATGCTGCTAGTGCTAAATGTGTGCTGATTCGCTGCAGCAAATAAAAAACCCAGGGTTAAAACATCCCCTTTCATCCTGATTCCGGACAGAAAATGCACATATTCACATCACTGTATATCCCTGCACTCACAAAAAACATGTGATTTCATTCCCTCTCCCCTGTGGAGACTGCTCCAGCACATGTCCGCTTTTAAAAAGCATGAAACAGCTGATCAGTTGATTGGGCTGTGAAACGGACACACCGCTGGTTTAAAGGAAGCACAAATGGAGAGCAATTAGAACTCTCTGAACTCTTTATTTTAATATTAAACAGAGCTTGAATAAACAATTGGGGGAAGGAAGAAATCTGGTGGAAGTTTTTTTAAAAAAAATCCCTCCATTATGTGCTGAACCTCATAGGTGCACATGCGAATCTGCTTGTATTTCTATTGAGATATTTGCATGTGCGCATATTTGGTTCAGCGCATAATGGAGTGATTTTTTAAAAAACAACCCTCTGCCCTCCATCTTCTTCCAATACAGAGGAAGACTGTGAGGATGGTGGTGGAAGAAACCATGGAGCCTACAGATCTGTGTAGGGACATGTTCTCAGGTGCCAGGATTTGTTGTCTTCCATTTATACCCTGCATTTTCATGCTGTCTGGAAGCACCCTGAGAGAGTGTGATTTGTTATCCAGAATCCCAGTCCAATGCTTAAGCTACTACACCATACTCGTTCAACAGGACATCAAGACATAGGATTATTTACACAAGTGGTTCTCAACCTCCTAATGCCATGACCCCTTAATGTTGTGGTGGCCCCCAGCCATAAATGTATTTTTATTGCAACTTCATAACTGTAGTTTTGCTAATGTTATGAATCATAATGTAAATATCTGATATGCAGGATGTATTTTCATTCACTGCACCAACTTTGGCACAAATACCCAGTATGCCCAAATTTGAATAGTGGTGGGGCTGGAGGTGGGATTGATTTTGTCATTTGGGAGTTGAAGTTGCTGGGATTTATAGTTAGCCCACATCAAAGAACATTCTGAATGCCATCAATGATGGAGTTGAACCAATCTTGGCACACAAACTCCCATAACCAACAGAAAATACTGGAAGGGTTTGGTGGGCATTGACCTTGAGTTTTGTAGTTGTAGTTCACCTACATCCAGAGAGCACTGTGGACTCAAACAATGATGGATCTGGACCAAACTTGGCACGGATATTCAATATGCCCAAATGTAAACACTGGTGGAGTTTGGGAAAATAGATCTTGACAATTGGGACTTGTAGTTGTTGGAGTTTATAGTTCACCTACAAACAAAGAGCATTCTGAACCCCACCAATGATAGAATTGGGACAAACTTCCCACAGAGAACTCCCATGACCAACAGAAATTACTGTTTTCTGATGGTCTTTGGCAACCCCTCTGACACCCCCTTGCAATCCCGCCAGGAGTCCTGACTTATAAGTTGAGAAATAGCAAATGGGGGGTGGGGGGAGAGAGACTTCAGTCCCTTGTTTCTTAGTTGCTTTTCAATGAATTTGATTTCCACTCATTTTTAACACTCTCCCCCAAATAACCAATCAATCCTTTGACTTAGACATTATTGAAATATACTATAAACAAAATTATTTACAAAGCATTTTAAAGGCCTCCCACTATTTATGTGCATGAAACCCATGCAGATCATTTAGCCTTTCCAGACTTCAGCAGGTGTAGCTCTAAGAAAACATTATCTCAGCAGGGTCAGCTCATTTTAAATATGAAATCTGTTACAACAAGCAGCTGCTTGTAGTGGAGAAATTATTGTTGCCTACCTAGAAAATTGCTTCCACATATAAATAATACAATGATATGCTGTTTTTTTTCCATTTAGAGAGAAGCTGCACTATCAAAACTGGCATGAATGAAAATCTTTCTATTTATTGCTCAAGACTCATAAAACCTGCTTAGCAAACTGTTTTGACCTATAAAGCACAGATTTCGCATTTCCAAGGAATGTACATCCTTGAAAGCTAGCAGGAAGGCAATTGTATTGGTCTAGTCCTCAAAGAAGATGTCAAAGAAGATGTCATCTTACCCCATCCTGTAATTGATGCTTCTAGTGTGACACTTAAAACTACCCAAAAGCATCAGTAAAAATCTCCCTTTGGGGGTTCTTACATTTTCTCACTGCCAGCTGCAGTAGAGAGGATACAGAGAGAAGGTAGTTTAGATGGTCGTTAAGCTGTCACCTCCCCTGAGAAGCTTTGATACTCTAACAAAGCACTTTCTTATGTCACCATTTTACCATTTCTTTGTTTCTCAAGGGGCAGGATCTCTCTCCTTCGGCAAGAAAAGAAGCTGTGATTTGGAAGATGGCAGTAGAGCGCACAACACTTAGCGCAATCCCATTTTCACCAGTGCATTAATAAGACACAAAAATATTCGACACTTGACATCAAATCTTTTTTCCTATTGATATTTCTCTGAAAATATTAGGAATCCCTTTAACGGAGATCAGGTTCCCAACAACTCTTCTGCATGTATAACGGATAATCTGATTTATAGTAATGTTTTTGAAAACTGAAGATCCCTCCCCCCCAAAAAAACCCCAACCCCAATGTGATTTTAAGCTGCACCAATAGGAGTATAGTGTCTTGTAGTACTGTGTGATCGATGAAAAAAAAAGTTTCAAAACTCATTCAAAATTAGGGGGCTTTCATTTCTAAAGTGTTTCTAAAGTGGAATTTAAGATCTTCTGGGGAAGCCCTGCTCTTGGTCTGTCTTCACAGGTTTGGTTGGCAGGAATGAGAGACAGGGCCTTCTCAGCGGTGGCCCCTCAGCTGTGGAATGCCCTCCCTAGGGACATTAGATCAGCCCCCACCCTCTTAATATTTCATTAAAAAGTCAAAACCTGGCTTTTTGAGCAGGCTTTCTCAAATGCAGTGTAGCAGACAAATCCTGATCTCAGAACGACTGGACAATGCAATTGGAGAATAATTTTGGTAATGAGACGCGGAGGATTTATGTTTTTATCAGTTTTATTACTTATTGATTTTTATTTATGTTTTTATATTATTGTGGGCATCAAATTGTGCTGTTTTGTAAACTGCCCTGAGTCGCTCTCGGGCTGAGAATGGCGGTATAGAAATATAGTAAATAAATAAATAAATAAATAAATTTTTGTTACTCTGACGAGAGTAACAAAATTTCATTATTTTTTCATTATAGTAATTGCGCAATGAGGAAACTTCAGGGGAAATGTGAGTAGATAAATAGGAACCACTTTTAGTGGGGAGGTAATAAAGTCACCCTTAAGGACATCAATTGGAGAAAAGCTCCTTGGCATGGAAGACAGAGTGACAGTAACCTCCCCTTGGGCCGGTCAAGCAAAGCCTCCAAGATGCCAGAAATAAGATGGGAAAAACTGCCAACTGCCTTTACCTCTGTTGTGTTGTCTGTCCTCATTAATTGTATAATCGGCATTGAATGTTTACCGTATGTATGTTCTGTATGTTGCTCTGACTCCCCTTCGGGGTGAGAAGGGCGGGACATAAATACTGTAAATAAATAATAAATAATAAAAGTTTGTTGTGGCAACAGAGCTCTTTGACAGGGAAGAGTAAATATCCCACAAACTACAGATCCTAGATTCGCATAGCATTGAGCCATGACAAGTAATGCAGTGTTAAACTGCTATAAATTTGCAATGTGGCTACAGAAAGGAAGTTTGGAACAGACTCAGGAGGGCTATTCGGTTATACTCTGTTTAGGTACAGAGAAATTTTATTTTGCTCTGTTTATTTTTCTCTTTATTATCCACCAGTCCAAGGAACTGTAGTCTCTTTGCTTTGTTATATTTTGTTTTAATTCTCACACCAAAACTGTGTGGTAAATGAGGCTGAAGAAGAGGTTTGCTCAAAGCCCCTGAGGGGCAAATGAGGCAAAGCCGTTATATTTCCTTTTATTACAGAGCTAAGTAGTGCCACAGTCATCAGTCCGGAAGTGGGAGAAAAGGGTGCTAAGAGCAGCATTCCCTGAGTTTATGGCTTTTGTTATAGAATAAGCAAGTCGCAAGCTAGTTTCCTTATTTATGGAGACATAAGGAAAGGGCAATATTATTCCCAATTGGTCAATAAAAATAGATTTCTTTATTCATTTCACAATGTTTGCATGTTTGAGAGTATCTAATATTGTATTATTTAGAATATGTAAAGTTCTTGCATTTATTTATTATTTATTTATTACAGTCGCTTATACCCTGCCCTTCTCACCCCGAGGGGGACTCAGGGCGGCATGTTATTAACAACATACTTTTCTTAGGAGACTTTAATTTTAATGGCTGCAAACCATGTTGTGGCAGAATTTTCTTTCTTTCTTATATGTCAAAAGATTAGATAAATAAAACAATTCATTAAGGAGGCATAAATTATCAGATGAGAATCATCAACTGACATCATTTCCTTTTTCCTGTACTACATGGTCGTGAAAAGGCTATTTCTTGTGATATTGCTGACACATGCTTACTCAACATAGTCTCATTAAATTTAATGCTAAATGAATAAATAATGATGAAACACTTAAGGTGTTAATGATGCATTAATTATTACTGAGCTGTGGTGGGATAACTATGGAACAGCACATGACATCCACGTGAATTCCTAATGACATTCTTTATAACTTGGGTAATTACAGTGAATATTAAATTAAGTACATCACAATGGGGGTTGTTAGCTTTAATTATCTAAGTACATAAAATACTTCATTCTTGATATTGTTAATATATAGGTTCACCAAAAAAATAACAAGGGAGCCATAATACATTATGAATTGTTCAGTTCCAACCTCTTGCACTTCGTGTTATGTGATCATGATGGCCATTTGTTCTGTTTTAATTATGTGTAGATAATCAAGAAAATTGATACAGAACTTTGTCACATCAGCCTGTTGTCCCTCAATGATCACATTGTTGAACGAAATAGAAACATGCCAGTATTGAAATAACCACTATCAGACTTTTCTGTAACTGTGATGCACAGTCCCATCATCAGTCTTCTGCTCCAGCTCCCTAACCCCACCGGTCCATGTCCAACCCCAATCCATGCACACCTTTCAATTTTTAAAAAGTATTTTGAAATTACAGTAAAATCATAAAAAAGAGAAGAATAAAAATAAAGGGAAAGATCACAGGAGCACATTTGCCCAGCTTTGGATGGTGTGCTAGCTGCACCCTTTTTGGGGAAATACCAGATCTGGCCACAGTGAATATGACAGATGACCTCAACATACGTGGCATATTTTGGTGGCAACTCCAGTTGTGCCGAACTATATCCATACGAATTCACTGTTTACAGTGTTCTAACAGGGTTAGAAGGCATGATCATCAAGTTTGCAGATGACACCAAATTGGGAGGGATAGCCAATACTCCAGAAGACAGGAGCAGAATGCAAGATACTCCACTTAGGCAGAAAAAAACAAAATGCAAAGATACAGAATGGGGGGGGGGGCGCCTAGCTCGACAGCAGTATGTGTGAAAAAGAGACCTCGTGGACAACAAGTTAAACATGAGCCAACAATGTTACGTAGTGTCTAAAAAATCCAATGGGATTTTGGCCTGCATAAACAGAAGTATAGTGTCTAGATCCAGAGAAGTCATGCTATCCCTCTATTCTGCCTTGGTCAGACCACACCTGGAATCACACTGTGTCCAATTCTGGACACCACAATTGAAGGAAGAAGTTGACAAGCTGGAATGTGTCCAAAGGAGGGTGACTAAAATGATCAAGGGTCTGGAGGGACTTAAAGAGCTGAGCATGTTTAGCCTTCAGAAGAGAAGGTTGAGAGGAGACATGATGAGGGCCATGTATATGTGAGGGGAAGTCATAGGGAGGGAGGAGCAAGCTTGTTTTCTGCTGCCCTAGAGACTAGGACGCAGTAGAACAATGGCTTCAAACTATAGGAAAGGAGATTCCACTTGAACATTAGGAAGAACTTCCTGACTGTGAGAGCTGTTCAGCAGTGGAACTCTCTGCCCCGGAGTTTAGTGGAGGCTCCTTCTCGGGAGTCTTTTAAGCAGAGGCTGGATGGCCATCTGTCAGGGCTGCTTGGAATGTGATTTTCCTGCTTCTTGTAGGAGGTTGGACTGGATGGCCCACAAGGTCTCTTCCAACTCTATGATTCTATGATTCTATTCTCTAAGCTTGAAGAAAAGTATTTTTAAGACATTAGGGAGAGTTAATTGAAGCATCATTCTCTTGCAGAAACACCTGTGCAATATCAAGAGTGCAGATAAAGATGACTACGCCATGTACTGTTATATAAATAAAATGGCAAGCTATGCTCTCTGTGTGAAAAATGATACTCTTGTGTGTAAAATAGGGGGTGGGATATAGTATTGCATGATAGGGAAGTATAATGTTTAGTCCAGTGTTTAATTAATACCTTCAGTTAAGGACCACTAAGACTGATATGTCAAGAAACATACCCCAAGGGAATGACAATAACAGATGCTTACCTGTTCCATTGTATTTGTTCACTACTGAACAATACAGTCAACAGATTGCATCCAGCTAGTGATACTGTGAAGTATGACTAAACATTGGAATGCTTGATTGACTTCTTTGAGGCATTTTTTTCCAATACATTGTTATCTTGGCTTAATGTTCTGTGTTTCGGAAGGTGACCTTAGGAATGTTGTTATTCTAGATGAAATAACAAAATAGCATATTCTCTTCCTCTGTTTAATGTAAGACTCAACCAGCTGTTCTTTTCCATTTCTGAAAACTCTTGGGATTACCTGCATATTGCTTGGCATTAGGCCTATTGTCATTCCATGTCCTCTGCTTTGCTAAAGCAGCAAAGCAAAGCGTGAAGATGGCACATGAATGCACTATCTACCTCTGAACACAATGTATTTCCTTGCAAAATGATATAATAAATAGATGCTTAGTTATCTGGTAAATAAATAACCTTGTCCGCAAGCTTGGGAAAATTATTTTGAACTATAGCTCTCAGAATCACCCATGTTGATTGTGATGTTCTTGGAATTGTAGTCCAAAAAGTGACATTTCCAATCTCTGTCAGTTCTCGTCTTTATGGATTTCTTTTATAACCCTTATGGCAAAATTCTTTTTATTTGGAGTTGTTGTGAGTTTTCCGTCTGTATGGCCATGTTCCAGAAGCATTCTCTCCTGATGTTTTGCCTACATCTATGGCAAGCACCCTCAGAGGTTGTGAGGTCTGTTGGAAACTAGGAAAATGAAGTTTATATATCTGTGGAATGTCCAGGGTGGGAGAAAGAACTCTTGTCTGTTGGAGGTAGGTGTGAATGCTGCAATTGGCCACCTTGGTTAGCATATAATGGCCTAGCAGTTTCAAGGTCTGGCTTCCTACTGCCTGGGGGAAGCCTTTGTTGGGAGGTGATTAGCTGGTGGCCAAGGTGGCCAATTGCAGCATTCATACCTACCTCAAACAGACAAGAGTTCTTTCTCCCACTCTGGACATTCCACAGATATATAAATCCAATTTTCCTAGTTCGCAACTGAGGATGCCTGCCATAGATGTGGGTGAAACATCAGGAGAGAATACTTCTGGAACGTGGCAATACAGCCCAGAAAAATCACAACAGCCTAGTGATTCTGGCCATGAAAACCTTTGACGATACCTTTTTATTTCATTTTTTTAAATCACCTTTTCATCTCCTGCTATGACTTCTCCAGCGCCTTTCTCTGTCTCCTCTTCTCTGTTATCCTTCTCTATAAAGTGACTTGATTTTGGTTTTGCTCCCTCGATATTTTGCTCCTACATTCTCTAACCTTTAACAGGGGGCTTACTCATAATGAGACTGAAGTGTGTCAGCTGGCCTTGCGAATGCATTTCAGAAATTGCCTTGAGTACACCGTTTCCAGTCTAAAGCAATCCAAGGTGAGATGACAGGCTGTTTTATGAAGAAATGACCTACAGCCCTTAGAAGGATCAAATCCACTTTATTTTCTGTCCAACTCCACAGCTAAATCCACAGCATCACAGCTGACATCCATGAAATTCTTATGATGAAGACCCAGCTTCATAAATATTAATAGATATAAAGCTTTAAAGGTCTTTGATTGTATTTTCCTACTTTTCCCACTGCAATTCAGTTCTTAGAGAAACAAAGCATAACTCATCAGAGATGGCCCTGTGATTGGACAGGGCAAAGTGACACACAGAAGATTTTGAGAGTGCCACTAAATGATAGAACCACTAAATAGCAACAAAATATGGATTATTTAGCATATTCTATGTCTACTACAATTGCAGTAACAGGCTGAATACCCCTTGTCCAGAATTCCAAAATCTGAAATTCTGCACAATTGCCCACATGGGTGGCAGAGGCACTTTCATATAAGACTCTGCCATATAAAATTATCTGCTTTGAACTGGATTATATGGCAGTGTACACTCATATAATCCAATTCAAAGCAAATAATGTGGATTACCTTTTTGATAATCTGGATTATATGGCAGTGTAGAAGGGGCTAGAGATAGCAACACTTCTGGTTCCATGGGGTACTCAACCTGAGTTGTTTTTATTCATTTTTATTTAATTTATCTGGAGATGTAGATTGGTTGGATTGCCCTGGATCACTCTTAACTAGAGTCTTTTCACATTGGCTAGGCAAAATGTCAGTGCTGGATTTAAATACAAAGATGATCAAACAACTTTGTTTACACCAGAAATCTAGTAGCATCCTGAAGACAAATCATTTTATTGTGGTATTGTAAGATTTCATGGATCACGTGAAATATTATTGTTCTCATTTCACAAGTATGCATCTATATCATTGCATCACAAAAGAAAAATAAATAAATAGGAGGAAGGAACCACCATTATGGAACATAAAAAGGGCACTGCACAGTGAAAGGGCCTTTTCAATCTATATGGTATGTTGCAGAGCCCACTTCAATCTATGCACTTTCATATCAATATCGTTGTATGTAGGCTGAAGGAAGAAACTACCACCACCTTGTCCTAAAAAAAATAAATCCTGTATCACAGTTATGAATGTGTAATTGGGAATTATACACTTCTGACTGATCCATATTCATAGATGCTATTTAGTGACCATGACAAAAAAAAATCTCCACTTACTAGGCATCAGCTGCTGCGATCAACAGGGCTCTGTTTCCTGTCACTTGAGAAGCAGCTGGTTACTATTCCCACTCATTTCTCCTGCCTGTTGCAATGGGGATCATCTATGTGGGGTGGAAATGGTAGCCATCTGCCTCCTAAGCAATAGGGTAATAGACTCCCATTGGCTGCAGCAGCTGATGTCTGGTAAATGGGAATGGAGGACAGGTGGCACTGGAATTCCCTGTGTAGCATCATGGCTGTGTTGCTTGCACATGTGTAAGGACCATACAGGATTCTACCCTAACATGAAACAGAGAAAAAAATATGTTGTCATTGACCGATGATGCACCCTCTCGGGGTCCTCCTATAATTGCTTGCCAGAAGGCACCATGTGACTGGGAATGCACTGCAGATGTCATTTCCCAATGCCTCAACCTTCAGTGGCTTTAAAGCACATTGGTCAAGGCACTGCCAGTCTGCAAAGGGATGGTTCAGGTGTTCTGGACTATAACTATCCAGCGGTTATGATAATGGAAGTGGAGTTTATGATGTGGTAACTGCTGGAAAGGCTGCAAAAGTGGTGTTTTCCCCCAGAAATAGGGTTTATGTGGACTAGTAAGCCCCACACAGCTTGGAAATCCTAAAAAAGGGGGTAACCAAACAAAAGGGGGTACCACAGGGTAACCAGACCAGATTATTCTTGCCCTTAACACCATTTATCCTGACGTAAGTGATGCCTTCACCTGTTTCAAATGGTAACAGCCTGTCCTCCCAGCCGAGCTGACCTCACTTTAAACATCAGGCACATTCCTGAAATTCATTTCCGAATCCATATTATAATCTGGTATATGGTGTGTGTATTTATATTTTGTACAATTCATTGTTTTATTTGGCCAATGTACATGGAACTGTTCATTATATATGAACAAGTTAATTAAGTATTAGCTTTCTTCTAATGGTTTTATGGAAATTGCTAGCCACCCTAGGTATCTCAGAGAAGAGACTGGGTATCAATCAAATTAACAGCAACAACTGCCTTTGGAAATCAAGCTATTCTCTAAAGAGTCATAATCATGAATGTTTTTATTCTTGTGAATTAAATTAAATTCCTCTGAGAAAAATAGCTGGCATAAGTGCGATTTATTGGTCTATTATTGCAACATGCTGCTGTCAAGACTCAAAGAGCTTTTGCATAGACGTAATCTCAGGATTTATATAAAAAGGACTAAGTAATACACACTTAGGGCCCTTCCAGACAGCCCTTATATCCCAGGATCCGATCCCAGTTTTTCTGCTTTAAACTGGATTATACGAGTCTGCAGTGCCAGATAATGTGGGATAAACAGAATATCTGGGATCAGATCCTTGGATATAAGGCCTGTCTGGAAGGGCCTTAACTTGAATGAAATGTTGTTCTGTTCTGGATCTGGATGTAGTTTCAAGCTTCCCCAACTGGTGAGCGTTTTTGGTAGTAGATGATGCAGCAGATGATACCTGGCAGAGAGTTATTCCAGCCCTTTCACTAAAGGACTCCATTATCCTCCCACTTTTTTATTGTGCTGGAAGCAACTTGAGAAACTTCAAGGGTTTCTGGTGTGAGAAAATTGGCCATCTGCAGAGACGTTGCCCAGGGGACGCCTGGATGTGTTACCGTCCTGAGGGAGGCTCCTCTCATGTCCCCGCATGAGAAGCTGGAGCTGACAGACGGGAGTTCACCCTGTCTTGCAGATTTGAGCTGCCGACCTTCAGGTCAGCAGTTCAGCCGGCACAAGGTTTTAACTCATTGTGCATTGCACAAATCCAAATTCAAATGCAGAACTGCGACCTTAAACAACTACTGTGATTCGATTTTATTTCTACACCAGACTATTCCCTGCTGGCAATTTACTTCTTCATACCTAGCTATATGGGACCCCTGAAATGGGATATATTTCTCACAGGGCAAGATATATAGAATCACAGAATTTTAGAGTTGGAAGAGATCACAAAAGCTACTTTGTGAGGTAGTGACCACAAAAGAGGTCACTACTTTGACCTCTTGCCATGCAACAATACACAACTATAGCCCTCCTGAAAGATGTTTACCCAATCTTCATTTAAAGATCTCCAAAGAAGAAAAATCCACCACCCCAGAAGGCAGTTTGTTCCACTATTAAATAGATCTTACAATATATAAGTTCTTTTAATGATTAGGAGGAATTTGGGGGGGGGGGGGGTCAGGAGGTTGGGATTTGAATCCACTGGACTCCCAAGTTCAATAGTACAGACAGAAGCAAACAGAGAAATCAAGGTGTGAGCATGATCCTACCCCCACAATAACTTTGTGAACTGTGTTAGCAGGAAAGTAACAGATCCATTCTCAGCCTTCATATCTTTTCCCAGCCTCACACATCCAAGCTAATGCAGAATGTATCCAAGAAGATCATGTTATGTGTCACTGAATGGTTGTTAATATCTGACCATGATGCTAAGAAGGATTCCAAAACACATCTGTCTGCAAACTTGGTGAGAAGTCATCTTCTGACCTCCTGATGCACCTGGAAAATGGGCTTTTAAGCTCTAGGGCTGGCTGAGAGTGGAATAGTAATCAGAAACAATATGAGATGGTCTCTTACTTGCCTATGATTCTGGCACATCTTGTGATATAGTAATTGGCAAACCATTAAAATGGAAAAATTGCTGCATGTATCACATGGTCAATACATCATTCACCTTTTCTAGGTGCTTAATGTGGTCAGTCCTCATGTTGGCTTTATTTGGCACACAGAAGTGGTTGAGTGAAAAAGAGCAAAGGGCATACGCTACGCAAGCACATTTGTACTCACACAAAAGTAATTACAAAATGGTTGTCTCTGTGTCACTTTACTGCATGTCTTGTACTAATAAACATTGCTGCATCTTTGGAAGGAGCCTTCCCATTTGTCAGATGTGAGTGGAGACATTTGGCTCTTGCTTCTTCGCTTCTGTGAAACAAGCAAAAATAAAAATTGCTTAATAGATTAATGGATGTCTGCATCATGCGATAGCTATGTTGGTTTGGCTCAGCTGTGTTTGTACGCAGTCCTTTACAACAGTCAGATCTTGAGAGTATTCTGGGAAGTCTACAGAGCTCATCATGTCATCTTTTTAAACACAAACATCAACAGAATCAATCTCAAATCTTTTGAGGTCAATGGGAGTTTTTCAATAGAATTTGGAGACTGGCCCACAACATGCTGCAAGCCGTGTGTTCTGACTCACATGTATTTTACAGAACGTTGTCCAAAGATAAAGATTAGGGCACATGAGCATGCTATGAGGCCAAACTTTCCGTCCATAAAATCAGAGTGATCTGGTAGTGATTTGGATGAAACACTGTAGCTTGGGGACACGTTCAGCCAGGGTTCTAAATGGACTTGCTATTAGTATAAAGGGGAGACAATGTTATTTAGTGATTTTAGCCTTAGACTGTAACTCTGGAGACCAGGGACTGGACCCCCCCCCCCCCCGCCCCCCAGCCATCAAACCTCACTGGGAGACCTTAGGTATGTTATTGAGGAAAACCCCACCTCCAACCCCACCCCTAATAAAAAGAAAACATTGTTCGATCTCCATGGAAATTGTAGTTTCCCAAGGATGGAGGACCAGATGAACTGGAGGTGGCTTCCATCCCCACGACCTCCCTCGTGCCTCCACAAGACCAGCAGCAGCCCTCAGTCCATAGCCTCTAAGCCCCCACACATGGACACACACCCCCAGCTCAGCTGTTCAGCCTGAGCTGGTCTGTATGAGCAAATCTTTGAGACTTCTCTGGAGACTGCCCATCTTACCCTCTCCCAGCCAAGATGCTAGCCGAACAACTAAAATGTATCCAAAGCATTTCCAAACCCCAGTATCTATTTTTCCTTTATTAATTTTCTTTTCTTCTTATGCAAACATGCAGATGTATGCATGAGCAGAGGGGATAAAAGATAAACAAATAAGGCAAATGACCTTTTCTGACTTGTGCTCAGTAATGGCAAGACCCTTTCTCTTCATCCCCTCTCACCTCTCTATGAACCTATACCAAAGACCCATGAATTCCAGGAACCTCTCTTGTGCAATTCCAGATACCATTCCCAGGGACCTCTCTACCCCCAAGACCACCTCTGCCAGCCCATTGGAAGCCACAGAGCTTCCCTGCCCAGCTTGGAGGAGATTCCCAGCTATGTCATCACTGCCTCCTCCATTCATGGTGTGCACTGGCTAATACCCACCTCCTGACCAATCAGAGGCCTGGGGGACATTGACTGGCTTCTTGGTGCCGACCAATCAGGGGAAAGGGGGAGGGGAGTTTCAAAATATAGTAATGTTAATGCAGGAGAATTTTTGTGTATAAAAATGTCTGCTTATGATTATGTTTTTACCCTTGTTTCTTTTGAGCATCTGGGCTGTACAAGTGTCCCTTTGGTGCAAATTGGGTAAAGTCCCTGTTGTTTACCTTCAAGCTAGTGAGATTCCTAGCTCCTGATTCCTAATTTGGGACATCTGTGGTTAGTGAAGCTTACCAAGAGTCCCTTGGCTATCCACGGGACTTAGAAAAACTCCAAATTTCCAGCATCAGGAAAGTCACACTCTCTGCTTCAGAAGGAGGTAAAGGCAAACCCTCCTCTAAACAGCTGTTGCCAAGAAACTCCTGTGATAGTTTCACCTTGGGGTCACCATTAGGGAAAGTTATGAAGGTGCACAGGAATAAAGGGTGGGGTATAATTAATAACATAAATATATACAATCCTCAAAGCCTACACAGTCCCAAGTTGGCAAATATTTTATCCAGGGACCTGACATGGGCTCTTCTTACTTCCTGAAGCGGCCAATCTCATGCCTCAGAAGGATTTAGACTCTTTCTTCTGGCTCTATGTTTATGTTCTTCTTAAGGTAAAGGTAAAGCTTTTCCCCTGACATTAAGCCCAGTTGTGTCTGACTCTGGAGTGTGGTGCTCATCTCCATTTCTAAGCCGAAGAGTCGACGTTGTCCGTAGATGCCTCCAAGGTCATGTGGCTAACATGACTGCATGGAGCGCCGTTACCTTCCTGCCGGAGCAGTACCTATTGATCTACTCACATTTGCAAGTTTTCAAACTGCTAGGTTGGCAGAACCTGGGGCTGACAGCAGAAGTTCATGCTGCTCCCTGGATTTGAACCTGTGGCCTTTCAGTCAAAAAGCTCTGCAGCTCAGCGGCTTAACCCACTGCGCCACCGGGGGTTCCCTGGTGTTCTGCTTACTAATGTCCAAAATCCTAGAAAGCACATTACTTTGAAACCATAGATAGACAAGCCTTAGTTGTACTGGGGACATGTGGCCTATGACCACTTTCTATGTGCAAGGGGAGCAATCAGGGGCTCCCAAAGAGACCATAAATCCACTTTGGGGTTTATTCCAAAATTTAAAGGTGTTCTCAGTAATGCAGAGCCCAAGCCTTACATTATTCTCAGAACCTTGGACAGTTCTTTTGAAATCCAGATAGAAACCCAAGCATATTCCTCACACCCATGAGATGGACGCCTCCAGTAAGCCCTACAAGTGCCATTGAGGTTTATAATCTTGGAGCATTGCTGGTGGGAAGGTTTTCATCTTCCTCAGCCTTTAGTGATAGAGAATTCATAAGGAAAAGCAGCAGTCTAGAAGAGGGAGTCACTGGCATGTAAAGAGATGTGAAAGTCTCTCCCACATGCCAAAATATGCAGACAAGACAAGAGGTTTAAACCTTTCCAGCCTGCACTCTGAGATGGACATGAGAAAAAGTATTTGCACACATATACATGTGTTTATGTATGTACATATATACAGATCCTGGCCTGCCATACAGCACCAAGTGAAGCCCTTAGTATTATTGTGTGCCTCCACGATAGCTAATACTCCAGAAGACAGGAGCAGAATTTAAAATGATCTTAACAGATCATTTTGAATTCTGAATGGGGGAAAAGAGAGATGGGCCACAACTAACAAAATGAAGTTCAACAGGGACAAATGCAAGATACAAGTAATGAACAGATATCTATGAGTATACAAAGAAACAAAGTATGTATACATGCAAATGCAAGATGCTCCTCTTAGGCAGAAAACACGAAATGCAAAGTTACAGAATGGGGGATGCCTAGCTCGATAGCAGTTTTCTGCTGTCCTGGAGACTGGGAAACGGAACAATGGCTTCAAACTACAGGAAAGGAGATTCCACCTGAACACTAGGAAGAACTTCCTGACTATAAGAGCAGTTCAGCTGTGGAACTCTCTGTCCTGGAGTGTGGTGGAGGCTCCTTCTTTGGAGGCTTTTAAGCAGAGGCTGGATGGCCATCTGTCGGGAGGCTTTGAATGTGATTTTCCAGCTTCTTGGTAGGGGGTTAGACTGGATGGCCCATGAGGTTTCTTCCAACTCTATGATTCCAACTTATGGTGACTCTAAGGTGAACCTATTATCAGGTTTTCTGCGGCTTAGAGTATGTGACTTACCCAAGGTTACCCAATGGATTTTCATGGTTGAGGAAGACTTCGAATCCCATTCTCCAGAGTTGTAATCAAGTGCTCAAACCACTACACTGCACTCACCCTTCAAAAAGGTTGCCACCACAATCTTATTGAGGCAAAACTTGATTATCCTTTCTAAGGATTTCTCACTGTCTGAGGAAGGCCAAGCAAACACTGCTTTCGTATCTTGCCTGTCTTTTGTGTTCTCAAATTGACTGTAGACTACACCCAGGGCCTGTAAAAGTTGTTCCTTAATTTGGGATAAGAGAAATTCAACACCTGAATAGTCAAATATGAAGAGTCAATTTTCAGCTGGGAGAATTTAGTTCAGTATTATGTTTAGTCAGTGCACATTTAATATTCTAATGATTGTGGGTACTAGCTTTCCTGTACTCTTTTCTCTGGAAGAAACTGATATGGCAAAATGTGCTCCGAACTTTTCATTGAATGGGGGAAAGCAGAACAAAACATCACCAACCCGGCAGCCTCTTTAATCTCATCCCCTTCCTTCTGTAGGTACTTTTCTGCCTTTGTGCCTTTGAAGATGTTTGACACATCGAACACATTTTAAAGCAATCCATGTCCTCTCTTATTTCTCTGTTATTAAAATGGATAATCCTGATTCAGGAGAGAGACATTGTGAAGAAAAAAAAGAGTGCATTCAAGCAAAATCATCTGGAAATGAATGATAATTACGCTTTGTGGCATTTTTCCTGTAGGTCTAGGGGAGATAATGAAGGGTTATGAGAGAAAATTAGCCTTTTCATTCCCCCCAAACAGTGAATTACAGTCTAATAGGCCTCCTGTCTGGCAATTAAGGTAGTTGGAGAACAGAAACCAGGAGGTGCATCAAGGCAACAAAATGAGTAACTTTGGGGAAGTTGATGTTCAAATACATTACAGGTTTAAATATACACATTCTGAAATACGGAGTGCCTGCCAGAAAACAAGCAGAGACTATTTATCTATTTATCTATCATTTAATTTAGCTCGATCTCTCTGATCTATTATTTTAATCTATCATCTAATTTCTCACATCTCTATCCATTTAATTATCTATATCTATTTCTATTTTCTGTCTCTCTGCCTCTATCTATCTATCTATCTATCTAGCTAGCTAGCTAGTTATCCATCTATCTAATGACCCCCCCCCCCCCAAAATCTCTCTCTGCCTCCCACTCTTCTATCTTTAGGGAAACAACACTTGATAGTGTGTTGGCACCCTAGTCATAGGTTATGATGTTGTAAGTCCATCTTGCAACTTTGCTATTCATTATTTTGGCCAATCTGTAAACCGGAATTATTTGCCAATTACACAATGACCAAAAGCTCTCCCCGCAACCTGACCAACTCAGCCATATTGATTGTTAGAAAGCAGGAGGATCAGTACTTATACATCCAACTATTTTCCTTTAATTGGATATGTTTCAATAAGGGACTTCCTGCAGGGACTTCCCAGGGATCCTGGATCCCCCTAACAGTGTCTATTGTAAACATGTCTAGTTAAATTAAAATAGTTGGGTGGATGGCTGAAGATCCTGCCCACCTCTGACAATCTGAAAATTACTTTGTTGTAAAGGCTGTATGGTTTACAAAGTGGATTTGGGGGAGGGGGGTTGCATTAAGAGATAGAACCATAGAGATGGAGTTAAGTAAGATATGCATGCCTCTGATGCAGAATCTACTACCATAGAAACAACAAGGTTTTACAAAATCCAAGTAAAAACTGTTGGAGCAAGCAAAGAATCAGTGAGTGTGTGTATCAACTGTATAATAAGATGCATTAAGTTGATTGTTCTGGCAATGTCCAGGGAGATGACTGAGTCTGGGACTTTTGGATACAGTTACATTTTTGTTCAAGTTTGAGCTATGCAGGCTCATAGAGAGAAGAGCGAACCAGAGAGAGACAAAGTTTGGAGTGTGCTCTTGCTTCATGAACTGCTGAAGGAGTTTATCCACATGGACAAAGAAAGACCATTTTAAATCACTTATAAAAGGACATTATGTGAGTTGATATAACTGATCACATTGTACATGTGTTGTTCTGAACTGCAAAGAATAAACTACTTGTTCTTTACCATTTACCTGCGTGGCATATTTTCTTTCTCTGGCAAGGCAGTGTGTGAGCTGATCAAACGTGAACTACACATGGTTTATTTTACATTATGCCACAAAAACAAATCCAAAAATGAAATAAAACAAGCTAAGCCATTACTGTTGTTACTGAAATATCTTTATTCCATTCACCAGAACTGAGAAAGTTTCTTTTAAGAAGAATAACTAGAATGGCATGCAGAAGCACTTCCTATCACAGGCACCACTGGTGCTTAGTTATGACAGTTACATTCATTATTCTTCAAAGTTATTTTCTCTGCTATGTAAATATGATAACTTACTTGAGATACATCTTTCTTTGAGCTTTCCTATGTTATTATTTTTTAACAGCTGTGGGCAAGAATTCAGGATGTTGCAAAGGGATGTTTTCCCAGATTGCAAAGGAGAGTGGTCCAAAACCTCCCAAATAGCAGCTAGAAAACTGCTATCGCTATTTCTGTGTGGTGGTCAGGAAGGGGTGTGGGACAAATACCCTAAAGGCACTTGATCCAATCTGATTCTGGAAGCTAGATGATGGGGATGAGGTTTATTTGAGCTCAGGGGGCAGGACAGGGATTTAGATGGACAAGGAAGAACTAACTATTGGAAACATACTAATTTCCTTCTCTTGGGAGCCCAGAGCAGCCACATTTTCAACATCTGGATTGCCTCCCTGCTCTTTGCCTTACCCATAAGCAGAAAAGCAGAGGCTTCTCCCAGGACTTGATACTATTGGAGGGGAAGTTTTGGACACCTCCATTCTTGAGATCCACCCAAAAAGGCACACACAAAAGATAAGCTACACTTGAGAAAACATATGCCACTAACAATACATTGTCCAAGATTTCACAACTGCTTTAAAGTCCCACACACATAATCAGGGGGTAGGGGGCTGTTTAGATAGCAATTTTTAAATCCTAGGAATTCATTAAAAAAGAAATGGCATTTACTGTGGGAAACGTTCTGAAGATTTTGGCTAGATATAGAATCATAGAATCATAGAGTTGGAAGAGACCTTGTGCGCCATCCAGTCCAACCCCCTGCCAAGTGGCAGGAAAATGCCATTCAGAACACCCCTATCTCCAGTGTAACCTTGCAAAATCTTCCTTAGAGCACTGGATTCCTACAATTTCACAAAAATAACAGCCCAGGCAAACCCTTGGTCCTTCAGAGACTGTTGAGTTCCAATTCCCATTGGCTGTACCTAATTTGTCCAATGGTGAAATATGTTTGGAGCAGAAATTCATCTACATTTGGAAGAGTAAGGATCCACAGACTTGATTTAAACTGACTCCCTTCCCCTGTGGTGCCCCACGCTTAACTTCTTCCAGCTAGCCTTTTATTCCTGCTGTATGCCTGTTTTTCATAGTGCTTCCTTCCCTTTTTGTTCCCGTAAAGAAAACACCTCAAGCCATTAATCTCTAGCTTTGAATCTTACAGGATGCTTCTGGGTAATCAAAATATTCTAACCCCCCTAAATTCCCCTTATCTGTCATGACAGGACTATCTTCAAAGAATTTCAGAAAGCCAGTTAATCACAACATGACCTTCCCAGGCTTTAATGTGTGCAGGTCCTTATGTTTAATCAGCCCCTGCTTTCTCAGATATTCTTGCATCTGGAATCACAATTAATAATATTTTATAGAAATGCAACGAATAATCGACATTACATATCAGTAGACAGATGGATAGATGGATAGATTGATATATGTATAGATAATTTTATCATATATGACTGTATTTGACATATTATTATAGTTATACTGTTATTTGGGAGCAAGATTAAAACAAAATGATCCACATATTTTTTTTAATCCTTCCAGTCATTTCACACATGATCTTTTCTGGTGTGACTAACGCATGCAGAAAGAGCCAAAGAAAGCAAACTTTGGTGATTGCTTGCACTGGACTTCTTCAACGTAACCTGTTTTTGTTTCAGTTTGCCTGAAATTCATCAGGCTATGTCCCTGCCAAAAGACTAGCAGTGCCTCCAAACTTCATCCAGTACTCTCAAACAGCAAAAATATTAAGAGAAATTTGTTGCTATGCCTCCCATTGATGAAAGTCAACAGGAGTAAAAAAAAAACAAACCCAACCTTATGTGTCTTACAGATGAGAGTCACCAGAAAGCATAAAACTTTGGATTTTGGAACTGAGATTTAGGTTTGGCCCCGGAGTTTAAAGTGGGTACCCTCTGAATGTGTCCAAGGTGTATCATTTTCCGATCCACCTACTCAGACTCTAAAGTAATAATAATAATAAATGTCATAATCACCACAATGTAGATTCTATTATTTTTCTTTCATAGAGAACTACAACATTCCTATGGACAACTCATTCACACAACCAATAAGTGAATATGTAATGTATAACAAGTCTGAACAGTCATCAAATACACATGATGAACACAATCACTTGGAAATTGATAGGTTGGTTTAAATAAATAAATAAACTTTATTTATAACCCGCCCTATCTCCCCAAGGGGACTCAGGGTGGTTTCCAAACATTCAATGCCATAAAACAATAGAAATAAACAAACCAGAATCAAACAATAAACAAAACATGTCAACACAAACATTTGATAGCCAATCCAAAAGTTAATAAATTAAATAGACATAATAAATCTAAGTCACTCCCATGAACAACATAAAAAATATCTAATCAATTAAATGCATTAAAATTATTAAATAATTTTCTATAGCTAGGACAGTTTTTCCCAATATGACAGTTTCTAAACATGTTAAATTACCAATGTCCCTTGGAAAATATGAATTGACTAGGTTGCTGTGAGTTTTCCAGGCTGTACGGACATGTATGGTGTATGGTGCATAACAGAGACCTGGCTGGATGAGGCTGGAGGAATCAATTTTACCCACCTTTGCCCGCCAGATGACTCTGTGCAGCACCAGCCAACATCCTGAAGGTGGGGAGGTGGGGTCACAGTGGTCTATAGGGATTCCATCTCCTGACCAGGTACCCCATCCTGCAGTCTACCACATTTGATTGTTCACATTAGGGTAGGTGACCTGGACAGAAAAAGGATTCTGGTAGTGTACCAACCATCCCACTGCACTTCAGTCTCCTACCTGAGTTAGCCAGGGTGATCTCGGGCCCAGCGTTGGAGTCCCAAAGGCTTATAGTTCTGGGGGATTTCAACATTCATGCAGAGACTACCTTGTCAGGAGTGACTCAGGACTTCATGGCTTCCATGACAACAATGGGGCTGTCCCAACTAGTATCTGGCCCTACTCACAGAGCTGGACACACATTAGACTTGGTTTTCTCCCAGGGATGGGAGGAAGGTGGTGGTGTAGAGGAGCTGACCATTGCCCTGTTGCCATGAACTGACCATCACCTGATGTCAACCCTTGAATATTTTGTCATTGCACTAAGGATGAAATATATGGAATTATATGGAAACTGCACTGAGTCCCCTAGGAGAAATGGAGCAGTATATAAATAAAGATTTATTTATTTATTTATTTATTTATTTATTTATTTATTTATTTATTTGCGATATTTGTATACTACTCTTCTCAACCCTGAAGGGGACTCAGGGTGGTTCACAGTGTTGGCAACAATTCAATACCATCAATAAAAAACAGTATAAAACATCAAAATTGACTCTACCCTGATAAAACATTGCATATTATTAAACACAGCACATAAAATCACATATCACACAAAAACATAGCCATTGTCTGTAGACAGTCTTGGGCCATTGCACTTTCAACTTTAACTTTAACTTTAAATATTCCTATGATGGGCCAAACACTTGGTTCCACAGCCAGGTCTTTAGGTGTCTCCTAAAGGTCAGGAGGGAGGGGGCCGACCTGTTCTCATTGGGAGGAAATTCCACAGCTGTGGGGCCACCACCGAGAAGGTCCTGTTCCTCATCCCCACCAGCCACACCTGTGAGGCCAGTGGGGTCGAGAGCAGGACCTCCCCAGAAGATCTTAATCTACGAACTAGTTTATAGAATAAGTGTGACCATTTTTCCCCACTGTAAGAAGTAATGAATATTATTTCAGACTTTGATTCGGCTACATGATAATGTTTTAAATGTATTTTAATCTAATGTTTTATCTTTTGTATAATGTTGTATGTAATGTGTTGTATGTTTTCAGCATCAAATTGCTGATGTTGTAAGCCGCCCTGAGTCCCCCTTTGGGGGCTGAGAAGGATGGGGTAGAAATGTTGGAAATAATAACTAACTAACTAACTAAATAAATAAATAAATATTTTCTCCAAGTATTGTAAATGATGGGGAAAACATTTTCTGTGGAGAAAAGCACATGGGGGGAGGGTGTGTGTGTTAGCTTTCTGCCCATATACACCCCACATGTTTTTGTTTGCAGAATAATCTTTCTGCGACACTTCAGGTTGTTGAATATCAGTACAAAATTATATGAAAATCTAGTCTACTCTTCTTCTCAGTGGTGTTGTTCAACTATCAGAAAAGTTGTTATTTGACTAAAACAATAAGAATATGTTTTTCCATCATAATTATAACATCTTTGGAGAGATTCTCCAGTTACAGTTAAAACAGAGGACTTGGCAGGAAAAAATGGGGCAGTACCCAATGTACAAGAGCACAGATCCCCTCATTTTGAAAAGTCCATGTACAGATCCACATCATAAATGATGTCTAGAAATACCATTAATAAATATGAATTGTTGTGGATCAATACCTGTTGAAATACCTGTTTATAGTATTTTCTCCATTGCTACAGTGAATACAAGTCTAAATCCAATTGCTCTTTCCAATTACAATACACTCATAGAATCAACATGATTCCCTATGTGCCAGTTCATCATGCAGCAATTTATTCAATGGCTCTGTTCCAGTTGGGATTAGCAATTGGATTTAGGCCATGGAAATTAGATATCACCGATTGCTCAACTAGATGTTACATATTCTTGCTTACTACATTTCAACAAGACTGGGGAAGTCCCAGTTCACCAGAAATGTTTCGGCACATTTTAACTATTAGCTGAAGGAACAAATATGCAGTTTTTGACCCAGATTCAAGTGTTAATTAACCCTCCCTGTAATAATTTTACATCTATAACTTGTCTGCTTCAGTTTCCTACTCAAGGAAAAGCTGACCTTGATGTAAGCACTTAATTTTTAACTGCAGCAAGGAAGTTCATGTAAAACATTTATGAATTCTGGATAAATGGAATGTAAATATAGGCTCTCTGTTTGGTTCATGTTTATGCATTATGTTAAGAGTGGATTTAGCATGAATTTCTACAGAGGAAAGTTGCATTGTCAATATTAATACTGAACCTGCTTTTAAAGATGCATAATTTAAGTGTATTACTCTGATTGCTGATAAAAGGAAAGGAAAGGGTTTGGCAAATCTATTAAATTGTATTTGTAGAAGAAAATGACCACTGTTCTAATGCGGTCTACAAGGAGTAACTTTATCCATATTTACTGTAGTTAGATAGCAGAGTCATTACGGAGTCCTCTTATTGAAGCATAAAAATGCATTTCAGGTCACTGTCATAAGTGCTCAGTGCACATTATGAATTACCAATGTGCACTGCCACTCCATAGCTGGTGTCCTAATATGCATCAAGCTCTATCAGTGCACATCTACAGTTTCTAATGATTGTCCAGATGAGCATCAGGGGCCCCTGAACTGAACCAGTGGCTGTTGCACTTTGCTCTGGATAAGTAATCACTAGGTCCCCAACATGCCAATATCATGGCAGCCCAATGCAAAGCTTCTGAAATCTATATTTTGCAAATTCACCCTAAATACTTGAGTAAAAGCACAATTTTTCTGCCCTTTTTTAGGCTGAAAAATCCCCCTTGGCTTATACTCGAATCAAGGTTATTTATTATTTTACTCTATTACTACTACTACTACTACTACTACTATTAAATTTATTAAATTTATTCTATTATTATTATTATTACATTTACATTATTTTACTCTATCATTATTGAGTTTATTATTATTTATTGTTTTACACTATTATTATAATTAATACATAAAAACTGGGAAAACATATTGACTCAAGTATAAGCTGAGGGTGGGAAATACAGCAGCTACTGGTAAATTTCAAAATAAAAATACATACCAATAAAATGACATTAATTGAAGCATCCGTAGGTTAAATGTTTTTGAATATTTACACAAAACTGTAATTTAAGATAAGACTGCCCAACTCTGATAAAATCATTATTCTAACCTTCATTAATGTAAATTTGTTTACGTATCCTTCCAATAATCACCATAGTTTATTTGAACTATACATTTTGGGGAAAATGCTGTGTGTATATGAATAAGGGAAAATGGGAAAGACTGGTGGGAAGGGGGTGGGAAAAATGGACTGGAAATGTGAAAAGGTAGGAATGGGAAGGGGTGGTTGTAAAAATAGGAAAATGAGGTGAAAAAGGGGTAGCTGGAAAAGTAGGACAGATTGAGGTGGGAAGGGGGCACAGTGAGAGGAGAGGAAGGTGTGCAAGAGAGGCAGACAAGAAGGTGTGCAGCCTCTCCTCCTCTCTTGGCACAGCAGGTTGCAAGCCAGCTGAGTTGCTGTGCAGAGAGGTGAGGGTCCTGGCCGGAGGGCATGAGGCTGAAAGAAGGACTTCTTTCAGCCCCACACCTTCCCGCCAGGACCCTCACTTGAGTATAAGCTGAGGGGGCTTTTTCAGCCTAAAAAGGGGGTTGAAAAACTAGGCTTATACTTGAGTATGTAAGTATTTTATTTCTGGAAATAAGTGTAACATTTGTTTTAAGAAATTGCATGAAGCCAAATAGCAGAAGTTTGCTGCCAGAACTTAGTTGATGTATAGGAAAGTGCTTTGGAACAACAGGGAAGATAATTTGGATACAAGTTTGAAAGTATAATTCATAATTTAAGTAAAGCAAATGGCTGTAAAGATTGGTGCCAATTACTAAATTATTGGGAATTCTAAAGATAATATGTTTGTATTTCTTGTGTTTTGTGTATTCATTAAAGTGCTTGATGACGCCAACCATAGAAGCTGATGATGCTGATGGTGTCCCTTTGCCCTGGGCATGGTCCAAAAAAGAAGGATGTTGTGCTTTGACTGTAGCCCTTTAAGACAGGAAGAAAATATGGAAAGATTATCAGAAATCTTGCAGGTGAAGTGAAGAAAGTGAAAGCTTGGCTGTGACATACAGCACACCTTTATTTCTTCCATATATTCATTCAAAACAAAGGAACAGCTCAAGATCCACTTTGTTAAAGCTGCCGGAAGGGAAGAAAAATGAAGAAACAGTGAGGAGAAAGGAAAAGCTGCAGGCTACTACTTCCTGGCTCTCCTGTGGCTAACTGTTCAGGGACAGGAAAGGAGTGTGTTTCTCATCACCTATCAAATTAAAAAAAAAAAAGACTGTGAGGAGGAGTGATTGGGATGGTTTTGCTTTGTATGTGGAATCCTAGAAGGCACCAGTTTTAGCACAGTGAGTCATAAAACAGCTCAAATCCCAGTGTTTACCTTATTGAAATAGTAACTTTCTTTACATGCTTTGGGCAAGTGGAAGGACTACGTTCTAACTGTCAAGAAGTTCCTTCTTCCTGGGAGGGTGTTGAGCCTTACACCTGTAGCTATTTCATCCAATTGCCCACTGGACCTGGTTGCTCACTTCAACTAAAAACTGTAGAAAAAGGAGGAGGAAGAGAAAGAAGAGGAAGGCTGTCTAAGCTTAATATAAGCATGCTTGGTCTCTGCTCTTTGCCTTCTGTGGCCTTTGTGTAAGACTTAAAACATTTCAGGAAATCCCAGTTGAGGTATTCCCAGATTAGAATTTCTAAACGCATTTTGGGTGCCCATCTTTTTACTCATGTATTATGTACCTATACAAACACATAGAGTACAATACTTGGGGCAGTTTAAACAGTCCAGACTCAGAATTAGTTAGGTAACATGGAGAGTATGAAATGACACTGAATGAAACAACGAAGACCTCTGACTTTCTTCCGTGGGGATATCCCAATCTTCAGTAGCTGCCCTGGCCAAGGCTTCATCTAAACTGACCATTTAGGTTGGTGTGGGGTCGGAACAGTCTATGTACAACCTCAGAATGAATGTTGGCTGATCTGTTTTACCCCGGGAAAAGTCACTGAGCGCAGATGTAACTGGGTTAAAATAATTTGGGGGAAGTCCAAATTCTTCAACAGATCTGAGCTTTCTGCTGAGTTATGGCAGTTCGGACACCTACAACCAGTTCCAATGAGGAACCATCTGCAGGTGTCCCAAGGGCATAGGATAGCCGTTCCCTCCCACCCCCTCCTCATGTGTCACTACTAGCTCTAGCAGTGACAACATGACCTACTTGGTGCTTGGAGGTCCCCCTTCCTCCTCTAGTGTCTCATGACTTGTGAAGAAGGCTGGGAGGAGGGAAACAGGGCTTTCCTCTTGGTTAGCAAGTTCAGCAGCTCAGTGGTTTAACCCACTGTGCCACCAAGGGGCCCGTGCAATCTCTCCTAGCTTGTGTGAATTCCTTATTTATAATTTTTCAATATTGACTGCCAAATATTGTTTTGCCACAGTTGTTCTGGTTTTCTCTATGCAATGTTCAACAGTCAATGTACTGGAGGATCTAGATTACACAATACTATCTCTTCACCTCTTTAACGTCTATCATCCAGTAAATATAAACATTTTATGAATTAAATTGCTTCCATGGATGCTGATATACACTGTGCTAATTGCAAAGATACAGAATGGGGGACTCCTGGCTCGACAGCAGTACATGTGAGAAAGATCTTGGAATCCTTGTGGACAACAAGTTAAACATGAGCCAACAATGTGATGCTGCAGCTAAAAAAGCCAATGGGATTTTGGCCTGCATCAACAGGAGTATAGTGTCTAGATCCAGGGAAGTCATGCTACCCCTCTCTTCTGCCTTGGTCAGACCACACGTGGAATATGAGGAGACATGATAGCCATGTATAAATATGTGAGAGGAATTCATAGGGAGGAGGGAGCAAGCTTATTTTCTGCTGCCCTGAAGACTACGATATGGAGCAATGGCTTCAAACTACAGCAAAGGAGATTCCACCTAAACATTAGGAACAACTTTCTGATATATTAATGTTCACTCTGGTTCTTTTGACATAGTATTGTAGAATGTATATGATGCATATAGCATGGCAACACCTCCCCAAACCACAGCTGTTCAGCAGTGGAACTCTCTACCCCGAAGTGTGGTGGAGGCTCCCTCTATGGAGGCTTTTAAACAGAGGCTGGATGACCACCTTTGGGGGTGCTTTGAATGCAGTTGTCCTGCTTCTTGTCAGGGGGTTGAACTGGATGGCCCATGAGGTTTCTTCCAACTCTATGATTCTATGAATTCAAGTGGGAAGTAAACAGTGTAGTAAAGTCTGATAACTTTTTGATGCTAAGACTTAATAAACAAAAGAGCTAGTTTCGAGAACAGCTACTGAGCTTGAATACTTGCACACCAATGTTCTTAGTTACGATTGTAACCAAAGGCCAGTGGTTTGGGGAGCTGTTGCCATGCTATATGCATCATATACATTCTACAGTACTGCGTCAAAAGAATCAGAGTGAACATTAATGTATTCTTATAAACCTTATAAATGGCTTAGATCATCACATGCCTGCTTTCTTTTAGAATTGCCATCTTTCAACCTGTTCTATTCCCTTTTACCTTCAAAGTTGTGGTGTTAGGTGAAGGGTGATGTGTTTATACAGAAATGTGTTGGGGGAAAGAATAATGTAAATTTGCATATTTAATAATGACTCCCTTTAATCACATTTGGATGTATTAAGCTTTCTCTGTGACATCTTTTCATGAGCTTTCATAAGATTTAATCTAAACTGTGATTCCTTCCAACGTTTTACTGCTGGCTGTAGAATAATAAACACAAGGCTAATACTTGCTTCTCAAGAATTTGTGCGGATATTTCATTTAATAAAGGCTGGCGTTCAGTTTTAAAGCCAGTGCGGTAAGCTACTTCTTTGGTTTATCTAACTAAGCTTGCTTTTGGCAGTCTTTCATTCATTATAAATTATCTAATTATCTCTAATTGAAATTAATTGCACAATATCCATATAAAGTTGAGTAATTGCCTATGCATCCTTCTCCTCCTCTGTATTCTCAGAGGCATCCCTAATCTCAAACTCCAAGGGTATTGCCACGCATTAGGAAATCATTTCACTCTGACCACATGTTGGATAAAATGGAAAATGCAATATTAGGGATGTGAAGAATCTCCCCACCCCAGCCTTAAAAAAGGTGGCTAGGTCAGGGATGAAGACCTTGCTGCTGATGTCTACAATGTGCAGACAGTGTGAAAATTGTATTCCTGTATCTTTAATTATTATTTAATGGCTGGCTAGAAGAAAGAATTTCAGCAAGTGTTCTTTGTTACCTGTTTGCATGACAAGAGTAATTAAGGAACCATTAAAGGGCCTTTTTCTATTTTCCACCCTATCCACCATCCATGGATGAGTAGAACCTGGGCAAAGTGGCAACTTCACATTTTAACTCAAAAAGCTCAACCTCAAGCCTATAGTACAGTGGTTCTCAACCTATGGGTCCCCAGATGTTTTGGCCTTCAACTCGCAAAAATCCTAACAGCTGGAAAACTGGATGGGATTTCTGGGAGTTGTAGTTCAAAACACCTGGGGATCCACAGGTTGAGAACCACTGCTAAACTACATGGTTGATGGTGTCAAAAGCCACTTAAGAAAGTCAGAAATGTCAACAGAGGCACACCTTCCCATGTCTTTCCTGAAGTTTTCATGGCAGCTTTCTTGTAAAAATTATGCCTGGAAGCCTCTTGAAATAGGAATTCAATCAAGAACATTTCAATTTAGTCAAATGTGGTTTCAAAGACATTGAAGCTGGTTTGTAACACCTCCTTCAGAGAGAATTTCTTTGCTTATCATAGTTAATGTTATTAAAACTACATGTAATGAAAATGTAGCTCAACATAACTGCAGTGTAGTTAAGATAGCCATATATGTATTATCAAGAAAAATGCATAATCTTTAATAATACTGATTTCCACCTATAAATTCATATTGAAGATGCAAATTAGGAAATACAATAATTTAAATGGAAATGCAAGGCATCTGGTCCAAATATTTATTTATTTATTTATTTATTTATTTAAAGCATTTATATTCCAGCCTTCTCACCCCAAAGAGGACTCAGGGCAACATATAAGCGGGAAATATTCAATGCCGGGACATAAATAGACTATACACATACATAAACATTAAAAATCACTAAAAATCATTAAAATCATTTATCTCAACATTAAAATCCACTGTTTAAACTGTCTCAGTCATCAAATAGAAAGACTGTGATTAAGTTAACAGGCAAATTCAAGGCATCCATTGCTTTCTCATATTATTGTCATGTATGCTTAAACTGGGGGCCCCTGGTGCTGCAGCAGGTTAAACCACTGAGCTACTGAACTTGCTGACCAAAAGGTTGGCAATTCGAATCTAGGGAGCAGGGTGAGCTCTCGCAGTTAGCCCCAGCTTCTACCAACCTAGAAGTTTGAAAACATGCCTACATGAATAGATCATTAGGTACCACTTCTACAGAAAGGTAATGGCGCTCCATGCAGTCATGCTAGCCACATGACCTTGGAGTTGTCTACGGATATGCCGGCTCTTCGGCTTAGAAATGGAGATGACCACCATCGCCCAGAGTCAGACACAATTAGACTGAATGTCAGGGGAAACCTTTACCTAAGCCTTCTGCTTAAACTGGTCTTGGACTTGACTTCCTTTGGCATAGAGGAAGCCTTCCAATAGAGGAGTGTCCTTTGCAAAAGAGCATATATGACCAATCTATGTGAAATGTTAAAAAGTGTTTAAAGCCAACAGCAGTCTCGGAGACAGAAGAGACATATTGTAGAATTAATATAATTTAACATCACTTCAACTACTGTCGCTTAATACTATTGAATCATTGGAGCTGTAGTTATACAAGGTCTTTAATCTTCTCTGTCAAAGAGTGCTGGTGCCTCACCAAACTACAACTCCTAGCATTCCATAGCATCAAGCCATAACAGTTAAAGTGGTGCCAAACTGCATTAATTCTACAGTACAGATGCACCTACAGATTCATTAAACAGGCCCACAAATTGCATGTTTCAGTTTCCAGGAACTGAATGTTACCTCTGCTCTGGTTGGATGATTCTTCTGTTGGAATGCTAGAGGTGGGGAGCTCACATCTTAGAGGCAGGGGATAAATTCAGACCAGAAGCCAGACTCCAAGTAGAGTCCGCATCATCACCCATTTTCTGATTTACCCTTTCCATGCCAGATGTTGTTCTACTTGCCCAGAGATGAAAGTAGGGAAAGGAACTATGAATTACTGCTGCTCTTCCTTTTTTTAACCTGCTTTGAAGCAAATTGGAGAGTTCTGTTATTGTCTGCTCATTGCATCTGTTTTAAGAATTGCACTTTAAAAAATATGAACTTTCCACACACAACCTAGGTTCATGGTTAAATGGACCTGATTTGTTATCTATTTGGGATTACCCTTTACTCTGATAGATAACAAGGTTTTGGGAGAAAAAAACAGGGATTTGAATGTTCATGGAAGAGGAGCAGAGCAAAGCAGAGAGCTTGGCAGCTCTGGAGTATGCTTGTCTCAGGTTTCTTTTTCATTTCTAATGGCTCACATACACCCCTCTCAAAATCTGTCTCTGATTTTCAGGGCACGACCTTGATTTCACATCAAACATTATCCTCAACCTGCTCTTGTCTGGCCAGATTACGGATGTTTAAAGCTGATCTTTCATTAAAACTTTGGGGTTTTATTGTTTTTCTAAAGTAAGAACCACCTGAAACACAAAAACCTGGTGTTCCTCTTTTCCAAAAACGTCCAGATTCGGATTCTTTGTCTCTGACTTAATTATCAGGCAGCTGCAAGGTATCATAGTTATACATATAGCAAATTTCACTTAAGGATGTGGTTTATATGTGTCTATAATAATAATAAATAATAATAAACTTTATTTCTATACCGCCCTATCTCCCTGAGGGGACTCGGGGCAGTTTACAACAGAAAATTTGGCAAACATTCAATGCCAGCATAACAGAATGAGCAGATCAAATCATAAACAATAAAATAAACAACATCTGGTGTACTTATAGAACAACTCAAAAATAACAGACTTAGAAATTTAAATATAATACTCAAACATTTAGGACATGTTATACCAAATTAATATCTCTTCAGATCTATCCTCTTTGTCAAAAAGCTAGAAACTATTTAAGCTTTTTGCAAAACTAGCATATGACCAAAGCAGGAGTTTGCCACAGTTTATTTAATCCATCCATCAAGTAGAGCTCTGACGAGACCTTCTAAATCTGTTTACAGCTTCATTGAGGCAAAGTCTTGCTGCTGCTGATTTTTAAGTTCCTTGTCAGAACAGAGGTTAACATTAAGTGGGGTTGATTTCAAGAAATAACATACTTTTGTCCGTCCATAAATACTCTGAGTGATAGGGAACATAATGGTAATCCAGTCCCTCCTTGAACAGTGCAATGAGCAATGGCAACTAGATGGTGCTGGTTTCAGTTCTGCGTTCCACAACTGAAATAGCCACTGATTAGCTGGTGGATACTGGGGAATATATCATGCTGACACCTTCCAACTTGGACTACCCTTTTCTATCCTATCAGACCACCTGTGCAACTTCACTGAAAGACCTTCATGCTCCTCTAGGATTAAATATTATCTAGGCCAGAATGTATTTATTTATTTATTTACAGTATTTATATACCACTTTTCTCACCCCTGGGGGGGAGGGGGGGACTCAAAGTGGTTTACACAAAAATAACGGCAAAATTAAATGCCATACATACATAAACCAAAATTCAAATCAACAACATATAACTAGGCATATAATCTATATGTCAGTATATAGTTCTGGTCCTTTAGAAAACTGTATAGATGAACAAATATCAAAGAAAAATACTTCTTTGTTATTATGTGCCTCAAAGTCATTTCCAACTTATGGAAGTCCTAAGGCGAAGCTATTGTTGGATTTTCTTGGGATGTAAATGTGTGATTCTTTCAAGATTGGGTTGTTGTGAGTTTTTTGGGCTATATGGCCATGTTCCATGAGGTCACAAAGAGTCAGAAGCGACTGAATGAATAAACAACAACGGGGCTGTCTGTGCAGTGGAAGAGGTTTCTAGATAATTATTTGAAACCCTGTGCCTTGTCCTTCCACGTGGTAAGATTTTCATTCATGGTGTGTTTGTGGTTGCAGAAGCATAGAGATTTCAACTGGGTTCCTTACCCAGTCGGACCACCAACTCAGCCTCAATTTATTGCAGCATAAGAATGATGAAACTGGAGCAAATTTTCATTTCTATGTGTGGGCCCCCTCCCCACCTCCAGATGCCCCCTCTTCTCCTTTCCTCTCCAGATCTTTACATGCTGTTGTAGCCCCCTGCAAATTGCATACGTCTGACATCCCCAGCTCCTTTGAAAGTTCTCCAAGGCACCACTGCAAGTAGCCCATTTGTTTCACACTGAATTTAAAGAGTGAAAGTTTTACCAGCTGGAAATCCCTGAACCAAAGCTGTTCTTTCCATGAAGAACTAACAAATAGATTGGATCCAGACTATGACCGCTTGAAACTTTTGTGTTAATACATCACACTCATTTCATTGAGAGGGTGGTAGAAGAAGGATGTATTGAACTTCAGTAGCTTAAGAGAGAGATGTAAAAGTGGGGAAACACAAGCTTTTAATATTATTATCTTAAGTCCTCAGCTGTACTTTTCACTCAGCTGCAACATTCCAGGCTGTTCCATATTTCCCCAGTGCTTGTCTGCAGTGTTTTCTGATCAAGGCCATAGCTTTCCAGTGGAGGATGTGCTCTGCATACAAAAAGCCTGAAGTTCAATTCCTGGCATTTCCAAATAGAACTGAAAATCTGAGCTAGGTAGACTAATGGTCTGACTCATTAAGACGCAGCTTTCTATATAGAAACCTTGTGCATGTTTCGACATCCTCTGGAAATGTATATATTTTCCACTCAGTACTCAAATCATGATTGTGTGCATTATTGAAACAGAAAATTGTCAGCCAATTTTTCAGTTGCATGCAATTGTTCTGACCCAGATTCCATTTGGCTTTGTGTTTTGTTTCAGAAGGAAAATAAAAATTTGATTTTTCTTAATTGAAAAAGTTTTGAAATTGAAGTCTCACCTTTTCATAATCATATGCCTTTCTTAAAAGAGCACTTGGTCTGATCCCTCATTATGAGTTTTTAAACCATTATTTCTTTACAGAAAGACTAAAAAAGACAGGCAAGATCCAATTGCATACGTCTGACACCCCCAGCTCCTTTGAAAGTTCTCCAAGGCACCGCTTCAAGTAGACCATTTGTTTCACTCTGAAATCAGATGCCTTTTGTTTTGAGTCCATTTTCATTCCAGGAGGGACCGTCTCGTTTCATGCTATCTGAATGAACAGAATGAAACGGAAACATAAATCAAATGGATGGGGACAAATTTCAGACCCATGACTAGTAGATGGGGCTTGTACATGGGGCCTAAGATGCTTGGAATGTCAGCTCCTAGAAATCTTGACATTGACTCTGCAGTCTTAGAATAGAAGTCCAAAACACACCTAAGTTTGAGAAGCACTGATTTAGTGAATAGCAGGCGAATGGTGGATAAGTGCAAAATGAGGCAAACGATGGAGTGTTCCCTCCGTCTTTGCCCTAGCAAGCAAGCAAGTCATGCTGCCGAGGCGTTCTGAACTTTTGGTACTAGTGACAGCCTCTGAATTCCCCATGAAATGCAGATTGTATCTTGCCAGTGTTTATTTGAGTCAACAACAGATTTAGCTCAATCCATTATTTATAGGCAACTGCAACTAATTAATATTTTTCACACTGCACAAAGCCCCAGCTTCCCCATTACACAGGCAAACAATAAACAAGGAGGTGTTTAGCACATTCGACATAATCTGCAAAGAAACCACTTTATTGTATTTAAGGATTAGACACACCCGCTGCCCGTGGCTTGGTTGGCAGCCCAGCAATATCAATGGCTTGCCAAAAACCCCTGAGATGATCAGGGATCTTATTAGAGAAGCCAGTTCCAGGCAGATAAACTCATCAGAGGGCTGCTGCTGGTGGAGATCCCCGTAGAATGACATCTGAACAGGGAAGAAAGGGAAACAAAATTACATATTCATCAGATATGTTGAAAACTAAAAATCCACCTATTTGCATAATCGGCACATTCCACCTACCCCCAGAACCCCTCAAATCGAATTTGGAGTCAAGCATAAACCCTTATGGCCTTGAGCAATCCTAGCTTGAGGCAGGGGTGACATTGGTTTAACTCGGCATCTGCTTCTACTTTGTAGCTGCTCCATCTAACAACATAACCTAGTCCAATGGTCCAGAAAAAGAGATAATACAGTAATTATATGGAAAATAAAGAATTAAAGCAAGGGGAAGTGCTGTTGATCAGTGGCAAATGCAAATGCTGCCATATGCTTAAGGGACTTGTCAACACTATATTTTTTGTACCATATTTCAGCATGCTATGGGAATGGGACCATATATCAGTCATCTCACATTTAAACCATGGTTTACCCTATAGTGTAAGTTCAGGTCATCCCGTAAATGACCTACAAGTTAAATGCAGCAGTCACAAGAACATGGTCCACACAAGTTTCCAACATGGGATAACTACACATTGTAGAAATAGCTTTCAGGTTTCTACATATAACACCCAGTTCACAGCAACCTTTCCCCACACTGTCTCATATTTGTTTGTTTGTTTTGGAAAGAGCAGAACCTTTTCAATGTAGTGAACTAGCAGAATGAGGAATATCAAGAACTGTTTGTACTGAAACAATCAAAGCTTGGAAAAGTTGTGGTTTTTTGGACACACACAAACACCCAGCTTGTCACAGTGCTGAGGGATTCTAGGAGTTATTGGAAATAGAAACCTTCTCCAAGCCTCCTATACTAGTTATTTGTTATGTATATAATTGTGATTGCTTATTGGTATACAATTTTCCCTTAACTCTATATTGTGGGAGAGACTACAGACCATGTGAACAGATCTGGGACTATTCAGACTGAAACTCTATTTTAGAAGTCAGTGTATTGTTAGCAGTCAGTTTGCTTCAAGAAAGTTATATATTAGTCTGTATGCTACAGAGAAAAGACTGAAAGCCTAAGAAACAGACTGTTTAATATTTCAACTAATAAGCAATTGTACCTTTCAACTAATAAGCAATTGTACCTGTATGCTGAATACATGAAGTAAACCAACTATATTACTTTTAATGAGGACTATGGATGGATGGCATCCTTGAAGTGACTGGATTGAACTTGAAGAAGCTGGGGGTGGTGACAGCCAACAGGGAGCTCTGGCGTGGGCTGGTCCATGAGGTCAAAAAAAGTTGGAAACGACTGAATGAATGAACAACAAACAAAACTTATTTTTGGTCTTTTGAGAGCATGATTTTAAACCAATATATTTTATGGGAGAGTAGATGTTTTTTGGGCAACTGAAGTAACACTTCTGAAGATCTGCTATATATTTTATGCATTGGCATAATCTTTTCTCCTCAGAGTTTATTTGTTGTGTCAGGGCAACCAGTCAATTGTATTACATTTCTAACAAAACAAAACAAACAGATAAAACACAAAATTTGCAAGTTTGGTAGTTGATTAAATGTCCTTTGACCAGTATCTGGCCACTTGGAGTGCTTCTGGTGTTGCTGCAAGAAGGTCCTCCATTGTGCATGTGGCAGGGCTCAGGGTGCATTGCAGCAGGTGGTCAGTGGTTTGCTCTTCTCCACACTCGCATGTCGTGGATTCCACTTTGTGGCCCCATTTCTTGAGCTTGGCTCTGCATCTCGTGGTGCCAGAGCGTAGTCTGTTCAGCGCCTTCCAAGTCGCCCAGTCTTCTGTGTGCCCAGGGGAGAGTCTCTCATTTGATATCAGCCATTGGTTGAGGTTCTGGGTTTGAGCCTGCCACTTTTGGACTCTCGCTAAGGTGTTCCAGCGAGTGTCTCTGTAGATCTTAGAAAACTATTTCTAGATTTAAGTCGTTGACGTGCTGGCTGATACCCAAACAGGGGATGAGCTGGAGATGTCTCTGCCTTGGTCCTCAGAGTGATAACCAGGTATATCAGTCTAGCAACTGAGAAGTCTAATTTGTCTTGCATGAATACTAGTGGATCTTTACCACTAAGGAGAAGATTCACTCAAACAAGTATTTAACTCTTCTCAGGAAGATCATACTTTACAAAAGGGTTATGATTGTTCCAAATGCCATGAATGCCAATTAATAATAATTTTAAAAAACTTTATTTATACCCTGTTACCATCTCCCCAAGGGGATTCGGGGCGCCTTACATGAGACCAGGCCCAGCAATTACAACAAGACAAATATACAACAAAAATACATCAATAAAATAAATGAAAATAATAATCCAAAAAAGTAAACACACAATACAATATAAAATCACAATAATAGAAACACAACGGGCAGAGCCATTTGCAAGAATTGAAAGGTTTAAAAACTCTAGGTGAGATGAGCAGTGTAATGTATCTGGAATCTCCAAAAGGGTCACACTTCCAAAAGGCTTTGGAAATCCTGGTTTTCCAAAAGGTTATGATCTCTAAAAAGTCATGCTTTTTCCAAAAGATTATGGATGCTTTTTCCAAAAGGAGTTGTAGTCAAAAGGGTTATTTTCCTAAGCTGTGAGTCATATAATGTACCTTGCATAACCTATTACACTTATTCTGTGTAAAATTTGTTACCCCTCCCCCCTAAAAACAGCATTTTTTCTTCAGGAGACATTAATTTCTGCAAATAAGCGTGCTTTTCTGCACATAAAATATTGTTTCCTGTGCAAAGAATGCAGTAGTTGGAACATATTCTACACACAATATGAATGTGGTTGTTTTTGTGTGTGCAGAAAACAGAAAATAGACTTATTAAGCATTATTGTTGTTTTATTTTCTGTGCAGAAAAAGTTGTTTTCAGCAGAAAGAAAATGTGTAAATGATGCACCCAATAAATCTTGAACAGTGAAGCTTCTCCTTGTCAGGGTTTTTTAACATTTGAGAAATGTGTTTTGACTACTTTCCAAATATTATTTCCACCCCCAACCCTGAAAGAGTCTGTTTTGTAAATTTTGGTCTGTGTGTGTGTGTCATTTCCGAGATCAGTGTTCTGACATCATTTTGGGCAGAGGTTGCTTGCCTCCTTGGATTTCTGTCTCTAGCAACTCATTCATACACTCTTGGCTGGTGAATTCAAATGCTGCCCTTGGTGCCATCATGGTGACAGCTCACTCTTGACTCATAGAGTTGTTTTGTGTGAAAAGGAATTGATAACCATTACTTCCTTAGTGCCTTGAATTTATTTGAAAAGAAACACGCTGATTTGGGAAACCAATGCTCTTCCTCAAACAGGGGTGATCTTTGTCTAAACAACACCAGGGCTGATTATACACAGACCATGCCAATTGAAACAGACCTGGCTTTGAACTGGCCCATGTCCCAGCTGTTATGCTCTGCAGCAGCCAATCTGCCCTGGAAGCAATCAACAGGTCTGGTGTTTTGTTTCAGATTCCGTTTCCTCGATAGTCTTCCTCTCATTTTCTGTTTCCACTCACATGAAACAGTGTATGCAATACATTGGACCCATGCTGGGAATATAAGGCTATGCATTCGTGTCCAGATTTAAATCCTGAGCCAAAAATGAAATATTGGCCATCATCATTTTTAGCCTGATCCATGAAAGCTCAGTAGATTTTAATTCCTGACTCCACTAGAGGAAAAAATGTTGATTTCTAGCATTTCAAAGGCTTTTTGGATTTATCAGAGCTCAAGGCATAAACAGTTCTTCATTTCTTCAGGGTACATAATATTTCTGGAATTTAGTCAAATAACAGTACAAAAAGTCCTCCAGGAGACAAAACATTCTTGTCCGGGAACAGGTGTATGAGGGCAATAACATAGTCTCCATTTCTACATCCCTATAATAACTCAGAGCATTTTCCAAACTGGCAGGATGCAACACTAGATGTGTTTACCTGAGAGTAAATCCCACTGAATTCCATTGAATTTGGTTCTACATATATAGCCTTGCTCTTTTGGAATGATTTTGAACTGCTAAGCACTTCAACTTTCCTTCCAAATTTGACGTAAAACCCACAGAAAGTCCAGACACTTACTGGTACTTGAGAATCAAAACCTATTTGAACTTGACCCATCAGTTAATTCTGTTAGCTGGAACTTGTTTATCCTGTATAATGGAGAAGACGAGGGTACATCTATACTGTAGAATTACTGCAGTTTGTGATCACTTTTAACTGTCATGGCTCATGGGATTTGTAATTTTCCCAGATCTTTAGCTTTGACTGCAAAATAGTGCTGGTGCCTCACCAGACAATAGCTCTAAAGTCCATAGCAGTGAGCCTTATGACAGTTAAAATTGTGTCAAACTGCATTACTTATAGTGGAGATGCATCCTAAGAGGGACTCATTCCCATACACTTCACGTGTATTGCTCATGAACCAAAGAACCTATAAAGATTAATTTCTCAGTATGTCTTGCTGAGGGGCTAAATACCTAAGGGCACCATTGCAGAATATCTTAGCAAGTGAATATTGCACGACAAGCTTGAAAATAATGTTGTTTCTGTCAAAATAAACACACACAGGATTTGAGTGAAAAAAGGCTGCATCAGCAATCCATAATCAAGTGAATGCACTGCTGATTGTGTGTTTTTAAATGATCAATGGACAGAGAGGGAAGCATTTCAGAATTACAACCTTCAGTAATAACTAAACAATTACTGAAATGAAAAAAATGAGTTTTAAAGGCTTAATAGTAAATCTTTCAAACAAACGTACAATGGTTACTTGCCACTTTTTTTTTTTACAAGGATATACAAGTGAACATTTGTAAACCTAGGAAAGGATATTTTCATAAGGGCAGGGACAGCATCCTGTGCCTTTATTTTTGTTGCGTAACAGAAGTGGGCAGCTTTGATGGGTCCAAGGACAAATCCTGCCACCTCCTAGATTAGTGTTTCTCAACCTTCCTAATGCCGCAACCTCTTAATATAGTTCTTCATGTTGTGGTAACTCCTAACCATAAAATTATTTTTGTTGCTACTCCGTAACTGGTCACATTGGTCACCTCTAGATTGGACTACTGAAATGCACTCTACGTGGGGCTGCCCTTGAAGACGGCTCAGAAGCTCCAACTGGTCCAACGATCAGCAGCCAGGATGCTAACTGGGGCCCCTTACAGAGAGAGGTCAAACCTCCTGTTCAAGGAGCTCCACTGGCTGCCGTTTATATTCCGAGCCCAATTTAAGGTGCAGGTGCTTACCTACAAAGCCCTGAATGGTTTGGGACCAGCCTACCTGCGTGACCGCATTTCCATCTACGAACCCACACGTTCACTTCGGTCATCTGGAGAGGCCCTGCTTGTGATCCTACCTACATCGCAAGCACGCTTGGTGGGGACGCGGGACAGGGCCTTTTCCGTGGTGGCCCCCCGTCTCTGGAACACCCTCCCCAAAGACCTTAGACAGGCCCCTTCACTGGCAGTTTTCAGAAAGAACCTGAAGACCTGGCTTTTCCGATGCGCCTTCCCAGAGTAGGAAATCTCCACTACCAAGTCCCATAAGCACTTTACCAGAACCAATGACTGCTGCACATCGCACATCGCATTTGCCCTAGAAGCCTCATATACACCTCCTGTCACATCAGAATTTTTAATTCTTGTACCCATTACTCTGGCCCGGCCCAGTTTTATTGTGTTTTTAGTGTACTACTTTTTGCCTGTTGTTATTTTGCTTATTTTGTTTTAATTGTTTGATTTGCTTAGATTGTATTGTTGTGTTGTTGTTGAGGACTCGGCCTGTGTAAGCCGCATCGAATCCTTCGGGAGATGCTAGCGGGGTACAAATAAAGTTTAATAATAATAATAATAATAATAATAATAACTGTTAATTTTGTTAGTGTTATGAATTATAATGTAAATATCTGATATGCAGGATGTATTATCATTCACTGGACCAAATTTGGCACAAATACCCGATGCGCCCAAATTTGAATACTGGTGGGATTGGGGGGGGGGGGTATTGATTTTGTCATTTGGGAGTTGTAGCTGGAATTTATAGTTAATCTACAAGCAAAGAGCATTCTGAACTCCACCAATGATGGAACTGAACCAAACTTGGCACACAGAACTCCCATGACCAACAGAAAATACTGGAAGGGTTTGGTGGGCATTCACTTTAAGTTTTGGAGTTGTAGTTCACCTACCTCCAGAGAGCACTGTGGACTCAAACAATGATGGATCTGGATCAAATTTGGCACAAATACTCAATATACCCAAATGTGAACACTGGTGGAGTTTGGAGAAAATAGACCTTGGCATTTGGGAGTTGTAGTTGCAGGGATTTATAGTTAACCTACTCTCAAAGAGCACTCTGAACCCATCCCACCAAACTTGGCACACTACCTACATGGCCAACATTGTTTACGGGTGGGGTTGGGGTGTGTATGCTGTTTTTGAATTCAGGGAGTTGTAGTTAACCAACACCAAAATGGAAGAGAAGGTCAGCCAGAGAGATCTTCAGCCTTCTCTGTCAAAAAAAGTTCCTAAAACCATCAGAAATATGTGTTTTCTGATGGTGTTTGGTGACCCCTCTTAAACTCCCCTGGTGATAACCCCCCCCCCCCACAGGGGCCCCGATCCCCAGGTTGAGAAACACTGTCCTAGATCCACCAATAGATGCCTCTGTTCCCAAAAATGACTGCAAACTTGACTGAAAATGTATTTTTTCAGTCTGTAAAAAAAGAGATGGAGTGTTCTCTTTGTATATAAGTATACAAAATAAGTACAGTATAAAATCCAAACATTTACTGATAACAAACCAGCATTTGCAAGGCTTACTAAACAGGCTGATTTCCCTTTTTATGAAGTACAGCTCAACCATCTTCTGCAGAGTCCACAGTAAACACTGCACAACAAATTCACCTAAATGTCTATAGCAGTCAGAAACCTTTTACTGCTGCCAAATTTTTAAGGACCCCAACATTGAGTTAAGGGGACCCCATTTAGGGATGGGACCCACAGTTTAAGAAGCAGTGCTTTGGGATAGTGCATCAAATAATTGCTGCACACATCCCAAAATAGCATTATGTCATTGGTTGCAGGCTCAGGTCTACACAAAGCTGCCAATCTCTGGTCATATAGGAGACTGGAAAAAATAGGTGTTTCCAAACAGAATGATGTCAATATTCTCTATACTCTCTGCATGTGAATTCCTATTAGAAGTATGCATTTGTCTTCAGAAGCCATAGCCAGAAATCTGTACTTTCATGTTTGCAACAGATTAATGGCCAGTCTTTCAATATTATTCATTTTTCTCCTCCTTTTAAAAATGCATGTGTTTTTTTCCCTTTGCAGTTGAGAAAGAATAAGCTTCACCAAGACAATCAAATATAGAGATTCAGTTTTTTAAAGCATATCTGCAAAATATGAATTTACATAGAAATTCACCTATACTGACTTCAGCTTTTACACAGGTATCATCACAGGTTAATCAATGTCACTCATGGTGAATGATAATGACTTCATTTTCTCCCCATTGGAATAGTCCAAGCATTTATTTTCAGAACTTCAAAGATAGTCGAGATTGTCTTTGAGCCTTGTGGTATGAGATTACTTGATAAAATGATAAAGAAAATAGTAGTTATTAAGAGGAAGTGATATTTGGAATGCGTTGGGTAGATCTCCAAAAGGAAAAATACTTCAATTGGACCAAAGTGTATCAGCTCCAGTTAATACGACCAATGATAGGAGATGCACTTCAGCAGTATCTGAAGGGTAGAGTCCCCGGTAGCACAGTGGGTTAAAGCACTGAGCTGCTGAACTTTCGAGTTCGAATCTGAGGAGCGGTGTGAGCTCCCGCTGCAAACCCCAGCTTCTGCCAACCTATCCTTTCCCTCCTTGCTCCCTCCTCCCCTTTTCCAGATAGTAGAAGTCCCATTGCTATGCCTATATATAGGTAGTTTTCAACTCTTAAACATTTGAAAACATACATAAGAAGCACAATGGGGCAAGAAAGTGTATTGACACAGTTTTCAAGTGTTTCCAACAGACATTGTGGTATTCTTTTGTAACTATAAATTACCAATTAACAGTCAGTTTCAGTTATTTTAAGACTTGAAACTTCGTAACTAAAATAGAAAATCGATTTAATTAAGTCTATATAAAAATATAGAATTATTTTGGGTTATAGAACTACTTGTCATGATTCACTAAAAAATGTTTCAAATCCCCCCCCCCCCATTTTTTTTCTGGCTATGGCCCTGCTGAAGGGCCATATATTCCTACCTCTGATTTGATTAATAAATATAAATAAAATATGGCAATAGCAGCAGACTAAAAAAACCATACAATGCTATTAGGATATCAAATATCAAAACAATTAAACAAACACTGAGGCATCTATTTAAAAAACAACAACTCCAAAGCAGATTTATTCACACCAGTAAAAGCCGAAAGCCCAACATCTAAAAGGGTTCCTTGGAATAGAACGTCCATCAAGGGGACCTGATCCAACAATTACAAAAACTTGGTATAGATGTCAATCTTACCGTTAGGAAGTTTGAAAACATTACAATCTAGAAACAGCCATTTGTTTAAAAATAGGTGTTTTGTCCGGACGGGCAACCAGTATTGGCTCTGGGACATCTAGAGGAGGAAAAAAACCAAACACCACTTCTTATCCTTGTGTTTATGCCTTTTGCAAAAGTAGGACAAACCAAAAATAATAACCTACAATCCAGTTGTGTTTTTGAATAAATTTCTCTAAGCTTTGATAAGCATTCTAGGATTTTCAAAAAATCAGATATTTTCTGGTGTGGTGGGGTAGGATATTTATTTAATTCAACTTTATTATTTTTAAAATTCATCTCTCACTTTTCTCCCAGTGCAGGTTTCAAAATTTCTAGGATACTGATGTGTATGTTTTGTAGCTCTGTACTGACACCCTCATTTTGAAGAAATAAATAAAATACTTTCATTGAAATCTCAATCCCAGAATTACAAGTAGTAGAGAGGGCTCAACTCATTAACCTTTTGAATGGGAGAATGGACACCAAATAACAATTATTTTTAAAAGCCCCATTGTCAGATGTAGTTAGGAATAATTACTTTGTCCAAACCTTTTATCATTCACAGTAACTACTTCATCTCAATTTTAACACTATAGCCATGATTATAATGTCTTCACCAACCTGCTTTACTGGACATCAGCTATATAGAGAGATGTTAATGATCAGAGCATGGGTTGAATGGCACTTTAGCCAGATTTCTGGACAGAAGAAGTGACTTATTGAAATTAAGTGTAAGATGACTCTGGATTCTGGCCAAGAATTCCTTCCTATACAGATACCATGGTTTTAACAAATATTTCCCTCCCACACTCCTTTCATAAACCTTATCCCTGCCAATCACCATAAATATAAATGGTCATCCAAATAATTATATCTTGTTTAAATATACATCATTAACCTTCAATAATATTTTCCCAAAATCTCTCTTGATCAGAGAATGTTTAAGTCCAATGTTACCTTGAGTAATATACAAAATAAATGGTTTTGAAATAACCTCAAATGTATCTTGGCAATGAACTGTTTCCTATTTAACCATTTTTGTATTGAGAAATTGTCCGACGTTTTCCTTCTTTTTGCTATTTCTGGTCTCGTAACACTTAACATTAATGCTATGACCCTTATTTGGCAGACAGGAAATCTTGGTGGACAGGAAAAGTGATTTAAAGATGGGCTTAAACCTAATTTTAAAAAATGTGGCATAGACACTGAGAACTGGGAAGTCCTGGCCCTTGGGTGCTCTATCTGGAAATCAGTTGTGACCAGCAGTGCTGCAGAATTCAAAGACCCATGAATGGAGAGTGAAAGGGAGAAACATGCCAAGAGGAAGGCACGTCAAGCCAACCCTGACTGGGACCACCTTCCACCTGGAAACTGATGTCCTCACTGCAGGAAAATATGCGGATCAAGAATAGGGCTCCACAGCCACCTATGGACCCACTACCAAGACACAACACTTGGAGGACCATCATCCTCAGATTAACAGGGATTTCCTAAGAAGAAGAGAAGACCCTTATTTCGCAAATTTCCATTTTTGCTTTGAACTATACAAATTAATAATCATGCTCTCTCTCTGAAGGGGATTTTTTGGCCCAATATTTGACTTATCCATCTTAATCTCTCCTTCCAGATGTAATTGGAAAAGGTGATTACACTTTTCATCCTATGACTTTAAAATTAGTTATGGATCCCTGCACTGGAACTGAACTAGGCAATACTATGTTTTTCTTCTGACACTATGATTATAAGTGATCAATAAGGCTTATACTAAAGCAAGCTTATCCTGGATCCAGAGAAGTAAAGCACTGAAAGATTTTTGTCTTACATTGCATTGGTTTGTTTAAGCTAGAATAGACTTAATTGTTGTATGGTGGGTCAACATATAATATAAATATACTGAATTCAGTCGGTCTGCTCTAGTCAGAATTAAAAGAGAATTGAAGCCTTTATCTGTTGAATGCATTATGGAAACCAAATAACAATATCTAAACAGGTTAAATTGGGGCCGGGCTTAGTACAGCAGGCTAAACTGCTGTACTGCAGAAAAATCCTGCCCATCAAAAGGGTCGGGGTGAGCACCCCCCATTAGCCCCAGCTAACCTGCCCACCAAGCAGGTTGAAAGCAGAAATTATAGTTGATAAATAGGTACCGCTTTTAGCAGGGAGGTAATAAAGGCGCCCTTAAGGACGTCAATCGGAGGAAAGCTCCTTGGCATGGAAGATGTAGCAACAGCAACCCGCATGGCCAGAGTCGAGCACAGCCTCCAAGCTGCCGAAAATAAGATGGGAAAAACTGCCTTGACCTCTGTTGTGTTGTCGTTCCTTGTTAATTGTACAATCGGTATTGAATGTTTGCCATATGTGTGTTCTGTAAGCCGCTCTGAGTCCCCTTCAGGGTGAGAACAGCAGGGTATAAATACTGTAAATAAATAAACAAATTAGAAAATTTATTTAGTTGCATGAAATGCTCTTTCAGCTCAAGAATTTCCCCACCTTTTAAACTTTTATTTTAAATATTTAATTTCTGTGTTAGAAAAATAATCTTTTCAGAAAGAATCTTAGAAATAGAAAGGTAAGAAACAATATGTGACTACATTATTTCAGTTTACAGTTGTACCATTACAGAATTCACTATTAATTTGAATTTGAATGTAATCCATTAAAGATTATCAGAATGTAGTCAATCTTTATAAGTAGAGAAACTCACCTTAATATAATTATTGATAGTAACAAAAGTAGAACTATTCAGTCCATGGGAACTTGGTTAGTCAACCCCCCCCCCCCCCCCCCGGTCAGTGCCACTGATTCAATAGGCCTACTCTAGTCAGGACTAAATATTGAATTTATGCCACTGTTTTAAAGTTGTTTCTCATATAATAGAATTCAGAGAATGTTCTTGAGAGAAAATTCATTATAGTGCTATCTGGCAGAATTCTATAAAATTTAAATTAGACAGAGCTATTAATTACTGCAAAGGAAATTACACTGTATTTCTCCCATTACAATAATGTATTGTTAGGATTTTTAAAAAAGAAATGGGAGAAGTTATTGCAAACATACCAAATAACTTTTCTTTACTGGAAATAGCTTATAAAAGAGAATGGAAAGATCCTCTTCAAGATATAAACTTGTTCGTGTAAGCCAGAATTAATTTTCACTTCAATTAATGAATTTGGGTTGAATAAGAAGACAGATAACTGTGTAATAATTTCAAATGAAAATGGCCTCTGTGTTTCATATGAGTAGGAAATGCTCAGTGCTATAACAGAAATACTCAAAGTTTTCCTACTGTAGACTTAAACGCTGTATTTTTTTCAGTCTCCTTTACTTTCTGGCTTTCCCCCCCCCCCCCCCCCCTAGGTTCCATTTTTTTTCAAATATATTTCCTTTCTTCTCTTTCTTTCCTGTTATATATTACCATAATTGAAATTCATGCAAACAACTAATATTATATGTTGTTATTTCTGTTAGCAGAGCCAAATTGCAAAGATGTATCTGCTCATTGTTCAAAGGGAAACAAACTATAGCTGAGGATTAACTTGGCTTTCCAGGATAAGCATTTATGAATGAAGAGGGGTGCAATGATGAACCATTCCCTCCCAACTGCTTTCCATTTAACTTGGCTTTCTATATGGTTAAAGGCCTCTGTAGCTTGGATTTTGCTTCCAGACTTCACACCTTGAAACAATTGACTGTCTTCCTGATCTTGGCTCTTCATATAAGTTGAAGCATCATTCAGTTTTGAACAGTTGTCTTACCATTTATTACTAGAAGACCAATAACAGGGGGAAAGAAGGTTTCCATATGAGAAAGCTTATGGACAGAAGAGCCTTCGTTTATACGCAAGAGACTTCATATTGACTTTTGGAAAAAGAAAATTTCCACTTCAAAATCATTGCTAGGCCTCTTTGTAAACCCACTTGGTGAATGGGTTACTGTCTTCATAAGCACCAGAAGTGGCTATACCTTCAAGCAAAATGAGGCAAATGAATGACAGATGTTGAGATGATGAGATCAAAGGGCCATTTTGTCTTTTGAAGGCCGGAGTTGGGTGTGCCACAAGATGTGGCATACAGTCCCTAAACTAATCTGCTGCCCACAGGAAGGTGAGATGTTTAATTACTAGAGGTAAAAGAAGATGGCAATCCAGTCAACTTTCATAAGTAAAACAGAGAGAGGGCACCATCTCATCCATTGTTTAAGAGAATAATGTGTCCTGAGCAGGCCTTGAAAAAATATTTATGATGTCCCATCTACACAAGTATTAAAATCCAGCTTGATTTTAGTGCTTGAAGCCAGCTTGAGGTCAAGGCATCAAACACACACACACACCCCAATGCAAGCTCCAAAGCGAATCCAGCCAGAAACAGCATGATAAAAAAAACTTACCAGAAATCTCAAATCAAGCCATAAAATCTACTGAATTCCCCCTGTATATAAAAATGCACAGGAAGAAGCCAAATGCCAAATTAGGGGCACTCATAAAAAGGAAGGAGTAAGAAAGCAGTCAGAGTAAAAATGCAGCTGTATAGCTCAGTTGGAGAGGAAAGAAATGCCTCCCTCCCCCAATGAAAACATAGCATTCTCATGGGAATGCTTGATTTTACTGCCGTGCATAGCAGTGAGGCAAGTATTGCTGGGAAATTGTCTTTGCAAGGATGTAAAAAAAGATCCTGGGTTTTGCTGAAGGCAATTACTCTGGAGCATAATGTGGATTAACAATCTAGTGGATTTGTGGTGGACTTTCTTGCATCTTCCAGCTGGTTCATGTGGTGCCTATATAGGCACTCTGGAGCAAATCGGATCTTTATATTCCACTTTCTGATCTGGATTAATTACCTGTGTAGAAGCAGCCTACACTTCCCTACTTTCCATTCATTGTCCTTCCTTATATTCAGAAACACAACTGGGCTCTTTTGAACACTCTTCAATGTGACAAGCAACATCTGCTGGAACTCTTGCTTCTATGTAATCATTAAACATTTGGGAGCCCTCTCCAGTTTTCATTCTGGCAATCCCGTTCAAGGAACAACTTGGAAATACCACTTTTTTCTCTTAGAGGTTGTCCATAATGCCATAAAAGGTACATTTATATTTCACACTTCACAAAATCCCAAGAATAGGCAACAATATTATAATAACCCTAGTCCCTCAAAAGTGAAACATCTCCTGTACTAGAGATCCAATAATATCTGTTGATCACTCATACATGCCCAGGTAGACAAATATTTTGATGACTGACCTGATGTTTCATTAAAAACACTACCAGTCACACTTCTTGTTGGAAGTAGCCCAATCTCACACAATTACCAATTGGTCCTTTGCTAGTGAGGCAACTGCTTTAGTTGACTGAAGAGATAAAATAGCAGCACCCAAAACATTCCTTATGATTGTGTAGTAAAGAATCCATTTCCATTGATAGTGTTGAAGTAAAATTCGACTGTCGGTCCAATAAGTTTCTGTGTGTGGCTTGAAGGTGGTTCCCGATGTATCTTTTGTTTCAAGTAGCAAGCTCTCTTGAGCCAGCCTTAGTCCTAGTACATACTGTTCAACATTTTGCAGGTGAAAATAAGGCCACATGTGGCCAAGCAAAATCAGAACGTGATCAAGATGGTAAAAGTTATCAATGAGGAAGAACACATAAGCTAAGAGAGGCAGTAGCAGCTTGCTTTGACCAGAGTCTACAGCAATGGTTCTCAACCTGTGGGTCCCCAGCCAGTTTACCAACTGCTAGGATTTCTGGAGTTGAAGGCCAAAACATCTGGGGACCCACAGGTTGAGAACCACTGGTCTACAGGGAAGAGCAGAATTGCAGCTCCTCCTCTCTCACCTCCTGCTTTTGGCTTCTGAATTCAGTTTGTAGTAACTGAAGTAAAACAACTTGGAGGAGGAGAGAGAAACAGATGTTTTAAAGGCAGATGAAGAAGTGGAATGATAGAGAATTTATTGTGACTGTATCTACCAAACTGAGATATGACTTTTTTTTGTAGTGGTAATAGTCTGAAAAAGGTAAACTCAAGGACATGAAAGTCTCAAACCATTGAGCCCCATAATGTTATAGGAAGCCAAAGCAAACACCAGACCTCCAGCCACAGAGAATCATTGCTAGCATATTCTGCATTACCTGAAATTTGTAGGACATCTTCATCTGTCACATGTTTCTTTTATGACTACAAGGTATACATGTCACATATTGCATTTATATTATTTTATGGCTCTATGGAAAACTTTGAGGGGGGGGAGTAAGAGGTGAACATGATGAAATACGGAACACTTAAACACTTCAAACTATTTCAGAAGTTTTTATTTATTATTCCTTGGAAAATTAGAGTGTTGATAAGGGCAGATAGGTTCAGCCCAGAAAATACATATGGAGCAGAGGCAGAGAAGAAGGTGCTGTAGAAATGCACGTAGCTGCGAAAAGAGCAACAGTTCATGGCAGGCTGTTTCATGTTCATTTTTTCTAAATACCTTAAAGGTCTGGCAGAGGCCAGGCTGTTTAGTTACCTTCTGTCAACTAGATTATTGCACCCCAGGAGTAGAGAAAACGAATGTACTCTGTGGTCAGAGAATCCAATGCCGAGTATGGAAACAACTGTGTAAGCCATAGTCGCAAAAGAAGGTTTAAAAAAGCCACTTGCATTAATGAAGCAAGTACATATTACAGTATTTATTTCTTTGTTTTATATCATGCCTGTCCATCAAACACAGGTCTTTAAGACTTTTGCAATGAAAGAAGAACAAATATGATTAAAACACAAGAGCTGCACAGTGAAGTGGTTTGAGTATTGGTTGGACTATGACTCTCGATACCAGGGTTTGAATCCCTGCTCAGCCATGAAATCTCACAAGGTGACCATACACAAGTCAGCACCAGAAAACTCTGTGCAAGCCTTAAGGTAGCAAGTCAGAATTGACAACAATTATGCTGTAAAACATCTTACACTAATCCAGATGTGAGGGTAGCAATTTGAACAATCCTTCCAGATGGCCTAAAAGATAACTTGATATTATCATCCTTAGAAATGGAAATGGAGGCTGGGAAATTGTAGTTAGCCTGTGACCACCCACTGAGTTCTTGGTGGTGGCAATGTTGTATGTACATTCTTGCAAAGCCTGGGAATGTTACCCTTTTGGACTACAACTTTCAGAATTTCCCAGTCAGCATGGCCACTTGTCATATTAACAGGGAAATTCTTGAACTTTTCTAAATTGTGCTCTTCATTTGATGCTCCCGATGTTCCTGTCAAGCCATTTACACACAGCTATAAATATTTAAATGGCACAACGTAAAAGGGAAGTATCCTATGTACATTTGTTTGCAATGAATAGGAGATGCATTGTTATCTCCTTATTTCAATGGGGCGTTGCTGCTTGAACTTATTTTCCAGGTGGAGCGTGTCTCCAAAATGTTTCTTTACTTTTACAGAACAGGAAAACATTTTTTTAATATTTAAGTCTCTTTTTTCCTTGAACAAAATATCTGTCAAAACTCTGCAGCGATGAATCACATATTTTGCTTTAACTGATAAGAAAATTAAGTGCTCACAATCTGTCATGCCAACAGTGAAGGATTTATGGAGCTGTTAAGTATTTTTCCCTCTACGTTGAATCTCTTGGGTTAAAAATAAATAAAGGCACCAATGGCAGAGTACTTTGGATATATATATTCTGTCAATGCCTCTAGGCTAGAGGTCAAAGGACCAGGAAGAACTAGGTGTATAATGTGGAGCCATCATCTACACATCCCATTCTGTGAGTGCCACCCTATTGCTCTTCATGAACACACATTGTGTGCCTTCGAATCACCTATCCATTTATGAAAATGTCAGTAGAGCCCTTCCTCCACTGCATGGTCTCCTGAAAATGCTGTAATATCACAGATCATGCTTTCGGTTTATCGCATTGTCTCATAGTTAAACCTTCCTGGCCTGTGCTTTTACTCCTTTAGTCATACCTCTACCCCATTTCCCTTTTTTCTTTTACTGGAAGAATGGGGATTTCTTCGTCGCAGGCATGACTTGAGTCGCTTCTGGTGTGAGAGAATTGGCTGTCTGCAAGGCCATTGCCCCAGGGGACACCTGGATTTTTTTTTATGTTTTACCATCCTTGCGAGAGGCTTCTCTCATGTCCCCGCATGGGGAGCTGGAGCTGACAGAGGGAGCTCAACCTACTCTCTGCAGATTCAAACCTCTAACCTATTGGTCAGCAATCCTGCCAGTCCAAGGGTTTAACCCATTGCCCCACCAGGGGCTAGGAAGAATAGAATAACTTCACAATTTGAATAGATTCCATGAGAGCCTGCCATTTCATGTGTTTATCTCTGTGCAGTTGCATAATTATGATCTCCCAGTTTCCTTTACACATTTCAATGACCACATCCATGTACCCACCTTGTACCACCAATCATCATCACTAGTGATTCAAGTAGATGGAAACTGCAAACCCCAGTCTTATAAAAATCAGACTCTGAGCCCCCGGTGGCGCAGTGGGTTAAAGCACTAAGCTGCTGAGCTTGTTGATCGAAAGGTCGCAGGTTCGATTCCGGGGAGCGGCGTGAGCTTCCGCTGTCAGCCCTAGCTTCTGCCAACCTAGCACTTCGAAAACATGCAAATGTGAGTAGATCAATAGGTACCGCTCCGGCGGGAAGGTAACGGCGCTCCATGCAGTCATGCCGGCCACATGACCTTGGAGGTGTCTACGGACAACGCTGGCTCTTCAGCTCAGAAATGGAGATGAGCACCACACCCCAGAGTCAGACATGACTGGACTTAATGTCAGGGGACTACCTTTACCTTTTACTGTGTGGGGGAGGGTGCTTATCATTACCAAACACAGTTGGAGAGTTCCAATTGGTGATACTAATATTTTTTTCCCATTTGAACCCAGAACCGACAAGTCAACTCTGTAAGCATGTGCATGAATGTAGTTGAATATAAGTCCAATTTAATTCCATCATAACCCACTTTATGGTCATTGCTAAGACAGAATTTTATTCCAACCATACAAATCACCCCCCCCCCCCCATTTTTACCTATTCTGGGCTGCAGATGGACTATTGGAGACTTCCCCAGCTTTTTCCCTAACTGGATGCACTGTGAAAGGCATCCACTCAGACACGTAGCAATCCTTGGGAGGTCCCTGACAGCAAAGTTATTGCTGTGCATCCAACTGCAGAAAAATAGTTGAATTTATCTTTATTCTCCACCAAAATGAAAATAGCCCACATGGAGGAGACACTGCAGAAACAGGTAGGTTTGAATGGGTTACATTAAAACATGTGTCATAGCTACATATTCAACTTTGCTAATAGAAAGAGGTCAGTCAGCAGAACCTTTGGAGTCTGACCACTTTATCCATCTTGCTGCTAAACAGAACACTAAAACAATGGTGAACTCCTTGATATAATGAAGGCCCTGAGTTCATGCAAGCCTTAGTGATCTCCTGACATTGACTCTAATTGCATTAATAGAAGGAAGGCCATGGACCTGTCATGAGTCACTAATTGCAAGCTTTATTTCTTCTGTTTCCTCAAACTTTCATGGATGTCAAGATTTTCTCAGGAGCTGTCAGTTCATTTTACCTTCTGCTAGTTTCCCCACTTAACTTTGAGGTAACAGGTGGGAGCCTCATAAATCCCTTACTTAGTCTTTGCATGACTGGAAAGACTGGGTCTAGATTTAGTGTGTGGATTATTTTCAGACAAGAAGCATGTGAGAAGAAGCAGGTTGTCTATCTCTTGTTAACAGGAACTATGTCAGCCATAGGAAGTATACAGTATCCAATGTACAGCTATTGGAGACATAGGGCCTGCATTGACCAAGCCACTAGCCTTTGGTGCTGGGCTCTATCAGAGTTTGGGAAAGATACACACACACACACTCTTATAATTCTTGGAATCCTTGAGCTGACATTTTTGGGATTATAATATTTTTCTACTTCTGACCTCTTTCTGCCTGAGAAATTTTATGTGACCCAGATATATAAAATAGGTATTAAAAAATCTTACATTTACTGATAGAAAGTCAGCATTTGAAAGGCTTGATAAACAGGACGATTTTCCTTTTTGTGGAGTAGCGCTAAAGCATTTTGTGCATGTGGCTGCTAAAAGATTCGTGTAACTGTGTAGTGAATAGAAACCTTTTACTGTTGCCACATATTTCATTATCCCATTTAGGGGGACCCCATTTAGGATCAGGACCCACAGTTTAAGAAGCTGTGTTTCAAAGAACCTGATCAATTTGACAATAGCTAATGCTTCCCCCATGATCTGTAATATTCGCTGAACTCTGTTATTCGTGCTATGCTGGAAATGTTACAACTGCAATATTACGTGCTCAGGGACGACAAACAGAAGTTATGGTTGCATACAGTGCCAGTCCCTGAGAACATCCTCTTAAATCCTCGGTCCCACCCAACACGAATGCAAAACCATAACTTTCCCAAGCTCTCGCTGCCACTTTGAAGAACAAAATCTGCCTTGCAGGTGGTCTGGAAACCTCTATCTTTATTTTCCATGATGCCCCCAAGCATTCCTGCCTTAAGAGCTCTGTGAGAAATGTAAACCATAGAAATTCATTAAAGCACTATCTGCTGCTACTGGCTCCATAGTAAGACTGCCAATAGAATGTGGCCCTGCACATTAGCAAGCTTCCTTCCTTCCTTCCTTTCTTCCTTCCTTCCTTTATTTATTTCCTATATTTATACCCTGCCTTCTCATCCCTGAGGGGGGACTCAGGGCGGCCTCACAAAAACACCATACAGTGTCATTATAATAAAACAATCAACAATATATTAAAATATTAAAACAATAATTAAAACAATTGATTAACACACACCTATTAAAATCAGAGTCTAAATTTCTTCCTTCCTAATAATAATAATAATAATAATAATTATTATTATTATTATTATTAACGCACCTCTCCTCACTGCTTGAGACAGGTCACAGCACAATCAAAAACACACAAATACAATAAAAATTCTCCAAACATGCATATTAAAGTGCAGTTTCATAAAATATATACATCCCCTCCCCCTCCCCCTCCCCTCCTGCTGCAGGATAAGAGAGTGCGTCCCCACCAAACTCCAAATCCCAGGATTCTGTCAGATGGAGCTCTGGCTGCTAAGTAGTTATTGAGAATGAGTACATTTCTGTGATCTGATGTTATCTGGGTCATGGCCTGATCCGCTTCCAATCAGACTCAACCCAGTCCAGAGTTTACTATCTCTGATTCAGGAATCCTGATAAAACATTCTTCCCTTTAACCTCTATTGCGAAATCTGAATGGCCGTACTTTCTCTGTTTACTTATACATCTGGATGAAATCTGGAGGTGTGATAGAGAAAATTAAGTCACCCAAACTGCAGACAGGTAGCTTGAAAGCAGTTTTAAGAAGTGTTATTGAACAAGTGGATGGAGAGACCTGTTTCTATGTGTTATGAGTGTTCCCTTTTAACAAACAAGGCTGAATGTATATTTCTTGACTGATATGATGTGCAAAAAAAACCCTCAATAAAATTAATTTCTCAATAAACAACAGGAGCTCAGAATAATGAAGGGAGCGCCCTTTGAAAGATTTAAAACATGACTATCATGTCAACTTAACCTTCTCTTCTCAAAGCTAACATACCCAGCTCCCTAAGTCTCTCCTCATAGGGCTTGGCTTCCAGACCTTTACCATTTTGGTGAACCTCCTTAGAAAAGTTCCAGCTTGTCAACATACTTCTTGAATTGTGGTGCCTAGGGCTGGACACAACAATACAATTGTTGAGGTGTTGGAAGGTTGGAGTTTGCTGTGGTTGGAGTTCTGAAAGGTTTGTGGCTTAAGGAGACTGAAGGTTAGAGTGTCAAGAAGAATTGGACTACAAAACCAGCCTGCTGCAAGTAAGAAGTCTCCAGTTATTTGAAAGTACCAGGAAAAGAAGGCTGGAGAAGTATTCCAATCTTCAGCCACTGTAAATAGACTCTGTATATATGTTTTTGTATAAAGTGTATTGCAAAGACAAAGGTGTGAGTTTGCTCCTTGGTCGGAGGGGGAAAGCTTCCGCAACTGTTTGTGAACACACACTAATTGTCATTGCGATTAAACATTCAATGCCAGTTATACAATGACAAGACAGACAACAGAGAGAGGTATATTTAGGTTTTTTCTCATCATTTGACATCTTTTGGATGCTGTGCTCAGTTCCGGCCACAGTGGGGTGCTGTCAATCCACCTCCTTGCTGAAGAGCTTTCTTTGTTCATAAACTTTCTTTAGAAGTGCCATGCCTAAAATACCTTCCCGCTTAATGTGGTTCCTAGTCATCTACTCACATTGCTGTCTTCGATCCACTAGGTGGGTGGGGTAGCTGGGCTGAAAGTCAGGAGCTCACCCTGACCCAGTTTGAACTGTCAACCTTTTGGTTGGTAAGATTTACTGCAACTACAACTGGGGATTAACTTGCCGTGCTAAAGCCGGCCCTTGTATTTTTAACAAAGAAGACAAAACATGCTTCCTTTCTTGCTCAACTGAACTCTGTCAGATTGCTTGTTGCCACCTTCATTTTCATGGTTAATATTCTGCTTGTGAGGTACAGTGTTTATTGCTGCTCACCATTGCAGTTTTTTTTACTACAATGATGTAACTGTTACTATTAAACCATCATAGGTTTACCAAAGGATTCCTTCCTCCAAAAACCTTCCTCATCACACTTTTTGAACTGATATCTTTGGTTTCTCCCTTTCTCACCCCCCTCCCCAACTAGTCCTGCAATCCAATAATCCAGATGCGATCATAAATAGACTCCTCAAGACCACAAACCTCTATCCTGTGATACATATCATGAGGCAACAAACTTCAATAACTAAAATGGGAGGTGTTAGCCCTTGTTATGTTGCAATTGTAATGGAAATTAGTTATGTTTTGGCTACTGCAAAACAGAATTAATGACAAGTAACTCTTGTTGCAACTAGTGACTTCCAGGGCTCTGGAATAAATTCAGCTATCTACAAGGTACACCAATCTGACTCTTTAGGAATATCCACAATAGGAAAACATGAGAAGGAAAAGTGAAGTTTCCAGGACAGATTGTAGGGTGCAATCAATGTAACCTAGAATACAACTTTGTCCTTCGCATTGTCATTTTTGCAGCTGAGCAAACAGCACAGATATTGCAGCTGCAGTGCAAAAAATTAGTCATAGCATTGACACTGCAGTATGTTTATGCACCTCAGTTCCAGATAAGCAATTGCCTAACTTGGTACTTGCCCAAAACTATACAAGGAGCTATTTTGATTGTTTCTTTCTCAAGTTAGTGGGAATCTGTATGAACAGAGGATCTGGCTTACATGTTCCAAACTCATAATGACAACATAGTGGAAATAATTTAATCAGAATGACCTGGGAGATACTCTGGATTTCTGTATAGACTGAGCTAGCATGGTGGTCTGTTGGACAATGCATTAAGCTTAAGATAGTTCCTCACAAATGAGTCTTCAATGAGCATTCATATTTCCAAGTCTGTGATACAAATATCAAGAATTTGGCTCCATATATTGCAACAGGCCTTACGACAGTTTGATAGATTTTTGATTTCAGGTGATCGGGCATCTTGTCACAGAGTACACTTGTACACATTTCAACCAAGCCCTGTTAACCTGTGTGGTGACTTTGTCTAAAAGGTTGCCATCTGAAGTTATCATTGATCCAAGATACTTGAAGGTGTTAACTTTTGGGAGATCCACCCCATCCATCTGGATGGCACCAGTCTCCTCCTCGTTGGTCATCAGGTACTCCATCTTTTTGACACTGAGGCAAAGATCAAATTGCACCAACTGATCACACCATGATTGCACTTGACATTCAATTTCTTCCTTGTCCTCAGAAGCAAGCATTACAATATCAGCATACAGCAAATTACTTAATGAAAGAGTAACCAAAATCTCATTATAGTTACCATACGGACACCTTACTATATTTTAGAAAAACTTTAGAAATGATTCACCATCGCCCCCACCCCCCAATTTAATACTAGTATGCAAAATGCAAAAAAAGAGATATATTTATTAAAAATATGTTAAATACAAATTTTAAATAACATTTAAGTTTATTTTTATTATTATTATTTTTAAATATTTGAAATAGTTTTTAAAATACACAAAAACCGCATTGAGTCGCCGAATCAGGCTGAAAAATGCGGTATAGAAATAAAGCAAATAAATAAATAAATACATAAGATATAGTGTGCAGCACACCCCATTAAAAGTGTATCACAGGAAATAGATCACAAAAGAGTTTCACAGCCCTGGCCTCACACTAGTGTTCAATTGTGGCTGGACTTACTATTATTCATACTGCTGTTGTTAACGCTTGTTGCTAGCAAAGTTATTGAAGTTTGTTTCTTGAGCTGCAGCCTTGCAAAGTCATCTGTTGATGCAGAGCTTAATTGGGCCAATTCACACAGAGCTTTTTTCGGCACACATGTGAGTACTTTCAAGCTGTGGTCCCATTAGAAAAGTGAAGTTTGTTGTGGGGAAGTTGCGGGCTTTGAAATCACTTTGTTCTCCCTAACCTCAGAAACACCAAGACTTCTTTGTCACCCTGGAGCGGACTGGTTTGATTTACAATGATTTAATTGGTTCACTCAACACATGTGAGTTCTACATGGGTCACCCAGGTTTATGAGCACACTGTTGGTTTATAGGTACCCTTTGCTAATGCAAGGCTGGTACATGAATTCTCCTGGCTAAATAATGCCTTGCTTCCTACCTAATGACATCTGTTTGTTATTTCTAAGCGGTAACTCGGCTTCCTTTGATTATTCCCAAATGGTTTCCTCCTTTCTGCCTGCTAATAAATGGTGCTGCTAGTATTTATTATTACGTTTTCCCCCTTCCCCTCTGGAACATTTTAATGCCATTACTGAATCTTTGATTTAGCCATCTTGTGCTTTAGGATTTGTAATATACTAGCATGAATGCCTTCTATTCAAAGTGTATTTCAGTCTTGAGACAAAGACAATCGGGGGGGGGGGGGGGGGAGAGAGAGATAATGAATTATCTCCCTCAGCATGGTTCTCTCCCCTCTTAATGTCCACTCCTAAAATAAACAAAACTGTTGTAGGAGATAGTTAAAGGGAAGGGAGGTCTTTCAGCATCCATCTCTATCCAGGGCAAGAAATCATACAGAAACTCGTGACACTCTTGGGAGGTCGGCAGGCATGCTGCATCCATGTATGGAAGATAACACTCTTGTATTTTAGGCTGCTGACCATCCACACAAGTTGGTAGATGTTGAAAATCTGATCATAAATTGCTAATTACAAGAGATGTATCTCACATACCATGGAGCTCTGATACACCTCAATCTGAATAATAATTATTAGGCTGTAAGACTTGACTTTTAAAAGTTAGGTAAAGGTAAAGATTTTCCCCTGACATTAAGTCCAGTCGCGTCTGACTCTGAGGGTTGGTGTTCATCTCCATTTCTAAGCAGAAGAGCCGGCGTTGTCCGTAGACACCTCCAAGGTCATATGGCTACAAGCATGACTGCATGGAGCGCCATTACCATCCTGGCGGAGTGGTACCTATTGATCTTCTCACATTTGCATGTTTTGAAACTGCTAGGTTGGCAGAAGCTGGGGCTAACAGTGGGAGCTCACGGACCTCACCGGATTTGAACCTGTGACTTTTTGGTTAGGAAGTTCAGCAGCTCAGCGCTTTAACCCACTGTGCCACTGGGGGCTCCATTTTAAAAGTTATATTCTATTATTTTAACTACGGTAAACGTATACACACTTTCCTGGTATCTGTAAAACTGAACCTTTAGAGGAAGGAAGAAAAGAAAAAAAGGGTAATTGCGCTGATGAAAATTAAATTAAATTAAGTTGTGGCAGTTTTTCCAAAACAGATATTTCAAGTATACAAATTATCTTTTGCACCCCTTTGCAAACCCAAACCAATACAAAGTATTCTTTCCTCCTTTTTATCAGTGGTTGTATCTCTGCAGGACTTTATATGCAGCAGCTATTTGTTTATGGATCTACCTTAGTTGATTAGCTAAATGGCTTGTATACCAACGTAAAATCCCATCTCAGTGACATATCGATGCAAGACCTGCTGCTTCATCAAAGTTGTGCTCTCAATAATTGGTGCGTTTCCCAAAAAGGAGATCTTGTTTCCACACAACCAAGATTTTGATTGATACAGTGTTTCATAAATACCTGATGTATTTTGTTCCACACCAACCCCATTTTTCTATCTGTATATTCTCAATTTTCAAGATGCACAACTTTAAATTGCGATTGCATATTTTGTATCCAATGGCACAAAATATGCAATTTTGTGCATATATGCATATTTTGTATCCAATGCCACACTTTTTGGTGGCAACTTGAATAGTTGCATAGTAATCTGGTGAGAGTCTTCTGAGAAATGTTATTCTTTCTGTCAACCAGGAAAGAGTTGACATCGAGATTTTGGAAACTTAGGGAAGTGAACCAGAGCTGAACTGTGAATGCCACAAAAACATGACATCCACATTCTTCTAAGGCCCACTTCACTAACATACTGGGAAGCATCTAACAGCAGTTCAATGGGCAACCAATTTTGTTCTCCTGTTACTTTATGACTGAAATAACGGACAAACATTGTTGCATTTGCTGCTGTAGGATTGTCAGTTTGCTGAAGCATTTCCTTGCGTATCAGAGGGAATTGCAACAGGTATTGCTTGTGTTTCAACCAGGTTAAAAAAAAATAACACTTCTATGAACGGCCTGTATACATGAGGAAATATAACCTGTGGTTTTCAAAATAAATAGTGTTCCCAGGGTCATGAAATAATCCACATTAATAAGAGAGAAGTACACCTGCATAGCTGAGATGCTTAAAGCCATGGGGGTATAGGTGGGGAGTCATAACACCTTAATTCTTGCAAATCTGGCCCTGTCATCTTCTCTGCAAGACACACTATCTAGAAGGAGCACCTGGATTTTCACTAATGCAACCAGCCGATTTCCACTTGAAAGCTCTCAGCCATAGGACAATAGTGATGGAGGCTTCCTCCTGCAGTGATCTCAAAGTGTCACTTGAAATGACATATGCAGGTTCCCAGTCAGGAGCCTAATTGAGGGGTTTCTCGCCTAGAGGCAAATACACTGCCCACTGAGCTATAGTAGGCACCAAAAAGGCAATTTGAATTTGGTAGACTTTATGCTTCTCGCTTTCTTACAAGCTGGCCCCACAGGGGTCTTCTTATGCAGCAAGCAACTTGCTGAGCAACAGCCATTGTAGTAGCATACAATTCCAGATTCAAATTTGATCCTTTCGCATCAAACGTTTAGCCTGAGAATGCCATGTGTTTAATTGATCTTTTCAGAGCATCTTTTTTTCCTTCCAGAGCAAACCAGCTTATCAATAACTAACATAATCACATAATTGGCTGCAACATCCCAGTGAAGATGTTGCAAACTTCTTTCCCTTGCCAATCATTCTGTTTTCTTTCATGGCAGCCCTCAACTTTTCAGCCCAAAGCAACTGTCAAAATTAGTATGAGTGACAGTGAAATCATCATAGATGATATATTAACTCCATGTTCTTTTCAATTCTTGTATCAATCAAACTCTTTACTAAAGAGCATGTGCATTTCTTGCCAAGAAAACCCTATGAAATTCATGGGGTCACCATAAGCTGTCTTGAATATACACACAGAGAGGCCTTTTTAATGGCTGTCACAGAAATATTGAACATATCCCATGTACCATGACTATAACATTCCAGCTATGATGTTCCAAACCTCTTTCCCTTGCCAAATGTTCTGTTTTCTTTCATGGTACCCTTAGACTACTGAGCCCTGAGCAACTCTTAGAGCAGGAGCATGACCAAAAATGAAATCATAATAGATGACAGAAGCCTCCAAAAAATTGGTGATAAGATATGAGCAAAATCCGTTCTACAAAGTCACAACATCCAGCAGCTCCTAGGTGTGGGCCAAAATAAATCAAACCTACACAGTCATGTCTTGTGTAAATGTTACAGACAAGGCAGTCAATCTTGATAACAGAGTTCTCTGGATTCATGAGATCTGTCAAAACTAGCAATGCCTCTTAAGCATCTCCACAACTTTTAACCCCAATTTTATTCCAAATTCAGGATTGCAAACTTAGACACCATCTTTCCAAACTCTCATTGGTGGTAAATTGGAAGGATAGGATAAAAAAAAATCCAGAGGAGAAAAGGCATCTTATTATATGGTTGTTTGTAAGATAATCCTTCTTTTGCATGGTGCTTCCTGTCTGTATCCAATTTGCGTGACTCAAGGCAGCTTACAAATTGACAGCAATTCGATGTCATAACAATCCACAATATACAATTAAAACATTTAAAACAACATTATAAAATCCATACAAAAACCATTAAAAACATAATAACCAATGTTTTCCTGTTAATCTCCTCTATAGACATCAGCATAAAATAAACGTAACATCTTTACCACTTTGGCCCACCAACACCTCAAACTAAAGACCACCCAAACCAGAGGATGGACTGCTGTTTTTTTGTTTTTGTTTTTTTGGACAAACACGTTCCATCTGGTTCTAACAAGGAAATTATAGACAAAGAAGTCTGTGGCAATCACTTGCCAAAATGGCTGCGTTCCCATCCTTCACTTCCAAAAATTTAGCACACCCCTATTAAAAGGGTAAGTGTTAAACTCCTCAGCAACAGTGCAGCTGTGTGATTTCTAACTCATTTGTGGTCTTGTATGACCACTGCCCTTTAATGTCCATCACTATTTTCAAGCTGTTTGACATGCAGGATAAAAACAGTGAATATTAAATTCACTTTCATCATTCCCTCCACCTCTCCCCATACATCTGCCCAGCCCCAGGGAAAAGGGTCAGTGGCTCAGAAACTTGGTGTGGAACCCATTAGCCCAATGGCTCACATTATGGCTGTTTAAACGACTTAATAATCTGATTGCCATGCCTCCTTGTTATTTTTTTTGAAGCATGTATACAAATTAATTCCCCCTAAGGAGATCAAAACCAGGAAACATTTAAATGAGACTTCCTGCCCAGTGTGAAATAGAAATCCTTTTCATCCATGGCAAAGTGAGTGAGCCAGACAATGGTGTATTGAAGCAGCTTATGCAATAAAGTTGTGTTTGATCAAAGCAGATTTTCGGTTTTAATTAAGATAACAAGGTACCTGGATTAAGGCAACTGGCATCCCACTGACAAACTGCTCAAAGAAACACCAACATTTCTCCATTAATTGAACACCCAGAGACCATATGTCAATATTGCTACTAAGTCAGGAAATAGAAATGTGTATAAAGCAGCTGAGACTAATAAATGTTCTTTTCCTTTCCAGTGACTGAGAGCCTCATAAAAATGACCACCAGTGGTACATCAGCTGTGATATTGCTTCTTTTGAAGTGTGTCCAATGCCAGGTGCATGGCAATTCCCAGCCACATCCAGTTCACATGCGGAGTCACATATAGGATGCCATGGCTGCATTCTGTGGAACCCTGGGATTTATAGTTTGTTGAAACACTGGAGCTCTCTGGCTGAGCAATCTAAATGCTGATTGCCCAGAATTCTCAGGATTCCATAGGATTCCACAGTTAATCCATCATCATCTTGACCACACTCTGATGTTGTTTGTCCACTCGTGTCCTGGCTTTCAGCTGTGAAGTTTTGAGCAATAAGTACCTATACTACAAAGATATAGCAATTTGAAAGCACTTGGACCATCATGACTCCAAACTGTTGATCTGGATCTCTCTCCCCAGGGAGATTAGGCTGGCACCCACCCTGTCCACTTTTCATAAAGATCTAAAAACATGGTTGTTCCACTGTGCCTTTGATTAGACAGTTCCTCAGATAATCTGGTCCCCAACTATGACTCAAGATTTAGTCTTCACACTTTACTACTATCCTCTGCCCACAGATATAGTGTTCTACTTCATATTGCCCTTCTACTCCTAATTCTGACATCCGGCTTTTGCACCTTATCCATCAGCTCTGCACTTGCGACTGATTGTACCTGCCCGCCCTCCCAGGTTACTGGTTGTTTGCTCGATGGTTGTTTTTATACTGTGTCATGATGTTATTTGTTTTATATTGTTTTATGATGTTTTATATTGGTTTATGATGGAGCTCTGCCGTGGGCTGGTCCATGAGGTCGTGAAAAGTCGGAAGCGACTGAATGAATAAACAATAATAATGATGTTATTTTATGAATTTTACTGTGCTATCTTTTAAATTATGTTGATTGGGCTTGTCCCCATGTAAGCCACCCCAAGTCCTTTTGGGGAGATGGAGGCAGGATACAAAAATAAAGTTGTTGTTGTTGTTATTATTTGAAACACAACAAGATGAGTCCATAGCAAACAAGATCACTCTGCTGGCTGTCGTATTGGATCACATGTCGGACACTTCCCAAGTGTCTAGGACTGTGTGATTGTATTGGTGAATAATGCATGCAGATCCCAATCTGCAGCTGGCAGATGATAATTTTGTCAGTGCTGATTGTGTTTAAGTGCAGGCCAAGGTCTTTAGACACTGCGCCTATTATTATTATTATTATTATTATTATTATTATTATTATTAACGTGTTAATTGAAAATAAAAAACATATAACACCAAAATTTATAGAAGCAAGAAATAAATGGTCAAGAAGCAGAAAAAGTATACGAGAGATTGAGACGGGGGGGGGGGAATGCGAACATTTTTATGACTTTGAGCAATGTGGTTTGCGTGTTTTGAAGGAGATTTTGTGCATGATTGTGGTAAGCCTGGAACAAATAAGGCAATGATCAGTAGAGGCCCTAGTGTGTACTGTAACTCATTACCATTCTGGGAGGAAAAAGGCCAGAGATGATATCAAACATCAGCCCTCTGTTCCACAAGAGAAAGCCTACCGATAGGAGAGACTTTGCCAACTATGAGTCATTCATCGCTAGATCCAGGTTTCTCAACAAAACGATTCTGTGTGTTTGCAGAGATACAGACTGGCTATAAACAGTGCCTTCTTTCAGTCACAGGTTTCTTGGAATGACTGTAATACGATTGAGTGTGCAACACCATACACCAACAACAGGAGAAATACAGAGCTCCTCAAAACCTATATTCATATTCTGTCCCAACTTTGTAAAATGTATGAATTAATACTCTCCTGACTATTTCTGCCCTGCGATCTTATGATATAGGGCAGGAAATACATGGATAATAAATAAATCAGAAGATTTACTGCCTTCTGATTCATATAAATATAAGCCCAAAAGAAAACAGAGAGGCCATCCCACCCTCCCAAATCCAAGTGGAGGGGTTCCTCTGCTCAGTCAGGCATATTTCCCTATAAATCTTACCTGCTATTCCTGCCTTTGGTTTCTGATTAGTAATTGTCTCCAAAACTAAACATACTGAAATGCTCCCATTGCCCTCCCTCAGTACTAAAGGACAAATATTCTTTTCTGGTTGGAGAGAGACATGGTGCTCTATCTCAATCTCTGAACAGAGATGAATTTGGGATCAGATGATGCCAGAAGGATATCAAGATGCAGCCCTGGCCTTTGGCATCACATGGATCATTGGACTGATCCCAGTGCACAATCTGGTACCCGGACAAAACAATCTATTACCCGGGCAAAACAGAGACTAGGACTAACAGATTTGGAGACAAGGTCTGGTGGATCTTGGTCAGTGAGGAGCACAACCTACCAGTCTGAGGTTGGTGGTTTGGGGAAAGGATTAGCATGAGTGAACTTTTTATTTATTTCATATACTAGGTAAGAATCTATTTGCAAAATACAATATAATTCTCATATCCTTGGAGGATATGTTCCCAGACTTCATCTGGACACATGAAACTACAGATAATAGTGAACTCTATTGAAATGGAGGGCCAAGAACACCATAGGGCTATGCAGGAGAACCTAGAAAATGTCAAGAGAGGATATATTTTGTTGGATACAAAACATGTGCATTCTCATCAATATAGGAATCATGTTGTAATTCAGAAATGTTGTAATTCAGAAATCTCAAAAAATAACTTGAGATTTAAATATATGAAAATGAGAGAAAGAAAAGAATCAAATGAATCTGAGAACTTAAAAAGGTAAAGGTAGTCCCCTGACAATAAGTCCAGTCATACCCAGCTGCGCAGATCAGTTTCTAAAAATGAAAGAATAGGAAAAAGTCTGGGAGTTTTACATTGGTCTGGATGATCCCTTAGAAACCTGTCTCTTTCCCTGAACTTCTAGAGAATCGCTTAAGAAAAACAGGAAGAAATATGATACAAAACTTGAAGCCTAATAAATGTATATATGTGCCTGGGAGAAGACATAATTGTGAACTAAATGTCTGTTTTACATCAGACTATGAGTGATCAAAGAAGTTTTGCTCTCTGTGTAATAAGTAAGCTGCAATTTTGACATTTCATTTTCTGGCTCAAGTGAAGTATTTGATTTTTTTCTTACATCTTCTCTGCTCTTAGAAATGCTCTAAAATTTGTGATTATTGGCTCATCTCCTAAATAAGGAAGGAAGGGAAGGTGGAAAGATGGGGAACAAGGCAATTTTGTCCACAATGTGAGGTTTAGTTAGCACTGGTCATGATGAGAGGTTATATGAGGGGTACAAAACTCTATGCCAACTTTACTCAACACAATAATCTATATATGTACTAGGATACAAACCCAAAATCCTCCATCAGCACAGGCAACCAATATTTTCTTGGGATGGTGGGATTAACAGTCTAATATATCTGTGAGGACTTGCTCTTTCCATGTTTGGAGTTTGCCAATTATTACCCTTGTTGGAACTGACACATAAAATGCCTCGTTTTTAAAGCATTTTTAAATCTAATATATATTTTCTAGATAGTTCAACTGCAGGTGATACTATCCACAAAAACTAGTCCTAGGTTTCCAGATATGAACTCCGCTTGTTCTGGTGTTAAAATTGTTCTTCTTCCAGCACATAATGTACTTCACTGTAGGATATGGTGTGAAATCTGCACATCTCTGTGTATTTTTTTCAACTGCATATACTCCAAACATGGTGGAAAATTATGCAGTGAAAATCTGTGTATCACATGTGTTATGCTTTTTCCACACTGTCTCCAATAGGATCTGGAAAACATATTGATGGTGAACATCTGCTTTCCTGGCTATAGAGCCGATCTCTTTGGCCCACACTGCAGATCATTCCTATGCAAACTCCTACTGAACGCCAACTTTCTGTTCCTTACTCACATCAGCATGACTCATGAGCTCACTTGTAACGAGCAATCATTCATCATGGTGGTGACTATGAACAACATCCAAGTACATCTTGTTGCTTTGTTGGTTGAAGTAAAATCTATTTCAGAAGCATTTTTGGCAAATTTCACATGGGCAGCTGGTTCTAGCCACATCTTCCACTCCCACATACATATATATCAGTATCAATTCATTTGAATAGCCAATTAGTTTGAAGCATGTCTTTATCGCACCTAGGTCGAGCAACAGATGAAAGGTCCTTCCTCCATCCCAATGGCTACTGCCTTGGTTATAATAAATAATAATAACTTTATTTTTGTATCCCACCACTATCTCCCCAAAGGGACTCAGGCAGCTTACATGGTGTTTGTTGTTGTTTATTCGTTCAGTCGCTTCCGACTCTTCATGACCTCATGGACCAGCCCACGCCAGAGCTCCCTATCAGTCTTGTTGCCATAATCTTGGGAATTTTTTTATGTTTAAGTGCAACCCAGCTTTTGCACTTTCTCCTTTCACCTTGATTAGAAGGCTCCTCAGCTCCTCCTTGCTTTAGGCCATCAAAGTGGCATCATCTACATATCTAAGGTTGTTAATGTTTCTTCCAGCAATTTTAATCCCAGCCTTGCATTCGTCAAGCCCCGCACATCGCATGATGTGTTCTGCATACAAGTTGAATAGGTTGGGTGAGAGCATACAACCCTGCCGTACGCCTTTCCCAATCTTGAACCAGTCTGTTGTTCTATGGTCAGTTCTTACTGTTGCTACTTGGTCATTATACAGATTCCTCAGGAGATAGACATGGGGTCTAAGCCCAATCAAACAGAGTTAAAATATACAAAATAAAATACATATACAAACAACATAACACATAATTAAAAACATAATTCATCATACAGCAACTTGGAGGAAGAGAAGCAAAGGAAGGCTCTATTACATCATAGCTCGGTCCATAAGCAAAGGAAAGGCTTTTCCTCCATCCCAACTGCCACTGCCCTGGTCTTAAAGTGACAGAATAAGAGACAATATCTGATGGACCCAATCTTCTCACACAGTGCATCCCTTTTTCCTTTTGTGTAATCCTTAATTAGATAGTAAGCCTGAGGGCAGAAAACTGTTTTATTGTTCTCTTACTTGTAAAGCCTCCTGCAGAGAGATGGTGCTATATAAATAAAAGAGGAAGCAAAAACAGCAGCAACAGAGAGGCACATATAGCAGTAGGAGAACAATATATCTGTTACTGGGAGAGAGGAGGTACCAATGATTTGAAGTTATTGATAGCAACTCTTCGGTAGAGAGATATCAACAGTTATTTTTAATGTACTGATTATTTTTCCACTAACCACAGCCTTAGAGACCTTGCCTTCCAGAGGGAGATTTAACTACACCTTTATTCTTAGCATTTAAGCAGTTTTCACAAACAATAAAACCGTTTTCTGCCCTCAGGCCTTCCTGTTCACAGATTTTTCAGCCTTGGAGTGACATATTACTCCTCCTCCTAGTTCAGCCATGAGATGTTTAGAACCAGTGTGCAGTTTGTCCAGCTACAGAAAAATAGCTAAACATTTTCTTTCTTGATTAACCATTGCTTATTGTGATGTCTTAACCCATATAAACTATGATTCACATTAACTATGATTTGTTGAGAAGGGCAACTTTTAACCATCAGCTTTAAAGGTGGCTTTTTTCAACAAACCACAACTGAGGTTAGCTGAGATTAGGACAACACACTGATCTGCAGTTAATCTAAAACAGAAGTGAAAAGTTATGATCTCCTCCTTGTACTGAATGATGCAAGAATAAAGAGGTGAAAGGTGAGTAGAAAACTGCCTCCTGCCATGTCTGATCTTTATAACACCAAGTCATGTCTTAGCATATGCTCCCAGCATGACATTGGCATGAGAAGTGCTGACAGATTTTGCAACCCACATTTCGCAGCTTGGCTCTGCCCATTACCAATGTAATACATAGCAAAAAGTATGCATATGAATTAATGAGGAAGGAAAATAAGCTTAAAACAGCACATGAAGTTGGAAAAATATTGTAGTAGACAAGCAAGTTCTAGTTTCCTGATCAATTGTAACATGATCTATTGAAGGAAGTGAGATAAAAATAGTTTTATCAAATTGTTGAGTGATTCATCTCTGCTAAAACTGCTGGTTTGGGTGGCCTGGTGGGTCTAGCTTCTCAGAAGGCCAAATCAGACATAGATGGTTAGAAGACAAAAGCAGAGATTTATTCTCAATGGCCAGATAGGATGTCAGCGGAGAACTCCAAAGTACTGGCATACCATAATTACAAATGCAGAGCATTTTTATTTAATTTGATAGTTTTTGAGAAACTTGTGCCAGCTCCTGATTGGTCCAGAAACTATCTGCCTAGGATCTGCATTCTGAGTGGCTCAGGACTCCATAGGACGTAATTGCTGGTTGGCTTTTGTGTGGTGAAAAAATTAATAAACTGTCACTGGATTATTTTGAAGTTAGTCTACGTACTGTTCTGCCTCTGAGAGGGGTGCAATCAGAAAAGAATGCAGTGTGGCAATGGGAATTGAGTCCATGATGGGCTTAATGGGTTGGCTCTGGTTAACAAAATAGGGTTAATCTTAATACATGACAATGTGCTCTCAGACATTGCTTACTCAATAGACCTCTACCCAGGGAGTTGATGCAGAGGCTTGGGAAAAGGGAACATTCCCAGACTAGCCCAAATCATATCAAGCTAGATAGATAAAGGAAACCCAAAAGTCTCTAACTCAGATTTATTGTATGTCCCTCTCCCATTCTTTCTAATTCATTGTGTGGAGATTATGGTGTTTTTCTCTGAGTGAAGCAAGGCAGAAGTGAGTTCACATTCTGGGGAATTTCCAAGGAATTTCATAGAAAGGTTACTTTTGGGGGTGATTAAAAATGACCATGTGGCTGGCTATGTTTTCCAGTGGAGCCACAGATAATAATTCATAATTCAGGGTCTGATTTCTTGATATCAATATGATGAACGAGATAGTAACTGCTTTATCTTCAAGGCATTAATCTGAGACAGGATATTGCTTTGATCCCTTTAGCTCTGTTAGAGATAATATATGATAGACAGGCAGGTAGACAGAGAGACAGACAAACAGACAGATGTTATAGCAGTATTTCAAATTGTACACTGTATTGCCAGCTTCAGTTATTCCCATTACATTTGATAATTGCAAGCATTAAACATCTGGTGGGAAAACCGAATTCAATGTATTTTATCCCATTTCCAGGAAAGACGCTGTGCAGAAGATTTCTTAATCCGCCAGGCTCTAGATAAAGAGTTGTGGGGAGCATTAAAAGGGAAGGACCTTCTCTTAGATCTTGCAAAGCCAGACCATGGGAAAGTTAAATTATGATCCTTTTTTCTTCTTGCATATGTGCGTCTGCTTGCAATGAAAGTCTGAAAAGTAAGGTTTTTGATTTCAAGTTTTCATCCATCCATATGTGAAGGTTTGCTTGTCAATGAAAAGCAAGCCTGCATGGTCCCACCACTGTCCCTCTTTCCCACATTCAAAATATAGAGATTTTCCTTTGATATAACCATGTTGTCTGAGGGAGACTGGGAGCAGTAGTCCAGAAAAGGAACTTTTCTAACCTCTAGCCAAAAGAAGCAAAGCTTCTTTTTATATACACAGCTTTCTAAATCTCTCAGTCAGGATATATGCAGGAGAATCACTGTGTAACACTAAACTGGTATTGGGTAGGAAATCCATGATCCCATTAAATATGCAAGGATAGCACCCTGAGGAAGATAAAACAGACTTTTTTTTTCAAAATCAAGCTGAAGTTATTCTAGACTGTAGGAACTATTTTTTAGTAATCTCAAAGCACATTTTCTTTGGTAATTCCTCATGGCAACCAAGCTGCTGATGTAAGAAAATACAACAATAATTTTAATTACATGATCTTTTTTCCATGACCGGTTTCTCTTACTGCCATTTCTGCCTCTGTGGGGTTGCTGTTCCTTTTTCTTTCTTTCTTTTTTTTAAAGGATATCCACCCTTATAAAAGGGAATATATCTTAGTTTTCACAAAACATACAGTTAGTTTGTCAAATGCCAACATTTCTTTAAAGAAAATGTCTGGAGAAAGATTACCTCTTCTGCCCATTACCCACTCTTCATTTTTCCCATTCTCTTCTTTAAAAGCAGAACTAGAAGCTATCATCTTGTTTCTGCCTCTTTGAAGAGAGATTTGCTACCACCTGTCTAAAGTAATTGCATGTTTTTAGTGGTTTTTCACAATAAATTACAGGCCACACAGATTTGTGTGAATGGAGTATACACTGCACTACATTCCCAATTTACACAGCACCTTCGAAAATGCAAGACAAAGTCTTCCTAGTCCAAAATACAACTGGGATTTGGTGCCAGTTTATGTAATCTGAAAAAAGAAAGTTTTCCTGAACCTGTTGTGCTGCTGATGAGGAATTGTGTATTTGATATGGGAAAACCTTTGTGTAAAAGAAAGAGAGGGCAAGGGAGAGAGAGAGAAAGTATTTCTGGAGTCACAAGCAAAGCCATGTCTCTTACACCTAGACCAGTGTTTCTCAACCTGGGGGTCAGGACCCCTGGGGGGGTTGTGAGGGAGTATCAGAGGGGTCGCCAGTGATCATCAGAAAACACAGTATTTTCTGTTGGTCATGGGAGTTCTGTGTGGGAAGTTTAGCCCAATTATATTGTTGGTGGGGTTCAGAATGCTCTTTGATTATAGATGAACTATAAATCCCAGCAACTACAACTCTCAAATGACAAAATCAATCCCCCCTCCAAACCCAACAGCATTCAAACGTAGGCGTATCAGGTATTTGTGTCCTCCAGTGAATGAAAATACATCCTGCATACTGGATATTTACATTACATTACAATTCATAACAGTAGCAAAATTACAGTTATGAAGTAGCAACAAAAATAATTTTATGTTTGGGGGTCACCACAACATGAGGAACTGTATTAAGGGGTCAAGGCATTAGGAAGGTTGAAAAACACTGTCCTAGACTTTTAAAATATGAGTCCAGGATTTTTGTTATTGTTGTTAGAATTTTTTTAAAAAATCCAGAAACCTTTGTGCCGTCAGACATTGATCAATCAAAGAATATAAATTTGTGGTGATAGAAATGACCCCTCAATTCTTAGTAAGATGGCCTTGTCAGAATATCTTTTTATTATCTCTGGTGTTTACAGAGTTGAATGAACCTATAGAGATTTATCTGGGTGTGTTTTTAATGGACTTCACATGCTAATAAAGCCATATCAACACTCCCACAAAGCATTTGTTTATTTACTCTATTTATACCCCGCCTTTCTCTACCCCAGGGGGGACTCAAGGCAGCTTACATAGAGGCAATTATTGACTCCAAATGAACACTGGACGAAGTGCCATCTTACATCCTGAGATATCATACTCTCTATTGAGTACCAAATGAACTAATCCAAGCAATATGGAGGGGTGATAACTGAGAGTTGCTAATGAACTGTGGGAAATGAAAGATTACAGAGCTTTTATTTATCCAACAATAATTTGTTTTGTTATTTAATTTGGTTTGTTATCTTGTTTTTCCCCATTTGGGACCCAAAGAAGCTTACAGTGATCATTAAACTAAAAGAGCCAAAACAATATGTAATGATTCATTCAAAAACATCAACAGTTTTAAAATACATTAAATCCTGCTCCACATGAAGAACCAGCAAGCCCACTTCAAACTTGAAGGGCAGTTTAAATAAAGGGCTTGCCCTCCTCACTCACACACACACACATACACAAATATAGATTTCAAAGGACAAATTGTATGGGTATAAGAGAAGGTAAAATGAGAGAAAGATTCAGAATAAAAGTAAAGAAATTACAATTTGATCATATGCTTTCCTAGAACATTGTAATTCCAGAGCCGACAGTGTCGACGTGCAGTAAGCAGCAGTCCTCTCTTATATTTTCTTACACAGAACAGCTGTTTATTTCATTATACACCTAACTTTGGCAAGAAGAAACTGATGACTTTTCACTGTGCCCTTCATAGGAAAATTGTTGAGCACAATTTATTACTGCTAACTTAAAACCCACCCAAAATCACTAAGGGTAGGTGGATGGTTTTTTCTAAGAATGCTGCACTAAAAATATTATGAAACAGTAGCCTAAATATTATTAAATTAAATATTTTGGGGAGGGGTTCTCCACAAAAGGAAGTAACTAGCATAGCTTCCCATTCATATATTTGGCTAATATGCATTACTTTTATGGTCTGCAAAAGCTGGATCATACAAAGGTCATAGGGAAGGCGATTCACTGCTCAGAGGAGAGAAACAAATAATTTTGCAGTACACTCTGTTTTGCCATCCCCTCCCCCCACCCCAATTCCCTTTCTGCTAGTTAAGAATATGAATGAATATCTGTTTGTTTGTTTTTGTTCTTGTGTTTTTGTACTTGTTATGTACAAGTACAACAAATCATTGGCAACCCTATCATGGGAGGCGGAGAGTGAGTGACTTGCTCAAGGTCACCCAATGGGTTTCCATGGACAAGCAGGGAATCGAACCCCAGTCTCCAGAGTAATTATCCATCACTCAGATCACTACACACAGTGGCTCTCAAAAATGCAGATACTAATCGATATTGATATCAATATGTCAAAGTGTGTTTGTTTGTTTGTTGTTTGGTTGATTGATTTATACCACAAAAGCTCCAACATGACATGACAGAACTGAGCCAAAATTCACACACATATCCTTCATTTTGCATACCAAAATAAACTTATTTGGCAGTTTTTGGAGGAGCATAAAGTGCTACCAATGTAATTATGTGGAGATCTCAAACCACAACAGCTAGTAATAGTATAACAAAGTTCTCCTGGTATTCCTCTAGTCCAGTGTTTCTCAAACTGTGCTCCTCCAGATGTTTGGGACTTCGGCTCCCACAATTCCTAGCAGCTAGTAAACTGGCTTAGATTTCTGGGAGCTGAAGTCCAAAACATCTAGAGGAGCACAATCAATCAGTGTTCAGTGTGGTATGGGATCGACACTTTATTTAATACCATCATGTAGCCATTGCAGAATCTAGGGAAATATATCCCACAAAGAAGTACTCCACAATTTGTCTGATGCTGAGTTCCATTTGCTGATTTGATTTAGACATTTTGGAGGAATGGGTGAGAATTTGGTTGTTACATGACTACTGTGGGGTATGGTTAAACCTTCTACAGTTTGTACAAGAGTAACAATCTTTCTCAAAATGGTGCTTGGGAAGGATGAAGTTAGGTTGGTCATTAGCCATGATTGTTTGGCCAGTATCCTGCCTAGCCATTCATTGATGCAGAGAAGAGTAATTCTAAATAATGCAGTTAAGGTGCCTGTTTATCAAGGAGAGATAATTGAAGACAATACAGCCCCCCTACATCCATAGAGAATACACAACAAGATTCTCCATAGATACCTGAAGCTATGGATAATAGCAAATCCTATATGTTGACAATACTTGAACCAGACACATACTATAGAATGGAACTGGAGCAGCACTTCTAAGTGGAAATGTGGGTAAGTCTCTCCCTCCTCTGCTCCCCAACAGTGAGAAATGCATTTGCTAGGACAACTTTGTCTGCAACCTGTGTAATGACTTGGTTTTGTCGCTGTACAATAATCTGTAGGACTCTCAAGAGTGTTCCTGTGAACATATTTTATAGAACGGCTCTGAAATTGTGAAAGCTTTCTTGTCCTATACAGGAGAAGAATGTGTCTTGTGTTATAATTAATCAAGCTAGCTTTGTAATTATAATTACTCCCTGCCCTGAAAGTGTTGTCATCATTTAATGATTCCCTCAAGCTATTAAGGTCCCTGGATGACTGCAATTAACAATTTAGATTAGCATTTGCTGTACTTATTTACTTGTTTGTCTTTTTAAAGCATACTATGCCAGTTCATTTTAAGATACACTGCTAGACACACTTTGCGTAAGAGAAGCAAATCCTTGATGTGAAATATTACTCTACATTTCATCAGACTGTAGACATAATTAACTAATTCATTCTCACTCCCCGATTGCACAGCCATTAGCATTTGTTTATTTAATATTCTAGTATTTATAAATGTGTGTAGCCAACCATGCTGTTAAGTACAACACAATGGATGACCTTTAAATAAAACAATAGCAATGGACAGGCTAATGGTACACATGACTCCAGCGACTGCCAAGGAAATTCCAGAATCTCATAAAGGATTTCAGAAGCTACACTGTTAGCTCCAGAAAAGGAATGAAAATGGGAATTTATGTTCCAGTTCTGTTGCATCCCCTTTCAGGATTGTCCACATTTGTATTATACTATATGGCATTTATCAGTACAAAAAATGAACATCTGTCTAGAAATCCATTTCTATTCTCACCTTCTGGTCTCTGTCTGGCTACTTATCTGGTGTCTGGATCTCCAGCATCACCACCAACAACAGAGAACATGAGAGAGAATGACAGTTAAACGCATGCCCTACTCGTAGTCTTCCAATAGACCCTGGCTAGTCCTGGTGAATAATATATTGGACTAGATTGGCCTTTGGTCTGATTCAAAGGGGTACTTTATTTTCTTATATGTCCTACAAGTAACCGAAACAGAATTTTGAAGAAACCCCAAAAGCCATCCAGCCAAATCCCCTGTCGTACAGAAGCACACAGTGAAAGAACTCCTGACAATTTTTAAATTTATTCTATTTATATTATTTGTATCCAGCTTTCTCTCTATGTGTCAAGAAGACTGAAAGCTGCTAACAATTAAATTTGTGCAATGGCTATCCAGCCTCACTTTTAAATCCTTCAGAAAAGGAGACTCTGCCACACTCCAAGTCAATGTATTTCACTGTCGATTGGCTCTTACCATCAGAAAGTTCTTCATGTTTATATCTTTAGAGATGTCCTTTTGATGTCAGTTTGAATCCATTGCTGTTTGTCCCAGTTTATTCTCTTGCTTCTTCAATATGACTTTCTTGCTCTTTCAATATGGCTTCAAATATTTAAACATAGTTATTATATTCCTTCTCAGTTTTCTCTTCTTCAGGCTAAATATAAGTAAAGGTTAAGATTTCCCCTCCATATTAAGTCTAGTTGTGTCTGGCTCTGCTGGGTCATGTTCATCTCCATTTCTAAGACAAAGAGTTGATGTTGTCCGTAGACACCTCCTAGGTCATGTGGTCAGCATGACTGCATGGAGTGCCATTACCTTACTGCAGAAGCAGTACCTATTGATCTATTCACATTTGCATGTTTTTGAACTGCTAGGTTGGCAAGAACTGGAGCAAGTTCAGTAGCTCAGCAGTTTAATCCTCTGTGTCACCAGGCTCAATATACTCAGTGCCAAAGCCAGTTTGGTTTACAAACCTTGTATCATTTTACTTTTTTCTGGACATAATCTAGCTGATCAACTTCTTTCTTGAATAGTGGTGCTCAGAACTGGACATAGTTTTCCAGGTGAACTCAGAAAAAAGCAAAATAGAGTGGAACAGAAGACGTTTGGTCTACAGAGTCTTTTCACAAATCATGGAAGAATCTGAGGAACACAACACAAGTGTCAAGACAGTGGTGCAATCATATCACTTAGCATCGTTTTTAAGAGTTTAAAAATGAGGATCTGAGTTTGGCTGGGTTTATTTAACAGATTTTACTACCATGGAAAGCTACGGTAGTTATTATTTCACTTAGTATCTTTCATACACTGTAATCACTGGTATGCTTATGAGCTGTCTTTTACCTCTTTTCATACTAGTTCGCACTTATACAAACCTGAAAAAGCTCATTAGTTCCCATTCAGCTGATAAGAAGTAGAGTGTTGCAGCCTCTCCTGGCTTGTGGCAACTATAAAAAGCAAAATAGAAAAAAGGAGAAAGCAGATTAGCTGCCATCGCATATAAATAAAAGATAGATCTATAATGGAAATTGGAAGAAAAGTGAACACTATTCAAAGAAAAAAAAAGTAATCCTGGAATGCATTTTAGAAGAAGCTTACATGCAGTCCCTAGGATATTCAAAACATTTTGGTTTTTTATGCAAGGTTTCCTGACTGGGTTGCTCTATCTCATATAATAATTTGGAATAAAAAAGTTTCCTGAAACATTGTGAAGTAAAGGTAAAGATTTTCCCCTGACATTAAGTCCAGTCGTGTCCAACTCTGCGGGTTGGTGCTCATCTCCATTTCTAAGCCAAAGAGCCGGCGTTGTCCATAGATACCTCCAAGGTCATGTGGCCGGCATGACTACATGGAGCACCATTACCTTCCTGCAGAAGCAGTACTTATTGATCTACTCACATTTGCATGTTTTCAAACTGCTAGGTTGGCAGAAGCTGGGGCTGACAGCAGAAGCTCACACCGCTCCCCTGATTCAAACTTTTGCAACTTTTTGGTCAGCAAGCTCAGTAGCTCAGTGGTTTAACCCACTGCACCACTGAGGGTTCCATGAAACATGGTGAACTTCTGTTCTTTTCTCTGGTGTAGGAATCTTTCTTTACATTTTAATTTTACTTCTGGAACCAAGGCTTCTGACAAAGAAGAAAAATCAAAGAGTACATTTACTTCACTAACTGAAGTATATCTATCTTTGCAATCATGGGCAGTGGGAAATAGCAGGTCAAATTTGAAATGGAAAGCTCAATCTCATCTTTCTTGGCTTGTAGTCTGAAGCCTCTTATCTGCTCTGATTCTGCATGTCTGAACAAGTTCGGTCTTAAGCTTACGAATCACTTGGTGTAAACTTAACAGCAGGAACTGGAAAGGGTTCAGGAAATATCATGCTGAGATGTAAGGCCTCCTGGATTCCAATCAACCTCTCACCCAGGAGAAAGGCCCATGGTTAAAGGCCAGCTCCTAATTATAACAACAGATTTGGAGTCATTCTCGATCATGTCAAGTTTCCTAGCAAAGACTAAAAGGCATGAAAGGGCTTGTACCATCTTGTCCTTCACTTTAACATTGCTGCCATGTAATGCTCCAATTTATATCACATAAAGGCATAGTTCAAGTAAAACATCTGGCTGTCAGACATCATAAACTGACTCTGCTAATATCACATATGTCTTCATTTAACTTCAAAAGTTAAATAAATACAAAACTTCCTGCCACTACTTTTATTAAATACTCTGGTTAACTGGGAGAACACCAACTACCACCAGACTATATTTATATAGGCTATATTTTGGAAGAAGAATCTGGGAAATCCACCTGTGAACATTCCTTGTCTAAGACAACCCTATGAAATTCATGAGATCACCGTAAGTCAATAGACAACTTGAAGGTACACACATACATACACACATATTATATATTAACATCTAAGGTAATATACAGTCAGAGATGTATCAGAATTTCATAGAAATGAAAAATTAAATCATATATGGTGCTTTGGGTGTCAAGACAGGAAAGTGGTATAGAAGAAGAAGAAGAAGAAGAAGAAGAAGAAGAAGAAGAAGAAGAAGAAGAAGAAGTAAAGGGGTTATTACCTTTGTGTTATGTGTTATCCTGAAATATTCACAGTTGTAACCTTTATGTGCAATTCCACCTCTGAGTATTCCTTGCCTGAGAAAATCCTATAGAATTCATATGATCACCATAAGTTAACAGGGAACCTATGTGTATGGGCACATAAGCACACCCACTTTCCCTTTGCTTTGATGTCATAGTGTATATAGACAGACTTTCTCAAGACACAATAAGAGCCACCCTATGACCAAATTTTTTTAAAACTTTTGTATTGCAGATACAAAACAAAAGATGCGATATCCTGGCAAATTTGTTAATACTTTTGTTGGATTAATAAAATAGTGTTCACTCAAAATACTAGAGTGAAACAAATAATTATGTTTGATAGGCAGGATCAAGAGATAATAACAGATAGCACATTCTTGAGGACATCACACCTTTTCAATATGAAAGAATAATTAAGAGCAGCTAGAGGACAGCTGCTTTTCATAATTGGCAACAGAAAACCACATTCAAATGAAATCATAACATGTCAGATTTGTTGATGAATTTTGATTAGCCAGTTTCTTTTTTCTGCCCCTGAAATGCCTTCATATTCAATAATAACACATACATACCATAATCTTTAAAAATAATGTGTAATACTTAAACATAATTTATTAATCATAGGTATGTTTTTCTTGGGGAAAGGAAGATTAGAAGACAGCCAATCTTCAAATATATGAATGACTGCTATGTAGAAAATGGAGTGGTCTTTCCCCCTGCTGTTCCAGAGACTACAACACAAATCAATAAATTCAAATTTTGAGATTCTACCTAAACTTTAAGCAATGCTTCTTCACTATCAGAGGTATTGGACAGACTGCCTTTGAGAATAGTGAAGGTCTTTCAACAGAGGTCTGATGACCAGCTACTAGGGCTGGGCGGTTTCGTTCGTTAATTTCGTAATTCGTTATTAATTCGTTATTTTTTTTTGATAACGAAGCGATATTGAACCATTCAGGAGCAACCAAAAAACGAAACGAATTTTCCCAATTCGTTTCGTAATTGTTTCGAAATTGTTTCGTTATTATTTCGTTATTATTTCCGTATGTCTGGTGCAAGTTTTATAGTCGTTGTTTGTTTTATCAGTGATAAAAAAAAATTATCACACCAACAGTCAACAACGGAGGGAGAGGGAAGCTTCAGAAGTTCCCCCTGTCCCATTTGGAGGGTTTTTTAGCGTATTGCGCAATCGCGTCCGCCATTAACGAATCGATTCATTATTGTTTCAAAATTGTTTTGTAATTTCCGAAATTTCGTAAATATCGAACTTTTTAAAAGAAAAATTTCGGAATTCTTTTAAATAACAAAATGCAAAAACCCCCTAAAAACGAATCGAGTTTAGAAACAAATTTTTCCGTGGTTGGACAGCCCTACCAGCTACTGGTCTCTAAACAAACTACATGGCAGGGACTGTGCCAGATGGCTTCTGTGGATCATTCCAACTGTAAAATTCTATGATGATATGAATGATTCCTTCATTTTAGAGAAAGATGCAAATGTATTTGTTGTCAGTCACTCACAGAACTTCTAGGCAGTATATAGAAGTAGAGAAAAGGGGTGCATCTGTAGAATTAATGTAGTTTGGCACCACTTTAACTGCCATGGCTCAGTGCTATGAAATCACAGGAGTTGTAGGTTCACAAGTCTGTAGCCTTCCCTGCCAAAGAGTGCTGGTGCCTCACCAAACTACAAATCCCAGTACTCCATAGCATTGAGTCAAAGCAGTTAATGCAATGCCAAACTGCATTATATCTGCAGTGTAGATCCACCCAGGAAAAAGCAGCAGCAGCTCCACACACTGTGTTGCCAAACATTCATCAAGAGAAATCAATGACCTAAATCTTTTGGAAGAAATCCCCTGAAGGAATTTCTTGAAACCACATTTGCACTTTGAACTCAGTTTGTGGTCATTAAAGTAAGTTGAAGACAAAAGGGGGGAATGGGAAAAAGAGAAGTTGGACACTCTAAAAGCATGCAATGACAGAGGATTATTTGGGAAATTGGGACAATTGAAAGTTATGTTGTAGTATCATTCCCAACAGTAAATTTGGTGTGGCAATGGCTTTACAAAAGCATCTAAGGAAAGATTCTTCACAAGGAGCCATCAAAACAAGGAGCCATTTAAAGAAGTACAATTTTTTTTCTGTTGAAATAGCTGAAGCTGATGCAAGATGGATAGGTCAAGTTCTGTGACCTCTGACATGCAACAGCTTAGGATAGGTAATTATAAATTACTCCTTCTAACATCAAAACTTTTGGAATCTGAGATTAACAAGGAAAGGATCTCAACAATATTCACATGACCTTTGTGAGACCCCTCGGTGCACCTTCATGCTGAAGGTAGGTGTTGTCATCTACATGTTCATGTCTTTTATCAGACAGAAGGAGCCTTGTATGATTAGTTTCCTTTGAGCGTGGTGTTTCATCAATGCATCTTATTGGCAAGAACAAATCATTTTACCGTATTTCTCCTCACTAGGAAGGGGTTGATGAGAACTGCACGGTTTTTGAATTTGTTTTTAGTTGAGGTTTCACTTTGGGTAAAAAATGCACCTTATGCACAGAAAATAAATTTCCTACACAAAAGTTCCATACAGAGATTTTTTCTTCATAAAAAAAGCATTATGAAGTAGAAAAACAAATTTCTGCACTAAAAACTTCACAGAAATTCCAGTTTTTGTGCAAGTCCTAACCTGTCTGTTTTGCACAGAATAAATCCCAACTTGTCCAACTAAGATTCACCTTGCCAGTTTTTCCTAAAGCTTGAGATTTGTGTTTTTAATTATATCCTAATATTTTTTTTTATCCTTGTTGATATGACTATGTCAATACTAGAAAATTACATCCATATTTTACTCATTGTGCCCAGTTGGAAATATGTATGTGTAATGAACCACAGTATAGTATGTTCTAATACAGGTCAGAAACTGTGCAGCTTCTCTACTTCAGGAGGATAATCAAAAGGGAGCTGTAATGGCAGTGTGGTACAGTGGTTTGACTGATGGACTATCACTTTGTGAGACCAAGGTTTAAATCCCCACTCATCCATAAAGACTTTCTAGGTGGCCTTAAGAAATTCATGTTCAGCCTCGGAGAAAGATACAGCAAACTTACTCTGAACAAAACGTGCCAAAGAAAACCCATGAGAATGTCATCTTGAGGTCAAGATGTCTCCATAAGTTGGAAATGGCATGAAGACACATGACAACAATGACCTTTAGTACAATCGAAACAGTGGAATTTAAGATTATGAAAGTAAAAGGGTATTTACTTTCATGTTTCTGCTATCTTGAAAGCCTTCCTTTCGATTTTTAAAAAATTCTCCTGGAGGCAAAGACTGAAACCACTGGCAAGTAGCTTGGACATTTAATAACAGAGCAAAACAAATGGAAATAATATTAGAAAGGAAGTCTGTTTGTATGCCACCATATGGAGCTTCGAAAAAGGGTTATGTCATAACTTCAAAGGAATTGACAGAAATTGAATTCTGAATTACATCTAAGCTCTTTTGCCATTTTAAGTCCAATATTGATTGCTAGATGAAGGGATTAACTGTTCCTGTTCAAAAAAAATTCATCTTTTCTTTTTTCCTTCATGGTATTTCACAAACAGTACTGAGAACCTCTCAGGGCATACCTCAGAAAACATCTTACCCCACATGAACCCGCTTAATCGGTTTGTTCAGTAAAGGAATCAACTGAGCTTTAAAGTGATGAATCAAGAGCACTGATGTGAAGGACATACTTCGAGGAGACTCTTTTGGTTTTGTCTTCTTACTATAATTATGAATATGAAAAAAATCCAAGGTGCACTTCCTTTCTGCTAATATCAGCAGTCTTTGTTTACATTCGCTTGAGCCATATACTTCCTTCAATATCTCAGAAATACACAACACGAAAGAACAATGGGTAGACCAGCCTTGAGATGTCATGGGGTTGACGTTTTCTCTAGAATTTATGCCATTGTTTTTGCATGGAGGTTATATGAGAAAACAGGTTCCCCTCTTTAATAAAATGGAAGCAATTGCTATGGAAACAGCAAAAAGACCTGTCTCTGTTCTCAGTTAATAAATCCACAGAATTCTACATGGGCCAGAAAAACAATCTTTTTGACTGTCAAAAAAAGGAAGAGGGGAAACTAATCCAGCAATATGGGAATGAAAACATTCATTTGCAGCAGCTGCCATGTGTACAGTCCAGATTACAGGCGGTCAAGCATGAAGGAGACACAATGTAGGATTTGGGTTGTTTGGTACCCTGGGACATGTCCCCTTCCCCAGAAGTGCCAGTTTAGAAAGGTCTGGTTCTAGAGATGCAGGCAAACTGACAGGAAATCTGAAAATATAGGAAACGATTGAACACCAAAGTCAGAATCATCCATGCAGTAGCATTTCCAATTTTTGTATATGATGGTAAGAGCCAGACACTGCAGAAAGCTGACATGACGAAAATCAACTCATTTGAAATGTGATGCAATAGGATAAATTATAAATGGATCCTACAGCAAATAGGGGCTGATCTCCTACTAGAAGCTTAAATGAAGTGAAAGTGTGCTTTGGACATATTGTGAGAAGAAATTGCTTATTAGAAAAGATGGTATTGCTCAGCAAAGTGGAGGGCAGTTGAAAAAGAGGATTATTATATTACTGATGAATTCAGTCCACCGAGAAAAAACATCCCTGAGTTTGCAAGAACTGATCAGGCTTGTTGATTATCAGAGCTCATGGAGGTCTATCATTGTAAAGTGAAGCAGGCTTGACAACAAATAACAGCAACAACAATGGAGGGGATTAAATAGTCTGACCTATCTGTGGCATGCCTAGCAAGACATGCCTATACTTGCCCTAAGCATATTTATAAGTAAACACAAGAGCAGACTTTTCATGAGGGAAAGTGAATTAGGTTCCTGAGGCAGCAAGGATGAGGACAAGAATTTGGAGAGCAGAGCTTACTGTGTACCCCCCCCCCCCAAGTTAGCCTGCTGCATTCAAATGCAGTGGAGGATGATGCCCTATCATCAATTTTGAAGGAAGATTCATCTGCTGGTTTGCTTCTGTAGTTGGAGTAAAGTGAGAGTTGGTTCTTTGCTTCAGGCAGCAAAATGCATTTGCATTGGTCCTGGGCAGGCAAAACAGAAAAGGAGCAGCAAAGTGGGCAGGGAAGGCAGATCTGTTAGGACGTAGGAAGATCAACGTTGGCACATCAATTTGTTTGTAACTACTACATAACATGAAGAAATCTGGAAGAACAACTTTTCTCATTCAATCTCTGCCTCTTGAATAATTATTTGCCAATGTGTATTTAAAAGCAGGATCTTAATTTTATATTTTGGAACCCAAGTAACAGTCCAGATTGCCTTCTTTCAAGTTCCCCAGTCCTTGATCATTTGATCTCCACACTTTCCATCGGCTCCTTTTTAGGAATTGTTGAACTTATTGAGCCTGAACTCAGCTATAACTTTTATTTCTGCCACATTATTTTATGATGATGTTTATGTTATGTTTTTATTATTTTATTTTATGATTTTAACTGTGTCTTGTCTTATTTGTAATGTATCGGGCTTGTCCCTTTGTAAGCCTTTCCTGAGTTCCCTTGGGGAGATAGTAGCGGGGTGTAAAAATAAAGTTGCTGTTGTTGTTGTTGTCTGACCCTGTTGCCTGATGCTAAGATCAGTGCATTTAAGTAAGAACCCATTCACACATGCATTTATAGCACTATGATTCCACTTTTACTGTCATGTTTCTATTGTACAGAATCCTTAGATTGGCAGTTTAGGAAATTTCTTCTCAGCTAGAGAGCTCCTCTGGTACCTTACTAATCTACAAATCTCAGAATGCTCCAAATCTCAAGATGCAGGTGGGAGCTAACAGCACCTTAAAATAGCTTCTGGTGGGAATATAATCTGTGAAAGAGAAAGATGATATAATCATAGTGATTGATATTTGTTGATCTAATTAGAAAGCAGAGTCAAACAAAGCCAATGTAAACTGGAAAACCATCTTTTAAAACAATGTAATAAAATATGGGACATAATTTCTGTGGTGTCAGAATCTGGTCACTTTTTTGTATACAACAATGAAAGCATTGTTGAAAAACCTGTAATGCTATAAATGGTAGGGAAACGGCCCTTCCTCCCTGCTCATCCCTCTAGCTGCAAAGAAACCATAGTAACAGGGAGGAGAAATGGATGGATGGCAGCAACAGAATAAGCTTTCAGTCACCTGACAGCTTTATATCAACAAAGCTATTTTTTTTACTACAATATGAAAACCCCTTTGTAATCTCTCACTTACAGTTTTTGTTCAGCAAATCAAAAAAGCATGCTCCAAAATTCAAAGACCTTCATTTAACCCACGCTGAAGAAGATTTCAGAATGTAGGTATACAAACCAGCATTGTAATTGACACTATGATTTGTTTTTCCTCATTGAATGTAAAGAAGAGAGCAGGCACTAATCTAAATGACTTTTCATGGGGTTCTCATATGCTTAATAGATGTACATGCAAAAATTCGTCCAGTGCAGCTTTTTCCAATGCATATATGCAGTGACCGCAGAGCTGTGCCTGTTATTTTTATATAAATAAACATACCTCTTGGAAAAAAAACTTTTCCTCCAAAGAATTTCAATTTTTACTCCATTGTATTTGTGGGGGAAAGCATGTGGTGTTTTATCTGTAATAGTAAAGGTCCAGGAGAGCCAGTATAGTGCAATGGTTTAAATTTTGGACTATGACTCTCTAAAGTAGAGTTCAAATCCCTGCTCAGCCATGGAAACCATGGAAGGCAAAGGCAAACCCTTGAGCATGTCACACACTCTCAGCCTCAGAAGAAGGCAAAGGCAAACCTGTTCTGAATAAAGTTGCCATAAGTTGGAATGACTTGAAGATGCACAATACCTCAGGAGCTCAGAGAGAATGTATCACTGGGTCAGGAAAAACAGAAGGTGTTCTTGTCATGTCACTCATAGTTTGGGATGGATATTAAAAGGGAAACTCCTCATCTATTTGGAGAAGTAACTCAGGCTCCTTCCACGCAGCTGAATACAATCCCACATTTTCTGCTTATATATGGCAGTGTGGACTCAGATAACCCAGTTCAAAGCAAATATTGTGGGATTTTCTGCCTTGATATTTTGGGTTATATGGCTGTGCGGAAGGGCTCACAGAGAAAACAATAGACTACAGAGACAAAAAGTTTTTAATATGGTTACATAATTGCAAATATAAAGAGACCGGAAATGGTTACAAAAGACTTATATTTTTAAACATGGTTTTACTGGTGACATTCCTTTCATTGCAACCAATTTCTTCTTCTTTCTAAACCCTCTCTTGCTGCAGATATGATTCTGTAGGAACAGAAAATATGCTACAGTGACTGAACACATTGATACTGATGCAAAAGAAGACAGAAAGGAGAGGCCTTGTCCTGTGGAGGGCAATAAAAGAAACCTTTCCTTTGTATAGCTATGGCATATGGATCATTGGACCTTCTTGTCATGAGTAGAATTTGAAACTTTGCACCATTCTGTAGCTCTTCTAGCTACAAAAGGAGTTAGCATGTGCAACACTTTTTTTGGTTTGCTTCTGACAAATGATTCACCTGATCCCTGTCGCCTTTCTCCTTATAAGCTGACTGTTGCCTTATGAACCTGCACCACAGTTAAATGATGCTAGCAAAGCGCGTTTGTGAGCCCTCACTTCAATTTCGGAACAGATTTGTATGGCTGAATATGAAAAGCATTTGGAGAGATAACATGGCATCCCTCCCTAATGAAAACCAACTGGACTGGCAGTTGTGTCTTGCTTCACAACAAATAATGGGCCAGTGTTATGTAGTAACACCAGAGGCAGCAAATTGCTCTGCCTTCCAACAGAATAATGTGTCCATTGCCTTGCTTTGCCTAATAGCTAAGTGAATTATTATGAGGCTTAGACATCCATTACGTTTCAGCCCAACGTCTATCTTTGGTCCATGTGGACAGTCAAATGGGAGGGAATTATCCTATCTCTTTGTGCAAAATCTATACCACTATAAGGCATGTCTTGTTGCTCTTCATGATACAGTGCAGTATTTCCCAAATTCTGTAATTCCAGGTGTTTCAGACTTCACAGAATCCTTAATCATTGGCCAAGGCAGCTGAGGCTTCTGGGAGTTGGTCCAAAACACCTGGAGGACTGGAGTCTAGGAATCTCTGCTATAAAGGGTACCTAGATTTTAAACTGAAAATAGACTTACAGCCATTTGGAAAAAAAACAAAACAAACCAGCAGATATGTTCATAGCATTACAGGGCTATTTAGTACATCAAGAAAGATCTGTTAGCATCCCAAGTTAAGACAGAGGCTCTCTCTGTTGACATGGGACTCAGCAAGTGCAAAACAGCCCTCCAGTCATGTACTGAAACCTGCTAGATGCCTTATAATTCCTTTTACAGACCTGGACGGTTGCAACAAAGGTGTTTAATGGGACATATGATGAATTTTAAAATAATTTGGTGGGCACAGAAGAGTACCTAATTGTGGATTCCCCTTTCCAGGGATTGCTGGAGGTTCCACAGGGATCAGGGTGCCGGTGTTAAACCATCTTATTCTCTTAGAGATTCAAACCCGAGTGCTGCTCAAATACATTAAAACGCAGGCGGGGTCAATATTAAAGGCAAAGGGGACGTGCAAGTAGTTGCAAACTGAACATTCCTGTGGCTTATCTTTTCATAGCTCCAAAAACTTAGTGCTTTTCTCCCAGGAAGGTCCTGTTCTAGCCCTGGAGCCTGGCTGGAGAAAAGGCAATGTAGATAATGGACTGTGGGAGAGATGAGCTTTGCACAACAACCCTGCCCACACACCGGTTTTTCTCTTCAAACTCAAGCTTTAATCATAGGGTTTCCAGTTCTTAGGGTCTGGTTCCTCCTCAGGAGGAAAGGCAGGAACCTTGGAGCTAGAGCTCATTCTTGGAAATGGGTGTATAGTATACATATTTTCCTCCTTTGCTAAACTTCATATTTTTATTTGGATGGCATATACTATGAAACTGTGTCTGCTGTACAGTATCCCCTCACTATTTCACAGTTCGCTTTTCACAGACTCGCTGATCGCAGGTTTTTGCCTCCCAGTTTATAGATGGTTGCTGTTGCCCAGAGCGGCATTTTAATCCCGCTTCCTAGCAATGATGGAGTGTGGAAGGAGGTCTCCCCCTCCCCCTGGGCAGAGAGGCAGCCAATCAAGAGATATTGCAAAGCAAATCAGAGATAGCTACCCAAAAAAAGGTGAGCAGTGCCTTCAAATCTCTCCTCGCTTCTGCCTCACCCTCGGAACTCGATATACATATATAGCATATATAGCATCCCTACTTTGCGGATTTTCACTTTTTGCGTGTGGTCCTGGAACATAACACCCGCTATAAGTGAGGAAACACTGTATTGTGTTGAATGATATTGGTAGGGACTGCCACCTGTATCATTGCAACAGGTCATCACTCGGTCTCATATTAGGATCATGAATTCTCAGGGTCTGGAATCATCTTGATATGGCAACTCTATTAAGTTGGCCACTGTGTGATTAGAATACTGGACTTTGATTTAATATAGTGTGACTTGTACACCTTTGGCTGCAATCCACTTTATCCATGCTTGTAGGAGTTCCAGGTTTAAAGAAAGGGGCCTGACACTGTTATGCATAATTTGAGCTTCAGCTTTAAAGCATCCAACATGTCAATGTTTTGTTTCCCAAGGCAGCATTGTAACAGTATACCAGGGAAGATTAGAGAGAGGAGACAAGGGAGTGAAAGAGACATAGCTCCGGCTACGCCGCCATCTTTTCTCCCTCTTCCCTTAACAGTATACAACTGCGAACATGAGGTATAATCCATCAAAGTATTTACCCGCAGCACTCTGTGGGTAACCTATATTGCTTGCAGTGGTATCTCCAGCCATATAGGACTACCAAGAGACAAAGGACAAGCAAGCCTTTCGCGTTTCTGCTTGTGAAAAAAAGATTACAGCAATGCTCATCCTTTGCTCTTGACTGGGAACCTACCAAAAACAACAAATGGTAAGATAGAAAGAGAAAATGGAGAGAAGGTAATTGTCCTTTTTTCTTTCTTTCTTTTTTTTTTTTTTTTTTTTTTTTTGCTCCTTAAAGCAAGTGTAATGTAATGTAGTGCCTTTGTGATACTTCACAGTAAAGCAGGCACCAGATTAACAGTACAGGCCAAAAAGCACACTTCTATGACTTTTGGCATTGCAAATGCTAAAATTATGTGTTAGATTTCTTTAAAATGAGTTATTTCGTGTAATGGATAATCTAGTGCAGAGTTTCAGGTCGCATAATCCCACATCCTTTCACAAGGGATTTATAAATCAGCTGTTTTTACTATTATCACAAGGGGACACACCAGCTATATATCAAGTGTTGAAGCCTCACTGACCACAGTGGTCAGCAAAGGATGTGATGGCTCTCTTGACAGCCACCTGTTTTTTTCACAGGTAATTTGCGGTTAAATGTTTCGGGTAAGGTGTCACTTTTAATTCAGAGCTGTGCTTAGAATGAGAGTTTACCCTGAGGTCATAGCAGAGGCCCATGGCAGAAGAGTGGAAAAATCATACTGACACTGCAGCTGCTAGAACCAGAAAAGAGCACATGGATAAACAAAAGGATACATTCAGAACCTCATTCTTACACGCTATGCACATTATAACACTGGGCTAGCATCATGAGTACAACCGTTCTGAACTGAGTGTTTTCATTCTTTGCCAATTACATTACTACACAGTCTGATAATTTAAACCAGGGTTTGGTGGCACATGAGTCTGATACAGAAAGGTTGAGCAATCACTGCGGTCCTTATGGGACCCTGGAGAGCTACACCATCCTCAGTAATTTCCTATGCTTTCCCAAATTGTATGGAGGATAAGTTGTTTGCCCCAAATAAAATCCCTAGCCTCTGTTGCTGCGCACACCATATTTCCAGTTGGTTTCAACCTGTGTTTCAACTTTTTAAAGGTGAACACAAAACTCAAATCAAAAAGTGAGCAGAATTTCTCCTATGATCCTGTTTTGGAAAAAGGTCAGTGTAACTGACAGAAATGCTTCTACAAATCTCTTTCCTTAAACCAAAGATAGGATCTGAGTAAGAGAAGGCCCCTCAATTCTATATTAAAACATCATGATGTTTCATAAGACCACACTATACAATTATAGAGTTGTGGTTCCAGTTTAACTGCAAAGGCAGCATCCTATAAAATCCAGGGAGGAGTTATAGACTGTGTTTTATAGGAAGGCGCTGGCAAAACATCCTCTGGGTATTCCTTGCCTAAAAAAAAGAATTTTAAATTCATGGATGTGCTGTAAGTTGACAAGTGATTTGAAGGCGCCCACACACATTTAGAATTCCCAGTTTGAAAACTATAGTACTGTTGCAAACTACAAAACTCAGGATTCCATGAAATGTTATTACTTCTCAGCAGGCATGTAGCCAGGGGAGGGGGGCTTGAGGGGCTTCAGCCCCCCCCCCCCGAAATTCTCATGGTGGTCCCCGAGAAGGCCTTACTGGTACATTATTTAAACTGTTATGTTTATTCATATCATGATCTGATCACCATGCTCAATATATCCCATATGCATGGGGGTATTGGGGTAACAATACAAAAGGTTTGCTAGGGTAGACCCTCTTCCACTCAGACTCAGCCCCCCCCCCCCCCGAATCAAACTCAGCTCCCCCCAAATCAAAATCCTGGTTAGGGGCCTGCTTCTCAATGTTTTACCTATGACTACTTTTGTTCAAACTATCAATTTGTAAATAAATGCAAACATATTGCAGAATGTCAAGCAATAAACTTCCAGTGACCGCCTTCCAAAAGAAATCCAATCTGATTGATGCTGATAAAATTCACTGTTCAGGTAAGTGGGGTGGATATAGCAATACATTACCACTTTTGTTCATAGAAGTTGCTTCTGCAAATTCTGGAGTTTGGGAAATTGTAAAACTTATATCAGATTTATTTTTTTCGGTATCCTTGATTGTTCTTCAGTTCTAACATATGGCTTGACCCCAAGTCCTAGTATCTAGTGCTTTACCATTAGTTATGACTTATTATTTGTGCAGAATACTGACTTTCAGCTCCCCTGAGACAGCTGCCCAACTATGGTCTAACCCTGTTATAGGTGGAAGTTAGCCTCATTGTAGACTGAAAAATCCTGCAGCAAGAGACATAGCAAGGGCACCTCCATATCAGCCTTTGGATCTAGTTCTCCTTCAGTATGTAGAGCACAAATTTCTTGATGCTGCATGGTATAGGCCATATGTGGCTCAATGAGTCATTTTATCTGAATCTCATGGGGCTCTATCATATTTTACTCTCTTTTTGGGGGGTTTTCTTTTTTGGCCTATTTTCAAAATAATTGTGAATAGTGCTACACAAAATTATACAAATATTCAAAACATCTTCCACTAGTAACACATATTTACAACATTTCTCCTCTTTCTCCCTCCCCTCCGATATTACAATTGTTTGATCATGATGATAATCTTGTTTAATTCCTTATATTTATCTTTCCCCTTTATTCTGTAAATTAAGCCTTTCTATTTTGCCTCCCATTACTTTCTGATTTGGCCCATCCTGTAGTACGATTCATTTTGCTAATGTAGTCTTGTAAGAGGTAGTCTGCTAAATATTTATACCATGTTTTTGTGTCCCATTTCTTTTGGTCCATCCAGCCTAAAATGGCTGAGGCTTTAATTGCATCCAACATGTAATTTATTAATCCCTCCCATTCTTTATATCCCTCTTTGCCTTCAATTTTCTGGAGGAAAAAATGTGTCTTGTTCCAATCTATTTTTATCCCAATAGTTCCTCCATTTCCTTCTTATGGAAAAGTAAGGAAATCTCAGAAACTGATCTTGATAAAATAATAAAGTAGAGAAGGAGAAAGGAATCTTGGAATACATATACAAAATAATCATGAAAAAACTATACTATACTATACACACACACCTCTTGAAAGAAATCTGGAAGGAGGAATTAAGTTGCAGCGAGAGAGAAATAGACAATTAGATGAATTCAATTAATAAAATAAAACATTTAAAGATAAAGGAAATGCAATGGAAAATCCATACAAAATTATAGAGAACTCCTGTGCAATTAGCTCACATAACCAAAACCTCCCCAAAACAATGTTGGCACAACTGCGGGAAAACTGGAACAGACACTCACATGTGGTGGGATTATGAAAAAATACAAAAGTTCAATTCAAAATTAATTACCACATTTTATTCAAAGTGTGGTTAATCATTGTGTTCAGTTTGTGTTAAATTTTGAAGGCAAGCTGGTTGCATGTATGTCATCCTAAATGAATAGAGATCAGCATCCCTCTGTTTTTGTGGCGAAATGTTACACAAAACAATAAGAACCTGTCCAACTGCTAACAGCCACACAAGCTGATTAACCAGCCAGAACTGGAATAAGCCGAGGCTTGGCACCAGAACCATGTCCTAAAAAAAGTATGTTAAACTTGAAAAAAAATATATCCTTGCACTTCATTCATTCTCTTCGTTGTTCATATTTTGGTTTCAGATATGTTGGTTACTATTTTTAAATGTCTCTAATGAGGAGGGAAGGATTAAAAACACACCATTTTGGTTTGTGAACACAAATACACAAGTTCAAAGGAATGGAAACAAAGGCGCAAGAGAATTTGCTCTAGAGGTAAGCTAAGGAATTTGGAGAACTTATTTCTGGGAAAATTGCAAGGGGCTTCCAGGAAAATGTTCTATTTAATAAATGAGAAAGGAAAAGCAGGTAATTTGGTCATTTAAATGTACCAAATATCTGAAATGGTTCCAGGACTTTGAAGGGGAAATTAAATGAGGAAAATTAATCCTCTTGCCAGCTTTTGTAACCAGTATTTAGTAACCGAGAAAGAAAAGCAAAGGTAATTAAAAGCACATAGAACTGAACATCATAAATATAGACAGGGTCAAGGTGTGTCATCTTCATAATGCTTCTGCTCTTCTTGCTTGGATTTCCTGATATTTCTTGCTTTGGAAAAAGAATCTGTTTGGCTCCATTGTCACTTTTTACTTAGCAGTGCTATATTGCCTAAATCTGCATTTGTTTCTTCAGAAGGAATAAAACTTTCTCCCAACTGAATCAAGCAATGCTTCCTATGGGGCAAGTCATGTCAAAGTTTAGGAAGGGGCCAGCATTAATGCCTCTGTCAGTTTGCATCACTGTTTGTATATTGCACTGAGTATTTGAAATTTAAATCATAGAGTTGGAAAACACCATAAGGATCATCTAGTCCAACCCCCTTTCATGCAGAAACCCACAATTATTTCAGTTTCTTTGGGGAATAAGATCCTGTCATCTCCAGTTATTCTCAATACTTCTCAAGCAGGGAAGGAGGAACTGGTTGCCATTTTGATCATTCTGAATGAAATATTAATGTCCTCCTTGTCCCAAATGCGTGCCAACTCCTGGGGGCCAGCTGCCTCTTTTCACCAATCCCATCTGTCCAAGTGGCATTTTGATTCCCAAACAGAGGTTCAAACTCTCCCCCATAGTTCAAGATCAGCTGTTCTTTCTACACCTTACAATAAACATTTGCCTCCCAGGTCTCAAGAGAAGGCAAGTGCTGCTTACATGCACACACAGCCTGACAATGAAGGTAATCTCTGAAAAACCTTAAACTCTTTGCTAATAATAAGACCCAGAAATAACTCCCTTAGAAGGAGGAAACATTCTGTATTTGTAAAAATTGTTTTGACTGACAAACATGGAACACAAATGGACTCATCAGCAATCAGCACAGCACCAAATCCCTAAAGAAAACATCTACACCTCCAGAATATATAAGATCTTAGCTGAACAACCTCTCTCTTTTTTTTTCTTTCCAAAATGTTCCCCTCTCTCCACTTCACAGCTAAGGAGGCACCTTCCCTGTTAGTTCATTTGGATTCTCAAGATGTGTGAGATGTCCATATCACTGTCATCGTGTTAACCATGCCACTGGATGGGACCTCACAGCTGATAAGATTGTGCGTTTATCAGCTGTGCCCCGACCTCCACACATTAAAAAAACTAATGCACAGAAGTCCTCCAAGAAAAAAAACCCAAACCAACAAAGGTCCCATGGCAACCAGTGAGTGGTGATGAGGGCAGAACTATGAAATCTGGAAGGCCCTAGTCACAGACTGGCACATGGGTAGTGGATATAGATTCAGTTGTTCCAAGGCAGTTGAGTTGTTCGGCAGCTGTATCCACGACTGAGCAGCCCTTTTTATGATCCACTCTGCTCACCCCATGTGGGGAAGGGGCTAGAAAAGGTGCCCTAAACATAGTACTGATGTCCTCACTGCAGTAGAACACGTGGATCAAACATAGGACTCCACAGCCACCTACGGACCCATTGCCAAGAAGACCATCACCTTGGAGAACCATCAACTTTGAGCTACAAGGGATCACCTAAGTAAGTAAGTAAGATATATTTTAAAAACACACATCTTGCGGCTAGACATATTTTTAAAATTTGTTTTACCTAGTAGCTGGCCACTTGGAGTGCCTCTGGTGTTACTATAAGAAGGTCCTCCATTGTAGCAGGGCTCAGGTTGCATTGCAACAGGTGGTCTGTGATTTGCTCTTCTCCACACTCACATGTTGTGCATTCCACTTTGTAGCCCCATTTCCTAAGGTTGGCTCTGCATCTCGTAGTGCCAATGCGCAGTCTGATCAGCGGCTTCCAAATCACCCAGTTTTACCCAATGAGCAACACTCTTAACAAAATTACAGGTATTACTGCACTTGCAATATATTTGCAGGGTTGTTCATGAGATGGTTAGGATCCCACTATACTGCTGAAGATCAACTTTCTTATCCTGCTAAAACTGTCAGATATTTTCCCCTGTTACAGAGAACATTGGCTAATTACTATTAAATGTTGATCCCTTGTAGCTCAGAAGTGCCTAAAGTAAGTGGGGGTACCCCTCTGGCAAAAAAAACATTTTTGTGATTTTTCTTCCTGATTTCTAAAATATGTGAGGTTCCATTGGGTGGAAAGAGGGTCAGCCAAAGATATTATGTTGCTTTTTGTTGTTTTCAATGCAAGATATTTGTAGTGTAGAATATTAGCCAAGATAAGATAGTAAACCCTAGGATTGCCTCTACTCCTCCTTGGCAAAGAAAATGCAATAGTAATTGATTAAATTACATTCTGCTTCACTTTTATAAAATTCCAGATCTGCTTCCCAAGACAGGCACTTCACCCTGCCCAATGAAGTAATGGTTCAAGCTCTAGCTGTGAAATAATACGTGCAACAAAAACTGGATGATGACACAGCTAGGAATCAATGAAGGCTGTCTGAAAAGTTGGTCCTGCAGTCATGTGCCGTAGCAGCCAACTTTTTAGGCAGACTATGCTGATTCTTATATACATATCCTGAAGGTAATTTTATACATCATATTTCTAATTTTGTGCTTGATACAAAATCTATGTACATTAAATCATTAGAAAGCTATCTCAGGATGAATCTACACTGCCATATAAAATCCAGGATATCTGTTTTGAACTGGTTATATGGCAGTGTAGACTCATATAATCCAGTTCAAAGCAGATAATATGTATTATCTGATTTGATAATCTATAGATTCGAGAGTGCGGATGAGCTCCTGGCAGCTCCAGCTCCCCATGCAGGGGCATGAGAGAAGCCTCCCAAAAGGATGGTAAAACATCAAAACATCCGAGCATCCCCTGGGCAATGTCCTTGCAGACAGCCAATTCTCTCACACCAGACGTGACTTGCAGTTTCTCAAGTCACTCCTGACATGGAAAAAAATCTGGATTATTTGGCAATGTAGATCCAGTCCCAGATTATCTGCTTTGAATTGGATTATATGAGTCTCCACTGCCATATAATCCAATTAAAAACAGATAAATTGGATGTTATATGGCAATGTAGATGGGGGCTCAGCCACACACGTGAACAATTTTGGATTTTGAAGTTTTTTTTGTTTTTGTTTTTTGAATTCTGGATAAGGATGGCCAGCATGTATGCTGATATGGTATAAGGGTTGTATGCTGTTCCAGATGTTTTTGGACTCCATCAGCCCTAGTTAGAACAGCCATCAGTGAAGAATGCTAGGAACTGCTATCCAACAAGGCATGAAAGACACATGATTCTCTCTCCAGTCCTATATGAATATTCTTTAATGGAAAACATTTTTGCCCCTGTGCTGTTAAATACGCAAGCTCTTTTTTCTTCTAATTTTCTTTTTTAAATGTTCTCTCTCAACTTCAGAACTTGCACTTGTGGGGTCATTGCCTGTACTTAACAGGGAATGAGTGCCTGCCCCATCTGTCCCTCCCCATGCCCACCCCTTTTCTCCCACACACAGCCTTGTGCACTGAAGTCATCGCAAAGCAGAGCTTCCCACCGCCTGACACCGGCAAACACATTGCAGTGTTTCAGAGAACAGGCTGATTGAAAAAGAATGTTTGAATTCAGCAAAGGGAGTGGGGAAAATACCAAGCTTTTTCCCCCCTGCTCTCCCTTTTTCCCTGTTGGAAATCTTAATTGTCTTTGAATGGTTTCACAAAGCACAAAGTTGTTGTGGAGCATATGCAGCAAAGGTTTTTGGAGCGATTGATTTTATCTCTCAACTGATCTTTAGCGGAGCTCTCAGAATAATTGCTACTACAGTCATTCATCCACATTTGCAGTTTTGATTTACAGATTTGATTATCCACATATTTGATTAAAATGTTATCTCTAGGGAATGTTAGACCCTTCTGTGTGACTGACTCCATGGTCAACTTCCTTCAGTCATGATGGAGGGCCTAGAGTCTAGACATTTCCAGAGAAACCATCTCTCTAGAAATCTGTAAGTCCTCCAATGCATAGATATTGACATTGAGTTTGCTGGAAAACCTAGAAATCCCTAAAGAAGGGTTCTCACAATTTTTTAAAAAAACAGCAATTTCTTTATTTGCTGTTTTTCACTTCCAGGAAAGTGAAAAACAGAAAATAAAGAAATTGCTGAGTCCTGTGTCCCTAAAAATTGCTGAGTCCTGTGCCCCTAGCCTCAGCAAAAAAAGGAAAACAATGAAAGATGGAACAGAGAAAAAGAGAATTGCAATGAGAAGGATCCATTATCCTTGTTTTAAAAACTACTAATGACTCTGACTAAAACTAAAAGGCTAGGCCACACTCTCAAATTGTTTCAGCTGGAACAGTCCCAAAAGATCTTCTCTTGATCCACTTATCAAATTATTTTTCAAATGTCCCTTTTTCCCTTTCCTATTTCTTCTGTCTTCTCTGCTTACTTCAGTGGCTAGGAGCCCCCAGTGGCGCAGTGGGTTAAACCCTTGTGCCGGCAGGACTGAAGACCGACAGGTCGCAGGTTCGAATCCGGGAAGAGGCGGATGAGCTCCCTCTATCAGCTCCAGCTCTTCATGCGGGGACATGAGAGAAGCCTCCCACAAGGATGATAAAAACATCAAATCATCCAGGCGTCCCCTGGGCAACGTCCTTGCAGACTGCCAATTCTCTCACACCAGAAGCGACTTGCTCCTGACACGACAAAAAGAAAAACCTTTAATGGCTGGAAACCGAGTTCAAAGTGCAATACACTCAGTTATTAGCAGCCATGCAGTCATGCCGGCCACATGACCTTGGAGGTGTCTACAGACAATGCTAGCTCTTTGACTTGGATACCACTCTGGCGGGAAGGTAATGGTGCTACATGCAGTCATGCTAGTTGCCACATGACCTTGGAGGTGTCTATGCACAACGCTGGTTCTTTGACTTAGAAACGGAGATGAGCACTAATCCCCAGAGTCGGACATGACTGGACTTAATGTCAGGGGAAAACCTTTACCTTTACTATCAGCAGAGGAGAAAGGAGAAGAAGGGTGCAATCAATTTTGCCCATCCCAGTAGACTTAGGCAAAAGCAAGCTGCTGTGTTTTCTCTAGCTTGTATGGTCTTCTTCCTTAGTAACATTTATCAACATCATCATACTTTGAGTTTGTTTGGGGGTATATCTAGGATGGCTACAGTTGTCTCCTCCTTCTATCGACGCTTACTCATGCTGAGGGAACTGGGCATGTTTAGCCTGAAGAAGAGAAGGCTGAGAGGAGATATGATAGCCATGTATAAATATGTGAGAGGAAGCCACAGGGAGGAGGGAGCAAGCTTGTTCTCTGCTTCCTTGGAGACTAGGACGCGGAACAATGGCTTCAAACTACAAGAGAGGAGATTCCATCTGAACATTAGGAAGAACTTCCTGACTGTGAGAGCCGTTCAGCAGTGGAACTCTCTGCCCCGGAGTGTGGTGGAGGCTCCTTCTTTGGAAGCTTTTAAGCAGAGGCTGGATGGCCATCTGTCAGGGGTGATTTGAATGCAATATTCCTGCTTCTTGGCAGGGGGTTGGACTGGATGGCCCATGAGGTCTCTTCCAACTCTTTGATTCTATGATTCTATGAATGAAACTTGCTTCTGAGAAGGCATGCCATGGATTGCACTGAATGCACAACTCAATTCACAGAGCACACAACACCATGGAAAAATCACAACGAGACAGCTTCTTTTCATAATAGAGATGTGGCAGAACCATTTCATTGGATGAGATCTACATTTCTGCAGTCTGGAATACTTCAGAAACCAGACAGGTGTGGTGCAAGCAGTAACTCCAAAAAACATTTTATCCTGTCCTGAAAAAATAATGAATAACGTGCAAATTCAATAAACACAAAAATTACACTATGTAACACGATTTTTGTTCCTGGCTTATAAACGTCATTTCTTAATTAGCTCTATTCTTTTTTTAAAAAAACCATGGGAAAGGGTTATTAAACTGCAAAAACTTTGTTTTTCTGGGACATCCTGCAGCACATTTTGCTGAAGTTTTTCAATGAACATTTCACTGAGTCTCAACCAATTCTACACATTTTGTGACAGCCACAAAAATGAAATTTCTGGCAAATAACACTACTTTCAAAGTTTTGGGGGGTTTTGTGTGTGTATGTCAGGAGCAAATTGAGAAACTGCAAGTCACTTCTGGTGTAAGAGAATTGGCCATCTGCAAGGATGTTGCTCAGGGGATGCCCGGATGTTTTGATATTTTATCATCCTGGAAGGCTTCTCTCATGTCCCTGCATGGGGAGCTGGAGCTGACAGAGGGAGCTCAGCTGTGCTCTCCCCATATTCGAAACTCAGATCTATTGGTCTCCAGTCCTGCCTGTACACGGGTTTAACCCATTGCGCCACCGGGGGCTCCTACTTTATTATTACTTTCAAAGTATGTACTACACAAACAGGAAAAAACACTTTCACACCAGAAACAGAATTTTTCCCCCAAATGTTGTTGTTACATAGTGTTATTGGTTACATTACAGGTTTGTAACACTGTTCCATAAACCAGACAAGGATTGTAAATAGTTTTTCTGTGGTAAACCACCATATAATCACTGTGTCTCATTTACTATAATGTCACTAATTCTCCAAGCAGGTCACACAATCTTTCCACATATAGTTTACACGTGGCATGGTATTATTATCTTTCTGATTCAATAATATTTCCCCATTTCCAGACTCTGATCTCTTTAGTGGCAGCAAGTAATAGCCAGAGGTATAATCAGAGCTATGATAACAATTGCAGTTTTATCTTTGTGAGCATCTGTGCAGGTGAGAGGAGGACAACTCATTCAGTCCCGGTCCAGACTGGTGTGGCACGGGGAGCAGTGGGATCTGATTCTGTTGCAGGTGGCAGGAGCGGCTAAACTCACTCTTGGCATTCTTCTCACTTCCAAACACATTAATGCAAGGTCAGGGGCAGCAACCCCCCTCCCACAGACACACACACCCTTTTTGTAATAGCAAAATGCCTTTCACAAGCTCTGTATACTAACCTATTTTGGTTACGATTTGCAACACCTCTCATTCCCATCTGGGAGGCAAGCAAGGTGAGTGGAATATGTACTAAGGTTGTCCTTTCAGGTAAACCTTAATCCGTTTTGTGTCCTGGAGACAGGAGAGGTGCTGAGCTGCAGGCAGGTGTGAGCTTTAAGGAGGCTTCTTACCTGTTTCTACTCTAGAGGAGAGGTGCTTGGCTGCAGGCACACACACAAGTTTTCTGGGCCTGCATGCCACACTTGCACTCTCCAAGGCAAGGAGGCAAGTTTTTCTGACTTTCAGGGGGGGGGGGGGGGGGATCGGCCAGGCAGGCACACACACTTCCTGCACACCACACACGTACTCTCCAAAGCACGGTGGCAAGTTCTTCTGACTTTCTTACAGAGGGGAGAGGAGGCGCTCAGCCAGGCAGGCACACACACTTCCTGCATGCCATACACACACTCTCCAAAGCAAGGAGGCAAGCACCATGTGCTCACGAAAAGCAGGCAAGGAGCCGGGATTTGGCTCCTGCTTGCTTTCATGTCCAGCTAATTTTCGTACTGGGGGCTCCCTCCTCTTTACAAGCTCTCAAAGGTGCCGTAGGTGCTGCAGGAAACTGTATCCATGCATAGCCCTAATATGAACAAAATATGCATTGCACATTCTGTGAATTACAAAAATATGAATAACATTACTTGTAAATATACAAGATTCCTTGACCCTGGACATTTTCTTGTCTGACAAGAAAATGACAAATGGCTCCTCTCAGGTCCACCTACAACAGCAGACCAAGCTTGTAGCTGATTTTTTTTATCTCAGCACCAGCAATGGACCAGCATCCTTCAGATTATGTGAAGACAATATGTTAGAACTGATCTATGATTCCATGTTAATTACTATGGCTGCATTTTATGAAATCTTGGAATGGATAATTTGGTGAAGCTTGAGAGCAGGGCTCCTCAACTATTTACCCAAATATTTATTGGGTAAATATTTATTTACCCAATAAATATTTACACAAAATACGTATACAAATCAATCATTTACTGATAGCAAACCAGCATTTGTAAAGCTTGCTAAACAGGCTGACATTTCTTCTTATGGAGTACAGCTGAAGCATCTTCTGCAGAGTCCACTGATAACACTGCACAACAGGTTTATGTAACAGCTACTAGATGACTTTCAGAATTTTTTTTACTGTTTCCAATTTTTTGAGACCCTAACATTGAGCTGAGGGGACCCCATTTGGGGTTGGGACCTACAGTTTAAGAAACAGTGCTTTAGAGGAATGGTTTTCCACCTTTCATTTTGAGACAGTCCAGGAGAAATCTGTGGTGAACCTATGGCTACTTCCTGGGTTTTGAAGGGTGATAAGACAGGTGAAAGGTGAGAACAATCTTTTTGTGGCCATTTCAACTGCTCACTGGAGGGAAGGATATTAGAGGCAAAGATGAAGTACTTTGGCCACATACTGAGAAAAGACAAGAAAGCTTGGAGAAGATAATGATGCTGGGAAAAATGGAAAGAAAAAGGAAGAGGGGCCGACCAAGGACAAGATGGATGGATAGTATCCTTGAAGTGACTGCCTTGATCTTGAAGGAGCTGGTGATGGCAATGGTGGACAGGGAGCTCTGGCATGGGCTGGTCCATGAGGTCATGAAGAGTTGGAAGTGACTGACTGAATGAATAAACAACAACAACAACACCAAATCAAACAACTGCTGTCCAGTATAGACCAAAAGATCTCCTTATGGCCTTCAATATCATATGGTCCACAGGATACCTCCCTGAGCTCAGAACAAAATCTATCTGCCTTAGTGAGCTACTAAAATGGACCAAGTTAATAATTAATCATTTATAATTTAAGTTCTATCCAACCTAATTTTTGTCTATGGTGACCAAAGAAAGAGAAAATTTAAAAACGTAAGCTGCTTGTTTCCCTTCCTTTTATGGGTATTCTTGTTGGACTTTGCCACCTAGTGGCAAGAAGATAGATTCCCTTTCTGAGAAAATGTTTCTTGCTCCACTGCCTTAAACACACCTTTTCATCTGCAGAATTCTTCATCTGGCACAGGTGGTGTGTAGCTATGGACAGGGGGTGAGGACATTGATTTGCCCCTATATGATTGATCCAATCTTGTGAAATTTTCTCACAATCCCAACATTTTCAGTACTACAGGGAGTAAAGTGGTCGAAAAAGTTCACATTTCCAACTTGTTTTTGCAGTGTTCACATTTCCCTGTTAACTCTGCTTTTCTATTTTCTCATGTCTAAATTGTATTTTTAAGTCATTGCAGTCCTAAAAATTGAGGACTGAATTACAATGTTGTGGGGCCAGCAGAACTCTTATTTTAGAGGGGTTTTCTCCATTTTGGAGGAAAGATAGAGTAAAAAGAAAAGAAAAAAGAAAAAAAGAAAAGAAAGAAATAATCATCCCTCTTGCTAATAATAATAATAATAATAATAATAATAATAATAATAATAATAATAACAACTTTAATTATATACATCTCTATCTCCACTAGGGGACTCAGGGTGGTTTCCATGTAATAAAACAAAACAAACAGAGCATAGAATCATAGAATCATAGAGTTGGAAGAGACCTCAAGGGCTATACATTCCAACCTCCTGCCAAGAAGCAGAAATATTGCATTCAAAGCACCCCTGACAGATGGCCATCCAGCCTCTGTTTAAAAGCTTCCAAAGAAGGAGCCTCCACCACACTCCTGGGCAGAGAGTTCCACTGCTGAACGGCTCTCACAGTCAGGAAGTTCTTCCTAATGTTCAGATGGAATCTCCTTTCTTGTAGTTTGAAGCCATTGTTCCACATCCTAGTCTCCAGAGCAGCAGAAAACAAGTTTGTTCCCTCCTCCCTGTGACTTCCTTTCACATATTTATACATGGCTATCATGTCTCCTCTCAGCCTTCTCTTCTTCAGGCTAAACATGCCCAGCTCTTTAAGCCGCTCCTCATAGGGCTTGTTCTCCTGACCACTGATCATTTTAGTCGCCCTCCTCTGGACACTTTCCAGCTTGTCAATATCTCTCTTCAATTGTGGCACCCAGAACTGGACACAATATTCCAGGTGTGGTCTGACCAAGGCAGAATAGAGGGGTAGCATTACTTCCCTGGACACTATACTCCTGTTGATGCAGGCCAAAATCCCATTGACTTTTTTTGCCACCACATCACATTGTTGGCTCATGTTTGACTTGTTGTCCACAAGGATCCCAAGATCTTTTTCACACGTACTGCAAGCAAAACATAAGCATAAATTATCAAAAGAACACATATACATTAAAAATCAATCTTACCCTATTCTTTAATGCAGAATTACTGTTCTGGCCATTATACTCCTATTCTGGTACAGATCTCCCTACTATTAATTTGGCAGCCCTTCTGTAGCTGTAGCTGCTCTCAGAAGTCTGGAAGTGACTATAGTAAAATTCTAGTCCATGCAAGGCCTGTCTCCCTAACCTTTAAAGATGCTCTACATTTATCTGAGACACAAAGACCCCTTTTCCTACATCAGAAGGCAAGCTGTGTGACATGCATGTGGCTGGCTAGTTTGCTTTATAGTCTCCTTTCTTTAAACTTTAGAAAACAGAAGTACTAAGAAGACATGAAGCAAAGTGACATTTTCACTTATTGCCATTTATTGTGAACCTAATACATTAAAGGCACCAGATCCCTTCTGATTGTAGAACTAAGGCCCCTTTTACATTGTCATATAAAATCCTGATTATCTGCTTTGAACTGGATTATATTGCAGTATAAACTCATATGATCCAGTTCAAAGCAGATAAACCACACCATCTGCTTTGATAATTTGTATTATATGGCAGTGTCAAAGGGGCCTAAGAAACTTTATGAAATTCCTGGGGCCAGAACCAGCCAACAGGCAATTTGAAAGCACAGACATGCATAACAATCTGTTATAGAGGTCAGAAAGCTGTGTGAGTGCTACTAAATTCCAGTTCATAGAGTTGTGGTCATTGTTCCAAGTATACAAGGGTTAAATAGACTTTGTAGGGATGCCGAGCTCTAGATATACTTAAATAAATAGATTTGTCTACCTGAAAGAAATGTTTGACCAGATTCCTGCTGATTCACTTTGACAACATAAAAAGAGGAATTTCTGAGGGAAAGGGCCATAGGCGAGGAAAGTGAGGCAATGAAAAATATTTTATGTGTGCAGGCCTACATTCCTGCATGTATGGCATTGGTGTGTTATCTATTAATCCACCAGAACTTCCAAAGGAGATATTCAACACATAATTTAAAACATTAAATGAAATAAGATAAGATGTGTATGATTTCTTTATTAATAAATAAATAATTAATGTATTTATACATTACTTTGCCTCTCTTGCAGGAGACTCAAAGCAGCTTAACATAAAAACATCAGCATACAATTCAAAATATACAATATTAAAATATTAAAACAGCATTAAACATTCATATTAAATCCATAAAAAACATGTATAAACAAACTGAAAGTACTCCTTAAAATAATTCAAAACAAGACAGTTAAAACAGAGAGAGAAATCACTGTATACAACGCAGAACAGCAGAGCCTTGCCTGCCTGCTGGAAGAACCACAGAATCAGAGGGAGCTGAACTTCCTTCAGCAGGAGTTCTGCTACTGAAAAGTTCACCCAAACAGGCTGCTCAAAGCCAGTAGATTTTGTCTGGTGTTCCATGTCATTGCTTCACAATGCTGGAAAATCTAACATACTGTGACAACAAGAATTCAGTCTTTAGGGCACTGGCGGAGTCTGAGCTACACTGATGTACTGACACAGAATGTCTGCTAAAGGCATGCACTTTCCGCTTTGACTTTCAGTGACAGAAACTGAAGAAATGAGGTCCTTGCTCAGATCAACGTGATGGTTGGTTCAACTGATGGCTTGAGCTATCAACATATGTGGAAGATGGATGCCATCAGGACCGTATAAATCAGTGGGTCTCAAATTTTGGTCTTTCCAAAGTCCATGCCTGCATGGCCAATGGTAAAGGAATCTAGGAGATAATGTGCAAAACATCTGGGGGCTCAAAGAAAGACAACAACTGGTATAAACCATTGAGGGGGAAATTATGCTGGAAATTGTAAATGTCCGCACACCACATGATAACATATCATCAGGGATTTAAACATCATTTCTAAGGGCTTGGGGATCAGACACTAGCCACTTGGATCTAAACCTTTACAAAGTTAGAACAATTCCATATATTTAATTGCAATTGCCATTATATCTCACCATTAGCTATGTTGGTGAAGACTGCTGGGACTAACAGCACAACAATCTCTGGAGGATGGAAAGACTCCAACCATTGTTTAGACTCATTTACATAGGGAACTTAACATAATTATAACTACCCTACATCCCTTTCTAAAGATCCTTCCAGATAGCCCCTATACCCCAGGATCTGATCCCAGGTTTTCTGCTTTAAACTAGATTATATGAGTCTGCACTGTCAGATAATCTGGGATAAACAGAAAATCTGGGATCAGATCCAGAAGGGCCCTAAGAGCCTGTAATAAGTCTAGCTAGGGATGTAGCTATGAGAATGTTAAAAAAAATCTATCTTAATGCATTCTGTCAATAAGTGAATTGTAGTTAAGTAGCAAAAATGTGCTTCCACTTGCAAGGTATTTTGTAAATAATACATCTTTTTTCACCTGTACTCTATTTATAGTCAATACACAAAGTGAAATATACTGTATTTCTTTGACTCTAAGCCACATTTTTTCTCCATATAAACACCTCTTAAAACAGGTGCTTTGAATTGTGGGCGGTTTTTTAAAAAAAATCATATATTTTAATATTTTAATAAATCTCCTGAAATTAGTGTACATGTTACAATCAATTATGACTTAGAAGAAATCAGTAACACATTGTTAGTTGTTGCTTGCCTGCTTGATAGATCAAAGTATATTGGCACACTTGGAACAATCCATTAACTTAAGCTCTGTTTACAAATATAGAAAACTGACTGATGAAAGAATGAGAATTGTAACTACAGCACAAAAAAGAGCCAATATAAAATGGTTTCTATTATCCAGCCTAAATCAACACAATGTTTTATTCTAGTTTAAAATACAGTGAATCCAATTCCATGTTTCTCCATCTGTCTCCCTTTCCTGGGTGCTTTTTTGTTGTTGTTGTAAGTTGTTATCAAGTCAACTTTGACTTATGGTGACCTCATGAATAAAAGATCTCCAGATCCTCCCTGCCATCATTAGCTATCAAGCTCAGACTGTGGCGTCCTTGACTAAATCAAATCCTTTTGTGATGAACGCTTCCTCTTTCCACACTATTTTCCACCTTACAAAGCATTATTGTTTTCTAATGAATCTTATGTTCACATTATATGTCTCAAGTATGATAGTTTCAATTTAGTCATTTTACCTTGATTTGCTCTTCAACCTTTTTACTAACCAGATAGTAGTGAATTGCCTGTCCTATCCAAGTTTTGTGCATGTAATCAACTGTATAATGTTGGGTGCATTTACACTATGGAATTGTTGCAGCTTGACACCACTTTAACTGCTGAGCTAGAGTTTTACAAGGTCTTTAGCTGCCTCTGCCAAAAAGTGCTGGTGCCTCACCAGCCTACATCTCCCATGAGTCCATAGCATTAAGCCATGGTAGTAAAGTGTCAAACTGCATTAATTCAACAGTATAGATCAGGGGTCCTCAAACTATGGCCCAGGGGCCAGATGCGGCCCTCCAAGGTCATCTACCCGGTCCTCACCCAGGGTCAACCTCAGTCTAAAACTACTTGAAAGCGCACAACAACACAACAACAATCCTATCTTATCAGCCAAAAGCAGGCCCACACTTGCCATGGAAATACTAATAAGTTTATATTTGTTAAAATTGTTCTTCATTTTAATTATTGTATTGTTTTAAAGTGTGGGGTTGTTTTTTTTTGCACTACAAATAAGATATGTGCAGTGTGCATAGGAATTCAAATTATGTTCTTTTTTCAAATTATAATCCGGCCCACCAACAGTTTGAGGGACTGTGACCTGGCCCTCTGTTTAAAAAGTTTGAGGACCCTTGGTATAGATGCATCTTCTGTCTTAGGTCGCTTTTGATAATCTGCACCCCCCACCCCCAAAAAAGGATCCTTGGTATTCAATTTGTGATTTGTTTATAATAGCTAATTTCTGGTCAGCCATTCTTTATCCCTTAAATATGGAAACATTCCATTGAATTTCAAGGTTCTCCCCTCCCATCCAGCTATTAACTTTCTGTCAGCTTTTCCACTACTAATTCTTTCAAAAGAAAATTGGAAACATCCAGTAATCTTAATGAGGCTTGAGCTTTCCAATTTCTTGTAATTTTACATTACTAGTTCATTACATATATATCAATATACATATATGCTAAAATTATAGAAACTGCACAATCTACGGTACTCTTAAAATATTTAATGAGGAGAAAGTATCAAAGAGGCTGGATCTATTCTGGCAAATAATGCACTTTAACTGCATTGAACTGCATTATATGAGTCTACACTGCCATATGTACCAGTTCAATGCAGTTAAACTGCATTCTGAAACTGCATTATAGGGCAGTGTAGATCCAGCCTGAGTTCTACAAGAGTGGTTTGGTTACAATAATAGATAAATGTATTTACTATGAACTGGGATGAAAATACAGAGAGCTTTTGATGTTATATTATCCAACTGATTTTTCTATGTTTCGTGTTGTGTAGTTTCAAGGACCTTATCATAAAGACCCATGGATTCGCCCCACATTTATGGGCTCCCAGCAAGGGGGCGGGGCATGGAAAAGATGCTGCTCCGTGCCCCGCATCGCCTGCTTACATTCTCCCTCGTTCCATAGATGGAAGTGTTACGGCCAGCTTCCCCATTGAAGGGAAGGCAACACGGGAAGGTTCCTGTGTTGCTGCAGCAATGGCAGCTGCTGCTTCACCTCCCTTTTTGGCACAGAGCCCAGCTAGAAGTCTCTTTATGTCATGTGAAGTGCTCCGTGCCATAAAGGGAGGTGAAGCAGCATATAATGGGCAAACCAACCTTTCTGATGAGGTTGTATGTCATTTCTGAATTATGACAACCTTAAGAGGAGGCCTATTGCAGGGTTTTCTGTGACAGAGAGTTTGTGACCCATTGGGGTCTCATGGACAAGTGGTGGCTCAAACCCTAGTCTCCAGTGACATATTCAAATCACTAAGCCAAAGCCACAGTGACTCTCCTTTCCATGTAGAACATTGCAAATCTAAATTTCTGTATATAGTAATAACAATTTTGTATACAATTCAAAGTGCTGGTCTTAACCTTTAAAGCCCTAAATGGTTCTGGCCCAGACTACCTGTCCGAACGTATCTCCTGGTACGAACCATCACAAAACTTAAGATCATCTGGAGAGGCCCTGCTCTCGACCCTACCGACATCGCAAACATGATTGGTGGGGGCGAGGGACAGGACCTTCTCATCAGTGGCCCACCACCTATGGAATGCTCTCCCCAGAGACATCAGAATGGCCACCTCCCTCCTGTCTTTTAGAAGAAAAATCAAGACCTGGCTTTGGGACCAAGCGTTCAATTAGTGAGCAGCAAGTAAAAGAAGGTTTTAACACTTATGGCAATAATTTGACCCAGACTGGATTTTAGACTCTGATTTTTAACAGGCTTGTGTTAATCAATTGTTTTAATTATTGGTTTAATATTTTTAATATTTTAATGTGTTGTTGATTGTTTTATTATGATGACACCGTATTATGTTTGTGAGGCCGCCCTGAGAAGGGCAAGGTATAAATATAGGAAATAAGTAAATAAATAAATTATAGGGATAGAATCATAGAATCATAGAATCAAAGAGTTGGAAGAGACCTCATGGGCCATCCAGTCCAACCCCCTGCCAAGAAGCAGGAATATTGCACTCAAATCACCCCTGACAGATGGCCATCCAGCCTCTGCTTAAAAGCCTCCAAAGAAGGAGCCTCCACCACACTCCGGGGCAGAGAGTTCCACTGCTGAACGGCTCTCACAGTCAGGAAGTTCTTCCTCATGTTCAGATGGAATCTCCTCTCTTGTAGTTTGAAACCATTGTTCCGCGTCCTAGTCTCCAGGGAAGCAGAAAACAAGCTTCCTCCCTCCTCCCTGTGGCTTCCCTGTGGATGGGCAAATAGATCCATCAGTTTTTCTTTCTCATCCATTTGATCTTTGCAGGGTGTGTGTGTATATACATATATATATTCTGATCATAACCTGAACTGAAACAAAATGAAGGAAATGACCAAATCTTTCACTTTCTACCAGATTTGAATTTTACAAAGTTCCCACATTGTGATCAAAAGTCAACTGAAATAAACTGGTCACTCTTCCATTTGCATGAGCAGGTATTACTGACTGCTTCCAGAGGAAGAAAGCTGGGCCTGAGAAACCCATGACGTGAGCTGCATAACAAATGTTTCTTGCACAATGGAAACTGCTGACGTAACAGCAGAGAAAACAGCACTTAGCAGGGCTTGATTTGCTACTCTTGATGTGGCAGTCTGGAAAAGAGCTGATAAAAATGCAGTTATCAGACAATGAACTGTAACTAGCCACTCCTATCTATGGTATAGACCTGAAAACCGGGGACCGTGTAATAGTTTCACAGCCCAAGATAAAAGTGCCTGTATGTACATTCTACAAACAGCAAATCGGGGTAGTAAATGTTAAGGAAATCCAATGATTACATCATCTCAATCTCCCACATTTTAGTGTATCTTCACCTTATAGCAAACTAGCACATCAAGACAAACTGTAGCCCAGCCTGTTCTGATTGTATTGGTTCTCTTTGAACTAAAACACAATAGCAAAATCGCATAATAGGAATGTGAATGTGATCCCACTATCTGTACCATCTCAATACTATCTCTACCCACTTAGTTAATTTTAAACTATGCATTTTAAATTAGTATTTTAATAAATTTGTTTAATCAAATCTTATGTTTTTAATATATGTGGTTTTAACATTTTATGTTTTTATATATGTATCGCTGTACATCGGTTTGCTTTTGTACCAAGTTCAGAAACTCTAATTAGTTCAAAACATAGCAGCCAGATTGATTACAGGAACATCCAGGAGTAAGTCTATCATACCTATACTAAAACCACTCCATTGGTTGCCAATTAGTTTCCAGGCAAAGTACAAAGTATTGTACATCATTTGTGCCTAGGTCACCTACAGGATCTCCATCTCCCATATATTCCATCCCTTAGGACACTCAAGTCCTTTGCGGGTAGCCACTCCAATTTTCATTGCCTGCTCCAAGACTGTGGAATGACTTGTCAGAAGAGCTTTGATATCTAAACAAGACCAATCTCTTCTGACAGTCGATCTCTATCCAGTCGATTTTAAATTATACAAATTACATTTTATCAGTATCGGTGTTTTACACTTTGATCCAGGGGTCCTCAAACTTTTTAAACAGAGGGCCAGGTCACAATCCCTCAAACTGTTGGAGGGCCGGATTATAATGTGAAAAAAAACATAAATGAATACCTATGCACACTGCACATATCTTATTTGTAGTGCAAAAAAAACTTTAAAACAATACAATAAATAAAGAACAATTTTAACAGATATAAGCTTATTAGTATTTCAATGGGAAGTGTGGGCCTGCTTTTGGCTGAAGAGATAGGATTGTTGTCAACTAACAACCTCTGAGGATGCTTGCCATAGATCAGTGGTTCTCAACCTTCCTAATTCCGCGACCCCTTAATACAGTTACTCATGTTATGATGACCCCCAACCATAAAATTATTTTTGTTGCTACTTCAGAACTGTAATTCTGCTCCTGTTATGAATTGTAATGTAAATATCTTAAATACAGAATGTATTTCATTCACTGGACCAATTTGGCACAAATATCTGATATGCCGACATTTAAATGATGATGGGGTTGGGGGAGGGTTGATTTTGTCATTTAGGAGATGGGATTTATAGTTCACCTACAATCAAAGAGCATTCTGAACTCCATTAATGATGGAATTGAACTAAACTTGGCACACAGAACTCCCACATCCAACAGAAAATACTGGAAGGGTTTGGTGGGCATTGACCTTGAGTTTTGGAGTTGTAGTTCACCTACATCCAGAGAGCACTGTGGACTCAAACAATGATGGATCTGGACCAAACTTGGCACAAATACTCAATATGCTCAATTGTGAGCACAGGTAGAGTTTAGGGAAAATAGACATTTACATTTGGGAGTTGTAGTTACTGGGATGTATAGTTCACCAACAATCAAAGAGCATTCTGAACCCCACCAATGATAGAACTGGGCCAAACTTCCCACACAGAACGCCCATGACCCACGCCGCCCGCCCTCTCCCCAGGCCGGGCCTGCCTCCTCCCAGCTTCAGGATGGGGTCTCGCCTCCTCCTGAAGCCGGGAGAAGGTGGGGGAGGCGGCAGGTGGCGCAGCTTTGGACCCGCGCCGCCTGCTGCCTCCCCAGGCCTGCCCCACCTTCCCCCGGCTTCAGGATAGGGTTTCCCCTTGTCCTGAAGCCGGGAGAAGGCGGGGGAGGCAGCATGCGGGGCGGCTTTGGGCCTGCGCCGCCTGCCTTCTCCCCAGGCCAGCCCCGCCTTCTCCCGGCTTCAGGACGGGGTCTCCCCACTGGGGGCGTGGCCTTCAGGAAGAGCTGGGAGTGGCCACTCCCACCTCCTCCCTTTGCCATCCATCGCCCTTTGCAGTCACACAGAGAAGGGAAACTGCAAGATTACTTTTAAAATCTTGCAGTTTCCCTTCTCTGTGTGACTGCAAAGGGCAATGGATGGCAGGCAGGGGAATGAGGTGGCCGTGGCTACGCCCAGCTCTTCTTTACAGCCACTGGGGGCATGGCCTTCAGGAAGAGCTGGGCGTGGCCACGCCCACCTCACCCTTCCGCATTGCCGCTTGTCACCAGGG